>NC_086317.1:330585645-331238645 GCF_036172605.1 Pelobates fuscus | reverse complement strand
CGCCTATGCACATATGCCAGTTAAGCTAATATGCAATATGTCTGATCTCATGTTATTTGTACTTTGTCTTATCCACTGCTGTTAATTTGTTAACTTGAAAAAACAATACTCTGACGTGAATATCTGCTACTTTGCATGAAATTCAATAAAAAAAAAAAATAAGAAAAAAAAAATTAGTTGGTCCCCCTTTGCAGCTATAATAGCTTCCACTCTTTTGGGAAGGCTTTTGAGATTTTGAAGTGTTTCTTTTGGAATATTTGCCCATTCATCCAGTAGAGCATCTGTGAGATCAGGTACTGATGTAGGGTTAGAAAACCTGGCTTTTTAATCTCTGTTCCAATTCATCCCAAAAGTGTTTGATGGGGTTGAGGACTGTCTTCAATTACCTTGTTTTTTACACTGGGCAGTCATGCAGGAATAGAAAAGGTCCTTCCCCAAACTGTTCCCAAAAAGTTGAAAGCATAGAATTGTCCAAATTGTCTTGGCGGGGGCGGGTCCGGGCCGCCGGGCCGACTGGCCGCCATATACATGAGCTCCCGCATTAAATCTAAAGAAACAGCATTTATATGGCCCTAGACTGCTTAAAAGACGAAGCCCGCATCGCCCTCCGACGAAGGAGAGGCTCCAGTACACTCCAGCTACCCGCACGTACCTCACAGCTTGAGAGCAGTCGGGGAGAGCCGAGCCCGGCCTACACGCGGCTCCTGAACATAGGCGCACGTTGCCGGCAGCATGTCACCGCGGAAAGGTGCATCATCACCCCACCACGAGCAGAGCACATCAGGGGTGGGGGGGGGCCCTCGGCCCAGGGCGTAGCCCTGCTCCCCTCCTCATGGCCGGCGGGGGTTATCCCGGCCTCATGGCGGCGACATGGGCTGCAGCGGGAGCCCCCGCATGGGCTCAGTGCAGACTGCCTAGACTGGCAATGGCCGAGTACTGGCAGGCCAGCCAGCTGACAGGAACAAAGAAAATGGGGAAAGGAAGCCCACGTATGTGGGGACACCACGACAGGGACCGAGACGTCTTTGCAAGGTCTGAGCAAGGGGCCATATGAAGATTGCTCACCATGGGGGGCCGACCTGGTACGCCTGAGCAGAACCTGGTGTTGTGGGGCGCCCGATGGACCCCCTGCGGCGGACTCCGGCCAGCAGGAAAAGTGAGTGCCCCAGCCCCTGGGTCTGCGGGGTCCCCAGAGAGTCATGTCCCTGCTGCCGCGAACCCGGTGGGGCGGGACAGCGCGGCCCTTCCAGCGGACTGGTGGCCGGGAGCGGCGCGCACCGGCCCTAAGTGGGTGGCCGGCACAGGAGAGACATTGGGACACAAGCTTTACTGGGTCTGAGGTTGGGCTGGGGAGGTGCAGGGAATAGGTGGCCCACGGACTCTAGGTGTGGGGAGTCAAGTGATCTGCTTCAACCCCCGAGTGCCCACAGCGCTGTGGAGGACTCAGGTGCTGGGTTGGGACCGACCGGGGGGACAGATGGAGCCCTGGCAGCACGGGAGATGCACCGCGACCGAACCGGGGGAGGCCCTCATCGGACAGCTATTGAGAAATGCCCTGAAACCAGTGAGAGACATTACTACTTACCTGAAAAGCACTATGGGAGCGATACAATCTGCAGCATCATGCCTTATGCACGTTAAGCTTCTGTCCCAAGTTCAGCGGTTTTTTGAGGACTGAAAAGCTTCTATAATTTAGACATGTCACCATTAGATATTATATCATATCAAATACGCGGTCTAAGCACTGAGAGTGATGATGCGCATAGCTACATACACGGTACTTGATTGCTGTATTATGGGCTATGGAGTTGCCTCTTGACGCCTCCTAGATAACCAGATCGCTATATCAAATAATAATACGCCATAGCGAAGAAACGAATATGCCCCTTATGTTAAACGTTTGCCTGCATGCTCATTTAATTACGCATAGGACTACTTATGCGGAAAGCGCCATCACACGCATAGTTGGACATAGGAATGGCCCAGATAACTAAATAGCCTACATAATGCGTTATTATGCCTGTTAAATGCCTTTGTTTTATTTTATTGCGTGTCTCATCTGACTTATATGCCTCTGCGCAGGCAACCAAATGCTCTCTTTCGCAATTCAAAAAATGTCTGCTTATGCTTCGTTGCGACTTTAATAAACATATTTAAAACAAATTGTCTTGGCATGCTGAAGCGTTAAAATTTCCCTTCAAGGGAAGTAAGGAACCTACCCTAACTCCTGAATAACAGCCCCATACCATTACCTCTCCTCCACCAAACTTTACAGTTGGCACAATGCAGTCAGGCAGATAAGATTCTCCTGGCATCTGTCAAACCCAGACTTGCCCATCAGGCCAAACAAAGAAGCATGATTCATAATTCCACAGAACACATTTCCATTGCTTCAGAGGCCAGTGGCAGCGTGCTTTACACCACTTCATCCAACTCTTGACATTGTACTTGGTGATGTGAGGCTTGCATGCAAAAAAAAAAAAATAACCTAATGCCATGAAGTTCCAAATGCCAGTGGAAGTTTGGGACTCTTTAGCTATGGAATCAGAAGAGTGTTAGCAAAGTTTACACACCATGCGCCTCAGCACTCGGTATCCACTGTGGCTTTACATTTTGACTTAGCCTTTGGCTTTGTGGTTGAGTTGCTGCTGTTCCTAAATGCTTCCACTTTTCAATAATACCACTTACAGATGACCATGGATTATCTATCAGGTATAAAATGTAATTAACTAATTTATTGCAAAGGTTGCATACTATCACAGTACCATTCTTGAATTCACTGAGCTCTCCAGAATGACCCACTTTTTTTCACATATGTTTTGTGTGTCGGACTGCCTGGTACCCCAACTAAGTATCTCTGCCAAACACGCTCCCTAGCTATCGCCGGGACACCATCAGCACTTCAGCCCCTATCTGCCACAGCTTGGCTGGGGTCTCACCGTTGCTTCGCACCCTGGAACAGAATCCTGTATCCAGCTTCCAGTGATCAAAGCTCTCCTGCAGAGAGTACAGCTGTGTAGTGATTATAGCTGCCAAGTGATTAGAGCACTGGAGTGAGTATAGCCTTCCCCCACAGACATTAGCCGAGACTTAATGCTGGGAGTGTACTGAGTTTAATGGGGCATGGTACAGGCAATTTATACACAGACCCCCAGCATGGATTCTCTATACAATTCAATACAGACTCCTCACTGTGTCTGGGAGATAATTGAGTGTACTTTGCTTAAACTATTTATTTCCCAGGCACAGAGGTACAATGCACAAAATATTAAACACCCAAAAACACATACAATACTACAAGGGACCCCCACAAGTCCTATATTCCCGCATAGCCTGGATCTGAGCGCCCAAGATATCCAAAAAGCACTCAGATCCCACAAACACAACTGAATCGCCCCCGGGGTAAAGTTTTGACCGACGCACACATGGCTTCTGCCCAAAATAGTTCCATAAGAAAATTGGTAGCGGTTGGTCACTTTCTGGAGTCCAAAAATTAATAAAACACAAACAGATTCTCTGGCTCTTAGGTAGCGATTGTTTGCCTAGCTCATGCGAACAATCCTACTGAACAGCGCTCTCTTGACATGTATAGAAAAGAAGCTGGCATTCTTCTAAGTTCATCGGTGTTCGCGAGTTTGTCTGTGTGATTTCAGTTCCATACACTCAACGACCGAACACCGCTGACTGCATTTGTGTGCCAAGATGACCACCAACTAAGTTCCAATGTGTTTGTGCATTTGAACGGCGGCCACCCAGCCGAACACTTGGGATACATGGTGTAAACCAATGGAAATGTCAGGAGAGGTTAATAGGGGTTAACAAGCCCAGAGGTGGGCCACAATTTGTGAGTTTGTTCGGTTTCCGAACTAAAAAGGGAAAACACATGAACCAAGAATTTTTATGGGTCATTTTCATTTCATGGCCCATAGTCCTTGGGCAGGAGGCTAGCCAATAGGCTCCTGCAGGAGCTTGTGGCATAGGCACATTTGCCACATATTTCCCCTCCCCAAGGAAAGACTAACCAGGTACCAGACCTCCTGCTAGACCAGTTGTCTCCTCTCCCTGCAGGATACACCACCCCTGGGGAGTGAGACCGCCTATCTCTACTCCCAGTGGTGCCTGCTGCTGTTGGAGAGGGGGACCAATCATCTTGTCTCTTTGGAACCCCGGCTTCCACTGGGGAAAGAGACCGGTTGTCTCCTCTCCCATAATTTTAATGTCCAGGAAATCATCTATTTTGACAGCCTGTTGCTGAACCCAGTTGAACAGTCATTGGTAATAATGCTCCAGCTCCCACTCCAGAGTGGCCAGATGGGTCAGATCTGGCCCCAGGTTGGCAGCTCCATGAAGATCCATCAGGACTTTCCTAGTACTCCCAGAGTCGAAACTCTGCAGGACTCCCAAAATCAATGTCATCCTCAAAGACCTCCCACAACAGGCCAGGGACAATATAGTCCTCACCCTCTGGTACATCATCCTCAGCCATCCACTGGTAAAGTCAGGCCGTGTACCACTCTTACACTGGGTAAGCCTCATACAGCCACAGTTCCTTCCAGACTAGATCCTCAAGTTCCATCACCCACTCCTCCAGGGGCTACTCTCCCAGGAAAGGCATCTGCAGAGTCACTTGTACCTGTAAAAGCTGCTCTTGGCTTGGGAGGATCTCTCTCTGCTGAACCTGAACATCCTCCAGGGTGTATTACCAGAGCATGGCATCCTTCCAGTCCAGTACGCGCTCTTGCAAGACAGGACCATCCTCTTGGGATAGAGGACTCTGTAGCCTACATTTGAACTCTTCCTCAAAGGGCGAGACCTGGATCTGAGCGCCCAACATATCCAAAAAGCACTCAAATCCCATGAACACAGCCAAATCGTCCCCGGGGTAAAGTTTTGACTGATCGCATACATGGCTACTGCCCAAAATAGTTCCATAACAAAAGTGGTAGCGGTCGGTTACTTTCAGATAATGCCCCAAAAGCCTAACCCTTAAATTCTCTTAACATAGGTTTAAATTATGTATTTTATGCAGCCACTACTCTCCTGACTATTACAAACAGTCTCCATGTAAAAAGGGTTTCATTTTATCAGTACAGTTTGTTTATTTTAACATTTTTTATTTCCTGCTCTGTTATTTGAACTTCAATCACATACAGGTGGCTGCTGTAGGCTCAAGCAGGCAATTAATAGAGGAGCATATAAATTAAATTGTACTTAATGAACCATTAAAGTCACCCCGAACACTTCACAGGCCCATACATTTTAACCCTGCAATGTCATTTTAACACTGCAAATGTGGTATGATGTTATGTTATGAGAGTCAGAAAGTAAAATTATTGACTCTCGTACCAAGAGGACTTGGAGGCATGATTTGAAGCAACGCTTCCAAGCCTTCCAATTAATTTAATATTGGGTTTTGGGGAATAAGACAGGGGATCAGAACAGCAGCCATTATAATAACTTTAATAAGACAAATTTGTTAAAGTTCCTACAGTGTCCCTTTAAGTGCAATGTATATTATAATTTGTGGGAGGGTGGGGGAGAGAACACAATGTTTTACTTTATTTTCCTACATTATTCAAGTAGTTACCTATTTTACATTTCTACATCACTTGAACAATTTATTGTAACTCAAAATTTTCAAAGTAAAATTTAAAAACAAGTACAATAAATCAGTGTTATCTTTTTTTCAAGGAAAGGTTATAATTTTGCTTTACGTTAACAACATCCTTCTAGATTGTTTTAAGTAATTTAAAATGAAAGGATTCCAAAGCCCAAAAAAATAAACTGCATGAGTAGTTCTATTCTTTATAAACAATTACTAGAAAACAGCACGATGATAAACTATTTAAGTTTTGCATATGAAGCAACCTGACAAAAAACTGTTTATGACTTAAATCAATGCAGGAAACAAGGACTGTTTCATTTCTCTTATATCAGAGGAAGACATGATAAAATGGGGATTATGTGGCGGAGCCTAGCATCCGAGCTGAGCGGTTGTGCTGAGCCTCGGCTCCCGCTTAACTTGGCGATTATCGGAGAAATTCCATGTCAAGCACGACACAGCCACACACCGGAGATGTATCACCGAGACTGGGACACCCGGGGGAACCGCCAGATACCTGAATCAAGCCTGTACTCCCCCGGGACCCGGCAACACACCACGAGGCCTACCGGAGATCGAGTAGTGGGGAGGCGGCCGCTCCCCACGCTGTCTGACCTGGATACGGGCCTCACCTCCAACCCCCCCCTATGGACTCTCTCGGTCCACACCAAGCGAGAGAAGAAGCGACCGCAGGCTGAACACACAGCCCGGCGACCCGCAGCATTGGAACAGCCGAGCGCGTGGCCTACCTAAAATGGCGGCGGCACCAGATGAGAAGACAGGATGCCACTCGACAAAGCTGGATTACACGACCAGGCTCAATGCAATCTTTGCAGCCTTCTGGGCAAAGCTGGAGCGTCGGGCATGGCAACCCACTCCAAGCACACACATGAGTACTGAGACACCCAAACGACCTAGTCGCAAGCAGATCATCACACAAGCACACAGCGCCCCAAGATGGCGCCGCAGCAGAAGAGATCCTAGACTCCCACGAAAATACCCGAAAGGGAAAAGACCGCTGGAGCGTAGCCGCAAGGCGATGCAAACCCTCCACAAACCTAGTAAACTGCCTCATTCTTCTTCTGAACTGGGTGCTCACCAGGAGGTAGCTCTCCACCACCACCCATACACCCAGGGAGATAGCCGAGTCTCGGTGAAACCCTGGGCCCACGGCCCTGACGATGGGGCCAATGGACTTGTGGTGCGGGCCACCGCCAAAGCCTCGGGCCGAAGACAAAAGGCATTCGACCAGCCTGGATTCAGGAGGGAAATTGCAGCGCAGCTGGCTAAGCATCCGGATGGCCGGAACAGGCAAACGGGAAAAGCTGGACGGTATCCCAATCAAGCGCAAAAACAAGGAAATCTCCCCATCCATCTCGGGGCTACTGAGGACTTTCCCCCGCAACCTAATGGACTGACTCTCACTCCTAGCGACGCCACCCCACCCGGAGGGGTAGGTTGAAGATCCCATATGGCACATCACCCTGGACTCATACAGACCGATGCAAGTGTAACGACCCTTCTATACTAATGTTAGCTATACAAAGGACCCGTTTTACCCTTACCACATAATGTTTAACTCAGCCTTAATAACTGCATGTTTCCTGTTAAATGCCTGTTATAACCTGGTCATTGACTTGCCTTTAACACACTCACCGTTATCTTACTGGACCAGCTAGCACCGTTGCTCACAATGGATCTGTAAAGCCTAAACCATACCTGGACTCTCTTAAACACACTAGTACCCAGCTCCTTGTTCATAAACGTTGCCAAGGGCCTTATAATCTGTTGTTTTTTTTGTGTGCTATTTAACGATTTAATACGTACAATGTTCTTCTGACACACAATAGACACACAAACAATATACAATGTACTGCATAGCCTGGATTATATTAGACGTGTACATTTCAGGGTTTTCCTCTGTATCACTCCTCTGCTACTTCTACCTGTCTTGCTCATCTTGTTGAACTATTCATATCACCAGAGAACATCCGCTGTCGAAACATCGTTTCCCCTACTTTATACATAATCTTGACAAGCTCTGCTAAGCATCATTTCTTCTCTTTTCTGTATTTTACTCTGCCTCACTTTAATTTACCAAGCCTGTACCATTCTGCTGTTCAAAAGACGCTTATAAAACAAAAAAATATGGCAGTCTTTCTTAGGAGTGTACTATAAATCATCGTGCTATTGTTTACCTGTGTTACCCAACATTGCCTCCTCTCTTTATTCTGTACCCCATAATGCACATGCCATAATAAAAGAAAGATTTACAAAAAAAAAATGGGGATTATGTGCATTCAAAAATATTTTAGATTATAATTCACAAGAACACAAAATCCTTCCATAAAATTTAGGACCTGTGGGGTTCTCAGCTGCACCCTGATGGGTAACAGATATGCTCACTTTAGATATCCAATACTCTAAATCTCATCTCCCCTCAACTCCTCCTTCCCCCTTTTTTCCCTCTCTTCTCTCCCTACCTTTCATAAATCCAACTCACAGCCATCAACAGGGCATCACCTACACCCCTACACCTCCAGAATCCCCTCTTGGTGTAATGTAATTGTATGACACCCTACCCAGTATCAGGCACCCACTCCCGTTGTGACCTTATAGGAAACATGCACAAGGCTAAACAGCAATATATCTGCACTGACACTTGACACAACACTTACTTAAGACATTCTAACCTTACATACACCCCCATTAACACTACATGAAGTCAATATAACCCTCATGGGTTCGCCACACCAGCTACCTGACTTATGCACCACCCTCCTCCACGCTAATACCCATGTTAAAGTGCCTATAGTGTCCCTTTAAGTGCCATTTACATAATTTGTGAAAAAAACACAAGAGGGTTTACTTTATTTCCATACAGTATTTAAGTAGTTACCCATTTTACATTTCTGTATCACTTGAACAATTTATCGTAATTCAAGATTTTTAAAGTGAAACTTAAAAACAAGTACATGAAAGTCAGTGTTATCATCTGTTAAAGGAGAGACTACAAATTTGCATTAAGTAAACAACATCCTTCTAGATCGTTATGAGTGAATTAAAATTAAAGGATTCCAAAGCCCCGAAAATAAAATGCACAAGTAGTTCTATTCTTTATAAACAATTACACTGCAACAGACATACAATATGTCTGTGGCACTATTAGGTGATAGTTAACTGAAATTGTCTAATTTACTGTCTGTAATAAAGAGACTCTTTTTGACCAGACACTGGTCCAGATCCCCATCAAGGCTCACCGCTCCTCCTACACAGACCCCCAGTGGTACACTGTCCAGGCATCATCCGGGTTCCCCATGTAGCATTCACACATGGACCTCAGAAATAAAATTGGTAAGTGCCATATGGTCCCCCTAACGCATTGGTGCAGTGCGAGGTAATCTTCCATGGAAATTCCTATTTTGACATTATAACAACTCTCTATATACCTTTATTATTTTATGGGATTCAGTGTTAAGGGTACTTTAGGATTTTCAAAAAGAACCTTTCTCTGTAATAACTATTATTAGGGATATATATTTCCCCATTTATATTGTGAAATATTTTTACATTAATTTAATATTAGAGTTTAGGGTTAGTGCCTTTAAATATTATGATTTAGGATGCTCAGCTCAGGCTGAATTGAAGAATCCAAAGTTTGAACTAAAAACTCTTCAGAGAAAGTAGTCAGTTTGCAGATATAGTATTCCTTGTTTCTCTCCAAGTGTGTTCATGAACTAAGATATCCCAAATATGTGTATGTTTTGACTTGGATGTATATGCAATAATGCACTTCGAGCTATATTTGATGAATATCTCTTTACCCAACAGCTGTGGGACAGTAGTGTTTTTTTGCATTGTGTTTAGCAGTACACATAAAGTTATTTAGAATTACATTATCGCGGTAAGTCGCAATAACATGGTGACACGTTAGACGAGGTAGCTTGATTGACATTTTCCACAATAAACAATGAGAACAATGGAGAGATGCCCCTAGAGGGGGACGCGCCACGAAGCAAGATGGCAGACACATCCCATGCTCTTTAATCACATAAATTACATTGACCATTTAGAGCCTTTGATCTGTCCCTGGCATCCAGTGGGGCTGCTGGAAGGCGTGCAGCTGTGGTAGAATCAGGTGTGGCGAGGGAGCTCTGATCTCCCTGCTCTGCTCCCTCGTGGGCTGTCTACTAATGCTGAGAGCCGGAATATGTCATCATCAGCAAACAGCGTGCGAGGGAGCAGAGCAGAGAGATCAGGGCTCCCTCGCCACCTCTGATTCAACCACAGCCGCAAGCCAAGGGGTTCTTAATGTGGCCTGGTAGGAGGGAGCGCTTCCCTCCTGCCGGTCACTTGAATCTTTCGCCCCCAGAGCCGGTGCGCCTTATGGATGTGCCGGCCCTGACTACCAGCTTTTACTGTGTGGTATATTTATTGTGTTTATGTGATTATTTTTATTATATTTCTTTAAAACTGACAGGTGTATATACACAAACAATATTGTATTCACATAGAAACATAGAATGTGACAACAGATAAGAACCATTCGGCCCATCTTGTCTGCCCAATTTTTTAAATGCTTTTAATTAGTCCATGTCCTTTTCTTAAGTCTAGTATAGCCTTATGGCTATCCCATGCATGCTTAAACTCCCTCACTGTGTTAACCTCTACCACTTCAGCTGGAAGTCTATTCCATGTGTCCACTACCCTCTCAGTAAAGTAATACTTCCTGATATTATCTAATGTATTAGTTTCCCCTTTTACGTTGCATTACTGAAATGAATGAACTTTTGCACAATATTTTTAATTTTCCAGTATCACCTGTATATAGTATCTCACAAAAGTGAGTACACCCTTCACATTTATGTAAATATTTTATTATATTTTTTCATGTGACAACACTGGAGAAATTACACTCTGCTACAATGTAAAATTGTAAGTGTACAGACTGTATAACAGTGTCAATTTGCTGTCCCCTCAAAATAACTCAGCACACAGCCATTAATGTCTAAACTGATGGCAACAAAAGTGGAAATGTCCAGGTTGGGCCAAAAGTGTCAATATTTTGTGTGGCCGCCATTATTTTCCAGCACTGTTGGAAGTGCACGGAGTTCACCAGTGCTTCACAGGTTGCCACTGGAGTCCTCTTCAACTCCTCCATGATGACATCACAGAGCTGGTGTATGTTACAGACATTCTGTTCCCCCACATTCTGTTAGTTCCCCAGTGCCGGCAGCTCTCATGCAGGCCCAGACCATGACACTCCAACCACCAAGCTTGACTGTAGACAAGACACACTTGTCTTTGTATCTGGTTGCTGCCACTCACGCTTGACACCATCTGAACCAAATAAGTTTATCTTGGTCTCATCGGACCACAGGACATGGTTCCAGTAATCCATGTCCTTAGTCTGCTTGTCTTCAGCAAGCTGTTTGTGGGCATTCTTGTCCATCATCTTTAAAAGAGGCTTCCTTCTGGTACGACAGCCATGCAGACCAATTTTATGTACTGTGCGGCGTATGGTCTGAGCAATGACAGGCTGACACCCCACCCCCTCAACCTCTGCAGCAATGCTGGCAGCACTCATATGTCTATTTCCCAAAGACAACCTCTGGATATGAAACTAAGAGTGTGCACTCAACTTCTTTGGTCGACAATAGCGAGGCCTGTTCTGAGTGACACCTGTCCTGTGAAAACACTGTTTGGTCTTGCCCACCATGCTGCAGCTCAGTTTCAGGGTCTTGGCAATCTTCTCATAGCCTAGGCCATCTTTATGTAGAGCAACAATTCTTTTTTTCAGATCCTCAGAGAGTTCTTTGCCATGAGGTGCCATGTTCAACTTCCAGTGACCAGTATGAGAAAGTGTGAGAGTGATAACACCAAATGTAACACACCTGCTCCCCATTCACACCTGAGACCTTGTAACACTATCGAGTCATATGACACCGGAGAGGGAAAATGGCTGGCTAATTTCCACCTAGGGGTGTACTCACTTTTGTTGCCAATAGTTAAATCATTAATGGCTGTGTGTTCAGTTATTGTGAGGGGACAGCACATTTACACAGTTATACAGGCTGTACATTTACTACTTTACATGGTAGCAGCGTGTCATTTCTTCAGTGTTGTCACATGAAAATATATAATAAAATATTTACAAAACTGTGAGGGGTACACTCACTTTGGTGAGATGCTGCATGTGTTTGTGTATAAATTGTTATATGATATTTTTAGGGTACAATGAGGTCACGACAGCCTTAGGGTAAAATGACCATGTAATCTGAGTAAATCATGTGGAAGATGTTTTTATGCATCCCTTAAAAATATACACCAGGAGGGCGGGTCCTGAGAGTCAAGTTAACTAGTTGTATTCTCTGAGAGCTTAGACACAGCTAAGCTTAAATCATCTGGCTTTTTGTGCCTAAGATTGTGATTTTTCCAGCATTATATGTTGGTAATCTACCACTGAATTGAGTAGGGGCCTCTGGATATAGGTTCCATACAACTTTGTAGAAATAACCCACAGTTTATACATGAACTAGCTTGGAGGGCAGCCTGGTGACCGGGAGAGGCGGCCAATCTCTCGACCCATGGTCCACCCTAAACAACAGTCTTGCTGGCACCTTGCAGCTCCCCCCTTTGAACTGGTGGGGGGATATCCTGGTCCCCACTGGGGAAACCTACAACCCTGCAACAGATAGATCCCTTGCTGAGCCTATGACCACACAGAGTTTCTAAGATGGCCACTGAGACACGACCACCGCAGTCTCCAGAAAGTATCCTACATTGACGCCCTTGCTGCCTATCACTCTGATAAACCAGAGGTCTTCTCTACACAACTGCCTTACCCACCTACTTCTTCTGTCTTGCCATACGGATGAGCTGCGCTATTGTCCCTGCCGCTTGTTCTTCTTCCGGGTTGTGTGCCCATCTGGAGCCTCCACTCCAACGCTGTCCATACACCCAAGGGGATGACTGGATCCAGGAGAACCTGTGGGCTAACGATCCAGATAAAGGGATCAATGGACCTTAGGCATTGGGCTCCCAGTGAGGCTTCGGGTTTAAGACACGTGGAGTTGAGACATATAAAGACTGCAGCAAGCTATATCATTTGTGATATATAGAGTTTTACTACACCTTGTAAATCTAGAGACTGTATTCCAGTAAGACCATCATGTTGGACCTGTTTGGAAATGATACGTATACATCCAGTAAGCAAAGCAGATGAATTGTTGTATGGACTTTGTTCAGAAATGCTAATTGCCTTAAAGTTGTTATACTTATCAATTGCTCAATATACTCTCCTTGTTCATCAGAGGTCCTTTAACCCATGTTACTTTTTATTGCATTGTATTCAAATCCTACCATTAATTCCTAAAATTCACAACTATAGCATCTCTTTATTTTAACAATTTTGAGATTAGTTCATATATTGCATCTTAAGGGATACACTGAGCACCAAACATAGACTGGGTTTATAAAGCAGTTGTGGTATATATATCATGCCCTATATAATGCTCTTTAGTACGATTGCTCAATTCTATGAAATTTAGGAGTTAAATTACTTTTTGTATTTAATTCTAGCCTTGTCGAACAGTGAGCAGCTACAAAAACTATTGTCTGGGCAGACATTGCTGCTTAGACACAAGAAATGTCCCATATCTGTGGTCTCGGGGGCCTAAAAATTATATAATGGGTGGTGGACAGATCAAGATCCAGTTCCCTTCTGCCACCTGTGAGCAGTAGAAGGGGACTACTACATTTAAAAAATGGGTAGAACATCCTAATGACCTCCCCTACCCCTATCCATGGTCAGTGAGTGTAAGCTACTTATTAAATGAGAAACCTATGACTAGCGCCAAACCATAGGTGACAGGTGGGGGCTTTTAATATAATACAAGGAGTGTGTATATACTATTGTCATTATGTCACTATAGTGCCGTTGTCATGCTCCACCATGAGTGACTTTGGGTCTCCATGCATGTAGTCACCCCCATTAAAATAAGCCAACTCTACCTACTTCCCCTCACCCTAACATAGAAACATAGAAACATAGAATGTGATGGCAGATAAGAACCATTCGGCCCATCTAGTCTGCCCAATTTTCTAAATACTTTCTTTAGTCTCTGGCCTTATCTTATAGCTAGGATAGCCTTATGCCTATCCCACGCATGCTTAAACTCCTTTACTGTGTTAACCTCTACCACTAACAATAGTGGGGTGACAATAAAATGAATACCTTTATAATGAAAAATATATACTTAGCACCAGAAGTCTCCTCTCTTGTAAATCTTCTTTTCTTTATCCTCAAATAGAGGCAAAAGTAAAATCCATCATAACATAACACAACTATTGAAAATAAAAACACCAACCTTGCAAAAGGAAAATCTTTAGATAGGCTGCGTAGCTTTGTAGCTCATTCTGTGCTGAGTGCTCTTTTTTTGTTGCATCAGGTTTTGATTTTTTTTTTTTTTGTGAATCGTGTTGTTTTTTATTTTCAATAGTTGTTTCGTATTTTTATGGATTTTACGTTGGCCTTTTTTGGCTGAAGAAAAGACTGTATTTACTGAGTTACCCTGCTAGTAATAAAGTGTATTTATTATTTTGTTTTGCTACTTTGTAATTTCTGAGGATAAATGGAATATCTTCAAACAAATATTAGAAAGGTACTTCTCAGTATGTACCATTCAGTAATAAATATAAAAGAAACAAAATTAAACCAATGTTGTTTAGTGGTAAAGTAAACCCATGTTGTTTAGTGGTAAAGTAAACCCATATTTAACGTATGTATGAATTATCTTGAAATAGGCATTGCAAGCCATGTTTCAGTGTTTGCAGATGACACAAAACTGTCAAGTAATGCAAAAGGAACAGAATATTGCTTTGCTGCAGATGGATTTAGATAGATTGGGGGACAGGGAACTCAAATGGCAGAATACATTTAATGTAGAAAGAATGCACAAGCAGCCTACACCCTAAATGGTAGTGAATTAGCATAACAACACAAGAGAAGTATTTGTCAATCAACAGTTGCTAACACCAGTAAGGCATTGTCATAAATAGGGGCATTAATTATTGGGATCAAAAGATAATTTTGCCTCTTTATAAATCTCTGGTAAGACCACACCTCGAATTCTGGGTACCTGTTTATGATAGCATTATACAAATACATTCAGGCCCAATACATACTATTGTCTGAAAATCTATTTATAAACAGGCCTGTACATGGTCACAAGGTCAACCGTTTAGACTGGAAAAAAGAAGATTTAGTCTAAGACAAAGGAAAGGGTTTTTTTTTTTACCATAAGAACAATACGGATGTGGAATTCTGTTAAAGGAGGCTCTTGCAGAGTCTAGCAAGCTATTAACAGAGCAGGAGATAAGCAAGTCTAAATTAAACAAAATTTGCAATAAATGGAGTGTAAACATTAGATGGCTATTTACTGGAATTGTTTAGGAAGACTGTATAATTCACATGCAGGAAAGTGTGACTAGGTATGCATAAACAAAGTGATTTAATTCCTTAATGGCAGAGCATGGAGCAGTGAGACTGCAGGGACATGACCTATACAACACAACTGCGTCATTAAGCTAAAGTTGTTTTGGGGACTATAGTGTGCCTTTAAGGCAATTGAGAAGGGAGATTGGTTGAACGTTTTGACATGTGGTGGGTGGTTTTCCTGGCTTTGTCAGGTGGATATATGGGCTTGGAGCAATACAGGAGGCAAAGCACCTTTTGACATACCAGTAGTGATGTCGCGAACATAAAATTTTCCGTTCGCGAACGGTGAACGCGAACTTCCGCAAATGTTCGTGAATGGGCGAACCGGGCGAACCGCCATAGACTTCAATAGGCAGGCGAATTTTAAAACCCACAAGGACTCTTTCTGGCCACAATAGTGATGGAAAAGTTGTTTCAAGGGGACTAACACCTGGACTATGGCATGCCGGAGGGGGATCCATGGCAAAACTCCCATGGAAAATTACATATTTGATGCAGAGTCTGGTTTTAATCCATAAAGGGCATAAATCACCTAACATTCCTAAATTGTTTGGAATAAAATGCTTTAAAACATCAGGTATGATGTTGTATCGATCAGGTAGTGTAAGGGTTACGCCCGCTTCACAGTGACAGACCAAACTCCCCGTTTAACGCACCGCAAACAACCGCAAACAGTCCATTTGCACAACCGCAAACTCCCCAGTTGCACAAGGTTGGATACCAAGATAGCCATGTCCCGTTCCTTGTCCTCACTGATGTCATTGAAGGTCTCTTCCTCCACCCAACCACGTACAACACCAAGGGCCCCCGAAAGGTGACAACAAGCCCCCTGTATTTTTTATTTTTTTTTAAATGTACACTGCTGTTACACCAGATATGAGTTGCACCGGTGTGACACTGTGCCCTGGCAGGCCCTGAAACGCACACGTGTGAAGGAAACTGACTGCTATTATATTACAGTAAAAAAAGGTTTTTTTTTTTGTTTTTTTTAAATGCAAGCTATTGTGACACCAGATGTGAGTGGTGGCACTGGGCACAGTATTTTCTGTGAGCCTGACACACACGCTGGCATGTAGGCAACTGCAATTAGATTACATAGGAAAAAAAAAAAAAAAGGAGACTGATGTTCTAGCCCTAAAAAGGGCTTTTTGGGGTGCTGTCCTTACAGCAGAGATCAGATGAGTCCTTCAGGACTGTAGTGGACACTGAATACATTAGCCTAGCTATCGATTTCCCTATTAAATCAGCAGAAGCTACACTGTCCCTCCTCTCACTAAGAATGCAGCTTCGGGGGGCGGGGCCTAGCTGTCTTGGAGGAAAGATGCACTTCGTGTGAGCTCCCTCAATATCTCACTTTAAGCAGCTATCAACAAGCGAATTTCACCCCAGAAGGGGATGACCCAGCAATGTTGCTCCTACCTGACCGACCCGACATGCTTAATAGCGGTCAGCAACTCGACAGAGTCTTACTTACCTCTGCGTGGCAAATGTGGCCTGGTGCTCACCGGGCGGGAGAGGCGGCCGATCTCCCGATCCTGGGATGCCCAGGAGCAGCTACTTCCCGGCAGGAGCTCCGTTACCCCCCCCTCGGACCGGTGGGGGTTATCCCGGTCCACCCCTGAGAGGCTGTCTGGAGCTAATGGACGCACAGAGCACAGTCGCCCAGGCTGACATACTCATCTGCGACTCTCCCAATATGGCGGCAGCCACGTGTCCTCCTAGTACCAGCAAAGCATGGCAGGATATTGAGTCTAAGCTGGACAGACTCTTTAATCAATTTTGGAAGCAAATAACAAGCAGGAAGCCCCAACAAGCTCCACCACAGCCCCAAAAAGCTCCACCACAGCTAAGCGAAGCAGTCCCCATTAAAATCCACCAACGTAAAAGGCATCGAAGACGGGACCGGAGGCGCAAACAGAAATGCAGAGCCTGCCCCACGTCAAGCACTCGCCTCCACCTTAAGCCACCACAATCCCGCACCGGACGTGAAGCACCAACGGGACAGATCCGACCACCCGACAAAACAAGCTTCCACCACCACAAGCCGCGAACCCGGCACTCAGCCAGAGACTTGCCTTTGTTGTTCCAGGTATCAGGGACTCCCTCCCAGGGTCTGCACCTGGCGCCCAGAAGGGATCGGATGAGCACAAGCAGTAAACAGCAGCCTGCCAAGCATGTCCCACTATAGCCGATCCTCCACACCATGCCTTTGATCACATGAACTGCTCTCTGCACATTAACTAATCGTAAAGTAGCAAATGTTTAAACATGTCATTATTTCACCTCCTAAAGAGTTTATTGTCGTAGTTCCTTACATGCCTTTACCTTAACCGTTCATGTATTATGTTATTCACTAGTCTCATCTCATGGGGCGACTCACACTTGATTTATAACTAGTGGTGGAGCTGCTGATATAAATACACAGTTGATAACAGCGCAACAGAGGCGGCTCTAGACTTTATAAGGCCTTAGGCGAAACTCAAACATGAGGCCCCACTAACAAAAAAGTGTCACATATACACATTGATGCACAGTTTACCTGTGTATGTGCCTGAGAGTGTGTTTGACAGAGAGTATCCTTATGTGTGAGAATGTATGTCTCTGTGAGCATGTTTGCATTTTTGTCTGAGACTGAAGTGTGTTGTGTGTATGGCGGGTGATGGTGTGAGGGGGGTGATGGTGAGAGGGAAAGGGGGGTGATGGTGAGAGTGAGCGGGGGTGATGTGAGAAGGAGGGGGGTGATGTGAGAAGGAGGGGGGTTGATGTGAGAGTGAGGGGGTTGATGTGAGAGTGAGGGGGGTGATGTGATGTGATGTGAGAAGGAGGGGGTGATGTGAGAAGGAGGGGGTTGATGGTGAGGGTGGGGAGGGGGTGAGGCTGATGGTGGTGAGGGGGTGAGGCTGAGGGGGGTGAGGCTGAGGGGGGTGGGGGTGAGGCTGAGGGTGGTGAGGGGTGAGGCTGAGGATGGTGAGGGGGTGATGCTGCGGGTGGTTGGGGTGGGGGGTGATGCTGAGGGTGGTGAGGATGGTGAGGGGGTTATGCTGAGGGAGGTGAGGGTGGTGATGCTGAGGGTGGTGAGGGAGGGTGATGCTGAGGGTGGTGGGGTGGTGAGGCTGAGGGTGGTGGGGTGTGGTGAGTCTGAGGGTGGTGGTGAGGCTGAGGGTGCTGAGGCTGAGGGTGGTGGGGGGTGCTGAAGCTGGTGGGGGGTGAGGCTGAGGGGGGTCGAGGCTGAAGGGGGTGGGGAGTGAGGCTGAGGGTGGTGAGGGGTGAGGCTGAGAGGGGTGGGGGATGATGCTGAGGATGGTGAGGGGGTGATGCTGCGGGTGGTTGGGGTGGGGGGTGATGCTGAGGGTGGTGAGGATGGTGAGGGGGTTATGCTGAGGGTGGTGAGGGTGGTGATGCTGAGGGTGGTGAGGGAGGGTGATGCTGAGGGTGGTGGGGTGGGGAGGCTGAGGGTGGTGGGGTGTGGTGAGGCTGAGGGTGGTGGTGAGGCTGAGGGTGCTGAGGCTTAGGGTGGAGGGGGTGCTGAGGCTGAGGGTGGTGGGGGGTGCTGAAGCTGGTGGGGTGGTGAGGCTGAGGGTGGTGAGGGGGTGAGGCTGAAGGGGATGAGGCTGAGGGGGGTGAGGCTGAGGGTGGTGGGGGTGGGGGTGAGGCTGAGGGTGGTGAGGGGTGAGGTTGAGGGGAGTGGGGGGTGATGCTGAGGATGGTGAGGGGGTGATGCTGAGGGTGGTGATGATGGTGAGGGGGGTTATGCTGAGGGTGGTGAGGGTGGTGATGCTGAGGATGGTGAGGGAGGGTGATGCTGAGGGTGGTGAGGGAGGGTGATGCTGAGGGTGGTGAGGGAGGGTGATGCTGAGGGTGGTGGGAGTAGTGAGGCTGAGGGTGGTGGTGAGGCTGAGGTTGCTGAGGCTTAGGGTGGTGGGGGGTGTTGAGGCTGAGGGTGGTGGGGGCTGCTGAGGCTGGTGGGGTGGTGAGGCTAAGGGTGGTGAGGGGGTGAGGCTGAGGGTTGTGGGGAGGGTGGTGAGGCTGAGGGTATTGGGGAGGGTAGGGAGGCTGGTGGTGGGGGCTGCTGAGGCTGGTGGGGTGGTGAGGCTAAGGGTGGTGAGGGGGTGAGGCTGAGGGTATTGGGGAGGGTGGTGGGGGTGGTGAGGCTGAGGGTGGTGGGGGGTGCTGAGGTTGAGCGTGGTAGGGGGTACTGAGGGTGGAGGGGGTGATGGGGAGTGTGGTGAGGCTGAGGGTGATGGGGAGGGTGGTGAGGCTGAAGGTGGTGGGTAGGGTGGGGAGGCTGAAGGTGGTAGGGAGGCTGAGGGTGGGGAGGCTGAGGGTGGTGGGGAGGGTGGTGAGGCTGAGTGTGGTAGGGAGGCTGAGGGTGGTGGGGAGGGTGGGGAGGCTGAGGGTGGTGGGGAGGGTGGTGAGGCTGAGGGTATTAAGGAGAGTGGGGAGACTGAGGGTGGTGGGGGTGGTAATGCTGAGGGTGGTGGGGGGTGCTGAGGCTGAGGGTGGTGGGGGGTGCTGAGGCTGAGGGTGGTGGGGGGTGCTGAGGGTGGTGGGGAGGGTTGTGAGGCTGAGAGTGGTGGGGGGGTGGTGAGGCTGAGGGTGGTGGGGAGGGTGGTGAATCTGAGGGTGGTGGGGAGGGTGGTGAGGCTGATGGTGGTAGGGAGGCTGAGGGTGGTGAGGCTGAGGGTGGTGAGGCTGATGATGGTAGGGAGGCTGAGGGTGGTGGGGAGGCTGAGGGTCGTAGGGAAGGTGAGGAGGCTGAGGGTGGTAGGGAGGGTGATGAGGCTGAGGGATGTGGGGAGGGTGGTGAGGCTGAGGGTGGTGGGGAGGGTGGTAGGGAGGCTGAGTGTGGTGGGGGGTGAGAGAGCCTACCTTTAGTCCCTGGTGGTCCAGTGGGCTCCCTGGTGGTCCAGTGGGCTCCCTGGTGGTCCAGTGGGCTCCCTGGTGGTCCGGTGGCCACTGCTCCCGGTCTGCAGCTCCGCAGAGCTGCAGACCATGTAATCTTGCGCGACCATCAGAGCGTTGCCGTGGTAACCCGCAGCAATGTTCTGATTGGCCGGTTTTTGCGAGACACATGGTCTGCAGCTCTGCTCACTGCGGAGCTGCAGACCGGTGTCTGCGGTTGCTGATCGGGCAGCCAGGAGGGGCCACGCACCTGGCGGCATACTGGGCAAGCCGCCGGGCCCCCTCCTGGTGTCAGGTCCTCGGTCAGTGACCGAGGACCTGACACAGTCTGCCCACAGGCGGTTTATGCGGCCGCGAAGCCCCAGCCAGTGCGAGGCCTTAGGTGGCCGCCTAAACCGCCTAATTAGAGAGTCGCCTCTGACGTGCAAGCTACACCCTAAACATGACAGCCAGCTTTCACAACAATTTACTGCTATATACTCATACCCTCAGTGTAACTAGCCATGATATACGCACGTTCAGCCTAGCATGCTCAAATATAACACACTTTTGTCTAAAAAAAAAAAATACAAAAAAAAAAAGAATGCAGCTTCAGAATTAATCTAAATTGTATGCTGTCTAGGAGGTGGGAGAGTCTGGGAGGGAGGGTCTGCTGCTGATTGGCTGGAATGTGTCTGCTGACTGTGAGGTACAGGGTCAAAGTTTACTCAATGATGACGAATAGGGGGCTCGAACACGCTATGTTCGCCGGGAGCTATTCGCCAGCGAACCATTCGAGACATCAATACATACCAGTGGTTAAAGAGGTTTGTGAGGTGTGGGGTGAGCGTTTCTTTAAATGTTTTGGTAGTAAATATTTGCGAAGCTGCCTTGGCCTGGTGATTTGTTTGCAGGTATATTTTGAATGGCACAGGATATTTCTGATATATCAAATGTTCTAGATAGTTGGTCAACATCTTCTGGGAGGAGAGTTGGAATGTTTATAAAAGATAGGAAGGAGTTTATATGTTCTATGGAAGGGACTGTAAGAGATGGGTTCCTCTCTGTAGATCGAGACAGGTGTAACAACATTTGCCTAAGAGGGATCCCAGAATAAATCAAACCACAAGAACCTCAGGCCTGTGCGACAGCACTGTTTCAAGTCCTGGTTCCTGAGCTCCCTGCTTAAGACTTCTGCATGAACCGCATTCACCGTCTCCCAAGGCCTAAGCACTTACCAACAACTGTTCGCCCCAATGTAATCACGTGGCTCCACTACTTCTCCAATAAAGAAAACATCATGCAAGCCACTCTGGATTCATCCAAATTTCCCAACCAGTTTACAGATATAAAACTCTATATTGACATCTCATCAAACGCATTATCTTGAAGGAAGGAATTTCTGTAAGTCACAAAATCCTTAAGAGATGCTGGCGTTTTTTACAAATGTGGATTCCCAGCAAAATGGATTATCAAACTTAATGGCACGGACTGCCACATTTTAACCTCAGAAGATGGAGTGAGGCTGCTAGAGGAATGGTAAATACCTACCACAATATCTGACAAGACAGAGGATAATCATCCTTCCAATAGATCCCCTGCAAAACTTCCCACAGACTGGCTCACAGTCACAGCAAAGAAGTGACTCTATATTGTTCTATGCATTTGTAATTACTTTGCAAATGCAGTTGGCACTGCAAGATTGTTTGTTGTTTTTCGCACAACGAAAACAATGATTGCCAAAATCAATCCTACAAACAAGTTCTAAGCTATTAACACATACAATGAAATACAAATTTTATCAGGTACAGTGGATGTGAAACAAATATACAAAAAGGAAAAACCCTTGCTTATTTGTACATCTAAGGAACCTGATGGCCTTTTTGGCAAGGTAGATTCCCCAAAAAGCCACCAGAATATGTGATCTCTGTTTGTGGGAAAATCCTCCCTCTTTCATCCATCTCATTAAATGCTAGAATACAGCTACATACCTTGCAAGCTACTTGGACTCTTGTACAGTGTAGGTAATAATCAATATTTCATTTTACAAACAACAGCAAGCCTATGTATATTCACAGTAGGGAGAAAGGGGTTAAATTTGGCTTAATGCCTTGATATATATAATATATAACAATTGTATAATATTAATAATGTTGCCTTTACAACCACTTGATTTTTATACAAGTTTGCTCAGTGTATCTTTCATTTATTTATGCTCTTGTGCAGAAAAATAAGCAGAGATGGTGTTCTAGCCTATATAGTTATTTGTGGTAGAAACCATATGTAGCATTGCAAAAAAGCTAGTAGGTGCATCTACTGATTGATTATCATTGGCATAAAAAATATATATGTGTAAGCTATTAACTCATTCCTTATGATATTTTTATGGGTTTTTTTTTTCTTGTCATAATGTAGTACATGCTCATAGCATAGAATAATTAACACAGTGTGTCTTTAATAAACAATGAGATCTTATATATATATATATATATATATATATATATATATATATATATAGTCATTTGTCAAAGAAACAATGGCTATATTAACTACAATTTTATTCAAAAAAATATTAAGATCTTAAGATTTCATGCACAGAAGGTAGTGTGATCTGATTGTGTGTATCTTGTAAGTGTTATTCTCTTTATAATGTAAAAAAAAATCTAGATAAATTACATTCTTTAAATCTTTGTTAGATGAGTATACCGGAGGTTGCATACCCATGGGTAATAAAACATAGGAGAACCAAGCCAATGTGGCTAAATAAACAGTTAGGGGGAATACATTTAAATCAGAAGGAATGAATTCTGACTTGAAGTCTGAAACGATTGGCAGAATTTCACTCTTGCAAAGAATGCTAACATTTTATGGAAGCTTAACAGAGGACAATTGCAACAACTGAAGTTAATGCAATGATTGCTCTGGGAAGGAAAATCAGTTCTGAGACATTTTTAACATATATTTATATCAGAAACAGTAGAAGAGAGAATAAAGAACCTATTTAGTGTAAAATAAGCAGATTATTGTTGAAAAGGAGAGGTCTTATGTTTCAAACAACCTTTTTACTAGGTGTATATAATCAAATTAAGCAAATCATTTATATTACAAACATTAATTCTAAATTACTATGAGAAGAATATAAAATTATATGAAAATCTTTTTCAAATAAAATAAAATACACTCAGTGGCCATGTTATTGGATACATGTTTCTAATTTTTCTAATAGAACAGGCCCGCAGAAAATACTTTTTTCTTTTTTCGTTGATTTACCAAGGTAAAACATTTCCTGACATTAGAGATTCTGTCAATAAATATATTATCGATAAATCCGTAAATTAAAAAGGTACTTATTATATGGTAATGCACACATTTTAATAAAGGCAGTTACCACAATTGTGTGGGCGTTACCCAAAACACCACACTCACAATTACGTAAAACAAACAATGTAATTGACAGTGGTTTAGAACATTGCAGACTAAAGTGAAGCATTGGTTTTAAAAGGTAAGTGAAACACTCACCTTTCCACTCATAAAAGGATGTTCCAAAAGAACTCCCAAAAAAGGAGAGAAACATAAAATACCTAGTGAAGTATTGTAAAATAATACACACCCAGAACATATAGATGTTATATTGTCCACTCACATAAATCAAGCCTACTAATACCAGCTCAAATCACAAAAGATTCAGCTCCTTTTATTACCTTTCTTCGCTATTGATGCTTCCGGATAACCAAAAAAGTAGAAGAACACAAGTGAAACCACCAATTGTGTAAATGCTGGAATGTGGCAGATCACCTTAATATGTACTGCACACCTAATATGGAACCTTTTAAAACTGGCTCTAGGTTCAAATAATATTTAGTGCCAGTTATGGGGACACCTAATCCTTTCTTTCATTCAGATGCATAGGTAAAAAAATATGGCTCCTCTCTAATTATATAGATGGATTATATTTTTAAAAAAATAACACAAAAAAAAAATAAAACAATAAGAACAAACTTGAAACTGTGGAGTCCTCTAATCTAGTTTAGCCCAAAACTCATTTTGCTGTTCGTATGATCCTTTTTAAATCAGCTGCAATTAAAGGACACAAAACGCCCCCTCGCTCTCCTTCAATTACTAGTGTTGACAACAATCTGGCAAAAGTATTGCATCTGAATTTCTTGCTCGGTGTACGCCGCCTGAAGTGACTAATCAGCAAATAGCATCACAACACTTTTGGCTGGGCCATATCCATGTAGGTTAAAGTAGGGCCAATCCCATTCCACCCAGTTTTGTAGAAACATAAGTAAGCAATAGTATCACATTAAAAGCTATCTAGCACATAGTAATAACTTCATTCATTCATTAGCTATATACTGCAGGTCCGAAGCTATTTGTAATAATAAACAGAACAAATTAATCAATAAAAAATATTGATAGAAACAAGGGCACTTTCTGTTTGCACAATGGAGGAATACTCGCTAAACCCTTAAAGAAAATGTAATACATGTTCACACCTTGCATTAAAAAAAATGCATAGTAAAACAAAATGCAGTGCTCCCCCCATAAAAACCCTAAAAGGAGCACTTTAGTATTATCAATACAAAGCTGTAATGATAACACTAAAGTGCTTATCTGCCCCCTTTGTACCTCCCGTCAGCAAATAAAGGGTAAAAACCACTTTTTTATACTCACCTTATATTAGAGCCGAGGTCCCTTGTTGCTGACTCTCTCTCTGCATCCTCAGACATTAGTGCTGAGGGGGAACCTATTGCGCATGCATGATGAGTGACAAGCATGCACTAGGCCTTCCTCATTGGAAAGCATTGAATCAATACTTTTACTATTGGGGTTTTACAGGGCCAGTGCAAGGATTTTTGCCACCCTAGGCAAACAAAAACTTGCTGCCCCTCATATGTTCTGCCCACCAGAGGCGGCTCTCTAATTAGGCGGTTTAGGCGGCCGCCTAAGGCCTCGCGCTGGCTGGGGCCTCGCGGCCGCCTAAACCGCCTGTGGGCAGACTGTGTCAGGTCCTCGGTCAGTGACAGAGGACCTGACACCAAGAGGGGGCCTGGCGGCTTGCCTGGTATGTCGCCGGGTGCGAGGCCCCTCCTGGCTGCCCGGCCAGCCACCGCAGACACCGAACTGCAGCTCTGCAGTGAGCAGAGCTGCAGACCATGTGTCTCGCGAAAACCGGCCAATCAGAGCGTTGCCGCGGGTTACCACGGCAACGCTCTGATGGTCTCGCGAATCTACATGGAGCTGCAGACCGGGAGCAGTGGCCACCGGACCACCAGGGAGCCCACTGGACCACCAGGGACTAAAGGTAGGCTCTCTCACCCCCTCCACACTCAGCCTCCCTACCACCCTCAGCCTCGCCACCCTCCCCACCACCCTCAGCCTCATCACCCTCCCCACCACCATCAGCCTCACCACCCTCCCCATCACCCTAAGCCTCCCTATCAGCCTCACCACCCTCCCCACCACCCTCAGCCTCATCACCCTCCCCACCACCCTCAGCCTCCCTACCACCCTCAGCCTCCCTATCAGCCTCACCACCCTCCCCACCACCCTCAGCCTCATCACCCTCCCCACCACCCTCAGCCTCCCTACCACCCTCTGCCTCCCCACCCTCCCCACCACCCTCAGCCTCCCTACCACCCTCAGCCTCCCTACCACCCTCAGCCTCATCACCCTCCCCACCACCCTCAGCCTCCCCACCACCCTCAGCCTCACCACCCTCCCCACCACCCTCAGCCTCCCTACCACCCTCAGCCTCCCCACCCTCCCAATACCCTTAGCCTCACCACCCTCCCCACCACCCTCAGCCTCACCCCCTCACCACCCTCAGCATCACCCCTCACCACCCTCAGCCTCACCCCTTCACCACCCTCACCACCCTCAGCATCACCCCCACCACCCTCACCATCAACCCCCCTCCTTCTCACATCACCCCCCTCACTCTCACATCACCCCCCCTCACTCTCACAACACCCCCCCCTCCCTCTCACATCACATCACCCCCCTCACTCTCACATCATCCCCCCTCACTCTCACATCACCCCCTCATTCTCACATCAACCCCCCTCACTCTCACATCAACCCCCCTCACTCTCACATCAACCCCCCTCCTTCTCACATCACCCCCATCTCACATCACACCCCCTCCTTCTCACATCACCCCTGCTAACTCTCACCATCACCCCCCTCTCCCTCTCACCATCACCCCCTTTCCCTCTCACCTTCACCCCCCTCACACCATCACCCGCCATTCCCTCTCACCATCACCTCCCATACACACAACACACTTCAAGCAGCTACCCCATACACATACGGTCTCAGACAAAAGCGCAAGCATGCTCATAGAGACATACATTCTCACACACAAGGATACTCTCTGTCAAACACACTCTCAGGCACATACAAAGGTAAACTGTGCATCAATGTGTATATGTGACACTTTTTTGTTAGTGGGGCCTCATGTTTGAGTTTCGCCTAAGGCCTCATAAAGTCTAGAGCCGCCTCTGCTGCCCACCATGTGACATCACAATGCACCAACCATATGCTGTAGTGGTTCTGGTGACTATAGTGGTCCTTTAATGTGAGGTAAATTAGAGATTAGTGCCACTAATAATATACTGGATTGCCTACTTAATACCAGATGAGGACAAGAGGATGATGATGGGCTCAGGCTGCAGTCTGGCTTCAGTGATCTGGTGTAGAAGAGGCTCCCTGGAGACTGTTTGTAACAGTGCTCACAAAAATCAACTAACAGAAAACAGCTCCATTTTTTTGGGCCCCTTAAACAGCTCAAGATCTGGGCCCCCAGGGCCTGACCATGAGTGTTCCTACAAGGCCCAACCATAAGTCCACCTACTTGGCGCACCCATGAGTTCGCTCACAGGGAGTGGAGTGCATGTGTGTAGGGGATGTGTTATTGTAGAGTATGTAATGTGTGTGTGTTCTTATAGAATGTAGTGTATAGGGATACCAATTTGTATAAGGGATGTAGCGTGTGTATAGGGGATGTAGTGTGTGTTTGTGTGTAAGGAATGAATTGTGTGTTTATGGGTATGTAAGGGATGCATTGTGTGAATCTGTGTTTGTATGTGTAAGGAATCCAATATGTGTTTCTGTGTATGTAATGTAATGTAGTGTGTGTCTGTAATGGGTGCATTGAGTGTGTGTAAGAGATGCATTTTGTTTCTGTGTGTGTGTAAGAGAAGCAGTGTGTGTGTGCGTAAGGGATGCATTGTGTGTTTTGTGTGTCTGTGTGTGATTAGGAATACATTGTATGTGTCTGTGTGTGTAGAGATGCAGTGTGTGTTTCTGTGTATGTGTAAGGATGCATTGTGTATGTGTGTAGTGTGAAAGAGAGGATTTGTGGAGTACCACAGTGGCTGAGAGGGGAGCAGCTCTTTATTTATTTTTTATAGTGTTCTCCCCTCCTGTCAATTAGTGATCTCCCCTCCTGTCCCTCAGTGCTGTCCCCTCCTCTCCTGTCCCTTAGTGCTCTCCCTTTCCCTGAGTGATATCCCCTCCCCTCCTGTCTCTTAGTGCCCTTCCCTCCCCTTCTGTCCCTTAGTGCTCCACCTTGCCCCTGTCCCTTAGTGATTTTCTCTCCAGTCCATTAGTGCTTTCCCCACTGTCTCTCAGAGCTCCCCCCTCCTGTCCCTTGGTGCTCTCACCTCCGCTCCTGTCCCTTAGTGATCTCCCCTACCCCTCTGTCCCTTAGTGCTCTCTCCTTTCCTCCCCTCCCTTAGAGCTCTCCCCATTAAAAATGTTTATACAAAGTGCAAAGCTCAAAATCCAGATTTAAATTGTGTGGTTGTATAGTATTATGTTTAAAAATCCATCATATCTCTATTTGGCTTAGTTTTTTTTTTGTTAAATCGTCACCAGGTTCTGCACCTAGTTCCTGGTAGACATGTTTATGGTCCCAAAAAGACATGAATAATGAAACGTTGCTGCTTTTACCCCAATAAAGCCGATATTTTTGTTATCCCAGAGTGCCTGATCGGTATGTATTCTGCATATCTTAAAAGCAGTAGCTTAACATGCATAGTTGATCAAAAGGGTCTCTTAATCATTCTATTCACCCAAATCGATTCCTCCTAAATTTTGTCCGTGCAATTATTGTGGGAAAAACTATTTGGACTAATCAAAATAGTGATTATTTTTCTGGAAAATACATATATAATATAAATAATATGTAAATATATATATATATATATATATATATATATATATATATATATTTACCAGTACACTGGTAATTGCATATCTGAGGTGAAATTTGTATAAGTAACCAATAAAGGAAAAAAAAGGAGTAGTAAAAAATGTCAAATTTATTATAAAAATTATATATTTAATAAAAATATTATGAAAGTCCTGCTATGTACTGAAACATCGATATGATGTAACCCGAGTGTGGTTAATAAAGACAAATTTTCCTGATAGAAGTCCAGCGTGTTCCTTTCTTTATGGATATTTATGTAAGCTTGGCTGAAGGAGCACTGTGGCACATACGACACAAATGTGAGTGCAGGATCGTGGATAATATTATATATTTATTAAATATGTAATATATAAATACTTATTCTATGAATAAAAAATACATAGACAAATAAACATATTTCAGAGTTCAGGATTTCGGACGAATTGCCAATCGCCCAACATTTTGATTATTTGTGATTCATTTGACACTCAATGCATATCTAACTGCCAGGCACATCTCAAATGATTGTGATGATGTGCCATTTCTTCACTGGGTACCAGATAGATGTACCATATCCTTTGTCCCCTTCGTCAGCATATAAACAATAGAAAATAAGGTTTTATAGTTTGCATGTTATATCAATATTGCTAAGAAAATATTCGCTTCTAAATATAATCTATTTTAGAGCCTAACTTTTAAGGAAACCCAAACTTCTCTGCCACAGAGTAGGCTACAGCTTTGTGATCTCTGGATGTGTCTCCATAACTATTGAGACAGAAGACAGAACTGGGGCATGTTTTGAGCTCCAAATGCCAGATTGAACTGTACCAACACTTTTTAGGAGTGGTGTTGAGAATACATTCAAGCACCGCAGAGTCAAATATTGTATCAAGTGAATGTTTTTGATAACTCTAAATAATATGTGTAAACAAATAAAGCAGACATATTTAATGTAGGCCTTGCTGGTTCTTAAAGCAAGCAATCTTTTGATGTTCTACTTACTTCTTTTACTTTTACATATGTTAGAAACACTTCACTGTCACAGAAAATACATAAAAGTTCATAAGAAGGTGCAGTCCTTTGCCACGGGCATGCTAGAGGAAATCCATATCACTGAAGCAGCTACCTACATTCAAAATTGAAATAGAAAATACTAAAAGTCTTAATTATATTCCCAAAGTGGAATTATACAAAGGGCCTTAGGAAAATTCTATATCAAATTCCACTTACTTGCTGAAAGCTTGCAAAAAAGGAAACTGAATGCATGGCAGATTGTATTATTTAATGTCAGCAGAAATATTTAAAGACTGCAAGCATATTTCTTTACAAAATTCACTTAGTGTTACTATTCGACCTTAGATAATTGATATTTGAGAATGCTATTTTAGATAATCATATAAACCTTATATCATTGAAGTGTTTATAATTTAATATGCAGCATTTAACACTGTACTTAAACCACTTATCACAGAGAATTTGAAGGAACCTGTTGTGTCTGCTGTGGTATGGTACATCATCTTCTGTGCATAGGTAGGCATAACAGTGCAGCTTTAAGCCTAAGAGTAAATTACATCCTCATCAGTGTGCTATGGAGTATGGCATGGATATGTCAGGTTAGGTATGCTGGCAATGTCATTGCAGACATTTTAAAGTCACAGAAAACTGGAGGTCATGGGTAATAGTCTGGAACAGTTGGAGCATGGGCAGTGAGACCTAGAATTTTCTCAATGTTGGTACATGGAGAACCAGTAGTAGAATATGTGGTACAAAGTCATAAGATGGAGTAGGAATTACAGGAGATATTCAGTTGCTGTCTAGGACTGGTAATCAGTAAACATGAAATAAAGAATGAGTCATTAATTAGGAATAGTCTTTAACCCCCTTAAGAACCGCAGACGTACTAGGTACGTCAGACTAAAATGATCATTAAAGACTGCGGACGTACCCAGTATGTCTTCGGCATATCTATTACTTACCCGATCACTTCCATTCCCCCTCCGGCTATCGGTGTTGCTCTCGGTCTGGGGGGCTTGCATGACAGCCCAGACAGTCCCACCTCGGCAAATTAGGCCCCCGCAGGCCATGTGATCACTCACATGGCCGCAATAGGCATCCATAGTATTGCCTGCAGGGGAACTGCCTGAAATGATAGGCAGTCTCCCTGCATCTGTAAAATAAAAATGTTTTTTTTTTTTTTATAAAATCTAAAAATAATAATTGTATATGTATGTATATGAGATATATATATATATATATATATATATGAGATATATATATATATATATATATATATATATATATACATATATTATATCAATATATCATATGTATATGTTTATAAATATATATCTTATATATAACATCATACTAAGTGTATTTTTATTAACATTTAAATACACTTAGAGTAAAATTACACATGTATATATATAATATATGTAATAACTATATATATTGTGTATATATATATATATATACACAATATATATAATTATTATATATATATATATATATATATATATATATATATATATATAATATAAAAAATATATATATATATACATATAAAAAAATATATATACATATAAAAAAATTCATTAAAAAAATGTAAATATATACATTTCAACAATTTATGGCACTCTTCCCAAACAAATGAGTCACATCCAACAATTACCAGGTGCCTCTCCGTGCAAAATATAAACCAAAAAGATTGAGAGCACTCAGTGGATTTTGTAAATCAATAATGTATTAAATATAACGCATACAAATCAACGTTTTGACCGTCAAGCAGTCTTTATCAAGATGCTGTACCATGTGAAAATGCAAAATAAATACCATATCATGTATTAAACTTACCCAATCACCGAGTGTACCCTGTCTGTCCGACCTGCTCTGTGAGTGATGCCGCAAATCGCGGACTATCGTGCGTACTTCCGTAAAGTGACGTAAACGTAAACACCAAGTGTTGCCTAGAAACGGCAAAGCTATTGGAGAAAGAGAATCGGAACGAGTTTAAAAACATAAACGGAGGAGAAAAAAGTAATAATAAAAAAATGTATAAAGCTTGAGTTCAAAGTCCCGAGTGTATGTGGATGTAAGATGTTGAAAGAAGCAGACTAGATGAATGAAAGTTTACCGGATGAAATAACCAGAACGGACTCCTATGAGTGAATATGAATGTACTAAGTAATATGAAATGATGGACTAAAAAAGGCTGTATAGTGTGAAATTAATATACTAAGGAATGAAATTAGTATATTAATATTTGGGCTTTCATCAGGATGGTAAAAACACCAGTTTTTACCATCCTGATGAAAGCCCAAATATGGGGCTGAAATGTTGATTTGATTTATTTTGAACATTAAAAGTTAAGTTTTAGTGATATTTACAAGTCCCTGAGTGCGGTCATTCTCTGTATATATATATATATATATATATATATATATATATATATATATATATATAAAATATCTCTCTATATCCATATACATAATTACATAAATAATTTCATAAATATACACTCAGACTTCAAATATATAAATATGTACATATATTTAAATTATATGTGCATATTTATGAAATATTTTTACATAATTCCATAATTTGACTGTATACTCTATACCTCTTCTAGTTACAAGAGGACATCTGCAAAAAAATTAGACTTCTGTTTAGAAACCAAAATTTTACTACATATCAATACATTTTAAGGAAAATAAAGTTATTAGTAGTGACATGTTAGATGCATATATACAGGGCATACATGAGATGAGATATTTATACTCCTTGTCTTCATCACTAAAGTTGTGGCCAAGCTAGCAAAGTAAGTAAAGGAATCTCCAACTTCTACATGAAAAGTACAGCCTTGGTTCTTTAAAATATATTTTCCTGGATTCATCTCTTAATCACACCTGTTCATTGTGTATTAGTTTCAGTAAGTGTTCAGTTGTATGTTCACTAAAAGTGTGACAATGTAAGTAAGAAAGGGCAAGATAGCACAGGTCATACTTAAAGGAACAGTCTAGTAATAACAACATAGAGTATGCCTGGGTTTTATAAAATATTGGCACCACCTGTAGAAATTAAACAAAACATGTATACTCCCTTTTCATCAAGCAATGTTCTGATCTCACCTCTTCAGCCACTCCACCTTCTTGTGAGGTCATCTAGATAGATCATATCAGACAATCAATTTCTATAGAGTGTCTGATTGATGGCCACTAGAGACACACAGGCTGAGAAATGTAAACACTGGCATTGGTCAGATGGGGCAATGCTTTCATATCCAATCCTGTAGGAACAGAATCTAGGCACCAAGACCACTACATTAAGCAAAAGTGGTTTTGTTGCTTAGAGTTTCCCTATAAGGTAAGGGGATTTACCCCTTTTTCCTACATCATTTATCAGCATGCAAAAAACATATTTTTCAAAATGGTGTTACTTTTTAATGCTAGCAAATTTCAAACTAGAGTGTCTCTTTAGTTATTCTGTATTTGGTAAAAAAAAAAAAACAAAAAAAAAACATGCTTTCCAATTTACATTTTTCCTATGTCATATTGTATGCATACTTGTATATTTTAGAAAAAAAAGAAAGATACTAAAAGCATTTTTATAACCTAACTATTAACTCAATTATGTTTCAAGCAAATCCAGCTCATGTGCAATAATTTGCAGAGTAAAAGAAAAATACAGACTTCAATGTTCTTAAAAATGTAGTGATTTTTCCAAGTCCTGTCTAAATTTAAAATGGAATGATTTTAATGATCTTAACATAGTCCTCAGTGAACCCCATAGGGATAGCTCTTTATATATAATTTAGTGTTCCACTTTAAACTTACATTATAGATAGAAAAGAGCTGTATGTAGGAGATTGTCACATAAGCAACTTCTTCCGAGCATTATTTTACTCTCACTGTCACTTTGCTTTATTTCTGCAAGAGTTATTGTCAAGGCTACAGAAATAAGGGGCAATGACCAGAAGACTCACTACTCGGGAGATCTCTTTACCACGGAAGTGCCCATTCTTCTAGCAATTACAGAATGGATAAGTGCAAAATTATCAACTTTTCAAACATTTAAAATATTGCTAACATGTACTGCATACGTTGTCTTATTATGGTAAAATATTCGATAGAATAGAAAAGAAAACAATGCAGTATTTTAAATATACTGAAAAGATTTTTGCTAACTCTAGTAGAGTTTGTAGACACAGGTATTCTGCAACATGCTTTGTAGCTATTTGTCACAAAATGATTTTCCTTCCTTTTTCAAAATTATGTTAAATTGTGGTTATAGATCTTTGCATAAAATGTGTTCTAGACTACCCTAAATCTAACAATTAAACCCTATATCACTCTACCATTAACCCTTAGCTCTTTACATTACCGTAAAGCTTACTCTAACCTAAACTTAAACATATTATGGAATATAAAAATGTATAATGACGACGCATGCAGGGCCAGTGTTAGGTCTTTAGGTGCCCTGTGCGTAAAATCTTCTATCCTGCTTGGTCACACCCACTCACCCATGTACAGTGTGCGTATAGGAGTGTAGTGTTTGTATAGCAGATTTATTAAATTAATAATTATTAAAAATAATAATAATAATAATAATAATAATAATAATAATTCCCCCTTCCTTGTTTTTACCTTGCAGGGAGTGTGGCATGCTGATTTCTGATGGTCCAGTGTGCTGGGTACCTGGTTTGGGTCTCTGGGTGTGATATTTGTTTTACATGTATTGACTGTGTGAGATATATGTCTGTATTGACTGTGTATGATATTTGTGATGGATATTTAATTCAGATTTTTTTTAAAAATGCATGTAGGCCAATGAGTGAATGTATATGTGTATTTTTGCAGGGTCATATGCACACAGTCCCACAGTCAGACACACAGTCAGATACACACAGTTATACACATATACTGTCAAATATAGCCACATACACACACAATACTGTCCCATGCATATCTTCACTCATATACGGTCACACACACAGTTACAGGCCGACAGTCACACACACAGTAAGAGTTACAGGCAGTCACACACACATATTTACAAGCAGTCACACAAACACAGTTACATGCAGCTACGCACAGTTACAAGCAGGCAGTCACACAATCACAGCTACAAGGCACTCACACACAAAGTCAAAGGCAGACAGTTACACAAACACAGTCACAGACAGACAATCACATACACACACTTACAGGATTTTACACTCAAAGTTACAGGCAGACAGGCACAGACACAGCTACAGGAAGACTGTTACACACACACACACAAGTTATAGACAGTCACACACAAACAGTTACAGATAGACAGTGACACACACACACACACACACACTTACATGCAGAAGTCACACATACACACACATGCACAGTAACAGGCAGACACTCACACACACACACACACACATTTACAGGCAGGCAGTCACACACACACACACACACACACACATGCACATTTACAGGCAAATGGTCACACACACACACACACACACACACACATTTAGACATTCACACACACACACATATACAGACAGTCACACACACACACACACACACACACACACATAGTCACACACAGTTAAAGGACCACTCTAGGCACCCAGACCACTTCAGCTTAATGAAGTGGTCTGGGTGCCAGGTCCTTCTAGGGTTAACCCATTTTTTCATAAACATAGCAGTTTCAGAGAAACTGCTATGTTTGTGAATGGGTTAAGCCTTCCCCTATTTCCTCTAGTGGCTGTCTCACTGACAGCCGCTAGAGGCGCTTGCGTGATTCTCACTGTGAAAATCACAGTGAGAGTACGCAAGCGTCCATAGGAAAGCATTATGAATGCTTTCCTATGTGACCAGCTGAATGCGCGCGCACACTGTAAATAAATATTCAATTAATATATTTTTTTTAGGATCTAATTTTATTTAGAAATTTACCAGTAGCTGCTGCATTTCCCACCCTAGTCTTATACTCGAGTAAATAAGTTTTCCAGTTTTTTTGGGTAAAATTAGGGGCCTCGGCTTATATTCGGGTCGGCTTATACTCGAGTATATACGGTACCTATTTTTGGGTGTGATTGGCTAGAAATTCCAATTACTCCATTTTGTATTGTACTGAAAAAAGTAGATTTAAAGAGTAAAATATTACAAGAGAAACACAATAAATGTATTAAAAAAAAGTAAGGACTGACGACCAGACAGATTTTTGCTTAAAACTTTTGTCTATTTTTATGTGATTAAAATGAAGTACATATATAATGTTTAGGGTCTTCTGCTACCTTATTGGATTTGATTTGAAATTAAACCAAATAACAATCATTCAATTAATTAAGACAAGTTGCTTATTTGTGTTTTAAAAATCAGAAACGGGCATGCTTAATCTTTGAAAGTCCTATTTAGTAACAGAATATTAATGTATTTTCTCATGGAGCAATATATCTATATTTTACAAGCGCTACATGAGACATTTACTCTCTTTCTGTACATTAGTTATGCACACAATATCCATAGTAGTAATAACTGATGAGAGTAAACTTCAAAAACACATGATAATTAAAGTTAACGGTAGTTCAATTGATTCTTATGAGTACTTCAATCACCATGCATCTGAACCATTAAGCAATAATAGCATAGCTGTATTTTATTAGGCAATAATCCAGTCCCCAAGTGTATAAATTACGATGCTATGGTCTAAGTTTATTTTGATTAAAGAATTGGCTTCTAGCTGATAAAATGGTTTCTTGTTACAGCCACGAATACTAAACTTTTCGTTGTTTTGTGACACTTAAAATACAGTAATTTGTGAATTTAAATAGAATGAATTACAGAAAGTATTACAAACTTGGGCACAATAACAGCATGCTTAATTATTCTCATTTGTACTATGATAAAGAATTATAAAGCACAGGTAGTCTGAAATCCAATTATAACCCATATTGCAAAATGTATTTACTTATTTATAAGTATTGGCTTATTATGGCAAAAACACATGCAGGGTTACTTGATAAAGTGAGTATTTACAGAAATTCAATTGAATTCAAAGTGAATTTCAAAGTTAAGTCCAAAGTACCCAAATGTTAGCTAGTTAGAGCCAGATGGCGAAATACTGCCGGTGCAACTGGTGCAGTTGCACTGGGGCCCGCACACTGTACAGGCCCATCGGGAGGCCCAGGCACATGACTCCAGGGAAGCAAGTGCCTCCATCATGTACACAAAGGTGTATTAACAGGGGGAGGGCAGTGGTTGAAAATGTACGAATTATGATGTGTGTGTACCTGTGTGTATTTGTCAGTGTGTGAATATATATGTGTCGTGTATTTATATGTGTTCATCTGCGTGTCAGTGTGTATGTATGTTAGTGTGTGTATCTGTGTGTCAGTATTTTTATATTTGTGTATCCTGCCACAAGGTCCTACTCTAACAACCTAATGTCTGCTCTTATGAGATTATGTAAGATATGAAAATATAGACAACACGCAGGGGCACTCCAGGCACCATAACGTCTACAGTGCACAATGCACCTAAATGTATGTAATCGCTTTCTTTTTAGATATGCAGTGGTTTAGTCTATCAATCCTCCTGTAAAATCTGCATGCAACAACAGAGTTTATCTACATAAGTAAATCTTTGTAAGCTTTCTATTTTAACCCCTTAAGGACCAAACTTCTGGAATTAAAGGGAATAATGACATGTCACACATGTCATGTGTCCTTAAGGGGTTAAAGGTATTTTAAAGATTTAAAGTGTTATTCTTTAAGGGCCATTTGGACTGCAAAACCCGGACACTGTTCACACTATTCAAATTAGAGCTTGAATTAGATTCAGATTTCAGCTGTACTAAACACCGCCAAATTGATTGTATACCAGTTTCTACTTGAAGACGCCTGTGTAGGCGAAACACGTCTAGAAACTTTTTAACTCTGTTTTATTAAAGGAATTTTGGGCTTTACACCGTAACTGCCATTTTCCTTTTCTTTTATTATTTTTATTTTAAATATCTGACCTGACAACATAGTTTTTACTGTTCCTAAGAAGCAAGAAGAATACTTACGTGGGGATTATACCACCCATATGCCATACACCGAGCAGTGAGCCTGCTCGGCATATTGTAAGTACATTTCATATTCTTATTCCTTCACTTAAAGATACAGTGAGCACTATATTCTATTATCCCTTTTCTTTTGGGTTGGACTACTCTGCTGCTACATACACTTGGAAACCTGAAGAACCCTATATATCCTTGAGTGGGGATTATTCCACTTCATGTGTTCCATACCAGAGCTGGATTTAAGCTCTGGATATTGTGAGTAGTTCCTTATTATAACCTTAGATACCCAGTGCATTTCTATACTATACAATTGGAGTTAGTTTTCTTCTGTTTCCTCTCCACATATTCCATCGAAGTACAAGCCTATACTCGTGACTATCCATCCCATCTACTGGCCCATAAATAACTCTCCCTACTGTGGTGGATCACCTTGTCTGGACCAGTGCTAAGTTACTAGGACTATAATATACCATTCTAATTATTTATTTTATTATAAATTATTTTACGTATAATATTATCTCTTTAAGGCTCACCCTTTCTTTTTTTTTTCTTTTTTCTTTTTCTGAACACAGCCAAATGGCTGATATTCAGACATGAATGCTTCAAATCTATGGCTGGATTTAAAAAAAAAAAAAAAGATTGTCTGCTGGTCAAAAGGTAGAGGCTATTTAATAAAAATAATGGTGGACATTCTAATGTCGCCCTGCCCCCGCCCTTGGTCAGTGGTTGGAGGCTATTATAATGTAAAGGGCAAACCTAGAGTTTTCCCTGGCCCCCACACATGGATGGTGGCACGAATTATAGTGTCTTCCCCCTAACCTTGGCTCATGTGTGGTGGGTGGGGCAGGGCAGAACTCTACAGTGCCCCTGCTCCGTGCCCCCCTATCCCTTGAAAAAAAAAGTGGGTTTAATTACTTTATTAACTGGACATTAAAATCAATATATTTATATTTGACCCTTATATATGTATGTATATGAATGTGTATATTTCTGCTTCTAATGTATTAAGTTTAAATATGTGAGTATAGTGAGTGTATGCAGCTGTGTAAATGCACAAGGGTTAAAGGTAATGATAGAACTATAAAGGTGGAGGGTAGAGGGCTAATTAAGGCTTGAGAGGCATTAACATTAGAATTAGTTTACATGGGGTGTTAAGGTTAAGAGGATTAAAAGCTTAAAAGGGGTTACAGTTGTGATATAATGGGTGTTTAGAATTATTGAGTCTTGGGTTAGAGTTTGGTTACATTTAGCATTGAGGTACATGGGGTATTTTGTTTTATAAGGAGTTAAGCACAGAATAAAGGTAAACAACTTTTTCAGGTTTACGCTTCAATTTTGGACTGAACAAAGGTTTTGTTTAGGTTTGGGAAGTTTTTACATTTATGGTTAGGGGAAAGGGGCATATAGAGCATGTAAAGTTTAAGGTTTTTTTTCGAAGTACTCACCCTTCTATGTGTTTTGTAGTCCAGCCAGCCTTCTATGATTGACTACCTAGCTGCAGGAACTGTTACACAATGTGCATCACTTAGTACTGTCTCAGCTCCTCATGGTCCTCCTGTATGAGTTGCTGTTGCTGGGCAGATGGGAAATGATCCCTTCCAGTTCCGGTCTAGCCTTACAATAGACAGGTGCCTGGAAGAGCTAGAACAGCACTGAGCTTTAACCCTATATAACTGTTCCTGCAGCTTTACTAACAAGCATCACAGGCTGAGTGGCAGAGGACAGTGGCCAAGACTCTTAGTACCTACATAGTAATATGAGGGTTGTATTGACCCTCATAGGACTTTTTTTTTTTTTTTTTTTTTTTTTTCAAATTTAGATTTTTATTGCATTTTGAAATAATATCAGGGGTACAGAAAGAAGAGTAGGGAGGGGTCATCGGTGGTTACATGGTTCACAGATAGAAACATCGTAAAGGTACATTTTAAAGGAACATTTGCAAGTGCTGTAGTTAGCGGCAACATTGTTAGTAACAATATAACAGGTATGTTACAGTCTCATTCGATGTCGTGACCTATTTCAGCATAATCTCATGTAACATTCATTGTCCCAAATTTCAGAGGTGAGCTTATTAGTGTACCATTCCATTCTATGTGATAGGGTAACCTTATGATCTTCAGTTAGTACCTTGTGGGACAGTTAAGTGTGGGGGGTGAGAGTGGTTCTCGGTGAAGGAGTAGAACTTGGATAACTAGGAAGGGTAGGGCATCACTGATGCAGGGAGCCAGTAGTAATCGGAGGATTTAGTTACAGGCTGGCATCCAGGTTGGCTATTTGATTTGTAGAGTATGTAGTAGTGTGTGAGTTGGAATTTTATTGTTTTAAGGGTGTGTGGGAGGTGATGTGAGCATGGTTGGTTGGGTCATCTGTTTGTTGTGGTATGTGGTTTCCCATATATGCCACGTGTCGTTGAATCGTTGCTTGCGTTCTACTGTGTTGAGGGATAATTTTTCATAATAGTAGAATTGATCCAACTTTGCTCGTAGTTGAGGTATGGATGGACATTGCTGGGATTTCCAGCATTGTGCTAAGAGGCTCCTTGCTGCCATTAGTGTAAGTACAGTGATTTGTTTTTCACCTGGATTTAACTGCGGGGGTAGGAGCAGGAGTAGGCACACTGTGGGGGTCAGGGGAAAGCTCGGAATATTCAGTTCGTCTAATATGGTACGGGCTTGTGTCCATAGGGGTTGGATAGTTTCGCAGGACCACCAAATATGCTTCAATGTACCCAGGGCATTGCTACACCTCCAGCAAGTGGGTGGTGTGTTGGGGAATATGCGATGGAGACGTTGTGGGGTTATGTACCATCGGTACATTAGTTTCCTATGAGCTTCTATGTGAGAGTAACAACGGGTCTGTTTAGAGAGTCCATTTAGGGCTTTCAGCCATTCGCTTTGTGTAAGGGTTTCATTGCAATCTGTCTCCCATTGGGTTTTGTGGGATAGGGGTGGCGTGGGTGCAATCTCTTGCCATGCTTTATAGCATAGTGCTAGGGTCTTTGGTTTCGTCGGTGCGGACCAGCACCTGTCTAAGAGTAGAGTAGGGGTAACCCAACTGGAGTCAGGGGTGGTGCCGCTATGTGGCATGTATGCTAGTATGATACTCTTCAGTTGTAGGTAGGAGAAGATGGCCCGGCTTGGTAGTTGCCAATGAGTCTGCAGTTCAGGGAAGGGAATCATTTCTTTATTCCTCACTAGTTGAGATATGTGAGTGATCCCTGCATTGGTCCAGAGGTGAAGTGGAATGTTTTGTGACACAGATTTAACAATTGAAATGGGTGCTTTTGGATGGAATTTTTCATGGTGGCCTAAGCTCGAGAGGAACTTGTCCCATGTATTAATGGTATGGGAGGTAGTCGGAAAGAGCATGGGTCTCCGTGTCCGAAGACATCGAGGTGTCCACATATATTCAATGAGGGGTGAGTTTGGACAATGTGCTTTCTCCATGTCTGTCCATTGTAAGAGGTTGGGCTGGGCATGGAGGAGGACACCACCGGTTAGAGCAGCAGCTTTATAGTATTGTCCAATGTTCGGCAGGCCCACTCCTCCTAGTTTGGGTGCAAGTTGGAGAAGTCGTATCGGCACCCTAGGCTTTTTACCTGCCCAAATGAATGTATTACACATTTTCTGTAAGTCTTTACAGTATTGGGCGGGGAGTTTCAGGGGTAACATTCTAAAAAAATAAAGGATACGGGGAAGGATCATCATTTTATATGCATTGATTTTTCCCAACCATGAGAGCATGACATGTTTCCATTTATTTAGTTCCGTTTTACACACAAGGGCTAGGGTATTGTAGTTAAGCGTTATCGTTTTAGATATAGTGGATGCTATCTTCATCCCCAGGTATGTAATGAATGTTAATCTCCAGTCAAAGTGGAAGCGGTCACTTAGTGAGTCTACCTTTAATTTCGGCATTCCTACTGGTAATGCCTGTGTTTTATCCTGGTTTAAGCGGTAATGGGAGATGTCACCAAAACTTTTTAACAGAGCCATAAGTGGGGGTAGAGACTGTTGTGGTTTAGAAAGGGTTATAAAAATATCATCGGCGAAAAGCGCCAGGCTGTACTTTCTGTCGTTTATGGTAATTCCGTGGATGTCAGGGTGGGTCCGGATTTTATGAGCTAGGGGTTCTAGGGATAAAATGTAGAGGAGGGGAGATAGTGGACACCCTTGTCGGGTGCCGTTCGTGATTGTGAACGGTTGGGATAAGAAGCCATTGTGGGACACTCTGGCCGCTGGGCAACTGTACAGGGCCATAATACTTGTTATGACGTTCTCCGGGAAGTTAAACTTTTTCAGGACTTCGGTCATGTACTTCCAGTTGAGGCGATCGAAGGCTTTCTCGGCGTCCAGCGCCAAGAAGAGACCCTCCGATCCCTGTCTCTGTATGGCATCTATTACGTTGAGGATTTTTCTAGTGTTGTCTGAGCCTTGTCGTCCCTTCACAAAACCTGACTGGTCATTATGTATGAGTTTGTGTAGTAGTGGTGCTAGTCGATTGCTAAGGAGTTTCGCATAGAGTTTAGCGTCGCAGTTCAGAAGGGAGATAGGTCTGAAATTTTTACATTGTGTCGGGGGCTTTCCTGGTTTCGGGAGGGTCGAGATATGGGCTAGCAGCATTTCTTTCGGTAGGGTGCCGTTTTGTGAACTCTCATTCATGACCTTTAAGAGGTGCGGAGAAAGGAGAGAGGTAAAGGTTTGATAGTATGCGTTGGGGAGGCCATCTGGGCCTGGAGATTTATGAGTAGGCAAGTGAGCTATGGCTTCGGTCAGTTCTTCTAGGGTGAATGGGCCTTGTAGGGTTTCTCTGTCTTCATCTGTCAGGCTGGGCAGGTCTAAGTCGCCCAAGAAATCTTGAATGAGTTGTGGGTTTGGTAGAGTGACATTGGGGTCGGTCGCTAAGTTATATAGGTCCCCGTAGTAGTTTGCAAATTTTGAAACTATACCCTGTGGGTCGATGATGCGGTCTCCTTTCTTGTCTTCCAGATAAGCTATTCTAGAGGCCGTCATTCTACGTTTGAGCTGCGCTGCTAGTTTAGCGCCTGCTTTATTCCCATTGGCAAAAAAGTTGTGTTTAACCTTACGGAGAGCATAAGTTGTTTTGGCCATTTCTATATTTCTAAGTTTGGATTGCAGTTGTAGAAGATGTGTATGCGTCTTAGGATTGGGGTTGCGTTTGTTGGAATGCGTTAATTGGGCAATTTCAGTTATGAGGGCACTGTATTCTGCAGTTTTTTTGGCTCGACTTGCCTGTTTTATGAAGCTTCCTCGGATACACGCTTTATGCGCTAACCAAATTTGGTCTACCGAGGTCTCATTGTTTGTGTTTTCGTTAAAATAATTGGTGAGGTCAACCTTTATTTGTGCGATAACGGCTGGGTCTGTCAGGAGCGACTCGTTGAGTCTCCAGGAACCTGTGCCTTTGCTAGGGAAGGGTGCTCTTAGGCTCATTGTGGTAGGTGCATGGTCTGACCACGTAATCAACCCAATGGTGGTTTCTTCTATGTTAGGCATATAAGTGGCTGGAACCAGAAACCTATCAATTCGGGAATAGCTATTGTGTGCCGCAGTGTGGCAGGTGAAGTCAACCTCTGCGGGGTGTTGAATGCGCCATGGGTCAACCAGTTGGTGGGTCGACAGGGTGTCACATATCTTAGATGTCAGTGCTGCTCTATGGGTGAGAGAGGCCGCTGAGATATCAGCTGTGGAGGAGGAGTCCATGTTACTGTCAATCAAAAAATTAGTGTCACCACCTATGATTATCTCTCCATATTTGTACAAATCTGCGAGTGCTAAAACCATAAGCAGGAATTCATGTTGATTAGTATTGGGACTGTACACGTTGATTAGGGTATAGGGGTTGTTATTAATGAGGCATTGAATGATTAGGTAACGGCCCTTTTTATCGCTGATCTTGCGTATTAACGTGAATGCGGCATCTTTACTCATCAGTGTCGACACACCACGTTTTTTAGATTTATAACAAGTGTGAAAGTCATGAGGGTATTCTTTAGAGTTAAATTTTGGTCTGCCTTTCCAGGTGAAGTGCGTTTCTTGGTAGTATGCTATAAGGGCTTTACACTTTTTGGCTTCAAGTAAGGCTAGTCTCCTTTTATTTGGGGAGTTAAGTCCCTTGGTATTTAGAGACAATATTTTAATCGACATAAGGACGGGTAAAAGGTGTGCTACTGCGAAGGCGTAGGTTCGCTGCCCTCCCTTTCCATTTTATTTTTTGTTCCCTCCAGGATATTATTATACTGGACTTGTGGATGCCCATTAGTTGTGCCATAACAGTAGTAGATAATCTATGGTTCATATTTAATGTGCCCTTGGATTCGAGGGTAGGGATAACTGGGGTAAAACTATGTACAACATTCCGTATGTCACTGGAGGTGACATGCAGCTGCTTAAAGCAACGGATAAACATGGCCATTAGTAGGCCTTGGGGGTGATTCAATAGTGACATTTGTATAAAAGTTATACAGTCTAACAACTCAGTTAAGTAAGTTAACAAGGAGCGGGTTACATCTCGCCCATAACAGCGTAACAAATTAAACATTGAATTAGCCATTGGTCGGGGGGGGAAAAGCAAGGAGTGTACATATAAAATAGCTATAAAGCAATTAAATCCGTAAGTATTGGTGCATTAAAGCATTATGCGTTACAGTATCAGAGGTCAAGGTGGTATGACTATCTCCGTTAAATCTCGTCTGCTTGACCATATCAGGATCAGGTAGTCGGAGCTTTAGAGTTCGTGGAGTGTCCGTGGGTCTTATGGGCCTGTGACCATTCCTTGGTCAGCGGTTGCGGTGCGGAGGCACCAGTAGCGGTTGGATGGTCCGCACCCGTGGGGGGAAGCGGTACTTGCCATTCTTGCAGGAGACGCTTGCCTTCTTTGAGGTCGGTGATGGCTCTGTCCACTCCGTTCCTTTTCACAAGTAGTTTGGTGGGGAATCCCCATTTATAAGGGATGTTAGCAGTTCGCAGTGCAGTGGTTATGGGTGCGAAGGTACGTCGTTTGAGCATAGTAGCAGAGGATAGGTCTGTGAAAATTTTGATGTGTTGGTAGGATTCCGGCCATTTTGACAGGTTTCTGGAAGCCTGCATGATCTTATCTTTCACTGTATAGAAATGTATTCTTGTGATTACGTCTCTAGTGGTAGCTGGAGGTAGGTGTTTAGGTTTAGTTAGTCTGTGTGTTCTATCCAGCATCAGGTCCAGGGTGTTTAAGGAGGGTATTAGTGATTTAAATAAGTCCTGTACATACCGAGGGAGATCAGAGGTCTGGATAGATTCAGGTATACCTCTAATGCGGACATTATTTCTTCTGCTCCTATCTTCATGGTCTGCCACTCTCTCCTCCAGAGATTGAAGTTTTGTTTTGAGCGAGGAGTAGGCCTCAGCCATGGAGTTGTGGGCGTCTATAAGTTCATCCGTGCGCTCTTCAAGTTTTGCCGTTCTTTCGCCGATGTTGTTTATGTCGGCCTTTATTTCTGCAGTCATTTGCTGGATGTCTGCTCTAAAGGAAGCTTTCAGCTCCTGCATTATTGTCCCCACCGAGAGGTCTGTTGCTGGGTTGGAAAATTCAGCATGATCCACAGTATGGTCTCCCATGTCGGAGTCATGAGCCGGTGAGGTGGGCCCGTCGGCGCCATCTTGGACATCGTGGTCTAGTGAATTTTGCACTCCGAAGTGCGAGTTTAGCTTTTGTTGTTTATATTTTTTCGTTGATCTCGATGACATGTCGGCTTGTGATGTGTCCCCTCGTTAGTCGGCTCGTTTTCGGGGTGTTTTTGTGGCTAAATCAGGCTGTAAAGGTCGCTGTTCTGGAGAGCACTCGTCCCGCACGTCCGCTCACATGCGCTGCTCGGACACGCCCCTGTTTTATTTATTTTTATTTTATTTTTAACTTTTTTTAATGTGGCAACTTCGGACTGCTGAGGCTTTGTAACTAATTGCCAGCTTGCTCTAGCGCTACCAGTGGGCATGTAGCACCATCGCTAAAAAAAAGGTCAGAAACTAGTTTAGGGACACGTTGTGCCAGAAAGACAGATTAGGGCTGTCTAAGGGCTTAACCCCAATAGCTGAATCAATAACAAAATTAAATATAAATGAGCAAGTTACCCTACCTGGTAATATACTGTTCCTGTTTATTCAATGAAACAAATAATTGTATATTATTGTCAGGATTACAGAATGATCCAGCACGTAGAATTGTGTAACACAGAGGACTGATAGGTAACGTATATCGGACCTTAGAATGGCCGGACTAACGTACCAAGGAATAGTCAGGAATAGCCGAGGTCAAGGGATACAGAAAGAGACACAACGATAAGGAAAAGCCAGGAGTCAGGGATACCAGAAAACAGGGAAGTCAAAAACAATGCCAAAGTCAAATAACCAGAATTACCATAATCAATAACGCGCTCTCGGACAACCACAAAGGAAACCACGACAGGGAACTGAGCAGGATGAGAACCGGGCCTAAATACCCCTCCTCTGGATCTGATAGGCTGTAACCGGCCTTTGACCCCAAAGGCAGTTACCAGATCCCATTGCATAATTGCTGCTCAGCACAAACCCTCCTGTGGTTTTGATTGCTGCTCAGCACAATTTTTCCTGTCAGGACAGTAATGTTGTTCGGCACAACGTTTCCTGTCTGAACAGTAAATTCCATTAATCACATTTTTATAAGCGGATGAATACGTGACAATTATATCCCAATAGGAATAAAAAATGTTTTGCAATTATCCTGTCCACTGGGTTGGTAATGAAGTGTAACAATTTCCAATTCTATTACACAGTTGTGGACTTTAATATTGTGATGCCTGTGTGGACCAACAGCCATGATTTAGAATAGTCAGATAGAGTGAGTTACAATATTTAACCACTCAGGGATATTTGCAGAGTAAAAAGAGGTCTGGGAAGAAAAAAATAAAATGTTAAAATAAAAACTATAAGTACTGATAAAGTCTAAGTGTCCTATAGTGCAAATTAAAGATGTACATATATCAAACAAAAAAAGGAAGGTGACAGTAAGAAAAATACCTTGGCTGTGAGTGTAAAACCACTGACACCCTACATAACCAGACCTCTATCTGTCAAATCTAGTTGGACAGGGCAGGATAGTAAAAGACAGAATTAAATGGGTAGTGCTAAGTGCAACTTATGCAAGTCTAGGTTTTAACAATGCGTAGAGAGCCTAACACACATTTTGTGCTGGAGGTCTGCACCTTTGTCAGTGGTGAAATGAAAACTGGCAGGTTGTGGCGATATATGGATTTTTAGAAAGATAAAACAAAAATCATGGAGTCTCCTGCACCCCTAGGTGAATTTGAAATTTAAGGCCAAAGTAGCTAATCAGTTTCCTCCTGGACAAATGGATTGTGGGCTGGTATTAAAGTTGCAACAATTTTGCTGAAAATGGAGGGGTTTTATATGGAGCAGTGGGGAGGGGACTTACCTGTCAGCAGGATCAGTTGAAGAACCCTGACTGAAATCCCACCCTCCTACCTGTTTTTTGGTGTTAGAGTGGTCTTTCTTTGTTTTTCTTTATTGTCACAGCTGGCTGGGTTCCCTGGACAGCGCAGTCAAAGGAAGGAGTATGACGCAGTGGCACTTTGGGGAGACTACAGTCGGCACAGGGCTGTTGGCTAGTGACGACTGTGTTGGGCTCTTGGAGAGTATAATGGAGAACAGTCTGTTGGGCTCTCACCAAACAGCTGACAAGTTTTAAGAATATGTGTTGTGGTTTAATAAAACTGTGGCCGTTGCCTTTATACACTTAAAAAGGTGTCCAGCGTGTTATTGAGGGCAACGGTGGGTTGGATATGTGTCAGCAGTCATGATAGCATAGCTGACGTTTTCCAGTATGGCTATTTTGACCTTAAATTTAAAATTTACCTTGCATTCATCTTGAATTTTCACTTTAGTGAATTACCATGTATAGTTTTAAATGTGGCATTGTGGCTGAAAACAGTGACAATATTTTATTTTGAGTTACATTCATTTTGTTTATTTTTTGGCCCCCATGTAGACTATATCTTTAAATATGCTATACTGTTATCTCTTGTAGTCCAATTATGCACTATGTATTTTAAACTAATAAATATTAGCATTCACTCAGATTAATACAAATTAACATTCTAAAACATTTTTCATTATATTCTAATGATCTATTCTGGCACAGAACAACATGTTTTCTGGAACATGGTTTGCTTCCAGATGTGATCTTTTCACACAGAACTTCAATACCTTTTGCTGATGTTGAAAACTGAAAAAATCGTGTAATGACAAAAATATCAAGCAAAAATTCCTCCTGTTTCTTCTACAGTCATTAGATACAGGAACTACTAGTAGTGAAATCTCAGTCTTAAACGACTAGAAGGAAGTGTGGGAAGTCAAGCAGTTTAACCTGTTCCAAGTGATTCATCTGCAATCTGTAGAATAAAAATTAAATATCTAGTTTCCTAGTTACTTAATGTTTAAAAGGTTAGTTTCATGAATAAAAAAGTAGTTGTGAATGTCTGTCTGCTCTTGTAGGGGTTGCCAGCTGGCAAACTATACGTTTTACAATAAAGGAATCATAGAAAGCATTATCTAAAACTCCAGTGGAATTCTAAATGGTATTTAGCCTAAAGCATATATATGGTGAATAAAAATTGAATGTCCATCAGTTGACATTTCTGTCCATACTTGGCTTGGTGTGATTAAGTTTAATTCCTGAGATTTAAAATATTAAGTCCTATAAGTTTTTAAACTAGAGGCAAATTAATGTTACAATACGGTCTGTCAATTAAAACTAATGTTATAATAGGTTCTAGTAATTAAAACAGCTCTCTCTCTCTCTCTCTCTCTCTCATGGTAGCAAGGGGTTCATCAGTTTTTACCAGAACGGCAGAAAGCAAGAGTGATTATAACTCGCCGTTCGGTTCTCCGTTCGTCTATTAATCCAGAGTAGATGAAGCGCTCAAGCTGAATTTCCTCAAAGCAGTAATCAGGTACCCAAACATCAGCCGATACATGATGAAGGGTGTACCAGGAATGACATTTTATTGTGCCACACTGGCTTTTATGCAAGTTTTAAGGCCAGGGGAACACCCCCCTGGACCTTGTGGAAAACAGGGACACAACTTAGTATAACCAATAAAAATACAGAACAGAACAGTGACACTCCCAGTACAAACAGTAAATCTCCTCCTCTCTGCCGGAGATAATTGGGTAACTTCATTTTCTATGAGCAGAGGGAACACAATTTCCACAATATCTGGAAAACACCCCAAAACTTACAGGACCCCCACAAATGTCACATGCCCTGATAGCCCCGATCTTGGTGACCAACATATTCAAAAATCACCCAGATCGGTTCAGGGGTTTTCGATTTTCATCTAAGTCCCAGTTGACCGACCGCACACGAGGCTCCTGCCCAGAACAGTTCTATGATTTTAGGCTGTGCGGTCGATCTATTTCATTAAGTCATAAAAAACGAAACAATGCACGAATGGATCCCTCTGGCTCACAGCAGCGATTGTTCCCCTAGTTTGTGGGAACCAAACTGCTGTACAGCGCTCTCCTAGCTGTTCGGGAAAAGGAAGCAGGCGTTCATCAATTTGACCGCTGTTTCGGTAAGTCGAGTGTCCGATTTTAGTTCCAGGCACTCGACGACCAAATCCCGCTGCCTCCTTTCGTGCAAATAAGATGGCCGCCATTTTCTCTGCCACGTGGCATTCAGCTATACGAACGGCAGCCACACATAGATAGTGCTTAATTGAACGTTTCCTTTATCAATAATGAGCTAGAGGGGTGGTCATCGTTCGCACACGAGGCTCCTGCCCAGAACAGTTCTATGATTTTAGGCTGTGCGGTCGATCTATTTCATTAAGTCATAAAAACCGAAACAATGCACGAATGGATCCCTCTGGCTCACAGCAGCGATTGTTCCCCTAGTTTGTGGGAACCAAACTGCTGTACAGCGCTCTCCTAGCTGTTCGGGAAAAGGAAGCAGGCGTTCATCAATTTGACCGCTGTTTCGGTAAGTCGAGTGTCCGATTTTAGTTCCAGGCACTCGACGACCAAATCCCGCTGCCTCCTTTCGTGCAAATAAGATGGCCGCCATTTTCTCTGCCACGTGGCATTCAGCTATACGAACGGCAGCCACACATAGATAGTGCTTAATTGAACGTTTCCTTTATCAATAATGAGCTAGAGGGGTGGTCATCGTTCGGTAGTTTGAAAACTACCGAACAAATAAACGAATGTGAAAAATATCCGAAATATTATGCAAACAAAGTTAGAGGAAACTGGTTTTCTCACAGTAATTATAGTACACACAATGATTTATACTCTTGATTAATAGAAATATGTGAAATGTCTTATTTCAAATCTGATAATTGATCAATCTGATTATTTATAATGAGAAAGATAATCCTGGTTTGATCATAACATGATTATAGCATTTAATAAAATTATATTCTCTGGTTGAAAGTGGTCAGCTGACAGCATGGCTTCTAACTTCGGTGGCTCTGCAGAAGCCAGAAGCTTGCTATGGAACCACCAAGTATCATCACAGTCCATTAATATAAGGGGGCAACCCTGGTTTGCCCTCTAACTGGACAACTAGGCCGAGGAAAACCTGACATCATAACCACTATAGTGAGCCGTTATGGTATTTGGAGTAACCTTTTAATGTGCTAATGCATTGTAACCAGGGCCGGATTAACATAGGGGCTGATGGAGCTGCAGCTCCAGGCCCAGGCCCATGGAATAGGCCCATTGGTTTAAAAAAAAAAAAAAAAAATTTTTTTTTTTTTTTTTTACACACTACTCCTAGGGTTGCCAGATATTTCTCATGTATTTCTTAGTGTTGCCAGGTATTTCTCAGAAGTATTTCTCAGGTATTTGAGGCTGCCTAGCTGGTGCCGGCATTGCAGTAATACCGGCAATACAAATGTCTGTTGTATAAACATAGATTATTCTGCAATACCAGCGCCGGCCAGTAGGGGTCGCTGTTTGTGTGGAGAGATGCAGTGATAAGAAGTTACGGCATCTCCCTCCCTGCCTCTCTCTACTCACTGATCCGCGGGGGAGCAGCTCTGCACAGAGAGTCCAGACAGCAGCTCCGAGACATGGGGACGTTGAGACATTGGGACACTGGGGAACATGGGGACCCTGAGCATGGACGTCCGCAGGAATTTTTCCATGGGGGGAGGGGGGGGCATAATTGTAATGACATCCATGCTTGGCCCCTTTTTGACAGTGTCATGAAAGGGAAGGAGCATAATCATTTTCACATAAAGCAAGGATGAATAGCGTTTTCACAACTATGGTGTTAGGAATATATGTTTGTATTCCTGACACTATAGTGTTCCTTTCATCAAATTACAGGAACATTCTGGTCACCATAACAATTTTATCTAAATGAAAATGCTGTGATGCAAAGAGGCCCCTGGGTGCTCTTTCATTGAAGGGGTGAAACCGCTCTCAAATGGTTTACCCCCAAAGGCTTCCTTCAGCTCCAGATCTCCAGGTCGCTCAGTGGTATTCGACTTCTGAAACAGAGTGTCAGGAAGTGCAGATTGACGTTGGGCATGGGTGCCGCTGATTGGCTAGAGTGGTCAGCTGACACTCTAAGCCAATCACTAGTTCCCGATTCCTAAAAATGTTTTAGCCAACAATGTTTTAGCCAATCAGCGGCACCCCTACCCAGCGGCCCTCTGTGTTTCCTGACACTCAGTAAATAAAAGTGAACACATTAACACTGATATTGTTTCCTGCTCCCTCTTCCTACTCCTTGCTGCCCCTTCCTACTCCTTGTTGCCCCTTCCTACTCCTTGCTGCCCCTTCCTGCTCCTTGCTGCCCCTTCCTGCTCCTTGCTGCCTCTTCCTACTCCTTGCTGCCTCTTCCTACTCCTTGCTGACCCGTCTTGCTCCTTTCAGACCCTTCCTACTCCTTGGTGACCCCTCCTGCTCCTTGCAGACCGTCCCTACCCCTTCCTGCATCCCCTTCCTATTCCTTGCTGACCCCTCCTGCCTCTTGCAGACCATTTCTACTCCTTGCTGACCCCTCCTGCTCCTTGCTGCTCCTTCTACTTTACCCTCCTGCTCCATGAAAACCTTTCGACCCCTTCCTGCTTCTTGCTGCCCCTTTCTATTCCTTGCTGACCCCTCCTGCCCCTTGCAGAACCTTTCTGCTCCTTCTACTTTACCTTCCTCTATGCGGTCTCCCCCCACCCCCCATCCCTCACTTACCTGCTCTGTAGGCTGCCTCTGTGCTGCTCCCCTGCGGTTTCAGTCATGAGAGAGAGGCAGGGATAAGCTGTAGCTTCCTGCCTTTCTCAATTCACAGCGCCGCCTACTGGCCAGCGCTGGTATTGCACTGTATTCTCACACTAAAACGAAAAATAGCAGCACAAGCTGAAAAATCCGGGAGGGGGGGGACAAGTACCCCCCTTTACCACCCCCATTCAGACGCCCATGACCCTGAGACACTAGGGACACAGTGGCCCCATGTCTCCCAGTGGCCCCTAGTCTGTGTCCCCATGTCTCCCAGCCACTGTCCCTAGTGGCTCAGTGTCCCCATGTCTCCCAGTGTCCCCATGCCTCTAAGTGTCCCCTAGTGTCCTAGTGACATCAGGACACTGGGAGACATGAGGACACAGACTCTAAGGGACACTGGGAGACATGGGGATACAAACACTAGGGGACACTGGGCGACATGGGGACACTGAGAGGCATGGAGACACAGGGAGACATGGGGACACTGGGCGACTTTGAGACATAGGAGACATGGCAGTGTCCCCATGTCTCCCAGCCAGTGTTCGTAGTATCTCAGTATCCCCATGTGTCCCTGGTGTCTCTCAGTGTCCCTAGGTTTATTGGACACCGCAACGTTTTGACCTGTACCCAGGTCTTTATCAAGTCTCCAATGTCCCCTATGTATCAGTGTCCCCTATGTATCAGTCTCTCAGTGCCCCATGTCTCTCAGTGCCTGTAGTGTCTCTGTGCCCGTAGTGTCTGTGTCCCCTAGTATAAAAGAAAAAAATCTCAGGCACTCACTGTGATAGCTTTAAGCAGGTTTATTGGACACCGCAACATTTTGACCTGTACCCAGGTTTTTATCAAGTCTCCTGTGTCCACCATATATATCTCAGTGTCTCAGTGCCCCATGTCTCCCCGTGTCCCCTCGTGTCTGTCACCCAGTGTCCCCAAGAGTCTCAGATTTCCCAGGTCTCCCAGTGTTCTCTAGTATCTGTGTCCCCATGTCTCCCAGTGTCCCAATGTCTCTCAATGTCCCCTAGTGACATGGGGACACTGGGAGACATGAGGACACAAACACTAAGGGACTGGGAGACATAGGGACACAGACATTCCCCCTTTTTGTGTATGTTCGCCCTTTCGGCCGTTCTGGTTATGTGATTTGTGTCAGTAGCCCACCATTTTACCGCATCCATTGACTTCCTGCTTTACTGGAGACTGCTGTTAGGGGGTATGGGTTTACTTGAAAGATGAAAGCATGAGATTAGCAAAGGGTATGTGTTTTCTCATAGTTGCATCCTATGAGTTTCCCTACAGCATCATCTCCATCAGATACATGACGCTTAGGAGGTAGGACTGTTTTAGTGTTTTGGTCAATAAGAGTTTGTAATTAGGCCCATCATAATTATCAGCACCAGGCCCACTGGGCTCTTAATCCGGCCCTGATTGTAACCACTCCTGTTATTACAGACAAAACCTTAAAAACATAAATGGAATTCATACGTTTGGAAACTTGATAGAAGTAAAATATATATCAATTATAATACCATCACACTTTAGGTAAACATGAACCTGTACTATTCTGCATGCCAGTATAGTATTTGATCAGGACTGCGCTGATCTCTGGTTGAAAATAATTTATGCAGTATAAATACGTTTGGAAATATCCTTTTATCTGAATGCTACTTTCTAAGTAACAAGCTCAAAAATCAATCCAACTCACTTTTATGCTTTTGTCAGAGCAGCAAGGTTCTTGCAGCATGGCAGTGTGTTGGTTACATTATTTTACACCTTTTTTGCACATATCCCTTTATTAGCTTAATATAATGTGTTTTTAAAAATGTTATAATTTATTTATTTTTTAAAAAAAGTAGTATTCACATCTTATCTTTCATGAGTGTTACTTTGAAATGCATCTGCAACCCTCAAGAGTGCTAGGTATTACTTGATTTTGGCCTAAATATAAGAGAACATGGACTAATGATCATCAAGTATATGATCAAATATTTTATACTTAACATTTCCAGCAATGCCAACAAAGTCCATAATAGTTTTATAATTTGCTCATTTAAATAGACATTGTCTACAATAAAATAAGCCCTTCAGCATACATAAACCAAAAAGAAAAAATCAGGCAAGCATTATTTAAATTGAAAGGTTGTATTAAGAATTAAGGGGCAACTTAACCCCTTAAGGACACATGACATGTGTGACATGTCATGATTCCCTTTTATTCCAGAAGTTTGGTCCTTAAGGGGTTAAAGCAGCACTGCCATGTCGAACTTACCTTTCCCCAATTGCTTGATCTTCTCTTCCTCTCTCGGTGTCTGTTCTGTTTTTTTTCCCTATCTGATCTAGTTTTCTTTAACCCCTTAAGGACCAAACTTCTGGAATAAAAGGGAATCATGACATGTCACACATGTCATGTGTCCTTAAGGGGTTAAATAGCTGAAGTGGTAGAGGTTAACACAGTAAGGGAGTTTAAGCATGCATGGGATAGGTATAAGGCTATCCTAGACTTAAGATAAGGCCAGGGACTAATTAAAAGTATTTCAAAATATTGGGCAGACTAGATGGGCCGAATGGTTCTTATCTGCTGTCACATTCTATGTTTCTATGTTAATTAGGATGGAAATTAGTACATGATAAATTATTTTTTTAATGTCAGATATCCAATATTTGAATATAATCAACCAACTGTATTAAGCACCAAAAAGTAAAGGACTTAGATAGAATAGATAGCTAGATAGATAGATAGATAGATAGATAGATAGATAGATAGATAGATATGACAACCTCATTTGTGTAATTAAAACTCACAAAATATTTACTGAATCCTAAAAGCCTATTGTTTATTATGTCATGTTCCTAAACTATTCTAATGCATCTTCCTCAAGAGTTATATGATTAAGATGTTTTGATTTGTGTGCACATTGCCTATAAATTACTGATAATAATCACCAAGGCAAAAGTGATTGTCTGGAGAGATTGCCAGCATTTTTGATCTGGATTGTCTTTGGGTGGGATCAGTCTGATAAGCAAATGGTTCATGTTTACTCTGTAATTACACAGATTGAGCTAAAACAGCTTGACAGAAAGTATGGACAAGTGTTAAAGGGATACTCCAGTGCCCAAATACTAATTAAATACAAATCAATGATTGGTAGATATACCCCAAATTAAAACATTTAATTATGCATTTTATATCTAAAACCTGGTTGCAAAACCTATAGTTCTCTTATTTTCTTTTTCAAGGTTCCCCTTTAACCCTGCTCAGACTTTGTGTGGCTGTCCAATCACATACTTCCCAATGCAGCTCAATTATTATTATTCTTTATATTATCATTATTTATAAAGCGTCAACAAATTCCACAGAGCTGTACAATCAGTAGACTAATAGACATGTAATTGTAACCAGATGAGCTGGATGCACAGGAACAAAGCTCAATGAGCTTGCATGCAAGAAGGAATTGGGTATAGTGACACAAAAGGTAAGGGTGGGGTACAATACTAGATTGATAGAAAAGTAAAATATTCACTGAGTCCCTGTTCATAAATGACATACCCTAGGAATTGTACAGATCTTTGGTCGAATAAATTTTTTTCTAACTTGCAATAAAGACCATTCTGCAACAATCTCTTAAGCACCATCCTCACATAAGTATGGTGTGACTTCAAATCAGGAGAATATACGAGTATGTCATTGAGATAGGCACAGATATGCAGTAGATCTCTAAGGACATCATTTATGAGGTCCTGAAACACAGCAGGAGCATTACACAGTCCAAAAGGCATGACTAGATACTCGTAATGTCCACTGCGTGTATTGAACACTGTTTTCCATTCATCATTTTCTTTTATACGAACCAGGTTATAAGCCTCCCTGAGGTCTAGTTTAGTATAATATCTAGAACCTTTAACACGATCAAACAACTCAGTGATGAGAGGGATAGGATAAGCGTTTTTAACTGTTATATTGTTCACACCCCTTTAGTCTATACATGGCCTCAAATTGCCCTCTTTCTTGGCAACGATAAAGAAACCAGCACCAGCAGGAGAGGAGGACCTTCTGATAAAACCTTTACTTAAGGATTCCCGTATGTACTCCTCCATAACCTGATTTTCTTTCTCAGGTTTATGGCACAATCATAATCACGGTGTGGAGGTAGCTTATCAGCCTCCCTTTTTTCAAAAACCAATGCAAGGTCTGCATACACGGAAGGAACAGAAACAGAAAGCGGTTTAGCAGTGGGCACATTAAGTAGACAAACAGAACGCACATGGGCTATTCAGTCTCGTTGACAAGATTCCCCCCAGGAGAGTATATCTAAACAACCCCAATCAAGTACTGGGTTGTGTTTAACTAACCAGGGAAAACCCAGAACGATGGAAGCTGTAGGGGAGTCACTTATTTGGAAGGTTAACCTTTCCCTATGCAAGGCACCCACGGTCATAACCATTTCTTGGGTTTCATGGGTCACTAGGGGTTTTTTAAGTGGTCTACCATCTATGGCCTTAACGGCCAAGGGTGTGGCCTTTTGGATCAGAGTCAAGGCTGCGGTGTTAGCAAAGTTCTCATCCATAAGATTGTCTGCAGCACCTGAATCGATCAAGGCTTTGGTTGTTATAGTGGTTTGATTGACCAAAAGAGTAACTGTAATAAACGGTCTAGAGAAGGACACATGAGGGGAAAAGGTCATAACACCCGAGGCTGACCCCTCTCTAGGCCTTAGGTGCTAAAGTTTCCCTGCAGATTAGGGCAGGTTCTTCGGAGATTCCCCCTCTTTCCACAATAAAGGCATAACCCCTCCCTTCTGCGATTTGCTCTTTCAGCTTCAGTTAACCCTATAGCACCCAATTGCATGGGTTCGGGAGATGGTTGACTAGGAGGGGGTAATGCTAGTAATGCAGTACTGGGAAAAGCAGGTAGCACCTGTGTATTCATCCATCTTTGACTACGCCTCTCTCTAATACGGTTGTCGATAAGAATGATTTAATCTATTACATCATCCAGAAGAACAGGCAATTCCCTGGATGCTATCTCATCTAGTATGTAAGCGGCCAAACCCTCCTGAAAGGCTGTTACGAGGGCATCGTTATTCCAAACCACTTCAGCTGCTAGAGTGCAGAATTCAATAGTATAATCCGCTACTGATCTATTACCTTGTCGGACCCTAAGCAGAGCTTTGCCAGAAGAAGCAACCCTACCGGTTGCGTTTGAAAGCTGTCAAAAAGTCTGCAAAGGACATTGGGGATGTATTCTCCCACATGGGATTAGCCCATGCTAAAGCTTTCCCGGACAAGTGGTTAATTAAAAAAGCAATTTTGGTTCTATCAGTGGGGTAGGAACGAGGATTCATCACCAAATGAATATCAATTTGGTCGAGGAAACCACGACACAATGCTGGATCACCGCTATAGCGCTGTGGTGGTGTCATGTGAACCACGTGCGCAGGAACTGGTACTGGATCGGGAATGGGTTCTGGCACAGCAGCAACAGCTTCTTGAATGGCAGGTTGCAAGTGGGCAGTACGAGCCAGTATGGTTTGTAAAGCCTGGGCAAACTGATCCATACGGTGGTCTAAACCATCCATTCTAGCCTCCTGATTCACTAACAGCTGTGGGATGTCAGCAGGTTCCATGGTGGCCCTGTTGTAATGTCACGATTCAGGAACCTAACATGCTAACAGGTCACAGAAAGTAAAGGGTGCAATACCGGTCCTTAGAATGGCCGGGTTAAGCACACTAAGAATAGTCAGGAGATAAGCCAAGTAAAGGCAGACAGAAAACGGGAGAACGAGAAACAAGCCGAGGTCAAAGGAATGGAGAATACAGGAAAATCGTAATAACAAGCCAAATAATCGGTAACCAGAGAGAAACACGAGCATACTGCAATACAGGTATCACAAGACCACAACAGGGCACTGAGAGACAGGAAAGGTAAGTATATCAATCCTGTGGTTAATTCTGATTGGATAACTTCCAATCAGAATTAACAATCACACGTGGGGGATATTTACACCTCCCACTGTGATTATGGTACTGTGGCTTTAACGCCGGGTCACGTGACTGACCCCGGCGTTCGCATAAATGTGCGGCCTCCCAGCGTGCAGCGTTATACATGCTGCCGCTGGGAGGCGAGGAGGAGGACGTGAGCGGCGCATGGAGCTGTGAGGACGCCGCTCGCCGACAGGTAGGGGAAGGGGAGACCGCGGGTGGCGAAGGACTGAGGGTGAGTGCTGCAAGAGGATTGCAGCCTCCCCTTACAGCCGCCCGAGGAGCCCTGACACCGAGATAGCTTGGATCTGAGCGCTCAATATGTCCGAGAAGCGCTCAGATCTCACGAATACAGTTGGATTGCCATGGGGTTAAACAATAGCAAGGGATGATGAGAGATTGAGGAGGGACAAAGCAGCCAGTTTCAACAAGTCTGGCAGTGTCCCTGGGACAACGCCCTGCTGGAGAAACAACAGGACAGGAAAAAGGGGGAGGGGAAGAGGCACATTTCCCCATGGATTTAAAGGGGCAGACAAAATGTTTTAAAATAGTCTTTGGGCAAAAGGCTGGCCATTAGTCCTCTCCAAAACCCAGTGGCGAGGTTATTTTCGCCACAAGCACTAAATAGGGGCAGATGAGCTCTACATTTTTGGCATGGCAGCAGCAGGATTTGACGATCAATTGGACATTAGGGGCTTACCTAGGGGAGAACTCCTAGGCAGTGAGCCTGCAAAGTAGAGCAGATGGTAGCGCAGTTGAGTAGCAACACTTGAGGGAGGAAAGACCAGAAGTTCTGTTTTGGACAGGTTGAGTTTAAAGAACTGAGCAGCCATCCAGTTGGAAAGAGCAGAGAGGCAGTCAGAGACACAATTCAAGAGGGTAGAGAGATCAGGAGAGGACAGACAGATTTGCGTGTCATCTGCATAGAAATGGTAGTGGAAGCCAAAGGAACTGATGAGTTGTAACGGACCGTTTTTCTCACCAGAGGTTAAATACCGTTTAGGCGATATTCCCCTTTCCAGATACACCGACAGCTACTGTAAGCACCAATCTCCCGAACTGAAAACACATGAACCCTGGAAATATCTGAACAGGAAAACCATACGAAAGGGTTACACTCCTGGCAGTCAGCATACAATCCAATTCCCCCAATAACGAGATGACACTTTGTTTTGAGGGTTAAGCAGAATCTGACTGTCCTGGCACATACAGTCATTTTTATTCCCAATCCACAACCACAGTACAGCCCACAGGGTATTACAGAACAACCAATCAATCCGTACAATACACACAGACACTCCCACACAAAATCCTCCCCTCTGCCTGTGATACGATTACTGAACACAATGGGTAATCTCATTATTACAGGCAGAGGAATACAGTTTTTACACAATATTTATAACTTTGAAAATATACATGTCAAAAACATAAAACATACATTTTCATAAGCAGCATACTCCAAATACAAACATATGTCAAAATCATCCAAATTGGTCCATTGGTTCAAAAGATAGATCGAAGTCCTTTGTGACCAAATGAAGCATGGCTTTTCTACCCAAAACCAGTTCCACAGAGTCTTCTATCCTGGAGATAATTGAGAAGTAATCCAATTATCTCAAAGGACAGAGGCAAAACTCCATTAGCCACATGGCAGACAAAGGACAATAAAAGACATAAAAATACAATAAAATACACAAGGTTACATTTATTACATAAAATACAGACATTCTACCTATCCCCAGATAGCTTAGGTCTGAGCGCACATTATTACCGGATGGCGCTCAGATCATATACATACAGTTCAATCGCCATGGAGCCAAAGTTTTTCAGTATACGTCTGGGCTCCATGGCATAGCTATTTGGGATAGCATGGCTTTAATAGTCCGCAGGAAGGCACAAACCAGAATTTCTGCAGGGAAAAAGAACAGGGCCATAGTCTAAAGGTAAGAGGCGGGCAAGCAGCCCCTCCAAGGACACGTGGCGAGGTCGGTTTTGCCACATGAGTTTACCAAGGTATAGATCGAGAACAGAAGTGGATCAAGGACAGAATCTTGGGAACACCAACAGAGAGGGGTTGGAGAGAAGAGGCAGAGACAGAGAAACATTGAGAGAGTGCTGGGAGGAACACTAGGAGAGAGCAGCATCATGTAGACTGAGGCTACGGAGGATGAGAAGAAGCTGATGATATCAATGAAAGATCTTTGTAAGGCAGGTGCTCTGAGCAATTGCCTGCCTCTTGAGTTTAACTTCACTGGGCTAACTAAACCAGGAACCTTGGCAGAAAGCCATAATTTATAAAAGTGACAATTCCTATTGAAATCTGCATTTTTTTGCAAAATTTTAAACTAGGACACACTTTCACACATAAAGCTTTTTCCAAAAGCAAAGTGCTTTAGTGTCCAGATTGTCTCTTTACGTTGTTGCCTGGACTGGACATTACCTATGCTCAGTTTTGGTTTGTTGAAAAGATTACATGTTACATAATTTACAATATTATAAAATAACATTTTCTCAAAATAATAGTGTGTTTAAACTATTTGCCTACTTAGTAAAACATGCAAAATTATTTACACAGATAATGACATCACAAATATTCCCGAATGTGAGCTACACTAACAGATGTTCCTGAATTCATAACTAATGTCTTGTGCATCCAAGTTTAATTGGATACTATCCAGATTTTACAAAATGTGTACAAAGCTATTTCACTTTTGATTTTCATTACTCAAGGGAATATTCGAGGTTTGTCTACATGTCAATATACACTATCTTTGCACCCCATATAGATCTAGCTCAAAAACTATACTTCATATAATCCAGATAGACATTTTCATAAACATTTTCATTGTATGTGCCATTGTCTTAAAATTACAAGGGATAGTTTAAAGAGACATATAATCACCAAAACAACTTTAGCTAACTAAAGCAGTTTTTGTGTATAGATTAAGCATCCGAAGTCTCACAGTTCATATGGAGTCCACTACCACATGTACGCCGATGACACCCAGATAAACTCTCCTCCCCTGACCTCTGCCCTGCTGTCCTACAACGTGTCACCAATTGCCTCTCTTCTATCTCTGATTGGATGTCCTCCCGCTTTCTGAAACTCAATCTCTGTAAAACTGAGTTTCCTATTTTTTCTCCTCATAACACTGATCCTCCTCCTTCACTCTCCCTGTAGGTTGACGGCACCTGCCTCACCCCATCCTTTCAAGCTTGCTGTCTTGGTGTCACTTTTGATCCTGGCCTCACCTTTGCGCCTCATGTCCAGTCATGTCTGTTGCAGACAAGGAGGGAGAGGAGACACAAGCTCTCCCTAGAAATTTTGACTGGGGGCGCCTTGCAAAAATATTGAAATATTAAAGGCAACTTGAACCTAAAATACTTGGGAACAACTGGGCTAGAGAACAGTAAATAAATTAAATTGTATTTACAAATCAAGTGAGAATTGAGCAATAGAGGGAAAAGAAGAGGTACAGTAAAATCTTTATTCATATATTATATATTTAATCTTAATATTTATCTGCATGTATGTTTGTGTAACTGTCACCCCATTCAACCTGCCTCACTCACAATGACTCCCCCAATCCTGCCATTCACCCATGCCATACTTACCTCCCATCACTCTGCCATATTCACCCTATTACACTCTACTTCTCTAGCATTGCCACAATCATTCTCCATCACTGTGTCACACTCAACCCCTTTCACCCTATCACATGAACCCCTCCAATTTTGTTATACTCATCGCCCCCAACCATACCACACTCACCCTGTGGGGCGTGAATGAAACACATGGAGGGGCTGAGGGGAGAGGGATGAGAAGTATGGGGGGGCCCAGGGCAATTTTTCATCAGGGCCCCACGGTTTCTAGTTACCCCTCTGACTATCGTGTTAGGAATCCAAATCTGTATTCCTAACTCTGTATGGTCCTAGTCCCTAAGTAGATTTAGCCCCACCCAAAAAAAAAAAATTTAAAATAAAAAAAAATGTTTAACTTACTTTTTTCCAACATTGAGATGTCCTCAGTGCTGCTGTCCACTCTATTTCCTACAACATAATCATTGAGGTGTTGCTTCCTCGCCAATTGTCCAATCCAATGTTGCTCATAGAGGAGCATTGGGGACTAGATGTGCATGCGCAAATCTGGAATACAGCTAATATATGTGTGTCCAGCCCTGCAATGTAAATGTAAATATTGCAGTTTCCACAAAACGGCAATGTTTTACATTGCAGAGTTAAAACTACAGGCCCACCTCACCCAGATTTAGTGTCCTTTAATATTTTCCTTTGCAGAAAAATTATGATAAAAATCTGAAGGGCTGCTCACAAAACTATTGCCATATAAAAAGAGTACCATTTTTAAAAGTAAATAGAATTTTAGTGCTTTACAAATTTATAATTATTTATGTGTGTATATATTTCGAATATGTTGAATATCTTATGATAATAGAAATTCTCTGACATCTCATAAAAATAGCCTGTTCTGATTTTAATTTTATCAGCCAAATAAGTCTGACTTCTCATTTCCGCTTTTTAGTTGTCTAACAGTGGGAGGGAATTTCCTCCAAGGCCTTATCAGCTTGAACCACAACCCCTGTGCTGACTTCTCATTCCCTGACAAATTGCACTCACTTAATCCCAATCCAAGCAGTTTTAATGAGCAGTCTTTTTTTATTCACAACCTTGTAGTTTGAAATGATTTTTCCACATAGTAGTTTTTATTCTAAGAATAAATCATATCATTTCTTTTCTGGAAGTTAAAAAGAAAGTGTAGCTAAAAAATCGTTTTTGTTTCTCTTTTTCTAGAGTGCATTTGCCTGAATGCTTTGCAGTAAATTTTTTGTAATATGTATGGATAAACATGTCTCTATGTCTGTCTCCTCAAATATATATACATAAGTTATTCCCCCTCAGTTTACTAAACTGTGTTAAAATCAACATAGTGGAAAATATATTTATGATCTTAAATCAGACTAGGAAGTTTTGCAGGCTTATAGACATAAATTAGGACCATCAATAGAACTATATTCCTGATGTAAGTGCAGAATTTACTTGAAACCAGGGACCAAAACTGGTGTAAGGGGAAGATTACAGATACAAACATTGAAATGTTTCTACTGATTACAGCTACAATATAGCCAGCTGTGTTAAAAAAATAGAAATAAAACTATAACATGTAACTAATACAAATATTGTCTTTCATGCCAAGAGAGAGATAATTGGCTCTCTCAAAATTTCTATTAAATATTTTTTTAAAAAGCATGATGTTTCTTGGACACCACTATAAACCGTGAGAAGACCGGTGAATCTCCTCCCCTCTTTCGTTCGCTATGAGTGGGGTGACAGTAAGAGGACATTAATTGGTAGAGGCTCAACAAATGGACCCTATTAATTTCCGACCCATAGGTCAGGGTTAGGCAACCTTCAGCACTCTAGATGTTGCCTTTTCAGCAATATAGCTGAAAGATCATTCTGGATCTCACAACATCTGGAGTGCCTGGAAAATTGCCCTAGGTGGTTAAGTGGGACATCCTCAATAAGATACCATCCCTTCACCACCTTCTCTAGATAACAAAAAATATATGCTAAAGGTGTGCTCCAAAATACAGGGGAACAGCACAAAGGTATTGTCTATCAAGATTAAATAAACTAGACATTAGGGTAAAACATATTATTTATATTTAGACTAGATTTACACTATTGTGGGACAGTTTATTACAATTCATTCTCAATCCAAGCATTACAACTTCCATCAATCATATCCACTGGTTGTTTATATGTTACCACATGTATTTAGTATGTATGCTAAACCTAATATTTTCTTTTGTTTTTTAACAATGTCTAAATAAAATGAATATATTTTACTCTCATGATGATTGATTTAATCTTGATAGGTAATACCTATGTGGTGAACATTTAAATATATGAAGGTTTTTTAGTATCACTCCAATGGTCATTTAAGTATAAGGGGTTTAGAAAAATACCCCATCTCTGTCTCATTAGATTTTTTACCTTTAAGCTGAAGGTGAATTGTTAGTGTAAGACTCACCTAAGAGGTTTTGCCTCGATATATCAGGTGAGCTTACACTTAAATAGCCATTAAAGTGATCCTAAATGTGCATAGGGATTTGTGATTGTCACAAACGCACCCTACTTCAAGAGTGTGAGTGACGTAGTTGTGGTGGTGAAAGGGTTAAAGCTCACTATTTGTCTGCACTAGACCGGAAATAATGAGAAAAAATCCCCCTTAGCACCACCCACACTTAAACATAATAATATAACTATTACTATTTTAACCCCTTAAGGACTGGACTTTTTTTGCGATGTTGTACATTTGCGACCAGGCATCTTTTTGACACTTTTGTGGTGTTTGTGTTTAGCTGTAATTTTCCGCTCTCTCATTTACTGTTCCCATACAAATTATATATTGTTTTTTTCAGGACAAAAGGGGCTTTCTTTACATACCATTATTTATATAATCTCATCTAATTTAATTTAAAAAAAATGAAAAAATATGATGAAAAATTGAAAAAAATACACGTTTTTTGAATTTTATGTGAAAAATCTTTTACTCATCTACAAAAGCGAATGAAAAAAACTGCTAAATAGATTCAAAATGTTGTCCTGAGTTCAAAAATACCCAGTGTTTACATGCTTTTTGCTTTTTTTTTGCATGTTATAGGGCTATAAGTACAAGTAGGATATTGCGGTTTCAAAACATACATTTTTAAAATGTATCAATAGTGACATTGTAACACTGTTATCTGTCATAAATTGCTAAATAACACCCCACATGTACATATTTTTTTAAAAGTAGACAACCCAGGGTATTCAATATGGGGTATGTCCAGACTTTTTTAGTAGCCACTTAGTCGCAAACACTGGCCAAAGTTAGCGTTCATATTTGTTTGTGTGTGAAAAAAGTAAAAAACTAAATTGAACGCTAATTTTGGCCAGTGTTTGTGACTAAGTGGTTACTAAAAACGACTGGACTTACCCCATTTGCAATACCTTGGGTTGTCTTCTTTTGCAAATGGTATGCCATCATGGGGGTAATTCTCATTCCTGGGCTACCATATGCTCTCAAAGGCAACGTAACCAACCTGGCCATTTTCAATGTAAAAATATTTGACCTATATATTTGACCCTGTAACTTTCAAAAACGCTATAAAACCTGTACATGGGGGGTCCTGTTCTACTCAGGAGACTTTGCTGAACACAAATATTAGTGTTTCAAAACTGGAAAATGTATCACAACAATTATATCATCAGTAAAAGTGCTGTTTGTGTGTGAAAAATGCAAAAAAAGTCACTTTCACTGACAATATCATCGCTGTGATATGTTTTACTGTTTTGAATCACTAATATTTGTGTTCAGCGAAGTCTCCCGAGTAAAACAGTACCCCCCATGTACATGTTTTAGGGTGTCGTAGAACGTTACAGGGTAAAATACAGTGATATCAAATTAAATTCTCTGGTCTTTCGGCCTGGGTTGGCAGGCAGGTCCCTTAAATTGCAATCAATAAAATAACTTAATTATGTAAAAATATTACCTAAATACGCACGTAGAATTTAAATATATATGCATATTTATATATTTGAAGTCTACGTGTATATTTATATAATTATTTATGTAATTTTGTATATCGACATATGAATAGTTCGCATTCTTTTTATTTATTTAAATATACATAGATATATATACAATTTCATTCTAAGTGTATTTTGATATAAATATATATATATTAATATCAAAATACAGTTAGAATAAAATTTCGTATAGATATATAATTTTTTTTCAATTTTTTATTATTATTTTTAATTTTTTTAATTTAATTTAAATTATTTATTATTCATATTTTATAATAATATATATATACAATATATATATAGTTATTATATATATTATATATATACGTGTGCAAATTAATTATAAGTGTATTTTTATATTAATATATGTACATATTAATATAAAAATACACTTAGCATGACATTATATATATGATATATAGACATATATTATATAGGTATAATATATGTCTATATATCATATATATACACATATATAATAATATATTTTTTTTTATTAACTATAACTTTAATTTTTTTTTTTTATTTTACAGTTGCAGGGAGACTGCCTGTCAGCACAGACAGTCCCCCTGCAGGCAGAGTCTAGGACACCTATTGTGACCATGTGGTCGCCCTGTTGGGCGATCACATGGCCCCAGAGGTCCTAAACCGCCATGGGGAGACTGTCTGGGCTGCAGGCAGTCTCCCCACAACGGGAGCACCGCCGATCGCCGCCGGGGGAACGACGGCGATCGGGTAAGTACATTTTAAATTTAGGACGGTTCAGGACCGTCGTCGGTCGGCAATGCAAAAATGCCGATGACGGTCCTGAACCGTCCTGCGTCGTTAAGGGGTTAATGCTGCCACCACCAAGACAATTTATAAATGGGGTGCCTTGGTCCCCCAGACAAACTTAATAATAAAAACCCACCAAATATGACTTAGCATAATATCTATGTAATTGCAAAATACTAATTAGTCTCTTCAGTTAACGTGATTCTTAACCAGACAAAGGCAGAACTTAAAGGGACACTAAAGTCACCTGAACAACTTTAGCTTAATGAAGCAGTTTTGGTGTATAGAACATGCCCCTGCAGCCTCACTGCTCAATCATCTGCCATTTAGGAGTTAAATCCCTTTGTTTATGAACCCTAGTCACACCTACCTGCATGTGACTTGCACAGCCTTCCATAAACACTTCCTGTCATTGGCGGATCCAGGGGGGGGGCAACGGGGCAATTGCCCCCCCCGAGATTCTCCCCTGCCGGCTAGTGCAGGGCTGGCATTGCCCAAGCGCCAGCCCTGCAATGTGCCTGCGGACCGGGAGGGAGATCAGTGATCTCCCTCCCCGGTCCGCAGGCACATTACTGACAGCCGACCGGAAGGGGAGGGAGAGAGGACCCGGGAGCTGTTACCAGCAGCTCCTCCGGGTCCTCCTCTCGCGAGATTTGGAGCGTTGCCGCGGTTACCACGGCAACGCTCCAAATCTCGCGAGAGTGAACTCTAGCCCTGGAGCGCGGGCTAGAGTTCACTGGAACCACTGGACCACCAGGGATTCCCCACTGGGACCACCAGGGATCCAGAAATGTCCCCCCTCCTCCTCAATAAAGGTAAGAAGGGAGGGGGGACATAAATATATTTTATTAAATACATTTTTTTTATTTTATTTTATTTTTTTAATTAAAAAGCCTCCCTTCCCTCCTCCCCTCCCCCCATACACACTGACCCCATGCACACACTGACCCCATGCACACACTGACCCCATGCACACACTGACCCCATACACACACTGACCCCATACACACACTACACACACTGACCCCATGCACACACTGACCCCATACACACACTACACACACTGACCCCATGCACACACTGACCCCATACACACACTACACACACTGACCCCATGCACACACTGACCCCATACACACACTACACACACTGACCCCATACACACACTGACCCCATACACACACTACACACACTGACCCCATACACACACTACACACACTGACCCCAGACACACACTGACCCCATACACACACTACACACACTGACCCCACACACACACACACTGCCCCCATACACACAAACACTGCCCCCATACACACAAACACTGCCCCCATACACACAAACACTGCCCCCATATACACAAACACTGCCCCCATACACACAAACACTGCCCCCATATACACACTGTCCCCATATACACACTGTCCCCATATACACACTGTCCCCATATACACACCGTCCCCATATACACACTGTCCCCATTCACACACTGTCCCCATACACACACTGCCCCACACACACTGCCCCACAAACACTGCCTCCATACACACACTGCCCCACAAACACTGTCCCCATACAACACTGTCCCACAAACACTGTCCCCATACAACACTGTCCCACAAACACTGTCCCCATACACACTGCCCCACACACATACTGCCCCGCACACACTGCACACCTATACACACACAGTGCCCTACACACCCTGCTGCCCCCCCATACACACATTGCCCCAAACACACACACACGACCCCCCCATACACACAGTGCCCCCCATACACACACTGCCCCACACATACATACAGTGCCCCCCATACACACACTGCCCCACACAGACATACAGTGCCCCCATACACACACTGCCCCCTAACACACACACTGCCACCCTTACGCACTCACACTCACTTCACCGCTCACACACACACTGCACCTTTCACACACACTTCACCCCTAACACACACCACTTCTCCTATGCCCTATATCCCAGCAGACCCCAGGTAAGTTGTCAAACTGTTCTTAAACGGTATGACTACTTACTCCGGGGTGGGATCCTGGCACTACTGGCACCATAACTACTACACTGAGCTGTAGTGGTTATTGTGCTAGGATTATTTTTTTAAAATAATCTACAAGTGCCCCTCCCGAGATCAGGCTCTGGATCCGCCACTGCTTCCTGTAAAGAGAGCCCTATTTAGGCTTTCTTTATTGCAAGTTCTGTTTAATTAAGATGTTCTTATCCCCTGCTATGTTAATAACTTGCTAGACCCTGCAAGAGTCTACTGTATGTGATTAAAGTTCAATTTAGAGATTGAGAAACAATTATTTAAGGTAAATTACATCTGTTTGAAAGTGAAACCAGTTTTTTTTTCATGCAGGCTCTGTCAATCATAGCCAGGGGAGGTGTGGCTAGGGCTGCATAAACAGAAACAAAGTGCTTTAACTCCTAAATGACAGTGAATTGAGCAGTGAAATTGCAGGGGAATGATCTATACACTAAAACTGCTTTATTTAGCTAGAGTAATTTAGGTGACTATAGTGTTCCTTTAATAAATGTTTATTGTGAGCAAATAATAGTCATAATGCGTACAAAAATATAGATGAAAAACAAATGATTTACACCAACAGATAAAAACAAAAACAATAAAATTCCAGAAGTCCTAATTACTCACTTAGGTTTTCAAAGTAAAACTTCTGCCCAGGGTGTCTTTGGCAAGGATGGATGATGGCTAGTACATCAACACCCCTCCAACTCATTGGAATTATACTCTGTGGATTATCAAGTCTTGAAGAAAAATAAGGAAATGAGGGAAAAATATTCCTCTACACAGAGAAGGAGCCAATCCCGTCAGAACAATAAATATAAAAAACTTGCAGATAACTGTATCTCAGACACAGCACAAAAATATAATAAAGTTTTATTAATAGTGAATAAACATTAAAAATACAAAAAGTGTCTATGTACACACACAAGATTGCTAGGCCTGTAGCTATATATGGACAAATACTGGATATAAAGGAGAATACAGAGCTACTATGCTCAGAGAACTAGCAACATAGTTACACAAAATGTAACTTAATACCTAATATGTAGCTCAATATATGTAGCCTCGAGACACCTATCTCAAGACATCTCAAGGAACACTATCAGGGTGATCCTAGTAACTTGAAGTTTTGTGGCTTGGAATTGGTCAAGAGGCATCCGAGGCGTGGGGACTATGATCAACTATTAAGACAGAGGGAGTCAAGATGGATATATAGGCTTAAAACACTTCAACCCTTAGGTCTTAATGAGGGGTTTTCCTTTGCTCCTTTAATCTAATTTACTTTAGTGGGGCTATTCTATCTTCCGTTCACTTCTTTGATATATTTTTCACTGCCAGTGACATGGGATTTTCAATGATATCTATGTCCACATTATTTTTGTTTTACGATTGATACTACTCACTTTCAATAATTATACTTGTATATCATTACTAATTATGATTTATGTTCCTCTCTCCCCCTCTCCCTCTCCTCCATCCCCCATGGTATATGTTCCATTACTAAGTTATGTACTATGAGCAACTTTACTACTGCCATTTGGCGACTATAGACATGTCTTAATGAATTTATGACAATGTAGAGCTGCTGCGATTATACACAGACAATTGATGTCGTGTTTTTACATCTTTTTACCCATTGGGGGCGTTCGGAGAAAGTAGTGAGGACGCATGCGTACCTTTTTGATACAAGGCATGCGCAGCTTTCATTTGATACTCTTGCATATTTAATCGGCTTGTGCTGAGCGCATGCATGGCTAACCCGACACAGGCATGCGCAGTCTCACTTGGAACTTTTGCGCCCGACTTATCATTACTCCTACTTATTCGGATTGTGCCGAGCACTGGATCCTGGGACTTCCCACCGCTGAATTTCATTGGCGGTTTGTATCCAGGTACATCCCACTGGTTGGAAGTAGGATTTGGCGCCATTGATATAAAAAGGAGGGGGGGGGGGGGTTAGTGGATATTTCCTATTTGCTCGTGCCCTTGAGAAAGGTGATTTTCACAGCCGAAATGCGCGTCGGGCTTTGGGCTCTTTATCATCTCTGCAGACTGCCTTACTATTAGCCTGTTATGCTAGAATATGCTATATTATGTTAGGAACTCTTTTTGCCGGCTGAGTCTTCTTCTCTATATAGCCATATCTAGCTGTGAGATTATTGATTACAGATTCTTCTATACTACTTCTTACTTTATTTTCAGTTATCATTATCTCCCTGTCCTTTCGATTTACTCATCTCTTGCATGGAGCCTCTATTGCTTTTTGATTAAGTGTTAGCAATTAGAGTATTTGCCAGGTCCACTGGATCCCTTAGGACTCTGGTATACAGAATGATATACCACTATACACTTAGAGTGTCATTACAGCTCAATTCTTTATTGTGGGGGCTATATTTAGGTAACCAGTCCCTTTAGTTTTGGCAGTCATACTAGTTGCCAGATCTCCTAGTATTCTATCTGACTTTTGATGCCAGTCTGGCTACATACCCGTATGCTGCTATAGTCTGGGCTCATTAATGTATGGACGGAGATATTTGTCTTTAATGGTCAAGTAGCTATAGAGGGAATCTTGTTCTCTCAGATGTATATGATTATGTTCTCTCACTGTATTTAGATAAATTTGGGCTCACTATAACAGCTGATACTTATCATGCTGTGATTACTGGATATTGGTTAGATCAACTGCTGCTATGCTGTTTATGTTGCTAGTTCTCTGAGCATAGTAGCTCTGTATTCTCCTTTATATCCATTATTTATCCATATATAGCTACAGGCCTAGCAGTCTTGTGTGTGTACATAGACACTTTTTGTATTTTTAATGTTTATTTACTATTAATAAAACTTTATTATTTTTTTGTGCTGTGTCTGAGATACAGTTTTCTGCAAGTTTTTATATATATTGTTCTGAAGGGGGTACTGGTTCCGACGGGATTGGCTCCTTCTCTGTGTAGAGGAATATTTTTCCCTCATTTCCTTATTTTTCTTTATTTCTTGTATTTTTTAGGGTTAAGCCCTTTAGTACCCCTGTAACCCTTTCTGTACTTTTCACCAGGTTTTTTCCTGGTACTGTGAGTACTGTGTATAGACTATCAAGTCTTGCCCAGGGGTAGAGTTAAGGCGTACCTATAGAAATAATAAGTGACCACCCCCTTTGTTCCGGACCAACCTCAATCCAAATGGAAACATTTGGCTCTATCTTCTCGTATGTACCTGCCATAGAAATAATAATCACATCTATGAATTTGTTATTATTTTCCCAATCCATAGACATGTCACATTCCTTACTGGTGACCTAACATGGCGGACATCACAATTCCCTCCCTCATGGTCAAGTCATGCCACTCATGTTTGGGCTTGTTTAGAAGATGGTGCTTGTCACATTCCAAATATAATACAAATTAGGCTTAATTATTCTTCTGTGGGGCAAATATGATTTTTTTTTTTATTCCTTTGGAAATTATACTGGAACAAGGCTAATGGCCAATAACATATCAAACGAGATTGCCTCGTCAATTACAAGGTACATGCCAAATGGATGAAGAGACATTTAGACTTTTTCCAAGAGTAGAACCTTTACACTTTGCAGAGCCTTGATTAATTCACATCCATATGGTAAAATCATTTTCACATCCCTATGCCATTCAAACTACCCATTCTGTCATCTGACCTCGGTGGGGGGTCCCAGCTTCAAAAGATCTATTTTGACCGCCATGCAATCAAATGAACCCCATTTGACATTGACAATACCATCTCTGCCAGGCCGGCAAGTCCTTAATGCACTACACAAATTACATTAAAGGACAATATTCCATAGTGCAATAATAAATTATGCACCCTTGCCGTGACAGTGATAGTGTACAAGTAACTTTCTTCTTTGGTGTCATGTATAATGGCATGTACATACACATACACACATCATATTTTCTGTAAAGAATGAAAACATCTACAATTCAATTTTTTTTTTAATTTGTTTTTTTTTTAGAGAAAATATATTTACAATGAACAAAATTAAAGTAAATCAAATAAATACAGGCAAATGGGTTTCCATATAGAAAGATAATGCATAATATTTATATACACAATCGTTAATGAGATCTCATCACTTGAAGGAACAGAAATTGCACTTATTCCATTAGGGATTTTGCCAATGGAAACATGCTGAGCACCCTGATACAAAATATAGATTAAGAAGCAGTGCACACACAAACATATAGTTTTAAGTTTTACAAGGCTACTTAAAATCACCTATCTTAGCAAACAAATATGGGGATTCAGTCCCACTACATGGCAATATTGTGCTGAGAAATACATGTTCATGGTGTGCCCTTAAATCACTCTTTTTTCTAAGAAGTATGATACAACCAGAAAGTAAACACAGGAGAGAATAGAAAATGGGAAAATGAAAAAAAGAGGGGGGTTTGGTTAGAAGGGGGCAAGAGAAGGCAAGAGAAAAAGAAGAAGAGCATCTGTCATCTGGACAGACTCAGAGCTTAGAGTACATTGTTATTACAAGTTATTACACCTAGGCATCTAAGAGGGGATAGGTTCTTGAGGGGGATGATATGAGATATGGATATTCCACAGAAACCAATTGGTTAAATATTTCTTGGATGTCAACGCGAGGGAAGCAATCATGGCTTTCATGGTATTCATTTCTTAATTAAAGTTATCCATTGATGGACACTAGGAGCAAGCTTTTGGTGCCAGAGGAGTGGTATCATGCTTCTTGCATGCATTATGGAATATTTTGTGAGAGATTTCTAACACGTGTATAAAGGGAGAGTGGTGTGTTGCGGTACTGTGGTCTCTGCAGTAAAGTTACCTTGGTCCTGGTTATAGTCTCAATGTGTGTGCAGAAAGACTTCACAAATGTGGAAATTAGAACAAGGCCACCATTTGTGTATAGAGACATATAAACACCTTCAACAAAGATTAAGATAATCTGGGAAAATGTTGCTCAATATAACTATGATTCTATACCAACTAATCAGAATTTTCTAGTAGATTTCTTGGAAATGGGAGCAAATAGTTCTCTGGTGTGCAAGGATCATCACTTTTTGCAAATGTTCATGATAAATTAGGTGTCTGGTGGTCTCTCCCACTTTTACTGTTCATTTAACAAAAGCTTTTGATACAGCAGAGAGATCCATATCAAGTAAACATAGAATTAAAATGAATAATAACATATCTCTCACAATGACCATTGCCTACAAGAAACAGTGACAAAACAACAGACAGTTTTAATGGTCTATTTTGTGTGTTAGAGACATGGATAACATTTGGCATAAAAGTTAATTTAGGACAAATATATAATTATATCAGTTCTGTTATATTTAGTATACACCAGTATGCATTTAGTTATGCTTACACAATGTTATCTGCAATGTACCAGATGCAACTAGTAAATTGGATATTGCAAAAAAAAATACAAATATTTAAATAAAAAATAACTAAGTTTAACTTAAAATGTTATTGTTTTATTGTCTACTTTTAGAGGTAAATACATTATTTTTAAAAGCAATGCACTTCAATAGATTTCACAGTTTCCCGAAACATTATGCTAAATGATGTGGACAATTGTATTGTTATTTCTATATTAATAAATCATTTTGCAGGTTGACACCAAATACATAATTTTTTTTTTCAATTTGACAATTTTTATTTTGGCATAAATCAAAGTTCAAACAAGGGGGATACAGAAAAGAAGAGGGGGGGTCATAAGCGTCACTTTTCATACAATGATGTTAAGTCGTCTGATACATTCAACGTCTCTTGAACATTAGGTGTGGTTCGTGATATTTATCTATACTTTGACACCTTTGTCAAGTAGTAACATATCACCAATTAGTGAATACAGGACTGTTGTATATATACAATATTAGCCGTCTAAGTTTCATACGGTGTGTTGTAGTATGAGAAAGTTCTGTTTGATGTAACTGCCGGAGCGTAGCTCTCTTCTCCCGGGGTCCAGGCCTATGTCTAATTGTTTTTTGTCCCTGGGTGTGGCAGGGGGGGAGGGGGGGGTAATGAACGAAATGGGGAATAGGAAGGAGGAGAAAATAAGCTAAAAAAAAACAAAAAGGGGGGGGGGGAAATGAAGTGTAAACTGAACAGAAGTTAAGAAGTATCGAATAAACTATTCCACTCCGCCCACTCTTTGGAACCAGGTTCCATTGTGTGTAGTACTGTCGGTCTACCTCCTGTGTTCTAGCTTGCAGTAGAGTATTCTGTTCTCTACCCCATTACCATGACCTTGTCTGGCCTCCAGGCTCCTCTCAGACCCTAGGTGTCGTTTGTCTTAGTGTGAGTCCACAAACGGGGGTCTGGGAAAATGTGAGTCTCTTTGTGTAGGCTGCCCACTTAGTTTTTGCCTCCTTAATCGTGTGGTTTGCTGTAATGTATTTATTGGCCATATTATCATAGTCCCAGTTTAGGGTGATTTGCGTTATTAGGTCTTGTTTGCTGGGTGCGTGTGGTTGCTTCCAGTGTCTGGCAATCAGCGTTGCTGCTGCAATAAGTATTTGGAATATCAGTTGTCTTTCTGGTTTGTGCCATTGGGTGAGATGCATGAATAGGATACCTTGCTCTGGTGTTAAGTGGTACTGTTGGCCTATCGTGTTGGTTATTACCTCCTCCACCATCGCCCAGTATGTGGTTATTGTAGGACATGTCCACCAGGTATGGTACATTGTCCCTCTGCCTCCACAACTCCTCCAGCATTCCCCTGAGGTTCCCGGATATATTCTAGCTAGTTTGTCTGGGATCATGTACCATCTGTACATAATTTTCCTCATTACCTCCAGGTGTGTGGCACATGTGGTATGTCCTTTATGGGCCTAAAAAGCTTGTTTCCAGTCTTGTTCATTGAACGTGCGTCCTATGTCTGCCTGCCAAGCCTCCTTAAAGTCCTCTTGTTCGTGTGTGGTCGGGGTCATCAGTAGTGTATATAGTCGGGACATGATTTTTTTGGGTATGCTGCGTGATAGGCAGAGTTGTTCTAAGGAACTAATGTGTGGTGTCTCAGGGTTTGCGTCCGTCAGGTGAGTGGACACAAAGGATTTCAGTTGGAAGTATGGAAATATGTGTCTGGCGGGTAGTGAGAATTTGGTTTGTAGTACTGGGAATGGCAGTATTGCGCCTCCCTTGCATACTTGTCTAAGGTGTGTACATCCTTCCCTTACCCAGGGGGTGTGGTCAAAGGTCGGGATGCCCACCGATACGCTTGCTAGTGGTATGTTCCCGTGTTTGGACCGACCATGCCCAGCGTGGCCCTAACTGACTCCCATGTTTTGAGCATTACCGCCGTGGTCGGCAACATGTCTGCGTATTTCGGGCGCAATTTGCGTGGTAGTTGGTACAGGTGTTGCAGCCCCTGTCTGCATGCCCAATGTGCTTCTATGTGTACCCACTGGGGGGGGGGGTCTTCCACGGCGTTGGTCACTGCTATGGCTGCCAACAGCGTGGCCTTATGGTAGGTTTTGATGTTGGGCATCCCAAATCCCCCGTCTCTAAACGGTTGTTGTAGGAGTCTGGTAGCTACTCGTATTTTGCGGTTAGCCCATACAAAACGTACGATCATCCGTTGAATGGTGGTCAGGTACTGACCTGGTAGACTGATGGGGATTGTGTGCAAGAGGTATTGGAGTTTGGGGAGTATAGACATTTTAATTACTGCCAGTCTGCCCAGCCATGAGAGATATTTGCCCTCCCATGTGTGTAGTGTGTCAGTAAATGATCCGACTAGTTTGGCAAAGTTTAGTTTGAACAGGTGGGGTAGGTGGGGGGGTATAAGGACCCCAAGAAAGGTGATGTGGTCTCTCCTCCAATCAAATGAGAAGGTTGCACTGAGGTGTCTCAGTTGGCACTGTCGGATTCCTATACCCATGGCCTGGGATTTGGTGACGTTTAATTTATAGTAGGAGTTAAGGCCGTATTCTTTAATGTTGTCCATAAGGTTTGGTAGTGAGATTTGTGGTTGGGTCAACGTCAGCAAGACATCGTCCGCGAACAAATTGACTTTATATTCCTTATCGCCCACGGTTACGCCGTGTATGGAACTGTTGGCCCTAATTGTCTCCGCAAGTGGCTCCAGAGCCAATACGTACAACAAAGGGGAAAGCGGGCATCCCTGCCTTGTTCCGTTTGTAATGTAGAATGGCTCCGATGTAAAGCCTGCCGTGACCACCTGTGCCGATGGCCTGCTGTATAAAGCACCAACCACCGAGCGGAAGGCCTCCGGCATCCCGAATTTACGGAGAACCGCTTCCAGAAACCTCCAGCTCAGGCGGTCAAAGGCCTTCTCCGCGTCTAACGAGAGTGTCACGCATTCCGTGTGTTGTCTGTGGGCGCTATGTATGATGTCTAGGACCTTTCTCGTATTGTCCCCTCCTTGTCTTCCCTTTACAAACCCAACCTGGTCGTTTTTGATTATTTGTGGAAGGATGTCTCCCAATCTGGTGGCATAGATTTTCGCAAAGAGTTTTGTGTCTGTGTTTAGTAATGAGATCGGGCGAAAGTTTGGTGGGTGAGTGGGTGGCTTGCCCGGTTTAGGCAACGTAATGATGTGAGCCTTCAAAGCCTCTGGAGGCAGTGTGTGCTTTGTGACGGCTTCATTAAAGGCGCTTGTAAGGTGGGGGCAAGTGTTAGTTGGAAATGTTTGTAGTAGCAGTTGGCGAACCCGTCAGGGCCTGGGGCTTTATCTGTGGGCAAGGAGTTTATTGCCCTCAGCACCTCTGTCTCTGTGACCATAGCTGAGAGACTTTCTTGTTGGGTGGGGGTGAGTGTGGGTAGGTTAACTATATCTAAAAATGAGGCTATTTTAGGTTCTTGGGGTTGGGGTTTGTTCAGGTCATCCCTAAGGTTATACAGCGATTCGTAATATTTAGCAAATGCGTTGCTGATGTCTTTAGGTGCCACTATCTTCTGTCCGTTTGGAGATATCATGTATGCTATTTTTTGGGCCGTTTGTTGTGTCCTCAGCCTTTGTGCTAGCAGTCTGCCTGCTTTGTTTCCCTGCGTGTAGTTTTGTGCCTTAAGCTTTTTAGATGGTAGCCTACCTGGTCTAGGGACATCTGGTGTATGAGCCTTGTGATTTGTATGATTTGTTCCCGTAGCTCATGTGTGGGAGTGATTTGGTTTTGCGTCGTGGCCCACTGAAGGTCCGTTTGGTATGTACGGAGCTGTGATTGGGATTTTCGTTTTAGGTATGCTGCCCGTCTTATCAGCAGTCCCTGTATCACAGATTTATGGGCCTGCCACAGGGTGTTGCGTCTCGTATCTGCCCTGTCATTATCCTGGAAGTAGTGTGTTAGTTCCTGACGTAATTCTGCGGTAAATGTACTGTCTCTCAGGAGTGTTGCGTTTAGTCGCCACGGGCTTCTATGAGTCAGGTCATAAAGGTTTTTAAGCATCAGCTCAACTGGGGCATGGTCAGACCAAGTAATCTGTCCTATCTCACACTGGGCCACCTGGTCTACCCCCGCCCCCGAAATGAGAAAGCCGTCAATACGTGAATAGGTGTTGTGTACGGTGGAAAAGAATGTGTATCCCCTTTCTCCTATGTGGGTGGCTCTCCACGCGTCGTATAGGTGGTAACTATGTATGAGCTTTCGCATTGCCCTCCCCTGCTTTCGAAGAGGTGCTGTGAGTGCTTTGGCTGAGGCCAGCGTCATGTCTATTGCGGGGTCGAACACGTGGTTGAAGTCTCCGCATATGATTGTTGTTCCTTGCTGTATTGACTGTAGTTTAAGTATGAGTTTGTGTAAAAAGTTACGTTGGTTCGTATTGGGGGCGTAGATGTTCACTATAGTATAAGGCATGTCGTTAAGCGTGCCTTTTATAATAACGTATCTGCCGTCTGGGTCTATATGTTGAGCGTGTGGGATATAGGCAACGTGTTTGCTAATCAGTATGGAAGCGCCCTTAGTTTTGTTGGCAGAAGTTGCATGGAACTGTAGTGGAAAGTCACGTTGTAGTATGGTGGGGTGCGCGTTCATCATGAAGTGTGTCTCTTGGAGGCATAATACGTCTACCCCTTTATGTCTGATCTCTCTATACAGGAGGTGTCTTTTAATAGGGATGTTAAGTCCCCTAACATTATACGAGTAGAGTTTCATGGTGGTTTGTGGTCATGGGGTTGTGTGTATGCATGTGCATGAAGACTATGCGCGGGGGAGCCTTGTTGTCCCAGTTCCTTCGAACCCAAGGGCTGTCCCCATGTTACCTGTTGGCGTCCATGTGTGTATGATGGTCTAGATGGAGAGAGTGGTGGGATCCCTATCCGGTTGTTCCCCGGCAGGTGCCCAGCAGGGCGTACTCTAGTGGAGTGGAATATAAGTATCACAAACATAAATACATATATACAAACAGGTAAAATAACAGAAACTGGTAAACCAAATTGTACAACCATTTTTGCCGGATGTCCGGCTAGGCACCAGGTATCGGTGTTTGGGGGTGGGAGCTAACGCCTCCCGTCTTGGCTACGGTTCAGCGGCCGCGGCCTATGTGTGTGCTTGTCAGGTTATGGTGACCCTTTTGAGAAAGAATTCATGCAGAAGGCCTGTGATTATACCCATCTGAGGGGCTACTGCTTGTCACTTGGTCTGTTGTGGTGTGCTGTGTACCTTTTTTTTTTCCTTGTTATGTGTCTGATGGTATACACCAGTAAAGCGTCGGGGGGGGGGGGGGGAATGTACCATGAGCACATTTATATTGTTTAGCCTTGGTGCGGGCTATCTCTTCACAGGTCTCAGTCCGTGCAGCCCCCCCTTTAGTGCCCATCTCTCTGCCAGGCCCTGTCTCCCAGGGGGTGGCTGTGCTGCTTTGTCTCGCCTATCCAGTTGCCCCCCATGATCGTAGTCTCCCCCTTCCCCTGATTTCAGCGCCCCTTACAAACCGGTGTGTGGATTCTACAGTAGTACACATATGTTATTCTGTCAATATCTAAATAAAAATTAAAATTAAACATTGCATTGGTTATACAAGCCTGAGATCAAGCAGCCGGATTGTCGTTTCACAGACTGGGCTTCACAGTGCCCTCACAGGGGGATGAGTTAGCGTTTGGCTTTCCTCCATGGTGGAGGGAGTCTCTGAGTCTCTGGGGGTTGTGGTTCTATACCCAAGCTCCTGAGAGTTTTCATTGCATCTTCTGGGTTCAGCAGGATGGTCGTTTTTCCGTTCCTCTGTACCACCAATTCCCCCAGATATCCCCATCTGCACGGTATGCGCTGTTGGCGGAGTTGCATGGTGATACCTGCAAATTCCTTCCTTCGTTTGAGTGTGTAGGCTGAGATATCAGCATAAATTGCTATGGCTTGGTAGGCTGTCGGTAGATCCGCCTTGTTTCTTGTTCTGTTTGCTCTCATGACTTCTTCTTTTATATGAAAGTAGTGCAATCTTAGCAGCACCTCTAGGCGTTTCAGCTGGTAGAAATGTGGGTTTTGGCACTCTATGTGCCCGGTCCATAAGAAACATATCTTGGGGCACGTCTGGGGCGAGGGCCTTGAACAATCCCACTAGGTAGGCTGTAAGTTCTGTCGGGCCTATATCTTCAGCAATGCCTCTGATACGGAGGTTGTTTCGCCTACCTCTATCTTCCATGTCTGCTGTTTTCCCCTCCTGTGCCTCCATTCTGTCCGAGAGGCTGTCCAGTTTTGCCGCCATGGAGTTGTGAGCCTCTTCATATTCACCCAGTTTGTCTTCAATCGAAGCCGTTCTGTCTCCCAGCTCTTTAATGTCGGAGCGGATGGTTTGCAGAGCGCTCTGAAATGTAAGCTGGAGCTTGTCTGCCATAGTATCCAGCATCGCCTGCAGAATCCCCTGCGTGACTGGTAGGTCGGCAGCCGCGGTTTCCTGGGGAGAGATCTGTTCGTCGTCGCCGCCATCTTGGATCTCGCTTTGCTGGCTGAGGCCTCGATTTTGGCTCGTTTTTACCCCAAAGAAATTAGATTTGTCGCCCCTCTCTGTCTGGCGGCATTGCTTGGGTTGGGACATGCTGCAGCTGTGGGTTTTTCCGTTTCGGGTCACCTTTTTTTAAAACAATTACGGCCTTTGCAGCACGGAGCTCCAGCTACATGCGACCGCGCGCTCCGGAGTCCAGGACACGCCCCCCAAATACATTATTTTTAAAAATAGCACTGTAGCTTTTTGTTATAAAATAGTTAACCCCTCCATAAAAGATAACATGCAAGAATTTTGTCATGAGGGTGTTAATCAGTTGCATTATGAAATAATCTAGTTGGTAGATGTAAGGGTTCTTGAAGTTATCTTGATCCCCCAATAAAGGAATCCAAGGATTATAATCTCTGTAAAAACACTAATACATGCAAGTCACCTGATTTTTGTTGTGTCTGTCTAAATGGAGTTGACCATTTTACCATCAATTGGTGATAATTTAAACACTGTAGAAATAGAACTTGAAATAGTTTCTAGATCTTTTTTTTTAAATATTAAACAAATCAAGTATATTATTCATTTTTTTACTGCACTAATACAAAGTTATTCACTTATTTCCATTATGTTGTCAAATCACATGAAGCTGAAGGATATTGTTTAGAAACAGAAATACAAAAAGTGTTACAAATCAATGTTATTATAATGTAAAATTACTATTGCATTTTTTCTTAAACACTTTGAGAAAAGTTGATACATTTTACTGGCCAGCCGGTACTTGCTTAAGTGCCTATTGCTACTGTTATTGAGTAGCAGCTGTTTGCTGACAGCAACATTTCACAAATACAACAGGGTGTAGTGGCTAAAGTCTCCTATTATTCTTAATGGGAGACATTAATTACTTCGCAACTGGTTTACAGACACAACTCTGGATTGTGAGTGATTTTCATTCACTTTTACTCATACATTTGTATGTAAAATATTACCCTATTATTTGCTTTCTTTCTTTCTTTTGTTTTTTTTTATTGTAGATAAGCGGTTTGGTTTTTATTTCGAATTGAGGAGCTGGATGAGTCCTTTTTATCTATATATTTAAGTGCAAAGGGGAAATTACCTTTAGTCTTTTCCCCTCACTGTGTGTTTTTCCACTGCTAAGAAGGTGTCTCTGTTTTTTTTTTTTTATATATATTTATATATATATTTTTTTAATATGCATAAATAACAATCGTGTCTCGTCTTTGCAGATATTTTCAACTGCGAGTTACATACGGTGTATCAATGGTTAGAAAGAATTTGCAGGATTAAAAAGTTATACGTATACGATATACAAACAGTATAAACGATATTATAACGTCAATCAATTTACAATGGTACAGTTAAACAGATATATCTATTCGGCATTATACAAAACTTTCCGATTGGTTGTCAATCCCTTTATTAGCTTTTAAGTCCTTGAGACCCCGGTTTGGAGCCCTACACTCAGAATGTGGTTCCATGTTGCCTGTGACAAGGTTCGTGTGGTGACTTGCTAATAGCTGGAGAACCAACATTGGTCTGTCTCTGCTAGTAGGTATGTTGTAGTCTGGAGCTGAGGAGTATGTTGCTACCATCTGTTAATACTGTTATCTGGTCTCAGATATGCCTGTGTCCCTAACCCTGAGTGTTCTTATCCAGAAACGTGTTCCAGGGTTCCCAGATTAGTTTATAATGGGAGTATCTATGGGTAAGAGAGAAGGTGAGTTCCTCCATAACCCTTGTATCCTCTACTTTTTGTATCCATTCCCTAATGGAGGGTGCAAGGGTCTGTTTCCATTTGATAGGTATCAGTAGATTCGCTGCAGTCAGTAAGTGGTGGATGAGGTGTAGTCGTGGTTTGGGGATGCCTGCGGGGAGCAGTAACAACAGATATGTTTCTGGGGTAAAGGGCAGTGTTAGGTCCGTGATGGCATTAATCAGGGTTGAGATTTTTTTCCAGTATGCTTTAATTATGGAGCATGAACTCCAAATGTGTGCTTATGTCGCTGGGGTGTGTTCGCATCTCCAACATGTATCTTGAGTGCTCGGGTATATATTGTGTAGTTTGTCTGGTGCCATCTGGCTATTTTTTTGTAGTTACTTTCTTATATTGTGTTGTTGGTTCTGGTAGAGTGGGCCTTAGTTAATATTTTAGTCCAGTCGGAGTCAGAGATTGCGGTACAGAGGTCGGCTGCCCATGCGTGAGTGAAGAGTGGAAGGCTCGTGTTGTTGTCTTTTTGGAGGAGTTTGTACATGGAAGAGAGGTGTTTGCATTTGATCCCCCGTGTCTGGCATAATGTTTCAAATTCCGTAAGTGGTCGGGGTGATGCTAGTAGTATAGTGTCAGCCCGAAGAAAGTGTGCTAATTGTGCATGTTGGAAAGTATGCATCGTTGTCGTCGGGGAATTTGCCATGAAATCCTGCAGAGGGTTAATGTTTCCCTCCTGTATCACATCTTGTAACGTGAGTTGCTGTGACTGTGTGTTATGTTGTAGGAATTGGGCTTGACAGCCTGGGGGAAAGATGGGGTTGTTAGTTATCGATGTATAGTGTGCAAGGATGTGGAGATAGTATGGGGGATGTTCTGATTTGATTCCATACCTTCAGTGTAGGGGTGGTGGTCGGGTGTAGCAAAAAATGCGTTTTTTGTAACATTCGCCCTTTGGGGTGCCAAACCACATTGTGAGCTTGTGTTTGAAGGAACGTCTCCTCCACTGACCGCCATTGTCTGTGCGGGTGTGGTGCTGTCCATTCGTACAGTCGATGTAATATGACTGTCTTGTAGTAAACCTCCACGTCTGGTAATCCCAGACCCCCCCTGTTTTTTTGTTTTTGTGAGAACTGTGTAACTGATACGTAGGTGTGTTTTCGACCAAATGAATTCCTAGAACATCCTCCTCACATTAGTAAAGAAGGTTCTTGGGAGTGTGATTGGTAACACTTGTAGGAGATAAAGTATTTTGGGTAAAATGTTCATTTTTAGGATGTTTATCCTACAGAGCCATCCATCGTAGGGTTTCGCCCATTGTGCAAGGTCTAGAGTTATCGTTTCTAAAAGGGGTTTATAGTTGAGAGAGTATAGTGAGGATAGAGTCCTCGGGAGTTGGACCCCTAAGTATTTTATCGCTTTGTTTGTCCACGCAAATGGGAATTGTGATTTAAGAGAGTTGGAGGCTCGGGGGTCTAATTGTAATGGTAGGATTTCACTTTTGGTGAAATTCACCTTAAAGTTGGAGACGGCTTAGTATTGCTCTAGCTCTCCCACCAAGGGACCCATGGAAGTGACTGGGTCCATTATCGTGAATAGAAGGTCATCTGCAAAAGCGGAAGCCTTGTATTCCTGCATGCCTATTTGGAATCCGTGTATGTCAGAGTTGGGGAAAGGGGACATCCCTGTCTAGTTCCATTGTAGATCCGCACAGGTGTAGAACGTTGACCATTAATTGGAATTTTAGCAGTCGGATTTGAGTATATGGATTGGATCCACTGGATCCAATTTGGGCCTAGTCCTAACGCTGTCAGTGTGGCCAGTAGAAAAGCCCAGTCCACACGGTCGTATGCTTTTTCAGCGTCGACCGAGAAGATGGCGCTCTGCCTGGAGGTGTGTTGAGAGAAATGTATTAGGTTTAATATCTTATTCGTATTGTGTTTAGCTTCTCTGTTTGGGACGAACCCGGATTGATCTTGGTGGATAAGTAGTTGGAGAAGAGGGCGAAGTCTATTTGCTAGTATTTTCGTGAAAATTTTTAGGTCTATGTTGATGAGGGATATAGGGCGGTAACTTCTACATTCGGTGTGGTCTTTAACAGGTTTCGGGATTAAGGTAATGTGGGCTTCCAGGGCTGTGTCTGGTAGGGTGGCGTGTGTTGTTAGAGCATTGAATGCCGTAGTGAATGGAACACTCAGTGTGGAGGTGAAGAGCTTATAGTATTTGGCTGTAAATCCATCTGGTCCCGGGGGTGTCTCTGTTTTATGTATGTTTTCTGACACTTGATATTTACAATAAATGCTGTGAAAATGTACCTTTACTCAATATTGTGCACTTAAACATAACATCTTTTACTTAACAAACTTAACATCTTCCAAATTGTGAAACACACCTCTTATTTGCCAGTATGTATACATTTTTTCTTGATGTCTATGATCCTGTCAGGTTTTGATTATTATATAGACCTAGTAGGGGGAGTTTACTATCGAAGTCACATACACAGAGGGTGGAACACATGACTATCGCTTAGTGGAACGCAGACGTCATAGCCAGGTGCCACTGAGAAACGGTGCACTGGAAGTGACGCAATAAGATACAAGACTAGCATGGAATGACCGGGAATTACAAATTCTGCGGAGAATAGATGTCGAACAGCTGGGGGACGTGAGGAAACACCTCCTGGACCACCAATAAGAAGACAAAGGAGCCAGATATAAGGAGAGACTCAGGGGGCAGGGATGTATACAGATTTTTACATTGTCATTGTCTGTTTGAATTTTCACGTTGTTTATTTAATTTCCTTTTGCAACGGGTACCCCAGTGGAGAGGGGGTATCAGCCGTTGGAGACGTCCTTCTTCCCGGCAAGATGCTGTGTAGTAATGGAGTAGCCTTCTTTCTATCAGCTGGATCCAAGTAGAGAGGGAGAGGTAGAGCTCTTAAAAGAGCTAGTGATAAGCTGAGCAGGTTCCCTTTCAACTAGACAAAGCTACATTTTGAAGGGTAAAGTTTTGACGGGAGACACCCACAGACAATTAGACATTGATCAGACAATGGTTACAACCCACAGATTCCCTCCCCTCTGCTTGGGAGATAATTGAGTTTCTTGCTGTATCTACTCAATTATCTCCAAGTTAAAACGTATATACTTTTTATGCATTTTTATAACTTTCCGATTTTTCACCATACAGGAATAAATGTATATATTTTTATGAACAACACAACTTGGGGACAAACATATTCAAAATTCATGCAAATCTTTTCAGGGGTTCCAGAAATAGTAAAAAGTTTATTTGGACCGACCGCACATCTGTTTGCATGCCCAAAACAGTTCCACAGATCCAGGCGCTGCGGTCGGTCTATTTCTGTCCTGAAAAATAACAAAGTCCCATTCGAAGGCGGCGTTCGAATAGTCGAACGCACTTCGACTTCTGTTGAAGTGTCGAAGTGAAAACGGGGTTACGTTTCAGCGGTATTCGTTAGTTAAGTGGAGGTCTATTTTCGAATCTTCGAACGGGACTTAGTCTCCAGCCGCAGTGTCGAAGTGTAGGGGAAAATAAAGGTCAGCGGTGTTCATTCAAATGTGTAGCCGATTTCCATTCCAGGGATTTGACGGCACACACCGCTGAACGCATTCGACTGAATTAAAATGGCCGCCACCACGTGTTCGATTGTCTAATGGCGGCCACTTCAACTACTTCGGCACTTCGGCTGTATCCGAAATGTCATATCAAACGTACCAATCCTTTGCACAAAACAGTTAAAGTGCCAGAAACAGTCTTTGTTCTTAGGTACAGGGCAATGTGGATGATGGCTGGAAAACAAAAGGTAGAGGTTCCCAGGCAACATGGTAGGAGGTTGTTACACCTTTATTTGCATTTATATTTATTTTTATTCTTGTTGCTAAAACCTTTTGGAGAGTCCCAGAGGAAGCCATTTGGGGCGAAACATGTAGGATTACTCCTAGCAACTTATTTTGTTTAGTTTTTTTTGTACATTTTTGTACTACAGTGTTTTTACATATATTTTATACAATAAATAACAGTCCGGCTTTCCATTCTCGTAATGTCATTCCTACAGGAAGAAGGCATTCTGGATTAGCTCCCACATATATCGGGGGAGGCACTCTCAAGCAAATATATTCTGCTTTATCCTGTGAGTGCTACTGTTCCAGTGCAGAATTTTGCGTAAAAGATTTTCAAATAGCCATTATTCTTATCAAACATGGACTTGGAATATTGGATAGCTTTGGAGAATTAAGGGTTAAGATGCTCAGTCACAAATTCCCCCATGGCTATTTATACACAGAGACAGATCCCCGATGCCAGCATCTGATGAAGTGTACCGTTATTTCACGTAACGCGTAAGGCTTTATGGCATCTGTCGCACAAACTTTCCGTTATCGGGTCCCAGTGGAGCGCAGGAACAGAGTAAAGTGGAACGCACGCGAAACCTCTCATCAAGCCTCCTACCATCTCTGAGCCGGCCGGAGTGAGGACAACTACCGATCCACGACAAGGCTCCATCCTGTTTATTCCTCACATGCCCGATTTAACTTCTGTGAGTGTTTTTAATCTTTACTCAACAAATTATTGTTTTTACAGAGAGCACTATGGCTGTTTATTCTGTATTTCAGATTGCAGTGAGGATCCTGTCACTATAGATCTATCACTGTGATCCAGTGGCATAGCTAGAGCTTTTGCCGTCTGGGGCTGCCCCTGAGTTTGCTGCCCCTATCTCGACCCACGTCATATCCGCTGCAGTTGCATATGTTTTTCTTGAATCATCAATGCACCAGGAGTAATTTAAAAGGTAACTGCAAAAAGGAGCAGTCATCTACTGGAAAAAAGAAGCTGCCCTAGACCTAGGCATTGTCAGCCTGTCTTGTTGGTAGCAATAGAAGGTAACTTTATTAAACATGCAAAGTCATGTGATAGAAAATTTCAATAAATCAAAATGAATTAAATAAGTTTAGAGTTATAATTATTATCATCAAGTAGTTTTCTAATATTATTATGTCTAAAGGTTTGCATATAGCATCTCAATGGTAGATAAGACAGTACCTAGGGTATCACATAACCACATTAACATGCGTTAATTGTCTACCATTGTATCAAAAAGGGTTAGAATAGAGAAGGAACATCTGTTCAACATCTGCACTCTGTTTACATGTCACCAAGTCTCATTGCAGTGATTTAATTATTATACCTGACTAACATATGTGGTTTTTTATCTTTTCATTCAAGTCTAATTTTTTTAAATGCACAGTTTTAAACAACGTCTACTCTAAGGAGGATTAAATGGCAATAAAAACTGACCTCTGTGTTCCTTGAAATATTTAGAATACAAACATACACAAAAGGTTAAAGCTTTATGAACCTATGGATTTTTCTTTTCCTGAACATGCCATTCACCATCTGCACTTACCTTGGGGCTTCAAAAGAAAAGCACATTAGTCTATTAACTTGCAAAACTATAAACAGACCAAGTACAAACATCAGCAGTTTCACAAAGGAAATGATGCAAATCCATTTACCTGATTCATATAAAACATTTTATTTCTGAAGTCGAGACAACTCTTTAGGCAAAATGTAGGCAGAAATAACATATCTGAAAAAGTGGTTAGACTAAGCTATAGATAGAGCTTGGCGATCTGTATAGCATTAATATATCAAGCCATTGGCTTGATATATTACATCTCCAAAATTAAACATATAACATTTATACAAACTTTTATATCATCAGCAAATCTAATTAATTATGGAATTAATGATCATACAATTATATTAGATTATGTTGAAGGCTCGCAAGTACAACTTTTACCATAACTCTTCTTGAACGTTCAGCAGGAATAGTGGTATATTTACTATAATTATTTGAGGTTTTTTATTAACATTATTTTATGGTTGGTATGGGTGTGTTCTTTTATAGTCAGCTCGTCACATTAGTCACAAGGTTAAGGAAATGTGTCTAATAATGATATATTCAGGTAAGATACAAACTGCATATGGAGATTTTTTTTCACATGTGAATTAACCAATTTTCCTTCACTATTCCGTAGCTTGTTTGAGGGCTGTTAAAGTTAAATGAGAATTCACATTCCTGACTCCTGGGTCAAGGTGAATGTCTAAATTAATTAGGATTTTATAATTACATATGTTTTATAATTACATATGTTAACTAATTCAACTTCATTTAATGTTTACCTAGTTTGTTGTAGTCATTAGAAATAATAACAGAATAAAGTTTTTTAGGGGAAATAATCAATAAACAGTAACTCATTAATAAATATATGCCAAATTGTCGCATTTGCTATTGCACATTTAAGACAAGCAATGAATAGTTTCATTTCCCTAGAGGCAAATTAAATTTCCTTCTCTGTGATATTTCCTCCCTTCAGCACATTCCACAGGTACTGTAATACTACCTGTCAAAATGTCACATGCTTAAACACCACCAACACAGCATACATTTACCTTTAAGGGATGCTGATTTGAATATTATTATATTACCAGGTGTGGCTGCTGTCACTCTGCTGACAATGATGGACTGGACTAGAGCCTCCTACCCTCTTCACTTCAGAAAGAGACATTTTCCATGCTACATTAAAAGGGGAAAGCCGTTCACTGAAATTAAACAAAATGGCAAGAATTTTTCAAAGAGTTTTACCCTAGAACTAGAATAGTAAAGAATAAGTCAGCACAAACCTTTAATGATAAAGAAAAGGTCAGCTTGAAAATGCATGAACATAAATAAATGACTTAGAGTTCATTGTTTTTACTATTTACCACCCATTTGCTACTCGCTAAAGTGCCTATTGCCTACTTTTAGAGATTAGAGGCTGTTTCCCAAACTGCAAAATTTCAACTAGCTGCTTATACTGAAAGCTAGTTTAGAATTAGCAGCTACAAGTTATCATTGTTATCTAAGTGAGCTGATAGCTGCTACTTAGTAGTCAACAGGAACCATTCAACAGCTTATAAGGACACTATAGTCACCAGACGATATAGTTGTTCTGTTGAGTTTAGTCAGTTCCAGCAGGCATTTTGATGCTGTTTCAGAGAAAAGAGAGTGTTTACATTACTGCCTAGGGACACCTCCAGTGGCCATCACTCAGATGGCCACTAGAGATACTTCCTAGGGCAGTGCTGCACAACATGTAGCACTTACAGTCCGCGTCTCCACGCTCTGTGTGGAGATGTGAACTTTCCCCATAGAGATGCATTGAATCAATGCATCTTTATGAGGAGATACTGATTGTCACAGCGTGAAATTTTGCTGCTCATGCGTGATATCCTCCCTATGGGGAAGAATTGGATTGCCTGATCATTATGACATGATGGAATGAAGGTGATTATTTACTCATTTTAAAGAGGACAAGGGTGATCCGGAGGCTTAAATAGTGTTACTATAGGATCAGGAATTTATATTCCTGATCCTATAGTGTTCCTTTAAAAGTCTAGTAGCAGATAAAAATATTTCACTAAGCTGTATTACTGCCTATAATCTGCCACCTCTCAAGAAGCAATGAATCTTCTTAAAAACACCTGCAGAACACAGGGTAATAATAGGATCTCAGTCAATCCAATGCTTTCCCACAGGAAAGCACTGGGAGGCTATCATGCATGAGCAGCAAAACTCCACGCTGCTGCCATGGCAAACAAGCCTCCTGTTTTGGTCACTAAAACTATACACCTTGGGTGGGCATGGCAGTTCTGCAGATGGCCTATTTGGCCTCATTAGACTAGATCATAACTTTCTCCATATGTATTGAATTTATGTGAGGTTTCCATGGTGTCTCTCACTTGGTTCTCCATAAGGCATAAATTCATATTGAAAACTCCTCCATTAGTCTAACAGACTCTACTTTCTGTACCCAATCTCTTAGCATTGGATGAGTATGGCTTTTTCCAATAGAGTGGGATTAACATGGCATCTGTCAGAAGGTGGTTGATCAGGATACGTTGGGGTTTGATGAGTGGTTTGATGAGTGGATTTGGGTATGTGAAGAAAATAGACTTTTAATTCGGGACTTTGTATGGACATTCGTTATTTTAATGTTTTATTTGTTCTGTAGATTAAACTACCAAACACTGACCACTCTCCTGGCTCATTATCTACAAAAGGAACTGTCGATTGAGCGCTCTCTCTGGGTGGCCGCCATTCGTATAGCCAAATGCCACATGGCAGAGAAAATGGCGGCCATCTTGTTTGCACGAAAGGAGGCAGCGGGACATGGTCGTCGAGTGTCTGGAACTAAAATTGGACACTCAACTTCCCGAACACCGCTAAAAACACCTGCTTCCTTTCCACGAACAGCTAGGAGAGTGGCGTTCGGTAGATTAGTTCCCACGAACAAGGAGAACAATCGCTCCCATGAGCCAGGGGGCTCCGTTCGTGCTTTCATTCTCTTATTTGACTTTATCAAAATACACCGACCGCACATACTGAATTCATGGAACAGTTTTGGGCAGGAGCCTCGTGTGTGGTCGGTAAAATATGACTTCCATACTTTTCGAAAACCCCTGAACCAGGGGATATGTCATTTATGGGGATACCATGTATTTTAGGGTATGTTCCAAGTTTTGGGGAAAATATGTTTTTTCTGCCTGGAGATAATTGGGTTATCCTTTAGCTTACCTAATTATCTCGCAGGCAGAGAGGAGGGGATTGTATGTTTGCAGTGGGAGTGTTTCACTTTGTCCATGTAATTCTATTGGTTGTAACTTTTGTGTCCTGGTGCCCAACAAGGTCCAGGTGGGATGTCCCCTTGCATGGGGACTTGCATAAAAGCCAGTGTGGCATCAATAAACCTGCATTCCTGTTGTATCCTTCATGAAGTCTAGGCTCATGTTTGGGTAACTATCTACTGGCTGGAGAGAACCGTCTTGGAAGCTGCATTCGTCTTGAACTATTCATAACTACACCCGAACTGCAGCTATAATCATTAAGGCTCAGCAGGTCGGGAGGAATAGGCGAACAAGGTACCATAACTACCATCGTTCGTAACAGGGTATAATAGAAAAAATTTGACTTTTGGAGCGAGAGGAAGCTGAATGCCTGTAACCATATGTATTAGGGATATACCGGTAATTATCTTCCAGAATGTTTGAATAACTGTACATGACCACCATATATGGCATGGCGTACCTCTGATTTGGTGACAATGCCAGCAGGTGTAAGGGGAGTTGGGGAAAAGATGGTGGAGATGTGAGGGAATGTAGTGCCATCTGTCAATTCTTTTGTAGTTATGCTCGTGAGTAGAATTGCTTATAGAGGAATGGAAAATATTAGAGACTATACGTTTGCATTCTGTAGTGGTTAAGGACATCTGTAATTCCTCCTCCCACAGAAATATGAATTTAGGTTTGGAAATGATTGTGTCGCCTTAGAGAAGTTTGTAAAACGTAGATAACTTTTTTTGTTTTAATGGCATGTGTGACACTGTATGTTTTGAATATACATAGTTAGTTCTCTGTTTGCTTTGAGGAGATATGTTGTTGAGGAGATAAAGTGTTTAAGTTGTCGCAGGTTAAAGAGTTGTAATGTTGTGGGTGTGCAGTGTGGAGTGATTTCTTCGAGAGGTTTGATTCAATTCGAATCAAGGAGATTGCCTAACTTGAGATATTGAGAGTTATGAAGAGTCTTGAAGGTGGACGCGGTCATGTCTTCATGAAATTGACTTTGAAGTTTGAGATATTAGTATATTATGTGATTGTCAGTTCTGGGATTAAGCCTGCTTGGTCAGGGTGGACAAGTCCCTGTAGGAATGGGTGAAGGTGATTGGCCAGGATTTTGGTGAAAATGTTCAGGTCTACATTTATTAGGGATATTGGCCTGTAGCTCCCACAGCTTAGGGGGTCTTTCCCCGGTTTGGGGATTAGGATGATATGTGCTTCAAGGCCCAAATTTGGGAGGAAGAGAGTGTGTGTAAGGGAGTTGAATGCCTCTGTGAACAGCTTAGAAAAGAGGTTCATAAAGGTTTTAAAATGTTTAGCCATTAAGCCATCAGGGCCTAGGCTCTTTCTTTAAGGGATAATTTTCACCACCTCCTCAAACTCCTCAGTTGAAATGGGTGCATCCAAAGCATGTTGGAAATTGCTAGGAAGTGTTTGGGTAACTCTTGATGAAAGAAAATCTTTGATTTATTCACTACTTTGTGGTATATTACGTAGGTTATATAGTTTCGAGTAGAAATCATGAAAGGTGGCTAGTATGTCTGGTACTTTGTGAGATGTCTCCCCAGAGTTAGTTTTGGGTATGATTTTGAGTATGAACGTGTAATCAATTCAACTTGGCTCCGCCTCCCTGCTGTTAATTTTTTATGTATCAATATAACACTCTCTGAGAAAACATAAGGAGTTAAAAGATTATCCCTATTGCAAATTAGTTTTCCACAGTACTGTCTTATCTTTCCAGACTAAATGTAGCATCCCACACTGAAAGATAGCTCAGGGTCATGCATGTCTTTTGCTTTGAGGTATGTTCTTGTTTCCATCTGTGAAATACATATGACCTGTTTATTCTAACAGTTTTATATAATGTCCATATTGCAGAAGCCAGTCAATGTTTTTCATAGTAACAACCCAATAAGTCTCTAAAAAATTAATCTTTCTATGATATAAATTCTGCAACATTAGTTCATCTTTGAAATGAGAACAACAGTTGAAAAGATAGGTTAAATACCTAGAGGGCTCTGTGTGTACTTCACATCTACACTGAACAAAAACATACACACCCACTACACACTACTCCAAAAAAATAAATAAAGCATTAGATCCGTGAAGTAAACAATAGGATTAGTCTGTGGCACCATTTTTGACTGAAAATGTTAGACTCGGCATATGTAGTTGCATTCCTTTAGATCAGATAAAGACTAATATCTATCATCTGTGATAAGGCGTCCTAAACAAGGCTGAGAAAGTTAGCACATATCAATCCATTCACACTTAAAAACATGTTTAAAAAGACATTAAAAAATACATTGAGATAAAATGTTCACTTTAAGCCTCTGGGGTGCAAGTCTGTTTAATAACAAAGAAAAAGAAATCTGATTAATTCTGTAAGAATAGTGCTACATATTTATTTAGCGATTTACTCAGCAATTTCCCAGAATGCTAGACCTTATTAGTAGAGAATCTGGCATACTTTCTCATTGCATACTAAATTATAGGTAATTATTTGTGACTCAATCAGTGTCAGTTATCCAATGTTATAATACATGTTAGAAGTTTCTGCTTTTGTTAAAGCTGATAGACAATGCCATGTGGGATTTGCTCAGAAAAGATAAAACTATTTTTAAAATGATAAGTTGTAACGCAGCTGGCATTTTTGTTTAAAAAATGTGTAAGCTTTACCTTAAAGCTGAATGTTGTACTAAAGAAATGCCCACATGCTTGGTATTAAATAACAATTTAAAAACATTTCATTATCTTAGATTTTTCTTTTATGTCAGACCTTTCATAGAATACAATGATAAAATTATGCTTGGCTTTAGTTATTTTTAGTTTGTTTTGTATGCTATGCATTACTTAATTTATGTTTGAGAGAAGCCAGTGTGTGTCTGTTTTTACATTAAATTACTGTTAAAGTCATGTTATCATTCTTTGGTTGTTATAATTTCTTTAGGTTTGATTCTCATTCTCTAGTATTAATAAAACTTAAATTTAAACAAACACCATTAGTAGACACAAGACACTGCTCATATGACATTACTGTAAACACAAAATATATCCAACACTTAGTTTATCAATAATGTGATGGAAAAAAAAAACACATCTTATTAGATAGTGGTAGCCCTATCCAAGACAATATTCCTTTAGTATGGTATGGAAAAACATACTATCTTAGAAAAACATCTTATCTTAGATTTTTCTTTTATGTTAGACCTTTCATAGAATACAATGACACAATTATGGTTGGCTTTAGTTATTTTTAGTTTGTTTTGTATGCTATGCATTACTTATAAAGCATTTAGAGGGTTTAGCTGTTAGCCCAGCATTTCTGAAGGAGCCCAACACAGGCTCTACCTTCTACACATGCGAGTCCCAGTCTGTGCTATGAACTCTGACATCCTCAAGGTATGCAGATGTATACTGGGCATGAGGTCTGAGCAATTTGTACCTCAGTCGCTGAAAAGTGGCTGGAGCTCCATGAAGGCCAAAAGGCATCACCTGATACTGAAACAACCAATCTGGAGTAGGAAAGGTAGTTTTCATTTTGGCACACTGTTAGAAGTTACTACCTCTATGCTTTAGAGAAATCTGACCTTTGCTAATCTCTCCACCAGCTCATCCACACGTGGTATAGGATAAGAATTACATTAACTAACTTTATTCAGTTTACTAATGTCATTACAGAACCAAATGGAGTCATTGGGCTCATATTCTGACTGCATCCCTTTTTTCTTTAGGTATCCTTTAGGGTTTCAGCTTAATAGTAATTGTCACTCCAGCTTCTGTTATTATCTCGTGAACAATTTCACGAGTACTGCCTGACACGGGGGAGAAGACATTCCTATTTCTTACCACCATGTCCTTAACTTATTCCACTTGGTTAGGTGTAAATAGTCACTCAGTGTTCCAAGGACTAGGAAATGTGGTTGGGTATGGTCAACAGAATTACATATGCCTCTCTTTCTTTCCATGGTTTCAGGAGGTTTACATGTATAACCTGCTCCTACTTTAGTCAGTCAGGTTGACTAGATTTGTAGCTAACAGGGCTAATCTTTTCTAGGATCGCATATGGACATTGCTAACAAGCCAGAAGCTTGCTTTCTGCTGTTGGAATTAACACCATTATCCTGTCACCCAGGGTAAACTGCCTTCCTGTAGCACTCCAATCATAATAAAGTGTTTGAGTCTCTTGTGCTGTCTCTATGTGCTGTCGAACTAGAGGAACAACTTGAGACATTTGTTCCTGTACCTTTTTCGACATAGTGTCATTTTTTTCAATAAATGTGCTACTTTTTCAATACCTTTTTTTTTTTTTATTTGTGAAGTGTTTGCATTTGCCCCACTGGAGTGTTTGGATTTGGACCGCATTTTTTTTCTGGTTATATCACACTAGTCCCTATAACTCCATACTCTTTCAACGTTTCCCTGAGTATGTCCAATGTACCATGTGCCTGCCACACTGGCGTTCAAATAGTGAGAAACCGGTCAAGCTCTGGAGAATCTCATTGATTGCAAACAATAAGTAGGGTAGAAGCATGTCCCAGTCCTTCCCACCCATGCTATCAACTTTTTTTTAGCAGAACCTTAAGGGTTCAGTCAAACCTCTCTACAAGCCCATCAGTCTGAAGGGTTTACAATGCCTGTATTTTAAACAGTTGACACATCTCTTTCAGAAGACGAGAAACATAAGGAGTTCTTTGATCAGTAAGGATTTCTTTGATCAGTCAGGGATGCAACCCATGGAAACACCTGTACCAATTCCTTTGCTATGTTTTTAGCATTAGCCTGGCATAAGGAAATGACTTCAGTTTTCGAGTAGCATAATCTAGAATATATTGGTGTACCAAGGCAGACCTTTCTAATAAACCCACTATGTCCATACCAATCCATTCAAAAGGAACATCAATAATTTGGAGAGTTATAAGAGGATCCCTTTGGAGATGCCAACTATTTGGCTTTGGTGTTTGCCATTTGACATTCTTGACATGAAGCACAGTTCCTTTTCACTGCCTTATAAACCCCAAGTTAATATTAATACAATTGTCTCAGAGCATGATCCTGGGTTTTCTCCACTCCCCAGTTCATGTGTGTAGGGCGGTCCAAGACCTTTCTGGTTTGAAAGGGTGTAGACAGTTGACTGTTTAACCTCATGTCCTTTCTCCATTATGACTTGGCATAAAAGATAATTCTTGAGAACAAAATAAAGGTAATATTTTTTATCATCCCCTCCACTGGCAATCCATTTAGCTCAACCACTCTGCTTCCAGCAGTTTGTAACATGAGACATTTAACTTGATCCCTCCAAAAATGACCACTAACAGGATTCACATCACACAGGTCATTCTCATCAGTGTGATTACCATCAGGGTTAGGATCATCATTCTCATTCTCCTGCCTCAAATGTTCTCTCAAGTAGCCACCACCTCATGGGAACATTTCCCTTGGTTGATTTTGAGAGCTTCTGTCAAAGTTTCAGTGAGCCTATACTTACTTTCTCTTTGTTCCCTGTAGCGGACCACAGGTAACCCGACTGGTTACCTCCTCTAATTCTTTACTTCAGCTGCTCAGGAACCACTTATAGTACTATAGAGAGACCCATTTCCCCCCAGTAACTGGACGACACTCAATTCTGGAAGAACAACACAATTTTATTGAGCCACACACGGCTTTTAAGCATAGCAAGGGGTCTTCCACTCACACCAACAGGGGTTGTATTCCAGGATCCTCTACACCAGGAAGCCCAAGCTCAGTTACTGTCCATTTGTCTCCCAAATATGGAAAGCCTGAAACTCAGGTGAGGGGTTTCCCACCCAGGACGACAAGGGGGTCTTCATCCCAGGAGCCTCTGTGCCTGGGAGCCAAAGCACGGAAAAAGAGACCGTTCCTTTGTCTCCCAGGCACAGGTAAGCCCGCCAAACCAGCCTGTTCCCCAAAAGGGTCCCCGCAAACCCCAGGAGATCTCACACTGGCACATTTTCTGGGCAATCTCCGTCCGCAAGATTCCTGTGCTGAAACCTGCAAGGGAAGCGTCTCCTTTTGGGGTATGAATGCTCCCCCTGGTTGGCATTTGTCTATATTAAAAAATGACCACCCTTGCGGTTTCACACTTATGTTGGCAGTGCGAATGTTGCGGTTTCACACTTGCAGCGAGTGCGAACGTTCTAATTAATTGGTGGGAGTGTTCTAATGGCCACTGGGGTGGTCCTCATTTGGGGACGAACGAGTCGGGAAGCAATCTACGAATGCTCCCCCTGGCTGGTGTTCAGCTGTACAAAATACCCGGGGGAACACTCATTAATTGCCTCCCTTGCAGTTTCGCACTTACGCTAGAGGTGAGAACGTTTTACCTGAACATTCTATTAGCGTTCTAAATGGGATATCAGGGTGGTCCCCATTCAGGAGTCATTCAGGAGGGGCACTCCCGAACAGGGAGCAGGTACAATAGATGAAGGTCAAAGGAAAAACACACAGTGTAAATATAAATCACCCGAACAAGCGGTGGTTCTGCCACATTCCCTATGGTTCTTTCTGGATTTTGATTGCTTTGCAAACAATGTCGGATCAGAGAATGGAAACATTGTTAACAACTGCAATTTTCCCATTACATCTGTGTTCTCCTCACTCACTGAGGACAGACCTTGAAGTAAAGTTTATCTCCTCACCCCAAAATCCCGAAAACAAGGAGATAGGGTAACTCTAGAAACCACCACTGCAGCAATAGTTTTTACCCTTTCTTCTGTACAAACTTCAACCATTGTAGTGGCATAGCACACAGTACTCCCATTTACATACAGCACACCCATTATTTTACCTTTCTGCAGACTATAGTGTCCCAATAACTTTCCTGAAACAAGTGTTATGGCACTACCAGAGTAAGTCACTATTTTTTTTATATTTTTTATTCAGCAGAACTGACATGTGTAATTTATGTGTATCTTCCACAAAACCAGTTGGACAAATCAGTCTCAAATATTCTGTGGATCTTCTCCCAGGCAACACTACATCAGTTCAGGTGTATTCCGGAACCTGACATGTCCTGGTTCACAACACTCAAAACACTGTATGGGAACATTCCTCATTCCATCTCACAGTAACTATGTCATTATGGTTTAAGCCTTGCAGGTGGTTTGCACATTCTTACTTGGTTGCGGCTTCATCTTAGAAAGTTGCATATCCCTGTGACCTCCGACCAGCCTTCCTTTTTTGGTAAGGTGGGCTCACTGTGACAACTTTGCGAATCCTCCTCAGTGACTCACTAAAACTTTTGGCCCCCATAAATCGGGGCTACCGTGTTATCACAGGTAGTGGGGTATCCTTGACTGACCCATTCGCGGAGAGTCTGGGAAAGCTCTCTCACATACTGGTCAAGTACCATAGCTTCCATGATCTGTGCAGGACTTTGGAGATTAGCCCTGTAAAAAACAGGAATTTTGGGGAGTGAGTTAGATTGTTTTTTCTCAGTTAAGAATCGGCTTTTATTATTTTTTCACTGTATATTGTGATTACATTGTTGATCTCTGGGAAAGTCCATACAGATTATACGAAATACTTAGGCTGTTGTTATCTCTTATTTTATTTTAAAGGTTTTTAAAATCTTTACCTGATTTATCAATCTTTTGGGTATCATTTTATTTGTACCTATTGCCAAAAAAAGAAATTATTTACCCTTCCTTGGGTTCCTGTGACATCTTGGTTCAGGCAAAGAGACCCATACAGAGGGACAGGAGGCATTAGCCCCCAATATCATTGGGGGAGGTACCCTTAAGGTGACATTATTATATTGTTTCATTATTTATTTATGTTGACATATTGCACTATGTAGTGTTAATTTTCTTTTTAACAGCTGTATTCTAATTGTTTACCGAGTATATATGGTTTTAAAGGAGGTTGCCATCTAGGATGTACCTGTGGAAAGCTGTACAGTTATATTAAGTTAAGTTATTACATATTTTGTTTCCACTTCCCTTGGATTATTTAGATGAAGGTTGTTGGATGTTGCTTATTTTACTGATGGATTGTGGGTACATTTGATTAGAAACTGAAACAGAACCTTCATCAATTGCTGCCCATTGTTAAGTTATGTTGACTTGACTGCTGTACATAAGCAAAAGAAGTCCCAACTTTTCCTTTTGTACTTTACTAAAACTACAGCTTTCAGGAAAAAATATAAAAATAGCTTCAAACACAGGTAAGTATATAGAAGCAGATAGCTGTCACTTCCCAAGATATTTTATATTTTATTTAATAAATATGTATTTGTGATGTGTGATAAAATACATATGGAATCTATACGTCTTTATCTTGTAAATGGGCACCTTTATCTTAGCTCCCTGTCAATAATGCTTAGAAACACTTTTGCTTCAAACCTGATAGTCTACATAGAGAAAGCATGCAGAGAAGAGGAGAAATAAAATACTGTTTCTATTTCTTCTTTTCATTTGTAATGTTTGTCTTGGCTTTGCCTTGTCGGAACTGGATTATGATGTCATTTCATAAATCTTTTATTTAAATTTAAATGAAAACAGAGCAACATGTATGAAAGTTAACACAAGTTATAGGCAATTTCCATTGTATTATTCAATGGTTTAAGTATCAAAGACGTGACTGTTCCCCTTTAAAGATTAAAATAGTCACTGTGCATGCCTGAGGGCTTTTTGTGTTTGGGCTGAACAGGCTTATGAATTCATTGCTTATATTCCTTAACATTTTTGAATTAACAGAATATGGTGCCACAGACTGTACTTTCTTAGTAGTATGTGTCCTTTCCCATTAAGCAATGTTTAGTTGAAAACAATGTTGAAAACCTATATATAAAAGACAGCTGTTCTAATAGTTCCTAATACATCATCCAAATCTAAGTTTTATATGCTGGCTAAAACAGTTTTCTTCGTTATACACTAGATGCTAATAAAGAAATAATGTGAGATGGGAGTAATGTTTCTCAGTAATTGCAATTTAAATTTCAAAATCCCTGACAAGCAAGCAATATAAGTACATCTTAACATATGTTGAAAAGGTTACAAATGATAAAATGTTAAGGTCAAAGCACTTTTCTGTATTTATTGAGCATTATTTATTTTTTATTTTAATCTTAAACAATACTGTAAATTCGGAGTTGTATATGAAACTTTTATTAATTTTTATAAAAAATGTAAATAAAGATTTGTAAAAAACGCCAGTCTTTATAAATATCGACAAGCTCTCCTTGACAAAGTCTATATCATACGAAACCGGTCAGACACTGAGCTCTTGAATTTCGGCTTGGGAACACACCAGGGAGGAACTACACTTCCTGCCAGTACCCGGACCTGAAGCACAGTAGAGCGGAACCTCTGGGACATTACCCTCACCATTTAAGTTAGTCTTTGTGTTTGTGAGTGCTTTGAGTATTCTATTCTTTACACTCATTGTAAATTATTTTACACTATGTTTGTCTTTATGTTTTATAAGTGATAACATTTTACTAAAGAATAATTTTTGCTGACATCTGTCATATCATCATTGGATTGATATTATTATTATTATTTATTTCCACCTACACTGAAGACTGCTTATTCATGTAAGCTTAATGTGTTCATTACTACAATAACAATAAAGGATTACTAATTTGTATTGCATGCATGTTTTATTCATAAATATCTGAACGTGTGACTATGGGTGTCAGTGGAGTGTGTGTAGCTTGGGAAAATAAGTCTGTGGAGGAGGTGAAGCATACAAAATAGAAGGCTGAAAATTGAAGGATGTCTAGCATGGGAAATTGGAGGTTGCACCTGTGTGTGGAAAGGTGAGGTGCAAAAACAAAGCCTTGTCCAGTGCAATAAATATAGAAAAAAAAACATTGTTTGGGCCACAATAAGAACATGCATTATTTAATATGATTTTTGCTGAAGCCTAGAATTACCAAAATGTATGCATAATAAAACTATGGCTAAGTGCACACACAACATCTTTAGAGTCTAAGACTAAAAGAATAAGCCTATATAAAAGTCATAGGAGAGTTTGTTTTTTCAGTCTAGAGTCATTACCTCAGATGTACAGATAATTGTTCTTGAGTTGATGGTTTTGGAAAAAAAAAAGTGTAAAACAGACCACAAATTTGTGTGTGTTAATATTTTATTACTTAAAAATTGAGAGTTTGTATTTGATGAAAAACTATTTGAAAAAAAGACTCCATGTATCCGTCTTCTCGAGTTCACTCAACTTATGTCCTTTTATAACTACTTTTTGAGATGACTTTAATCAATTTTTATTACTACTGCATCTCTCTACTGCTGACTTCATGTTGTGATATAGATTTTCTGGTATTCTCCCAAACAAATCTTCAACTATTTTGTTTGCCATTTCCAGGAACACTATGCTTCAAATGTGGACAATATATTTACCCATATTCTTCCAGCTATTCCATGATGAATTGGCTTTCCTATTTCAATTGGAATTGTTAAATATGTAATTAATATAAATTAGAGAAAGTCGCGCATATAGTATAGAAAAGAAAGATACACTTAAGGTTTACAGAAAAAGGGGGATAACCCTTAGATAGTGGAATTGAACTTTAAAAATAAGAAAAAAAGAAAGAAAAACAAATAAACCAATAGGTGTATCTTCTTAATGTGAGAGTGATTAGTGAAAAGAATGATTAATAAAGTGTAACTTCTATTATATTTTAGGATAAAAGATGAGACAAAATATAATAGACTCCCTGGACGAAATCGGGCTACCTAACTCATTACTTTAAAGATTCAGCAGACCGCAAGGCAGAGGCCACGGAGAACAAAATGCGGCAACGGAAAATCAGGCCGAATCCTCACCTTCTATCTGAGGGCTCATATAAATCGCAAGACACAACACGAGACTCGGACATTAAAGAGCTACTGAGGAAATTACCATCAAAAGCAGGTTTGGCCAATAAGTTGATGACCTTTCAATCAAAGCTGGAAGCGTTGGGCTCCGACATCCAACAAGTGAGTGACAGAGTGGCAGTCTGTAGCGTTACTTACCTTATCCGGGGGCCGGCCGCGGTCCTCTCTTCAAGCCACGCGCGGTCCTGCGGCTGCACGAGCCGCGCGGCTCATCCGACTCCCCTAACAGGAAGACGGGCAGTGACCGCGAGATGCGGTCACGTGTCCCACCTGAAGCTAAGAGCGTGCCGCGAGTCTCGGGCGCGCTCTTAAAGAGACAGTGGAAGCCTAAATTGCAAAAAGGCTCCCATTGGCTCCTGTCATGCCAATCACCCCATACACTTACCTTTTGGGGGTGTGGAAGTGACAGGAGCCAATCACATTAGTTTGGAGGCTACTTATACTTACCCTTTTCCCTTAGTTTGTTGCCCTATCGTGGTTTCTGCTACAGTTCCCTTTAGCGCTTGTTGTGTTCAGTTGTGTTCAGTTGTGTTCCTCCGTATTTGACCTTGGCTTTGTATTCTGACTTCGTTTTCGCTTTATCCTTGTCTGTTCTGTTTGCCGGCTTGCTGATTCCTGTGTACCAGACCCCGGCTAGTCCTCGTTTACGCTGTCTCTTTGTGCCCTTGACCTCGGATCGTTCCTGACTCTGTACTTCTCCTATATACGTCGAGTCCGGCCACTCTAAGGTCCGGTAGACGTGTCTCTCCTCTGTGCTGTCTTCTGTTTAGCTGGATCCTGCGTGTAGGGGTATATTCTCGTTAAGAACCAACAGGGTGTCAGCGCTATAGGATATAAAACATACAGTATGGCAGCACTCCAAACCAGTGATACAGAAGTACACACAGATTAAATAACAGATATTTACCAAAGAAAGCGCGCTAAACTGATCTGTAGATAGAGAATAACAACATATAGTGCAGACTATCTGGACAAAGTCCAAAATATGTACAAATGGGGGATGTGGGGAAAAAACTCACATTTACCAGAGCCCTATCACCCCAGGCTCTGGGTTTGCAATGCTCCACTTAAGAGGGAAGATTCCCACACTGGTTAGGCTCCAAGCTCACTGGAAACCGATAAAGCTGTGCAATATAGGACAGAGAGAGGCAGGACCTCCAATTGAATAGTATCAAAGACAATTTATTAAAAGTAAATGGTTAAAAACTCTTACTTTGCGAGTGGTGGGTTATGCTAACATAGCTACCCACATAAAAGCATGTAAACAGCAAGTATAAAATCACTTCCTGGTTTCGTCCGTCCCGATCACGTGATCACTTCCGGGTCCGCCTCTCTCGTGACGTGTGTGTGACGCTGTTACAAAAACTGTTACAAAAACCTTATTGCACTGTGTACCTTTAAATGCTATTTTCGCCTTTCTGACTTATGTGCAGTCGTTGGTATGGTTCAGCACGAATCCTTTGTGTAAGCGTATAGGTGGCCGCCATTTCGGGACTTTGCACGTGTTCGCGGCCATCTTACGTACGAACAGCGGTGTTTGCCAGCAATCGTCTGGAACTAAAAACGGAAACGCACCCAGGCGAACACCGCTGAGACCTCCAGGATAACTATGGATGACCATGGGTTCGTGGAGTTTTTCCGTACGAACGGAGACCGACCGCAAGGCCTAAACGTGTGGAACTATTTTCGGCCAGAAAGTCTGTGCGGTCGGTCAAAACTTTGAAAACCCCTAACTCCTGAACCGTTCATCCGAACGGGTTGGTTTTCGGATATGTTGCTCCCCTGAACAAGACCTGTACAGCGGTGTAGGATTTAAAGGGGTACCCCCTGGTTTCGGGGTACATCCAGAACTTGGTTGAAAATATGTACTGTATAATTGGGTTAACTGTTTATCTGAGGGGAGGAGATGCGTGGGAGGTACCCAATATGTGATTGGTGATTTTATGCCTCCCCCTGGGAGTATCCTGTTTACATGTAACCACAATAAAAAGCAGGCTGGTCAACCCAGTCCTCTGTTCTTACTTGACCCTCAAATCGCTGCTTTGACTCGTTTTGTGGGTAGAAAAGGTATCCTAGCTATGCTATAGCTAGTGGGATGATTCCACACTTACAGGACTCGTATGGAATACTATGGAACTCGGCTCTCCCCTCTTCAGCAACTAGGAATCCAGACAACTAAACGGTCCAGCTCTCAGCTAGCCTAAGGGTAACCGTAACATTTGGTGGCAGCGGTGGGATGATTCTGGATATCCTAGGAGAGGCACGGAACGGATGGAGAGCACCTACGCAAAATTGAAACGTACAACCCTGAAAGATTTATTGGAAAGCAGAGGAAGGCACGCCAGCAACCGGCCAAAGAGGGAACTGATCGCAGAATTGACAGAACTGGATCAAAGCTCCACAATGGCGGAAACACCAATCACGGATGATGATGCAAAGGCAAGAATTGTTCGGGGGAGGCTTCCCTTATACGGGCCAAACCCATCTATAGAACTGATACAACAATTGATGGTGGAGGCAGACGCGGATTTACAAAAGACCCGAGCCTACAACGTTGAAATGGCCAACGCACAACGCACTGCTGAAGCCCCACAAGTAATCGTTCCTGTTGAAACTGCTGGGAAGCCTAAAATACCCTTTGCGGCATTCCGATCCTTCCTGGAGAGCGAGACAGGAATTGATGAGTACTTGGCAGACTTCGAAAGGCAATGCGCCCTGCACCAGATTCCCACCAGAGAGTGGCCCACGATCTTGTCTGGGAAGCTATCCGGGCGAGCCCTGGAAGCTTTTCGTACCTTGGGTGCTGAGGAAGTGACACAGTATGAACGAGTTAAAGAGACTCTGCTAAAAAGATACGCGGTGACTCCAGACACGTATCGCCGGCAGTTTCGGGGCACGAAAAAGAAGCCTAACGATACACCTATGGAATGGGCGCACCGAATGCGGAGAGCGGTAAATCACTGGATGAGCGGAAGTAAAGCTGTGACTGGTGAGGAAATTTTACAATTATTCCTCTTAGAACATTTTTACGATGGCATGGAACAAAAAGGGAAGGAGTGGCTGCGAGACAGGCGACCTTCCACTCTAGAAGAAGCGGCCAAATTAGCTGATGAACATTATGATTCACGTCTTCACGAGTCCACAAACTACCGGGCTCCAGCACGGGTTGAGCCCAGAGAGGTTTACCGTGCACCTCCTCGTACGGAGTTCCGGGCCCCAGTACCCGCCGGACCCCCCAGACACTCAGGGTCATCCAATAACAATTTTGATCGTCCTAGGCCCACTTGCCACCGATGCAAGCAACCAGGACATTTCATGGCCAACTGCCCGCTTGGCACACACCAGACGCCCAGGAATTACAATTACCCCTCTGGGCCCTACCGTCCTGCCCGAGCCCTCTGTGTTAACCAGGAGACCCCCTATGGAGGAATATTTGGGGCCGCTTCACGAGGCAGACCCGGTATATGCGGCTTCGGATAACCGACAGCACCATCGGCAGAAGGTATGGCTCGAAGGGCGATCTACCGAGGGGTTGAGAGACACAGGGGCTACCATAACACTGGTACAAAGTCATTTGGTGCCAGAACACAAGCGGTCAGGGCAGACCGTAGCCGTTAGAGTGGCGGGAGGGGATGTGTACAAAGTCCCGACCGCTAAAGTACATCTTGATTGGGGAGCGGGGAAAGGAGCTGTGAACGTGGGTATAATGGACCATTTACCTGCTGAAGTACTACTGGGCAACGATTTGGGCCCCATGACTTCTGCCTATGCACCAGTATATAACAATGAAGCGAACCCAGTGACTACACGAGCACAAGCCCGGACGGACCGAGAACCCTCACCAGTGCGGGAGACCCAGGTAAGACCAACCCCGACTTCTCTTGACCTGTTAGACCCCATACCCTGGGACACCCCAGTTACCTTTGAGACCGAGTCTAGGACTGACCCGACCTTACAAAAATACCGGGAACGAGCAGAGACAGGGGGGAGCGGGGCAGATAACGAAACTTTTCTATGGGAAAAAGGGAAACTATACCGCTTGACAGAGAAAAAGGGACAACGTAGGCGACAGCTGGTAGTACCCCACAAATACCGTCGGGAAATCCTCAAAATAGGACACGACATCCCCTTGGCAGGTCACTTAGCTATAACACGTACGCTACACCGCATTACCCACACATTCTTTTGGCCAGGAGTACACGCTGACGTTAAGAATTACTGTAATACTTGCGATGTATGTCAACGAGTGGGAAGGCGAGGCGATCACCCTAAAGCGCATCTAGTCAATATGCCCATTGTAGAGGAACCCTTTAGCAGGGTTGCTATTGACCTAGTAGGACCACTGGCCACCCCTAGTCCCTCCGGTAAGCGCTACATCCTTACCGTAGTAGACTACGCTACCCGGTACCCCGAGGCAGTCGCCCTGTCCAACATCCAAGCGGATACGGTAGCGACTGCCCTGGTACAAGTGTTCTCCCGGGTAGGATTTCCAAAAGAAATTCTATCCGACCGGGGCACCCAATTCACAGCAGAATTGACCCAACAACTCTGGCAGGTGTGCAAAATTAAATCCCTCCTGAGTTCACCCTATCACCCCCAAACGAACGGACTTTGTGAGAGGTTTAACGGAACCCTCAAGCAAATGCTCAAAACGTTCACACAGGAGTACCAAAATTGGGAACGCTTTCTGCCGCATCTCCTATTTGCGTATCGGGAGGTGCCCCAGGAAACGACAGGGTTCTCTCCCTTTGAGTTGCTCTACGGACGAAAGGTACGGGGCCCCCTAAACCTGATCCGAGAACACTGGGAAGGAGAGACGGAAACGGACGGTGTCCCTATTGTGCCATACGTATTGGAACTCAGGGACCGCATGGAGCAGCTAGCCAAATCAGTGCAGGCTAACCTCCAGTCGGCCCAGAAAAGACAGAAGGTATGGTACGATAGGGGGGCCCGAAGGAGAATCTTCACCGTAGGACAAAAGGTGTTAGTACTTAAGCCGGTAAAGACCGACAAGTTACAAGCATCATGGCAGGGCCCATACCAGATCGTAGAAAAAAGGGGCGACACCACTTATGTTATAGCCAGTTGTCACGACAACAACCTCAGGAAGACATTCCATGTAAACATGCTCAAGGAATACTTGGAGCGACCCGAGAACGTGACCGCCGTATGTTGTCCTCCCCAGGAAGACCCCGACAGTCTACCCATTCCCGACTTACTGGAAAAGAGTCCACCCACAGGGGTAGTGACCCGGGTTCAGATAGGAGACCGACTTAGCCCCACTGAAAGGGAGCAGCTCAATACACTCCTCCAGGCCAAGCACCTCACGTTCTCCCAGAAACCAGGGTACACCACCTTAACTACCCACCAGGTCGATACCCCCGGACAAACACCCTTACGCCAACCCCCGTATCGCATCCCCGAGGCAGTTAGAGCCGGAATGAAGAAGGAGATAGATGAGATGCTCCAACTCAGGGTGATTGAGCCCTCCGATAGTCCCTGGGCCTCCCCGGTTGTCCTGGTACCCAAGAAAGATGGGACAACCCGGTTCTGTGTAGACTATAGGAGACTCAATGAAAAAACAGTAACAGACGCCTACCCTATGCCCAGGGTAGACGAGCTACTTGATCGCATAGCCAGGGGAAATTACCTGACCACTATCGACCTCTGTAAGGGTTACTGGCAGATTCCCCTGGCCCCGGAGGCTATCCCCAAGTCGGCCTTCGTCACCCCCTTCGGCCTATACCAGTTTAAGGTAATGCCGTTTGGGATGAAGAACGCCCCCGCTACATTCCAGCGCTTGGTGGATAGACTCCTGGATGGCTTCCAGGGTTTTGCCTGTGCATACCTGGACGACATAGCGATTCACAGTGAGTCCTGGGAGGACCACTTAGCTCACGTAGGAATGGTTCTGGATCAGATCCGGGCGGCTGGCCTGACTCTGAAACCAGAAAAATGTCACTTTGGGATGGCCGAGGTACAGTACCTGGGTCATCGGGTGGGGTGCGGAAAACAGCGACCAGAGCCGGCCAAGATAGAAGCTGTTGCCAACTGGCCCACCCCCATCACAAAAACCCAGGTTTTAGCCTTTCTGGGCACAGCAGGGTACTATAGACGATTTGTACCCGACTACAGCACACTTGCCAAACCCTTGACTGACTTGACCAAGAAAAACTTACCTCGACAGGTCCTGTGGTCTCCCCACTGTGAAACGGCTTTTCAGGCCCTCAAAAATGCTTTGGTTAATGCTCCTGTCTTGGCGGCCCCAGCCCTTAACAAACGTTTTATCGTCCATACAGACGCTTCCATGTTCGGGCTGGGAGCCGTCCTTAGCCAAGTAGGTGAAGATGGAGGGGAGCACCCAGTGGCCTACATCAGCCGGAAGCTCCTGCCCCGCGAAGTCAGCTATGCAGCGATTGAAAAGGAGTGTTTGGCCTTGGTGTGGGCATTAAAGAAATTGACTCCCTATTTATATGGACAAGAGTTCACTCTGGTCACCGACCATAACCCGTTGGTGTGGCTAAACCGGGTCTCTGGAGATAACGGCAGGTTATTACGTTGGAGCTTATCATTACAACCCTTCAATTTCACCATTTCCTACCGACCCGGGAAACAGAATGGCAATGCGGACGGGTTGTCCAGACAAACGGACCTCAGCCCAGCATAACCAGCGGTCTGGACAGCCTTAGTCTGCCCCGAAAAGGGGTCAGACGGTGTCTGCCAGAGTGTTCCACAAAAAGGGAGCACTGTTACAAAAACTGTTACAAAAACCTTATTGCACTGTGTACCTTTAAATGCTATTTTCGCCTTTCTGACTTATGTGCAGTCGTTGGTATGGTTCAGCACGAATCCTTTGTGTAAGCGTATAGGTGGCCGCCATTTCGGGACTTTGCACGTGTTCGCGGCCATCTTACGTACGAACAGCGGTGTTTGCCAGCAATCGTCTGGAACTAAAAACGGAAACGCACCCAGGCGAACACCGCTGAGACCTCCAGGATAACTATGGATGACCATGGGTTCGTGGAGTTTTTCCGTACGAACGGAGACCGACCGCAAGGCCTAAACGTGTGGAACTATTTTCGGCCAGAAAGTCTGTGCGGTCGGTCAAAACTTTGAAAACCCCTAACTCCTGAACCGTTCATCCGAACGGGTTGGTTTTCGGATATGTTGCTCCCCTGAACAAGACCTGTACAGCGGTGTAGGATTTAAAGGGGTACCCCCTGGTTTCGGGGTACATCCAGAACTTGGTTGAAAATATGTACTGTATAATTGGGTTAACTGTTTATCTGAGGGGAGGAGATGCGTGGGAGGTACCCAATATGTGATTGGTGATTTTATGCCTCCCCCTGGGAGTATCCTGTTTACATGTAACCACAATAAAAAGCAGGCTGGTCAACCCAGTCCTCTGTTCTTACTTGACCCTCAAATCGCTGCTTTGACTCGTTTTGTGGGTAGAAAAGGTATCCTAGCTATGCTATAGCTAGTGGGATGATTCCACACTTACAGGACTCGTATGGAATACTATGGAACTCGGCTCTCCCCTCTTCAGCAACTAGGAATCCAGACAACTAAACGGTCCAGCTCTCAGCTAGCCTAAGGGTAACCGTAACAGACGCGTTTCGCCCGCCTCCACAGGCTTCCTCTGACCTTCTAAGACATGCAGAGGGTTCATTAACCAAATAGAATTTCACTTTGAGATGTATCCACGTTCATTTCCCACAGAGAGGTCTAAAGTTGGGTTCTTTATGCACCAACTTACCGACAAAGCACTTGAGTGGGCAAAACCTATTTGGGAAGCTAATGGACCTATGGTCAGGGCCGGCCTTAGGGGTGTGCGAGCTGTGCGGCCGCACAGGGCGCCATGTAGCAGGGGGCGCCGTGCGGCCACACAGGGATTTAAAAAAAAAAAAAAAATATTTTTTTTTTTTTTTTTTTAAATTTGCAGCGGGGGCGGAGCTTACTGTGCGGCGGGGGCGGAGCTAAAAGCGCCGGAAAACTGCTGCAGGGGAAGCAGGAAGGAGTCCCTGCTTCCCCACCAAACAGTCACCAGGAGCTGCACTGCCTCCACAATGAACTCCACAGGTAACTGTGTGATTGTCAGGTGAGTGTGACTCTCTGCCTGTGTGTATTATTGTCTGTGTGTGTATGACTGTCTGCCTCTGTGTGTGTATGACTCTCTGCCTGTGTGTATTACTGTCTGTGTGTATGACTGTCTGCCTCTGTGTGTCTGTGTGTATGACTGTCTGCCTCTGTGTGTCTGTGTGTATGACTGGTGTGTATTACTGTCTGTGTGTGTGTGTGTGTGTGTGTGTGTGTGTGTGTGTGTGTGTGTATTACTGTCTGTGTGTATGACTGTCTGCCTCTGTGTGTCTGTGTGTATGACTGTCTGCCTGTGTGTGTGTATTACTGTCTGTGTGTGTGTATGACTATCTGCCTCTGTGTGTCTGTGTGTATGACTGTCTGCCTCTGTGTGTCTGTGTGTATGACTGTCTGCCTCTGTGTGTCTGTGTGTATGACTGTCTGCCTGTGTGTGTGTATTACTGTCTGTGTGTGTGTGTGTGTATGACTATCTGCCTCTGTGTGTCTGTGTGTATGACTGTCTGCCTCTGTGTGTCTGTGTGTATGACTGTCTGCCTGTGTGTATGTATTACTGTCTGTGTGTGTGTGTATGACTGTCTGCCTCTGTGTGTCTGTGTGTATGACTGTCTGCCTGTGTGTGTGTATTACTGTCTGTGTGTGTGTGTGTGTATTACTGTCTGTGTGTATGACTGTCTGCCTCTGTGTGTCTGTGTGTATGACTGTCTGCCTGTGTGTGTGTGTGTATTACTGTCTGTGTGTGTGTGTGTGACTGTCTACCTCTGTGTGTCTGTGTGTATGACTGTCTGCCTCTGTGTGTCTGTGTGTATGACTGTCTGCCTCTGTGTGTCTGTGTGTATGACTGTCTGCCTCTGTGTGTGTATTACTGTCTGTGTGTGTGTGTGTATGACTGTCTGCCTGTGTGTGTGTATTACTGTCTGTGTGTGTGTATGACTGTCTGCCTCTGTGTGTCTGTGTGTATGACTGTCTGCCTGTGTGTATTACTGCCTCTGTGTGTCTGTGTGTATGACTGTCTGCCTCTGTGTGTGTATTACTGCCTCTGTGTGTGTGTGTATGACTGTCTGCCTCTGTGTGTGTCTGTGTGTATGACTGTGTGTGTCTGTGTGTATTACTGTCTGCCTCTGTGTGTATTACTGTCTGTGTCTGTGTGTATGACTGACTGTCTGCCTGTGTGTGTCTGTGTGTGTGTGTGTGTGTATGACTGTCTGCCACTGTGTGTATTACTGTCTGCCTCTGTGTGTGTGTCTGTGTGTATGACTGTCTGCCTGTGTGTGTGTATTACTGTCTGTGTGTGTGTGTGTGTGTGTATTACTGTCTGTGTGTATGACTGTCTGCCTCTGTGTGTCTGTGTGTATGACTGTCTGCCTGTGTGTATTACTGCCTCTGTGTGTCTGTGTGTATGACTGTCTGCCTCTGTGTGTGTATTACTGCCTCTGTGTGTGTGTGTATGACTGTCTGCCTCTGTGTGTGTCTGTGTGTATGACTGTGTGTGTCTGTGTGTATTACTGTCTGCCTCTGTGTGTATTACTGTCTGTGTCTGTGTGTATGACTGACTGTCTGCCTGTGTGTGTCTGTGTGTGTGTGTGTGTGTGTGTATGACTGTCTGCCACTGTGTGTATTACTGTCTGCCTCTGTGTGTGTGTCTGTGTGTATGACTGTCTGCCTCTGTGTGTATGACTATCTGCATGTGTGTGTCTGTGTGTGTGTATGACTGTCTGCCACTGTGTGTCTGTGTGTATTACTGTCTGCCTCTGTGTGTGTGTCTGTGTGTATTACTGTCTGCCTCTGTGTGTGTGATTGTGTGTATGACTGCTTCTGTGTGTATGACTGCTTCTGTGTGTATGGCTGTCTGCCTCTGTGTGTATGGCTGTCTGCCTCTGTGTGTCTGTGTGTATTACTGTCTGTGTCTGTGTGTATGACTGACTGTCTGCCTTTGTGTGTCTGTGTGTGTGTGTGTGGATGTCTTCCTGTGTGTGTGTGTATTAGAGCATAAATGGATGACGGGGGGGGGGCGCTGTGAAGATTTTTCGCACAGGGCGTCTAAATGCCTAAGGCCGGCCCTGCCTATGGTGCATGATTTTCACAGTTTTCTTACAGCTTTTCGCAGGACTTTTGACACTATGAAAAGGTCTAAGAATGCCGCAAGAGCATTAATGAGAGTTAAACAGGGTTCTAGGTCTGTGGCTGATTACGCTATTCAATTTCGTACCCTTGCCTCACAGGTAGATTGGACCAACAATGGGTTAACTACTGCCTTCATGGAAGGCTTATCAGACTCTATATTGGATGAGGTAGCAGCTAAGGAGCTTCCTATTGCCTTAGAGGACCTTATTGACTACCTGTCAGGATCGGGACAGGGATCCAACACGCAGAGTACAAACAGGTACAGGATACGTATACCGGACCTTAGAATGGCCGGACTAACGTACGGAGAATATAGAGAATAGTCAAAGACAAGCCGAGGTCGAGGGAACGAGAAGACAGGTAAGCGAGGAACAAGCCGGGTCAAGGGTAACAGAGATAAACAGAGTAAGTCAAACAAGCCGGGTCAGAACCAAAGGGATAACAGAAATACAAGAGCACTGTGTGACTAGGCAGACTAGAACCACGACAGGGCAATGAGCAAATGGGAGAAGCAAGTTTAAATACCCTGGCTCGGAAGGGTAGACACGCCTCCGACGAGTCCTGATTAGTCTCTGAAGGATTGAGTGACAGGTCGTTCCGGGTTGGCGTCATGACGTCGGTTTCCGGACGTCATGCTAGAAAAGGAAGTGAGTCCCTCGCGGCCGGCGTTTACGTGACCGGATGGACCGCGAGGAACAGAGGAAACAGCCCGTCCGGACGGATGGACGTCTAAGTCTCTACCTCTCTCGGAGGTAGAGACTTCAGGTACCCTGACAGTACCCCCCTCTCAGATACGCCCACCGGGCGGAAGGAACCGGGACGAGATGGGAAGCGGGAGTGAAATGCCCTGCGGAGACGAGGAGCATGAACATCCTCCTGAGGTATCCAACTCCTCTCCTCAGGACCATATCCCTTCCAATCGACCAGATATTGTACTCTCCCCCGGGAGATTCGAGAATCGATAATAGAGTTAACCTCATACTCCTCCTGACCCTCCACCTGAACAGAGCGAGGAGAGGATGATGTGGAGGAAAATCTGTTACAGACTAGTGGTTTCAACAATGAAACATGAAATGAGTTAGGCAGTTGGAAGAGCTAGACAATACGCAACAGTTGGAAGAGCTAGACGATACGCAACTGGGTTAATGCGAGTTAGCACCCTGTAAGGTCCAATATAACGAGGAGCGAACTTCATGGAAGGCACTTTTAAACGGATGTTTCTTGTACTCAACCATACTCTATCACCTGGAACAAACACCGGAGCCGCCCTTCTACGTTTATCAGCGTGTTTCTTAACCAGCATAGAATTGTGCAGAAGAATCTGTCGAGTCTGATCCCACAACTTCCTCAAATTGGCAACATGAACATCAACCGACGGCACCCCCTGGGAAGAAGAAGCCGAAGGGAGAATAGATGGATGAAAGCCATAATTCATGAAGAAGGGGCTTGAACGAGTAGAATCACAAATGAGATTGTTGTGTGCAAACTCCGCCCAAGGAATCAAACCAACCCAATCGTCCTGGTGTTCGGAAACAAAACAACGTAAATATTGTTCAATCTTTTGGTTGGTGCGTTCAGCAGCTCCGTTAGACTGAGGATGATAGGCAGAAGAGAAATTCAATTTGATACCCAGTTGAGAGCAGAAGGACCTCCAAAAACGGGAAACAAATTGGGAACCTCTGTCAGATACAATTTGGGAGGGTATCCCATGTAATCGAAAAATCTCCCTTGCGAATATCTCCGCCAATTCGGGAGAAGACGGGAGTTTAGGCAGCGGAACGAAGTGAGCCATCTTGGTGAATCTGTCAACCACGGTGAGGATAACAGTCTGTTTTTTAGAGATAGGTAAATTGACAATAAAGTCCATAGCCAAACAGGACCATGGCTTCTCTGGAACCTCTAAGGGGTGCAGAAATCCACAGGGAAGGGTATGAGGTTGCTTGGTCTTAGTACAAACCTCACATGCACCGATGAAATCTTTAATATCCTTCCGTAAATCAGGCCACCAGAAGTCCTTAGAGATCAAAGCACATGTCTTGCGAATACCAGGATGTCCAGCCACCTTGCTGTTGTGGAAACATTGCAACAGTTCCAGTTGTAGAACAGGAGGAACGAAACGTCGACCTCCAGGAGTCTGTTTAGGAGCTAGATGTTGCAGTTTAATGATCTCGGCAAGTAACGGAGAGTGAATCCTGAGATTCGTGTTGGCGACAATATTGCATTTCGGAACTACAGAGGAAAGAACCGGTTCAGATATAGTAGAAGGTTCATATTGGCGAGACAAAGCATCGGCTTTGGAGTTCTTAGAACCAGGTCTATAAGTAAGCACATAATTGAAGTGGGTCAGGAATAAGGACCAACGAGCTTGTCTGGCGGACAGTCGCTTAGCTTCCCCAATATAAGACAAGTTCTTGTGATCCGTTAAAATAGTAACAGGATGTAAGATCCCCTCCAATAAATGTCTCCACTCCTTTAAGGCCATAATGACCGCTAAGAGTTCCCTGTCGCCAATGTCATATCTACTTTCAGGGCCAGACAGTTTCTTAGAAAAAAACCCACAAGGGTGTAGTGGTTTATCCACCCCTAACCTTTGCGACAGAACAGCCCCTATGCCTGTCTCAGAGGCATCGACCTCGAGTAGGAACGGCAGAGTCGTATCAGGATGGACTAGAATTGGAGCAGAAGCAAAAAGATCCTTGAGAGTCTTGAAAGCAGCGAGAGCTTCATTAGACCAAGTCTTAGTGTCAGCCCCCTGTCTGGTCATATTGGTAATAGGTGCAATAATAGAAGAGTATCCCTTAATGAAGCTCCTATAATAATTGGAGAAACCAATAAACCTCTGAATAGCCTTGAGTCCCTTAGGCAAAGGCCATTCTAAAATGGACTGGAGTTTGTCAGGGTCCATCTTAAAGCCTTCCCCAGAAATCACGTATCCAAGAAAGTCTATCTGAGACTGGTCAAAACTACATTTCTCCAATTTACAGTATAAGCCATGTTGCAGGAGTTTGTGTAATACCTTTCTGACCTGTCTGTGGTGGGTCTCAACCTCTCTAGAGTGTATCAGTATGTCATCCAGGTTTACAATAACACAATCATGTTGAAATTCCCTAAGAACCTCATTAATCAAATCCTGAAATACTGCAGGTGCGTTACAAAGACCAAAAGGCATGACCGTGTATTCATAATGCCCATAACGGGTATTGAACGCTGTCATCCACTCGTGTCCTTGCTGGATTCTCACCAAGTTATATGCCCCTCTGAGGTCCAACTTGGTGAAAATTTTAGAGCCTTTCAGACGATCAAACAGCTCGGTAATCAAGGGAATCGGATAGGCATTTCTGATGGTTATCTTATTCAAATCTCGGTAATCAATGCAAGGTCTTAGTGAACCATCCTTCTTTTTAACAAAAAAAAAACCAGCCCGGCAGGAGAAGAAGATCTCCTAATGAATCCCTTGTCTAGATTCTCCCGAATATACTCCTCTAGAACTGAATTCTCCTTAGTGGATAGGGGGTATACATTGCCCCTCGGAGGCATGGTACCAGGTAGTAAGTTAATTTTACAATCAAAGGTCCTGTGTGGAGGTAGAGTATCAGCATTCTTTTTGTCGAATACTGCTTTTAAGTCTAGGTACAGGGGCGGTATCTGTATCTCTGTAGACTGGGTAGAACTACCTGGTGTGTTAATTACACCCAATGGGGAAACCCTCCGTAAACAATTCTCCTGGCAACCCTGGCCCCATGAGAGTATCTCCCCTAACTCCCAATCAATAATAGGGTTATGTTTTTTTAACCATGGGTAACCCAGGACTATGGGAACAGAAGGGGATGAAATAAGCATAAGCGATAAGTTTTCCTCGTGTAAGATACCAACAGTTAAGCTAACTGGGATGGTCTCACGAGAGATAACAGGCTCAAGTAAAGGTCTACCATCTATGGCCTCAACGGCCAAGGGTGTATCCCTTAACTGGGATGGGATAGTGTGTTTAGTAGCAAAGGCTTGATCGATAAAATTCTCAGCAGCACCGGAATCTATCAAAGCCATGGTCCTTAGTACTCCCCTTTCCCAAGTTAAAGAAACTGGTAGCAGAAGCCTGTGATCTTTATAATTATGCGTAGAGGACAAAATAGAAACACCCAAGGCCTGTCCTCTAGAGAAACTTAGGTGCGAGCGTTTCCCGAACGATTAGGACAATTCAGGCGTAGGTGACCTCTGACTCCACAATACATGCATAATCCCTCCCTTCTCCTGTACTGCCTCTCCTCCTCTGAGAGGCGAGTATTGCCTATCTGCATAGGTTCAGGACATAGTGAGGTAGTGGAATCAGGACTTTGAAATGCTTGAGCTAATTTAAATGAAGGTCTAAGGTTCCTCTCTCGAGTGTTCTGTCTCTCTCTTAAACGCTCATCAATACGAGAAATGAATGAAATTAAATCCTCCAAATTTTCAGGAAGCTCTCTAGTAGCAACCTCGTCGAGGATTACATCTGATAGCCCATTCAAAAATACATCTATATATGCCTGCTCGTTCCACTTAACTTCTGCCGCCAAAGACCTGAACTCTAGTGCATAATCCACAAGAGTTCGGTTCTCTTGTCTCAGGCGCAACAGTAATCTAGCTGCATTGACCTTTCTACCAGGAGGGTCAAAAGTTATTCTAAAGGCAGCTACAAAGGCATTATAATTATATACCAAAGGGTTATCATTCTCCCATAATGGGTTGGCCCATCTCAGAGCTTTCTCAATGAGTAAGGTGATAATAAATCCAACCTTCGCCCTATCTGTAGGATAGGAGCGAGGTTGTAATTCAAAGTGGATACTGATCTGGTTAAGGAAACCACGACACTTCTCAGGTGAGCCACCATAACGTACTGGTGGTGTAATACGAGAAGAGGCACCTACAGTGGCTACCTCTAGGCCTGAGCTCACAGGAGAAATAGAAGTAGTACGCGTCTCCTCTGGCGGGTTATTAGCACGAGACAATAACGCCTGTAGTGCTAGCGCCATCTGATCCATTCTGTGCTCCATGGCTTCGAACCTAGGATCAGAAGGACCAAGCTGACTGTTTGTACTTGCAGGATCCATTGGCCCTGTCGTAATGTCAGGATCGGGACAGGGATCCAACACGCAGAGTACAAACAGGTACAGGATACGTATACCGGACCTTAGAATGGCCGGACTAACGTACGGAGAATATAGAGAATAGTCAAAGACAAGCCGAGGTCGAGGGAACGAGAAGACAGGTAAGCGAGGAACAAGCTGGGTCAAGGGTAACAGAGATAAACAGAGTAAGTCAAACAAGCCGGGTCAGAACCAAAGGGATAACAGAAATACAAGAGCACTGTGTGACTAGGCAGACTAGAACCACGACAGGGCAATGAGCAAATGGGAGAAGCAAGTTTAAATACCCTGGCTCAGAAGGGTAGACACGCCTCCGACGAGTCCTGATTAGTCTCTGAAGGATTGAGTGACAGGTCGTTCCGGGTTGGCGTCATGACGTCGGTTTCCGGACGTCATGCTAGAAAAGGAAGTGAGTCCCTCGCGGCCGGCGTTTACGTGACCGGATGGACCGCGAGGAACAGAGGAAAGGATGGACGTCTAAGTCTCTACCTCTCTCGGAGGTAGAGACTTCAGGTACCCTGACACTACCTCATTGATATAGATAATAGGATTCGTGACAGGCTCTATACCAAGAACAGGAATAGACGTTTTGTTACACCTATTCACCCCAGAGTTAATACACCGGAGAGTGTTAAAGTATCTGAAGAAGAACCTATGCAATTAGGGGTTGCCCAACTCTCTGATAATGAAAAATTACATAGGAGAAGGGAGGGACTCTATATTGTGGTAGGGGAGACCATATGGTAAAGGAATGTCCTTTGCTCCCGGAAAACTCTCGCACCTAAGACCTTATAGGGGACTGGCCTTGGGTGTGATTTCTAAGTCTCCTACATTGCCTCCTAACCGACTGCTTCTCCCTGTTTCTTTACATATGGGAGAGAGTTGTATAGTTGAAAATATATACGCTCTGGTTGACTCTGGGGCAGCTGAGAATTTTATAGACTCTGTTTTTGTAAAGAAAAACAACATTCCCATCAGGGAGAAGGAGATACCCTTAGCCGTTGAGGCCATAGATGGTAGACCATTGATATCTCCAGTTGTTACACATGAGACTGCACCGTTACACATGTACACAGGGGTTTTACACTATGAAACCATTCGGTTCCAGGTCATCACCTCGCCCTCTTCACAATTGTTAGGGTATCCATGGTTACGTGCCCACAATCCCATTTTTGACTGGGAGACAGGACAGATAAAATCATGGAGTGAAGCCTGCCACGAGTCATGTACTATTGAAGTCACGCCTGTGAATTCTATTAATGTTCCTACCATTCCTCCTTTGTCTACGGCTATACCCTCTCAGTATTTATCTTTAAAGACTGTCTTTGATAAAAGAGAGGCTGACAAATTACCGCCTCACAGACCCTACGATTGTGCTATTGACTTGTTGCCTGGCACTATACCTCCTAAGGGCAGGGTGTACCCTTTATCGGTTCAAGAAAACCGTGTCATGGAGGAATACATTAAGGAATCATTAGACAAGGGATTTATTAGGAGATCCTCTTCTCCGGCTGGAGCAGGGTTCTTCTTTGTATCGAAGAAAGAAGGTGATTTAAGACCTTGTATTGATTATATAGGTCTAAATAAAATCCCCATCAAAAATGCTTACCCTATACCATTAATAACAGAATTGTTTGACAGGCTCAAACATGCTACGGTATTCACCAAACTAGACCTTAGAGGAGCATACAATTTAATACGTATAAAAAAGGACCACGAATGGAAGACAGCATTCAACACTAGGTGAGGTCATTATGAGTATACCGTCATGCCATTTGGGCTTTGCAATGCCCCAGCCGTATTCCAAGAATTTATTAATGATGTCTTAAGAGACTTTATTCACTCATTTGTTATTGTGTACTTGGACGACATTTTAATATATTCTACAGATCTACACACTCATCACAGACATGTTACGACAGTTCTAAAGACCCTTCTTGCTAATGGCCTTTATTGTAAACTAGAAAAATGTCTATTTGACCAATCCGAGGTCCAGTTTTTGGGGTATTTGATTTCCGCTAAGGGTTTTCGTATGGATCCCCGGAAGCTCGCTGCTGTCATAGAATGGCCTCTGCCGCAAGGTCTGAAAGCCATCCAGCGTTTTCTAGTTTTCTCTAATTATTATAGACGTTTTATCAAAGGTTTTTCATCTATTGTAGCACCTATTACTCGTATGACAAAAGAGGATGGCAATACACGTGACTGGTCTACCGAGGCACTTCAGGCTTTTGACTTTCTTAAGACTACGTTCGCCTCTGCACCTATTTTACAGCATCCTGTCCCCTCATTGCCCTGTATACTTGAGGTTGATGCTTCCGATATAGGGGTAGGTGCTGTCTTATCCCAAAGAGAGTCTCCTGACAAGCCATTGCATCCTTGTGGCTTCTTTTCTAAACAAATGTCCAAAGCAGAAAAGAATTATGATGTGGGTAATCGCAAACTCCTTGCTATCATTTTGGCACTCAAAGAATGGAGACATTTGTTAGAAGGCACTAAGGATCCCATCCTCATATTTACGGATCATAAGAACCTATCCTACCTTAGCGAAGCTAAAAGATTGTCTTCCAGGCAGGCTAGGTGGTCACTGTTCTTGTCTCATTTCAATTATATAATCACCTATAGGCCAGGTGATCGGAACACTAAAGCGGACGCTCTGTCCAGACAGTTTGAAACTATTGACAAACAGGAGATTGATGTTACTTCTGTCATTCCCCCAGACAGGATATTAGCAACTACTACACTGCGTGCAGAATTATTAGGCAAATGAGTATTTTGACCACATCATCCTCTTTATGCATGTTGTCTTACTCCAAGCTGTATAGGCTCGAAAGCCTACTACCAATTAAGCATATTAGGTGATGTGCATCTCTGTAATGAGAAGGGGTGTGGTCTAATGACATCAACACCCTATATCAGGTGTGCATAATTATTAGGCAACCTCCTTTCCTTTGGAAAAATGGGTCAAAAGAAGGACTTGACAGGCTCAGGAAAGTTAAAAATAGTGAGATATCTTGCAGAGGGATGCAGCACTCTTAAAATTGCAAAGCTTCTGAAGCGTGATCATCGAACAATCAAGCGTTTCATTCAAAATAGTCAACAGGGTCGCAAGAGGCGTGTGGAGAAACCAAGGCGCAAAATAACTGCCCATGAACTGAGAAAAGTCAAGCGTGCAGCTGCCAAGATGTCACTTGCCACCAGTTTGGCCATATTTCAGAGCTGCAACATCACTGGAGTGCCCGAAAGCACAAGGTGTGCAATACTCAGAGACATGGCCAAGGTAAGAAAGGCTGAAAGACGACCACCACTGAACAAGACACACAAGCTGAAACATCAAGACTGGGCCAAGAAATATCTCAAGACTGATTTTTCTAAGGTTTTATGGACTGATGAAATGAGAGTGAGTCTTGATGGGCCAGATGGATGGATTGGTAAAGGGCAGAGAGCTCCAGTCCGACTCAGACGCCAGCAAGGTGGAGGTGGAGTACTGGTTTGGGCTGGTATCATCAAAGATGAGCTTGTGGGGCCTTTTCGGGTTGAGGATGGAGTCAAGCTCAACTCCCAGTTTCTGGAAGACACCTTCTTCAAGCAGTGGTACAGGAAGAAGTCTGCATCCTTCAAGAAAAACATGATTTTCATGCAGGACAATGCTCCATCACACGCGTCCAAGTACTCCACAGCGTGGCTGGCAAGAAAGGGTATAAAAGAAGAAAATCTAATGACATGGCCTCCTTGTTCACCTGATCTGAACCCCATTGAGAACCTGTGGTCCATCATCAAATGTGAGATTTACAAGGAGGGAAAACAGTACACCTCTCTGAACAGTGTCTGGGAGGCTGCGGTTGCTGCTGCACGCAATGTTGATGGTGAACAGATCAAAACACTGACAGAATCCATGGATGGCAGGCTTTTGAGTGTCCTTGCAAAGAAAGGTGGCTATATTGGTCACTGATTTGTTTTTGTTATGTTTTTGAATGTCAGAAATGTATATTTGTGAATGTTGAGATGTTATATTGGTTTCACTGGTAAAAATAAATAATTGAAATGGGTATATATTTGTTTTTTGTTAAGTTGCCTAATAATTATGCACAGTAATAGTCACCTGCACACACAGATATCCCCCTAAAATAGCTATAACTAAAAACAAACTAAAAACTACTTCCAAAAATATTCAGCTTTGATATTAATGAGTTTTTTGGGTTCATTGAGAACATGGTTGTTGTTCAATAATAAAATTAATCCTCAAAAATACAACTTGCCTAATAATTCTGCACTCCCTGTATATTGTCTATTTCCTCGTCCCTCTTGCAGGTCATACAAGCGAAACAAAGCATGGCACCTAGCGAGAGGCCTAATGATAAATTGTCCGTTGACGTTCCCGAGAGACGGGATATTCTGTCACTATATCATGATACTAAGACTGCTGGACATCCTGGTATTTCCAAAACGGTGTCAGCTGTTTCTCGGTATTTTTGGTGGGATTCCTTACATAGGGATGTCACTGACTATATAAGTGCTTGTACTACTTGTGCCTGTATGAAATCCTCTCGTAGAGTTCCTTGTGGGCTGTTGCATCCGTTACCTGTTCCCGAGAGACCTTGGTCTAATCTATCAATGGATTTTATTGTTGAATTACCCCCCTCGAATGGTAACACAGTCATCCTAATGATAGTAGATCGGTTTTCCAAAATGGCTCACTTTGTGTCTCTTCGCAAGTTGCCCACATCCAAGGAACTGGCTCTTACCTTCGCTAGAGAAGTATTTCGGTTACATGGTATTCCCGTATCTATTGTATCCGATAGGGGTAGCCAATTTATTTCCAGGTTCTGGAAAGCCTTTTGTTCGGAAATGGGTATTTCTTTCTCATTTTCTTCCGCTTACCATCCCCAGTCTAATGGAGCTGCTGAACGTGCCAACCAGTCTCTGGAGCAGTACCTCCGTTGTTTTGTGTATCACCATCAGGACAATTGGTCTGCCCTGCTTCCTTGGGCTGAATTTGCTCAGAATAACGCCACTCATGATTCTTCCGGCAAAAGCCCTTTTTACGTTGTCTATGGCCAGCATCCCGTTGTTCTTCCGGCTGCATTCTCCTCACAGGGCATGCCAGTTCTGGATGAGCATTTGGCTGGTTTGTGTAATACTTGGGAGCAGGTTCAGCGTTCTTTGGTGGACTCTGCTGCCCACCAGAAGGCTCAGGCTGACAAGCATCGCAGAGCAGCTCCTTCCTATGTTGTGGGGGACAGGGTTTTGCTTTCCACACGTAATATTCGCCTCCGGGTGCCTTCTATGAAATTGGCTCCCCGCTACATTGGTCCTTATCGCATTATACATAAGGTTAATCCCGTTTCTTATGCCTTGGGTCTGCCTAAGAATCTGCGTATACCTAATGTCTTTCACACCTCGTTGTTGAAGCCTTACGTACGCAACCGCTATACCCGGCATACTCCCCCTCCCCCTCCTGTCTCTGTGGAGGGTCATGATGAGTTTGAAGTGTCTGCTGTTCTTGACTCTCGTTTCCTTAGGAGTCGGCTTCTAGTACTTGGTACATTGGAAGGGTTATGGGCCTGAGGAGCACAGTTGGATGTCTGCTGATGCTGTTCATGCTCCCCGCCTTGTGCATTCTTTCCATTCGCGTTTTCCTGCCAGGCCTGGTCCTGCCCACCCGGAGGGCATGTCCTCGGGGGGGGTACTGTAGCGTTACTTACCTTATCTGTGGGCCGGCCGCGGTCCTCTCTTCAAGCCGCACGCGGTCCTGCGGCTGCACGAGCCGCGCGCGGCTCATCCGACTCCCCTAACAGGAAGACAGGCAGTGACCGCGAGATGCGGTCACGTGTCCCGCCTGAAGCTAAGAGCGCGCCGCGAGTCTCCGGCGCGCTCTTAAACAGACAGTGGGAGCCTAAATTGCAAAAAGGCTCCCATTGGCTCCTGTCATGCCAATCACCCCATACACTTACCTTTTGGGGGTGTGGAAGTGACAGGAGCCAATCACATTAGTTTGGAGGCTACTTATACTTACCCTTTTCCCTTAGTTCGTTGCCCTATCGTGGTTTCTGCTGCAGTTCCCTTTAGCGCTTGTTGTGTTCAGTTGTGTTCAGTTGTGTTCCTCCGTATTTGACCTTGGCTTTGTATTCTGACTTCGTTTTCGCTTTATCCTTGTCTGTTCTGTTTGCCGGCTTGCTGATTCCTGTGTACCAGACCCCGGCTAGTTCTCGTTTACGCTGTCTCTTTGTGCCCTTGACCTCGGATCGTTCCTGACTCTGTACTTCTCCTATATACGTCGAGTCCGGCCACTCTAAGGTCCGGTAGACGTGTCTCTCCTCTGTGCTGTCTTCTGTTTAGCTGGATCCTGCGTGTAGGGGTATATTCTCGTTACACAGTCCCAGGTGACCTACCTACCCTCTTCATTGGAGACCCACTCTCAAGTCATGTCATCTGTCCAACGCCAGATAGATGATTTAGACAACCGCAGTCGAAGAAACAACCTGTGTGTGCCCAGGGAGAAGATATTGCAAGATATGGCAACCTTAACTGAACTATTCAATCTTATACTGGGAGAAGATTGCAGATCACTGCACTGGATATCACTGGATAGGACCCACAGATCACTGCAGCCGAGGGGATCGATTTCTGAGGGCCCGAGAGACATTATCTGCAGAGCCCATTACTTCACAGTAAAGGACAACATTCTGCAAGAAATAAATCACCACCTCTTTTGTTCCATGGCAATCCAATACAGGTCTATCCAGATCTTTTATGGTTATTATTATTATTATTATGTTATTTATATAGCGCCATCAAATTCCACAGCGCTTTACAATGGGTTGACGTACAGACATGTAGTTGTAACCAGACAAGTTGGACACACAGGAACAGAGGGGTTGAGGGCACTGCTCAATGAGCTTACATGCTAGAGGTAGTGGGGTAAAATGACCCAAAAAGGTAAGGATAGTATTAGACTAGTGACAGTTGCAGAAGAGGAATCAGTCGGGAGCTGTTAACAGTTTAATTGATACGCTTTTATGAAGTGTGTTTTTAACGATTTTTTGATGGAGTGGAGAGTGAGTGAGCATCTAACAGAGGAGGGAAGCGTGTTCCACAGGAACGGTGCAGCTCTTGAGAAATCTTGAAGGTGAGCATCAGAGGTGGGAGTACGGACAGAAGATAGACGTAAGTCTTCAGCAGATCATAAGAGCCTAGACGGGACATACTTGTGTATAAGGGAGGATAGATAGGTGGGAGCAGCATTATGTAGCGATTTGAAAGCAAAAACCAGAATTTTAAATTGAGCTCTATATTTTATATTAAGCCAATGTAGGGACTGACTGAAGGGTGAGGTATGAGAGGTGCGGGCAGACAGGAAGATGAGCCTCACTGCCGCATTCATTATGGACTGTAACGGCGCAAGTTGGGAGCACGTAAGAGCACTGAGAAGTGGATTACAGTAGTCAAGGCAAGAAAGGACAGTTGAATGGGCCAACACCTTAGTCGCATCTGGCGTTAAGTAGGGGCGGATGCGTGCAATGTTTTTGAGATGGAAATGACAGGATTTGGCGATAGACTGAACATGAGACTTGAAGGAGAGATCAAAGTCAGAGAGAACACCTTGGCTGCAAGCCTGCGTGGTGGAGCTGAGTAACAACACTTGAGGGAGGAAAGACCAGAATTTTAGTTTTGGACAAGTTTAGTTTAATAAGTGGGCAGTCATCCAGTTAGAAATAGCAGAGAGGCAGTCAGAGACACTAGTCAAGAGGGACGGGGAGAGATCAGGAGAGGACAGGTAGATTTGCGTGTCATCTGCATAGAAATTATATTGGAAGTCAAAGGAGCTAATGAGTTTCCCAAGGGAGGCAGTATAGGTGGAGAACAGTAGGGAACCAAGGACTGAACCTTGGGGGACACCAACAAAGAGGAGTTGGGGAGAAGAAGCAGAGCCAGAGAAAGAAACAATGACAACTATCCAATCCGGTATTAATCACTCATGGTACAAGACAGGGATGTCTGCTATCTCCCTTATGGGTTCTAGAGCCGTTTGTGCAGGGACTTAGGGATAATCAGCACATCCAAGGCTTTAAAATCAAAGGGGTGGACTATAAAATATCTGCGTTCACAGACGACCTCCTATTCACGGTATATGACCCACTCAATACTCTCCCTCACATACTAGACAAAATGACCACTTATAGCAGGATATCCAATGTTCAGTCTAACCTCGCTAAATGCGAGATACTTCCACTGTATTCGACACCAGACTTGGATAAATACTAACGGGATCGATTCCACTTCACTTGGGCCAGCAAATCGATCAAATATTTAGGGATACATTTGCCCCAAAAGATTGAATAACTATATGAATTAAACTTTCCTCTGATTTTAGCCGCCATATCAAAGGACTTGAAAAACTGGCACAGGCCATGTTTCGGGTGGTTTTGTAGAATTAACATCTTAAAAATGAATGTGCTCCCCAGCATCTTATATGCACTTCAAACGATTCCAATAGCACTTCCAAAATATTTTTTTGTCACGATTAGGTAGATATTCACAACCTCTCTGTAGTCACATGCCCATCCTCGACTGGCAAAACTCCCTCCTCGCCAAACCACGGGAAGGGGGGGTCTTCCAGACATAGACAAATACCACAAAGCCATTCACTTGGCTAGGGTCTATGAATGGACAAGAGAATGTAAAACATAGCAATGGGTGTCAATATTTCAATAGAAGCCTCATTCTTTGAAATTCCCAGCATGACAATCCCATGGCACAAATCAGGCCTACTCTTCTTAAAACACAAACACCACCTGACAATTGAGCATCACCCGCTTTAAGACTATTTTACCTTACCCCTACCCATTATATCCACTCACACACACACAATTCTCTTTTCCAAGCAGGGATTTCGGGTAGGTGGCTCTAACTTTATCACGGCAAACCATATCTTAAGCTCCAAGATATGGTAAAGGGAAAAAAATAACACCACTTTTAACTTTATCTCCACACAAATTCCTAGGGGCATGCAACAACTGGGCATGCAACACAGCTAATCCACTTTATACGGAGCATGAAACTCTTACCAACTGGTGAGCAAGAGCTTACACACTTTGAGCAGATCTGAATCTTGCACCCGCTAAAACACAAGCTACTCTCCACTATGTATGCAATAATACTAAAAACATGATCACCTGAATTACTTAGATTCACAGCGAAGTGGGCTGATGAATTGCAAGCAAATATCTCATTAGTCCAATGGAAATCGTTATTCCTTAAGGCACACAAGGCATCCGCGAGCGTCGCCACACAAGAAAGCAACTACAGCGACTTACACGCTGGCACTACACTCCAGCTAAAATTCATAAACTACACACTAGTGCACAGAATGTATGTTGGAGATGCAAACAACCAGATGCACACCCAACACATATTTGGTGGCAATGTCCATTGATAAAAAAGAATGTGTAAGGAATAAGTTGGTGCAATAGGGAATCAGCTAAATACTGATAAAAAATATTATCAGGATGCAGCAACCTACAATGAGTTCTGATATAAATAACCTCCAAGAAATCAAGAATAAAAATCCAAAAGGTGCAGATGTGCAAAGTTGTTTAAAAAATAGCAACCAGAGAAATATACTTGAAGAGATACTATGTGAGGTATACCAATATATACACACAAGTATATGCAGAATTAAAAACAAAATCAGTGGGCATCTGAAGCACCAAGTGGTCAGGCAAAATATATAAAATATAATGTAATCAGCAAATTTATACTTGCACTTGTACTTGTATACAGGAACAGCTTAATCTATAAAACATAAAAGCAAGAACCTAGTGCAATATTGTAAAAAAATGTATTTTGTAAAGTATATGTGGAAGTATTAAACTCACAATTGTGGAGTGGTTGAAGTACCACTCCAAACTAATAGGCTCTGGGAGGATCAGCTCTGGAGAACGTAGGATCCAAGTACAGTGTGCTTGATGAACTCACTCTCAGCCGAAGGGTTGAAGTATACAAAAATATTCCATTAATTGCCAAATAAACAAATATATCAATGATAAAACTGGTCTTGGAGCACAGCCTCAAGCTGCGGTAGATCGGATTTGCTCGCATAGATACTGGGAGAGGGAGGGAGTCGCTGTTAGAAATGGACACATATTGCGAGCGATTCGATACATACGATCGAAACCAGGTTAGCGAATGATCACCAATACCTGAGTTTTTGAGTTTGTGCAGTAGAATGTCATGGTCTACTGTGTCAAATGCCTTAGCAAAATCAAGGAAATAGCTCCAGTTAGGTCTCCTTGTACCATGCCAGTTTGGATGTCATTGCAAACTTTTAAGAGGGCAGTTGTAGTGGAGTGATTCTGGTGAAAGCCCGATTTATCAGGGGTCAGATAGTTTGATTGTTGGTAGTACAGTTGCCGATGGACACATTTTTTTAAAGATTTTTGACAATACCGGGAGCAATGATATTGGGGGATAGTTAGAAACCAAAGTAGTGTCACCACTTTTATGGATAGGCACTGCTCTCGCAGTCTTCCAAAGTTTGGATATGTATCCAGACACCAAGGATTCGTTAATTAGAGTTGCGACGGGTTTAGCAATTGCCGGTGCACTGAACTTCAACAGCATTGCTGGGATTTTATTGGGTCCGGACTGGTTTTTCATTTTTAGATTATTAAGATATTTTGTAATGACACTAACAGGCTAAAAACATACAACAAAATTAACAGGGTATGTAGAAATAGAATGAAATGTCAGTCTTCCAGAAGGCTACCTGTTTCAAATGGCCATGGAACAGCTAATGGAGCTCTGAGTTCTATGCTGGACTGGGTGTGTTTAAAAATGAGAATGTAAATGAAGAAATTATGTGTAAAAAGAGTTATGAAACTAAATATATATGTCATCATATGTAACATGACACCACCAATTGTACGCTTATATCCGTGAGAAACAAATGGAAATGTAGGCTTATAACGTTGAAATATTATGGCAAAGATAAGCTAACAACAATTGAACTGTGTACTTATATGTTTTATTACAGTTTTAAACTATATGGCTATGTTTGTAATCACTGTTATATAAGAGAAAACAAGGGTTTGGCTGCACTCACCTAAACATACTTAAATGGGGTGCTGCTGGGAGCCAATAAGTACAGTAATAATGAAAATCCAGCGCACTCACTTATCTACTAAACAGTTATTTTAGTGCTGAACATTTTTGTTAGTTTTATTAAAAACACCTAATCTAGGCAAAAAATAATGGTGGTTTAGTTACACTATATGACCATATATTGCATAAGCCTGCCACAACGCCAATGTACCCCATCTTTGGCAGGTCCTACTCTGCCTGCTAGATGAGCTACTCACTTGGGGAAATCCTTCCATCTCGAGTTCTCTGCAGTACATGGCTTAAATAGGGTCCTGAGATGAGGCACCTGTAACAGGGAGGGGTGCAAAACCAAGGAGCTGGCTAGACTCCTAAATATATACATATAAGAGAAAACAAGGGCTTGGCTGCACTCACCTAAACATACTTAAATGGGGTGCTGCTGGGAGCCAATATGCACACACATTCACAAAACACATGAATGCATACTCACAGATACCCAGATGCACACACACAAACACACATACATGCTGCCAGATACACATACACATCAGTGAAGTTTTCAGATGGTTTGGCGTTAGACTCCACCCCTGCCGTTTTAGTGTATAGATCATGCAGTCTCAATTCTCTGCCATGTAGGAGTTAGATCATGTTTCCTTCTGTTTATACAGCCCTAGGTTGTGGCTTGTGACTCACAGCTTTGATGGGGAAATAAAACATGATTTAAAATCTTTAGAACCTTTATCTCCTGCTCCGGTAATTGAGGCCATTAAGAAAGAAGAAGATAAGAAATTCTTAATTAAACACACTGTGAAATAAAGGGAGTTTAAACCTTATATGGTCCAGATAGAGGAGATATTTCCACAGTACGTACTATTCAAGGGAAATATCACTTCAACCAGGCAATAGTGCATTAAAGTGCAATATGCAGGCTTTAGGGCTTGGCTGGTCCCCTTACAGGAACACTGACTGTACCCTCCTGATGGCAGTCTAGCGTGTGTGTGTGTGTGTGTGTGTGTATATATATATATATATATATATATATATATATATTTCCTAGCAATAATCCTAATAATACACTTAATGTTAAATGCTTTTGATGAAAATGTTTTTTTATATATTTATATATACGATATTAGAGTTCATATCACATCGGAATAAAAATGTATCCTGACCTTGACACAATGAAAGACACTAGACCTGGTACTTATTTTGCCAAGAATAAGTTTAAGTTCTGACTACCATAATATATTTCAAAATCTACTTTAAAGTATTGACTTATTTAACATATTTTTCATATGACCAAGACAAGTGTTTATTATCGTTGTTGATATAATGTTTTTATTAAAAGCAGACATATACATTTCACTTTCTTGTGAAAACTGTCTGATGACCACAGATAAATGGTTATGCCTGCAGATGTATTCTAGGATAAGTTATAATAGTTTCCATCAAAGAAAATTGCTAGGATGATAAATCCATTATTAATTTCTTCAATGAAATGTCCTTGTGAATGCTGAATGGTAATCACAATTCACATTTTAAAAAAAAAAAAAAAAAGCAAAACAAACAGGAATATTACTGCATAGATCTATGTGTGACTCTTAGTTTACTTTTTCAAGCTGAAAATTGCTTGTTCAAGAACATTTGCAGAATGGATTTTTCTACACAACTGAAACACTGCAATGTTTAAATGATTGAAAATCAATCAAGAACATGACAACAAGTTGTGACTTTAGTCACATAGTTTATTTAATGACAAATGCTAAAATGTGACAACACTGCCTTTAGGCTAGGGTGGAAACTTCTAACAGATGAAACTAAATCATACTTGTTAAATCAGTACATAAATCATATAGCTTTAGGCAAATGTATCTGAATGTTTCATTTGTATTCCAACATTATACTCCAACTTCAGAATGATTATTTAATAGCATGGACCCATGCCATTTCTAATAAAATGTTTATAAAATCATATTTATTGTTTGATATAACACTGCAATACATAGTACAATAGATAAAGATTCTAAATATTTTTTGAAGTTTTGAAAAGTGAAACCCAAGTCTGGCTATCCTTGCATTGACGTTAAAATTAAGGTCTACTCGGAAGTTATATGAGATATATATATGTAGGAAATAAAATGGAAAAAGGGTAATGGATAAAGTCTATACATAAGTTATGGAGACAATGCATTTATTTGTGTATGTCTACAATTTGTCATTTGCAACATTATGTATAATCTTGAACTGTTCAAGATGAACAGTATTTATTTGAGTACATTAGGTATATCAATTTTCATGACTTTCTACTAATGAAAGAGACTAATGAGGTGTCTGGAGCGCTGGATTTCATAGCTGAAAGACATTTTAGTTTCCATGGCTCGAACAGGAAGGGGGAGATATATTTCTGTTTGCATATTCATGCTTGCCAGATTGGTAACTGTTTTAAATGTGCTTTACAGACAAAATGTCTCAATTGCTTAAGACAAATGAGTGGATGTGATATAAGAGATACAGAGTTTTATTTATCAGAATCTGTGCATATCTGTAATCTCATAAAAACAATTCAGTAAACCAAATAAATATTATTTGCTTTTATTTTTAAGTTGAAATAGTGTTTAATTTTATGAGTTAAACACAAATCAGAAATTTAAAAATGTAAACATTTTTGCAGTTTTATAGTTGAAATTAGATTATTGAATATTCAAGGATAATTTTTATATCTTAAATATCATTCCAAGTTTGTTGCATGCACAACTATGTTTCATTTCAGAGATTTTTTTTTATTTCGTAAAATAATCTAATAATTTAAAATAGCAGTGATTAATTTATAGTATTTATAGTAACGTAATAAGATACAGTTTATTTAATATGAATTGACTGGGTAAATACTACAAAATGTGTTCAAAACACTGCAAACCGCAAAACTTTTTACTGAAGGAACAACATGAATATAATTACAGTAGGCAAAGAGACATAAGTTACAAAGTTCTTTTCTTGTCACTTGGAACATATTATGTGCATGTAAGTATACATTATGCAGGAGATATTCAATTAAATAGTGTTAGGTAGTGATGTACCGAACTGTCCGCCGGCGAACAGTTCCCGGCGAACTTAGCGTGTTCGCGTTCGCCGCGGCGGGCGGACACATGCGCAGTTCGATCCGCCCCCTATTCGTCATCATTGGGCAAACTTTGACCCTGTGCCTCTCGGTCAGCAGACACATTCCAGCCAATCAGCAGCACTCCCTCCCTTCCACACCCTCCAACCTCCCTCCCAGCATCCATTTTCGATTCATTCTGAAGCTGCATGCTTAGTGAGAGGAGGGAAAGTTTAGCTGCTGCTGATTAGATAGGGAAATTGATAGCTAGGCTAGGGTATTCAGTGTCCACTACAATCCTGAAGGACTCATCTGATCTCTGCTGTAAGGACAGCACCCCAAAAAGCCCTTTTTAGGGCTATAACATCAGGCTGCTTTTTTTTTTTTTTTTTTCCTGTGTAATGTAATTGCAGGTGCCTGCCTGCCAGCTTCTGTGTGAGGTTCACATTGGATACTGTGCCTACTTGCCCAGTGCCACCACTCATATCTGTTTTAACAATAGGTTAAGCTTTACATTTAAAATAAATATATTTTTTTCACTGTAATAGAAGAGCAGTTGCCTGCCTGCCAGCTTCTGTGTCAGGTTGGATGCCTTGCCCATTTGCACAGTCAGTGCCACCACTCATATCTGTTTTAACAATAGGTTAAGCTTTACATTTAAAATAAATCATTTTTTTTCACTGCAATAGAAGAGCAGTTGCCTGCCTGCCAGCTTCTGTGTCAGGTTGGATGCCTTGCCCATTTGCACAGTCAGTGCCACCACTCATATCTGTTTTAACAATAGGTTAAGCTTTACATTTAAAAGAAATACTTTTTTTTCACTGTAATAGAAGAGCAGTTGCCTGCCTGCCAGCTTCTGTGTCAGGTTGGATGCCTTGCCAATTTGCACAGTCAGTGCCACCACTCATATCTGTTTTAACAATCGGTTAAGCTTTACATTTAAAAGAAATAATTTTTTTTTCACTGTAATAGAAGAGCAGTTGCCTGCCTGCCAGCTTCTGTGTCAGGTTGGATGCCTTGCCCATTTGCACAGTCAGTGCCACCACTCATATCTGTTTTAACAATAGGTTAAGCTTTACATTTAAAAGAAATATTTTTTTTTCACTGTAATAGAAGAGCAGTTGGTTGTCTGCAAGCGTCTGGGTGTCAGGCCTCCTTCAGCGTGTGCTCTGCAGACCTGTGCCAGCGTGCTTTGACAGTTGCCAATCATATCTGGTGTCTCTTTAGCGTGCTTTTACAAAGAAAAAAGGTTTCTAGTGTAAGCTAATAGCAGCCAGTCAGTGTCCTTCAAGCGGCTCTGTCAGTCCTTCCTTCAGCGTGTGCTCTGCAGAACTGTTCCAGTGCACATTGCCAATCATATCTGGTGTCTCTATAGCGTGCTTTTAAAACCATAATTTATTTTTCACTGTTATAGATTGAATAGCAGTTACTTGTCTTCAAGCGGGTGTGTCAGGCCTACAGTGTGTGCTCTGCAGAACTGTTCCAGTGCACATTGCCAATCATATCTGGTGTCTCTATAGTGTGCTTTTATAAACAAATTTTTTTTTTCACTGTTATAGATTGAATAGCAGTTACTTGTCTTCAAGCGGGTGTGTCAGGCCTACAGTGTGTGCTCTGCAGAACTGTTCAAGTGCACATTGCCAATCATATCTGGTGTCTCTATAGCGTGCTTTTACAAAGAAAAAAGGCTTCTAGTGTAAGCTAATAGCAGCCAGTCAGTGTCCTTCAAGCGGCTCTGTCAGTCCTTCCTTCAGCGTGTGCTCTGCAGACCTGTGCCAGCGTGCTTTGACAGTTGCCAATCATATCTGGTGTCTCTATAGCGTGCTTTTACAAAGAAAAAAGGTTTCTAGTGTAAGCTAATAGCAGCCAGTCAGTGTCCTTCAAGCGGCTCTGTCAGTCCTTCCTTCAGCATGTGCTCTGCAGACCTGTGCCAGCGTGCTTTGACAGTTGCCAATCATATCTGGTGTCTCTATAGCGTGCTTTTACAAAGAAAAAAGGTTTCTAGTGTAAGCTAATAGCAGCCAGTCAGTGTCCTTCAAGCGGCTCTGTCAGTCCTTCCTTCAGCGTGTGCTCTCCAGAACTGTTCCAGTGCACATTGCCAATCATATCTGGTGTCTCTATAGCGTGCTTTTATAAACAAATTTTTTTTTTCACTGTTATAGATTGAATAGCAGTTACTTGTCTTCAAGCGGGTGTGTCAGGCCTACAGTGTGTGCTCTGCAGAACTGTTCAAGTGCACATTGCCAATCATATCTGGTGTCTCTATAGCGTGCTTTTACAAAGAAAAAAGGTTTCTAGTGTAAGCTAATAGCAGCCAGTCAGTGTCCTTCAAGCGGCTCTGTCAGTCCTTCCTTCAGCGTGTGCTCTCCAGAACTGTTCCAGTGCACATTGCCAATCATATCTGGTGTCTCTATAGCGTGCTTTTAAAACCAAAATTTATTTTTCACTGTTATAGATTGAATAGCAGTTACTTGTCTTCAAACGGGTGTGTCAGGCCTACAGTGTGTGCTGTGCTGAACTGTTCAAGTGCACATTGCCAATCATATCTGGTGTCTCTATAGCGTGCTTTTAAAAACAATTTTTTTTTCACTGTTATAGATTGAATAGCAGCTACTTGTCTTCAAGCGGGTGTGTCAGGCCTACAGTATGTGCTCTGCAGAACTGTTCAAGTGCACATTGCCAATCATATCTGGTGTCTCTATAGCGTGCTTTTAAAACCAGAATTTTTTTTTCACTGTTATAGATTGAATAGCAGTTACTTGTCTTCAAGCGGGTGTGTCAGGCCTGCAGTGTGTGCTCTGCAGAACTGTTCAAGTGCACATTGCCAATCATATCTGGTGTCTCTATAGCGTACTTTTACAAAGAAAATTTGTTTTTCACTGTTATAGATTGAATAGCAGTTACTTGTCTTCAAGCGGGTGTGTCAGGCCTACAGTGTGTGCTCTGCAGAACTGTTACAGTTCATATTGCCAATCATATCTGGTCTCACAGTAGCTTGCACGCATAGTACCACTAATCCCCAAAAAAATGACAGGCAGAGGCAGGCCACCCCGCAGGGGCCGTCGTGGTCGTGGTGCTGTGATTCCCTTTTGCCCTAGAATAATGCCCAGTTTTCAGAAGCCACGTACCCTGAACTTGAAAAGTTCTGAGGACATAGTTGTCTGGCTAACACAGGACACCCAATCTTGTACAGCCTCCGCTCGGAACCTTGACGCACCATCCTCCTCCAGCTTAGCTTCAGGCACCTCTCAAGATACCACTCACCCGCCTGCCGCTACCACCAAAACTAGCACCACAGCCGCTTTACTTGGTATGTCAGAGAAGTTATTCACACACCCGTTTGAAGAAATGAGTGATGCGCAACCATTATTGCTAGAGGATGTAGATAACAGGGATATGTCTCAGGCAGGCAGCATTAAACACATGGAGGTACGGTGTGATGATGATGATGTTGTACCCGCTGCTGCTTCCTTTTCTGAGTTGTCAGATACAAGCGAAGCGGTTGATGATGACGATGCGTCCATGGATGTCACGTGGGTGCCCGCTCGGTGAGAAGAACAACAGGGCGAAAGTTCAGATGGGGAGACAGAGAGGAGGAGGAGACGAGTTGGAAGCAGGGAGGGGTCGTCGCAAGGAGCTAGTGGCACAGTCAGACAGCATGCATTGGCACCCGGGGTCAGCCCGACAGCACGCCAATCAACGCATGCTGTGTCCACCACCAGAATGCCGTCATTGCAGAGCTCAGCAGTGTGGCATTTTTTTTGTGTGTCTGCCTCGGACAACAGCGATGCCATTTGCAACCTGTGCCAAAGGAAACTGAGTCGTGGGAGGTCCAACACCCACCTAGGTACAACTGCTTTGTGTATGCACATGATCTCACATCACAAACGCCTATGGGATCAACACATGAGTACAAGCAGCACGCCTACTCTAAATCGCCATCCTCCCTCTGGTCAGGCATCTTCAGCCACGTCAACCACTGCTGTCCTTCTTGCCCCCTCTCAACCATCCGCCACTCCGTCTCCCGCCTTGAGCAGTTCCCGCTCATCTGCCCACAGTCATGTGTCTGTCAAGGACATGTTTGAGCGTAAGAAGCCAATGTCACCAAGTTACCCCCTTGCCCAGCGTCTGACAGCTGGCTTGTCCGAACTATTAGCCCGCCAGCTTTTACCATACAATCTGGTTGAGTCTGAGGCGTTCAAAAAATTTGTAGCTATTGGGACACCGCAGTGGAAGGTACCCGGACGGAATTTCTTTTCACAAAAGGCAATCCCCAACTTGTACTCGATTGTGCAAAAGGAAGTCATGGCATGTCTGGCACACAGTGTTGGGGCACGGGTCCATCTGACCACTGATACCTGATCTGCAAAGCATGGTCAGGGCAGGTATATCACCTACACTGCGCATTGGGTAAACCTGCTGACGGCTGACAAGCAAGGAATGCGTGGCATTGCAGAGGAGTTGGTGACACCGCCACGAATTGCAGGCAGTCCTGCTGCCACCTCCTCTACTCCTCCTACTCCATCCTCTTCCATAACCTCCTCGGCTGAGTCCTCTTGTGCTGCTGCGTCTTGCTCCACATCAACGGCACCCCCCCAGCTCCCCAGGTACTATTCCACATCCCGGATACGGCAGTGTCACGCCGTCTTGGGTTTGACTTGCTTTAAAGCAGAGAGTCACACCGGACAAGCACTCCTGAACGCACAGGTGGAAAAGTGTCTGACTCCGCAGCAACTGGATATCGGCAAAGTGGTGTGTGACAACGGAAAAAATTTGATAGCGGCATTGAAGTTGGGCAAGTTGACACATGTGCCGTGCATGGCACATGTGTGTAATCTGATCGTACAACGCTTTGTGCATAAGTACACAGGCTTACAGGACGTCCTGAAGCAGGCCAGGAAGGTGTGTGGCCATTTCAGGCGTTCCTACACGGCCATGGCTCACTTTGCCGATATCCAGCGGCGAAACAACATGCCAGTGAGGCGCTTGATTTGCGACAGCCCTACACGTTGGAATTCAACACTCCTAATGTTCGACCGCCTGCTCCAACAAGAAAAAGCTGTTAATGAATATTTGTATGACCGGGGTGCTAGGACAGCCTCTGGGGAGCTGGGAATTTTTTTGCCACGTTACTGGACGCTCATGCGCAATGCCTGTAGGCTCATGCGTCCTTTTGAGGAGGTGACAAACCTAGTCAGTCGCAACGAAGGCACCATCAGCGACATCATACCATTTGTTTTTTTCCTGGAGCGTGCCCTGCGAAGAGTGCTGGATCAGGCTGTAGATGAGCGTGAAGAGGAAGAGTTGTGGTCACCATCACCACCAGAAACAGCCTTATCAGCATCGCTTGCTGGACCTGCGGCAACGCTGGAAGAGGATTGTGAGGAAGAGGAGTCAGAGGAGGATTGTAGCTTTGAGGAGGAGGAGGAGGAGCAAGACCAAACACAACAGGCATCCCAGGGTGCTCGTTGTCACCTATCTTGTACCCGTGGTGTTGTACGTGGCTGGGGGGAAGAACATACCTTCAATGACATCAGTGAGGAGGAGGAACGGGAAATGAGTAGCTCGGCATCCAACCTTGTGCAAATGGGGTCTTTCATGCTGTCCTGCCTGTTGAGGGACCCTCGTATAAAAAGGCTGAAGGAGAACGACCTGTACTGGGTGTCCACGCTACTAGACCCCCGGTATAAGCAGAAAGTGGCGGAAATGTTACCGAATTACAACAAGTCGGAAAGGATGCAGCATTTGCAAAATAAATTAAAAAGTATGCTTTACACAGCGTATAAGGGTGATGTCACAGCACAACGGGAATCTAACAGGGGGAGAGGTGGAAGTCATCCTCCTCCTCCTCCTCCCACGACCACGCCGGCAAGGACAGGACGCTTTAAAGACGTGTTGTTGATGGAGGACATGCAGACCTTTTTAAGTCCTATGCATCGCCACAGCCCTTCGGGATCCACCCTCAGAGAGCGACTCGACCGACAGGTAGCAGACTACCTCGCCTTAACTGCAGATATCGACACTCTGAGGAGCGATGAACCCCTTGACTACTGGGTGTGCAGGCTTGACCTGTGGCCTGAGCTATCCCAATTTGCGATAGAACTTCTGGCCTGCCCCGCTTCAAGTGTCCTGTCAGAAAGGACCTTCAGTGCAGCAGGAGGTATTGTCACTGAGAAGAGAAGTCGCCTAGGTCAAAAAAGTCTAGATTACCTCACCTTTATTAAGATGAATGAGGGATGGATCCCGAAGGGACTGACACTGGGCGATACATTCGATTAAAAAAGGCCTGATGAGATGAGCTGCCTTGGGCTAAAAATGGTCCACACGCTGCTGTATTTTAGCTCTGAATGACGTTTGACTTGCGTGACTTATCCGCCACCAACTAGGGTTCAAGCCGCCATGTTTCAGGGCACTTTCTGCCTGTGAAACAAACATCAATTTTTCTGCCCGCTGCTACAGCAGCGGCTGCAACAATACCAAATTTTTCAGGCATGTGTACATGCCTAATTTTTAGGCCCACTGGTGCAGCACTGTGGCTTCAAAAACCAAACCAAAAAAAAATCCTCCAAGATGGCACCAATATACCAGTGGTCTAAGCATCTTCCCACCTTGGCCTAAAAAGGGGAGGTGATTCAACAATTAAAAATCTCTGCCATTTACACGTCCACTGATAGGAGACGCGGAAGGTATTAAACTGATATGAACAATACTAAACTCACCACTCCTATCTGGTGGGACATTAGCTTGCCCGCGCAGTGCCCCAAATTTCAAGTAAGAGGACCGACCAAGCATCTTCTTCCATCTCCCTGTTACATAAATCAATGCCATATCCATAGAAATTGTAGAGAATATCCAGGATAGTTTTACAGGGCAAAATCATTTCGCCTGTTGAAAGAGGTGACCTTGCTCGGATCCCAGGTGTGCGGTTCCTAAAATGGCTGCCATATACATGTCCTCTGATAGGAGACGCGGAAGGTATTAAACTGATATGAACAATACTAAACTCACCACTCCTATCTGGTGGCACATTAGCTTGCCCGCGCAGTGCCCCAAATTTCAAGTAAGAGGACCGACCAAGCATCTTCTTCCATCTCCCTGTTACATAAATCAATGCCATATCCATAGAAATTGTAGAGAATATCCAGGATAGTTTTACAGGGCCAAATCATGTCGCCTGTTGAAAGAGGTGACCTTGCTCGGGTCCCAGGTGTGCGGTTCCTAAAATGGCTGCCATATACATGTCCTCTGATAGGAGACGCGGAAGGTATTAAACTGATATGAACAATACTAAACTCACCACTCCTATCTGGTGGCACATTAGCTTGCCCGCGCAGTGCCCCAAATTTCAAGTAAGAGGACCGACCAAGCATATTCTTCCATCTCCCTGTTACATAAATCAATGCCATATCCATAGAAATTGTAGAGAATATCCAGGATAGTTTTACAGGGCCAAATCATGTCGCCTGTTGAAAGAGGTGACCTTGCTCGGGTCCCAGGTGTGCGGTTCCTAAAATGGCTGCCATATACATGTCCACTGATAGGAGACGCGGAAGGTATTAAACTGATATGAACAATACTCCACTCCTATCAGTAGGTCCGTCCCATTGTGATTTATGCCCCCCACCCACCGCGCAGGGATGGGGGCCGGGGGGGAGGAAAGTAGGTCCCCCCATTGTGATTTATGGCCCCCACCCACCGCGCAGGGGTTGGGGAGGACAGTAGCTCCCCCCAGTGTGTATCATGGGCTTTGAGGACAGGTGTCAATCCATACCTGCCAAGTGACCCTATGTAGGGGTAACAGTCCCTATTCTGCTCTGTGTCAGTGTGTATCATGGTCTCTGTGGACGGGGAACAGTCTCTATTCTGCTCTGTGTCAGTGTGTATCATGGTCTCTGTGGACGGGGAACAGTCTCTATTCTGCTCTGTGTCAGTGTGTATCATGGACTCTGTGGACGGGGAACAGTCTCTATTCTGCTCTGTGTCAGTGTGTATCATGGACTCTGTGGACGGGGAACAGTCTCTATTCTGCTCTGTGTCAGTGTGTATCATGGTCTCTGTGGACGGGGAACAGTCTCTATTCTGCTCTGTGTCAGTGTGTATCATGGTCTCTGTGGACGGGGAACAGTCTCTATTCTGCTCTGTGTCAGTGTGTATCATGGTCTCTGTGGACGGTGAACAGTCTCTATTCTGCTCTGTGTCATTGTGTATCATGGTCTCTGTGGACAGGGAACAGTCTCTATTCTGCTCTGTGTCAGTGTGTATCAGGGGTTTTGAGGACAGGTGTCAATCCATATCTGCCAAGTGACCCTATGTAGGGGGAACAGTCCCTATTCTGCTCTGTGTCAGTGTGTATCAGGGATTTTGAGGACAGGTGTCAATCCATATCTGCCAAGTGACCCTATGTAGGGGGAACAGTCCCTATTCTGCTCTGTGTCAGTGTGTATCATGGTCTCTGTGGACGGTGAACAGTCTCTATTCTGCTCTGTGTCAGTGTGTATCATGGTCTCTGTGGACAGGGAACAGTCTCTATTCTGCTCTGTGTCAGTGTGTATCAGGGGTTTTGAGGACAGGTGTCAATCCATATCTGCCAAGTGACCCTATGTAGGGGGAACAGTCCCTATTCTGCTCTGTGTCAGTGTGTATCAGGGGTTTTGAGGACAGGTGTCAATCCATATCTGCCAAGTGACCCTATGTAGGGGGAACAGTCCCTATTCTGCTCTGTGTCAGTGTGTATCAGGGGTTTTGAGGACAGGTGTCAATCCATATCTGCCAAGTGACCCTATGTAGGGGGAACAGTCCCTATTCTGCTCTGTGTCAGTGTGTATCAGGGGTTTTGAGGACAGGTGTCAATCCATATCTGCCAAGTGACCCTATGTAGGGGGAACAGTCCCTATTCTGCTCTGTGTCAGTGTGTATCGGGGTTTTGAGGACAGGTGTCAATCCATATCTGCCAAGTGACCCTATGTAGGGGGAACAGTCCCTATTCTGCTCTGTGTCAGTGTGTATCGGGGTTTTGAGGACAGGTGTCAATCCATATCTGCCAAGTGACCCTATGTAGGGGGAACAGTCCCTATTCTGCTCTGTGTCAGTGTGTATCAGGGGTTTTGAGGACAGGTGTCAATCCATATCTGCCAAGTGACCCTATGTAGGAGGAACAGTCCCTATTCTGCTCTGTGTCAGTGTGTATCAGGGGTTTTGAGGACAGGTGTCAATCCATATCTGCCAAGTGACCCTATGTAGGGGGAACAGTCCCTATTCTGCTCTGTGTCAGTGTGTATCAGGTGTTTTGAGGACAGGTGTCAATCCATATCTGCCAAGTGACCCTATTTAGGGGGAACAGTCTCTATTCTGCTCTGTGTCAGTGTGTATCAGGGGTTTTGAGGACAGGTGTCAATCCATATCTGCCAAGTGACCCTATGTAGGAGGAACAGTCCCTATTCTGCTCTGTGTCAGTGTGTATCAGGGGTTTTGAGGACAGGTGTCAATCCATATCTGCCAAGTGACCCTATGTAGGGGGAACAGTCCCTATTCTGCTCTGTGTCAGTGTGTATCAGGTGTTTTGAGGACAGGTGTCAATCCATATCTGCCAAGTGACCCTATTTAGGGGGAACAGTCTCTATTCTGCTCTGTGTCAGTGTGTATCAGGGATCATTAGGATAGGTGTCAATCCATATCTGCCAAGTGACCCTATGTAGGGGGAACAGTCCCTATTCTGCTCTGTGTCAGTGTGTATCAGGGATTTGACTATCTTTATTCAGATTCAAAAATTACAATTCCAGGAAAAATTTAACAAACATTTACAAGAACATGTTATGCACATCATAGAAACAACGTAAACCTCTTTAAAGCCACAAACTTAAGACAAAAAATACGTACACACAATGTGTAAGGGTTTGAAAGAATATTCTGAATCCTTACATGTTTACTTTATCGTTTGTTTGATTTTTGTGAACCATATATAAACTACAAGCAGCGTGAAAACTATAAAAACTCAAGTGGCCATGCTGATCAAATTAAATAGTATGCTTTACACAGCGTATAAGGGTGATGTCACAGCACAACGGGAATGTAACAGGGGAAGAGGTGAAAGTCATCCTCCCCCTCCCACGACCCCGCCATATTTGCCAAGTGACCCTATGTAGGGGTAACAGTCTCTATTCTGCTCTGTGTCAGTGTGTATCATGGTCTCTGAGGACGGGGAACAGTCTCTATTCTGCTCTGTGTCAGTGTGTATCAGGGCAGGGCTTTGAGGACAGGTGTCAATGTTAGGTGATTTCTGCCCTTTATGGATTAAAAGCAGACTCTGCATCAACTGTGCAATTTTCCATGGGAGTTTTGCCATGGATCCCCCTCCGGCATGCCACAGTCCAGGTGTTAGTCCCCTCGAAACAACTTTTCCATCACTTTTGTGGCCAGAAAGAGTCCCTGTTGGTTTTAAAATTCGCCTGCCCATTGAAAATTTCGGGTTCGCGACAACACTAGTGTTAGGGTCATTTAATAAATTAGTGTAAAACTCAAGATGAAAAACTAAACAGTAGTGAAATGAGATATAATTTAAATACACTAAAAGTCATAATTAAATAAGTAAAGTTTATAATGTAAATATTAATTGTTAGGAATGTGCATGGGCAAAAAAATAGGTTCAGTTCAGCACTTCCGAAATTCGGGACTTTGGCAATTCGGGACTTTGGCAATTCAGGACTTTGGCAATTCAGGACTTTGGCAATTCGGTACTTTGGCAATTCGGTACTTTGGCAATTCGGTACTTTGGCAATTCGGTACTTCCGAAATTCGGGACTTCAGCAATTCAGCACAGTTCGGTACTTCTGAAATTCGTACTTCGGTACTTTGGCACTTCGGGACTTAGGCAATTCCCTACCCCTAACCCTACCCCTAACCTTAAACCTAACCCTAGCATAGGAGCTAGTGATTATAACTCCTGGGGAGTATAGTGATATAGCAATCCCCAGGATAGATACAGCCGTTTCCTCCACACATGAGACGAGACTCTATGTTGAGGGTAAGCAGGAACAGAATTTTAATGGAGGCACACTGGCCTTTTATGCAAGTTTCCCAACAAGGGTGACACCCAGGTGGACCTTGTTGGGCACAGGGACACAAAGTGAATAAACCAATAAAAACAGAGTCATAATCACCCAGATCAGTTCAGGGGTTCAGGAATTTCCTGGAAGTCATAGTTTTGAGTCATAGCTCTGCCCTGATGCCAGCTCTTCTGCTGGAAGGGGGTCAGTGGGTATGGTAGTCCCATCCATTAACCCCAGGGCCCTGCTGAGAATTGGCTGGGGAGGGGAGAAAGAGCTTACCTCTTCCTCCTGGTACCTCTGCGGGTTAGTTGGGGATCTAGACCAGCCATCCAGCATCCCTGTAGGTCCAGTACAGAGAGTGCTGCCCCCCTGTAGTTGGGGAGAAATAGCAGCTGTCGCCTGTCTCTGATAGATGCACTGCTGCTGGGGAGAGAGAGACCTGTTGTCTCTTCTCCCTGTAGGATGCACTGGCGCTGGGGAGAGAGACCGGTTGTCTCCTCTACCTGTAGGATGCACTACCACTGGGGAGAGAGATCAGTTGTCTCCTCTCCCTGTGAGATGCACTGCCGCTGGGGAGAGAGACCGGTTGTCTCGTCTGCTGTCCCTGTTAGGTAAGCGAGTCAGGTGTTTAAAAAACTAATACATTCTGTGAGCTTTGAAGTTGTTGTTTAGTGAAAGAGTGTACTAGATCTTGTATGTTGTATGAATTTGCTAGGGCAGCACTCTTATAGTATACGCATGTTCAGGTGAGTGCAACCTCTTGGTTTCCCTGTGAGAGCATTAGCTGACTGTTCTCAGCCAATCAGTTGCACCCTTGCTCAACAACACTCTGGGCTTCCTGAAACTGAAATTTCAGAAGCCAAATGCCACTTCAGGAGAGCTAAGATCGGTGCTGGCGGCAACATTTTGATTAAACCGTTCAAGAACTGTTTAACCCCTTGAGGTAAGAGTGCACCTAGGGCCTCCTGCACTCTAAATGCCACCATTTAGATGAAGTCTCATGTATGAGTGTTCATTTACTAACGTGCATGAGATGCAGAGAAAGAGGGGTGTGATAAGGTAGGAACAGCAGCATGCTGGCAATGGGAAAAAAAATAAAAAAATTCAAACAACTAAAGAAACTTGTTTTTGCAGTGGCAGTACCTCAACACAGCAGAGATCATACTCTTTAGCTGGTGTCTGTGGTCGTGGTGCTAAAGTTAGAGGCAAACAGAATAGAGCAGTAGCCGTCTTCACCCCTCTGGTGGAAAGTGGAGGCAGTGCAGCCACATCCCAGTAAAGTGCCTTTGAAATGGTGAAAGCAGAACCCACTTTGCCTCCATCTACAGAGCCTCTTACTTACTAAGAAAAAAAAGTCAGGTTGGGCTAGGACTTAGGTTGATGCAACAATTGCTGTTGTGCCACCCAGAACTTCCTCAGTCCCTATTGGTCTGATTTCTCATTATATTTAGGTGAGAAAATATTTTTTTTTAAATTTAACTTACTCAAGCTTTCAATCTTATTTTTTAGGGTTTTGACTGCCACCATATTTGCAAAATACAGATTAGGGAAATACACACACAAACAAAAAGAAATAGTTTATATATTAAGGCTACTTAAAATCATCTGTCTTAGTAAACAAATATGGGGATTCAGTTACACCATATGGCCATATTTTGTTAAGCACACCACTGTATTACACTACCCTAATATTGGTGGGTTTTACACTAATTGTAACATGGGAGATTAACATGCTAACTGCAATACTAAATGTTTAACCCCTTAAGGGCCAAATTTCTGGAATAAAAGGGAATCATGACATGTCACACATGTCATGTGTCCTTAAGGGGTTAAACTGCTTTCAAAGACTCTCCTCAATTCATGCTTTACCTTGGTAACCTTCTAAGGGGCACCTATAGTGGATGGATGGGGCACCTATAGTGGGTGGGGGTCTCAGCCCAGTAGGAATCTACCCCAATAAGATTGGTAGATCCTACACTAATTTTAACATTGGGGATTAGCATGCTAACATGCCAACACATGAAGGCCCCACCAAGAAACTTGCATGACTTAAAGGATCTGCCACTAATGTCTTGATGCCAGATACCGCAGAGTGAAGTTGTTAGGTTTTCTGTAATTATCCTTTCATTGTAAATTGAACACACTTGTACTGATAACATATATAAACATCTGCAATTAGATTAGTAAATGCATGGGCAATCAGCAATGAGAAATTAGTATTCCATTGTAAAACAAAAATATGTCTTATCCAGTAGTGGGATTCAAACATTTTAGTAACCAGTTCCGATTATGTTTCCAACTCCACAGGGTCAGCCCAAAACATTGTACTGCCTGGGACCAAGACTCCATCCCCCCTAGTCAAGCACGCACACACACAAGCACATCGACGCAGCCACACATATGCACCCTGGGGTGCAAGGGAATGCTATTAATGCAGTAAGTGCATAAATCTTGTATATAATGCCAATGAGCAGTAAAACGGTAAACTTGGTATATCATGAGAATGAGCAGCAAATGCATAAACCTTGTTTATCATACCAATGAGCAGTAAATCCAAAAATTAGGTATATCATACCAATAAGCAATAAATGCATAAACTTGGTATATCATTCCAATGAGCAGTAAATATATAAACTTGGTATATCATGCCAATGAAAAGTAAATGAATACACTTTGAATATCATGTAATAAGTAATAAATGCATAAATCCTGAATATCATGCCAACGAGCAGTAAATTCTTAAACTTTGTATATCATGCCAATGAGCCACATGTGCCTCTAAAAAGTCTGCTAGTGCCATCAGTGCCATCTCTACCACCAGCCTCCGTGTACCATCTCTCTGCCCTTAGCCTCTCTGTGCCATCTCTCTACCTCCAGCCACTGTGCCATCTCTCTGCCCATAGCCTCTCTGTTCCATGTCTCTTCCACCAGCTTCTCTGTGCCATCTCTCTGCCATCAGTCTCTCTGTGCCATCTGCCTGCCATCAACCTCTCTGTGCCATCTGTCTGACATCAACCTCTCTGTGCCATGTCTCTGCCCTTAGCCTCTCTGTGCCAATAGTGACATTGTGGGAGGTTTTGACAGTGTGGGAGATGGTGACAGTGTGTGTGAGGATGGTGACGGTGTGGGAGGTGTTGACAGTGTTTTGGATGGTGACAGTGTGGGAGGTGGTGACGGTGTTGGGATGGTGACAGTGTTGGGATGGTGACAGTGTTTTGGATGGTGACACTGTGGGGATGGTGACTATGTGGGAGGTGGTGACAGTATGGGGGTGGTGACAGTGTTGGAGGTTATGACACTGTGGGGGGGATGGTGACAGTGTTTTGGATGGTGACATTGTGAAAGGTAGTGATAGTGTCAGGATGTTGACAATTTGGGAGGTGGTGACAGCTTGGGGGATGGTGACAGTAAGGGGGATGGTGACAGTGTTGCAGAAAGTGACATTGCAAAAGGTGGTGATAGTGTGGGGATGGTGACAGTGTGGGAGGTGGTGACAGTGCTTTGGATGGTAACATTGTGGGAGAAGGTGACAGTGTGGGAGGTGGTAACACTGTGTGGGGGAATGGTGATGGGGTGGTAGTGTGTGTGTGTGGAAGGTGACAGTGGGGGTGTTAATGTTTGTGGGGAAGGTGGCAGTGGGAGGGTGGTAGCATGTGGGGAAGGTGACAGTGAGGGTGTGGAGACCCTGGTGGTCCTCCCTGGTAGTCCAGTGGTCTCCTTCTCCTCCCTGGTGGTCCAGTTGGCTAGGTATACAGTCTGCCAGCGCCTCCTGTCTGCAGCTCCACTGGGTGCAGAGCTGCAGATCATGAAGTAGAGATCTTGCAAGCTCCAGTCAGAGCGTTGCACTGGTAACCCATGGCAATGCTGTGATTAGTCAGAAATCGCAAGATCTCTACTCTATGGTCTGCAGCTCTGCACCTGGAGGAGCTGCAGACCGGAGGTGCTGGCAGACTATACGGAGGGGCCTTGCACCCGGCGGCATACAAGACAAGCCGCCGAGCCCCCTCCTAGTGGCACAAGACTTGTTTCACTTTCAACTTATTCCCAAATTTAGCATAGTTCCAAATCGATATTTCCCAAGTTTGGAAGAATCACAATGTAAAAAATGTACATATGGAAATGATACTAAATCATGCGAAATGCTATTTTCCATTTATTTAAATTTTTTACAGTGATAACTTTGATGCATGTTAAACAACACAAGACAATGCTGTAATGTTACCCAGTTACAAAATTCCCATCATGATATTGTTTTATTATTATTATATTATTTATTTAGCACCATCAGATTCTGTAGCGCTGTATCTTCACAGCTTACTCTATTTAAATTTCTAGACTTCAGTCTCCCTGTCACCTTTACTCTGCCCCTCCTGCCTTACATTAATTTAAGCTGAACAGTCGTTGTACATGTTTCATTAGCTATTATTAATAACTACTACTAACCAAAAAGTTCACCTCATTAAATAGACACAGTGGATTGTCAAATAGCACTTTATTAATGGCATTGTATTTAAGTATCTAGTGTGTTCCATTAAATGGAGCTTCTGCTAACACACAAAACCAAATTTAAAGAATAACGAATACGAAATAAATCTTTCTTTGTTTGTTGAGGCTTGTTAACCGATGTGCCTTAGGAACAAGTCTTTTAAACATCCATTGATGCCTTTTGTTAAACTACTTTGTTATCACTGTCCTGAGCACTGCTAAGCTTTAACTACTGGTATTTTTCTCTGCTTGGTTTCTCAAGCAACCAACGGTAATAAGAGTCTGGCAAGCAGCTATTTCACAATGAACAAAGCCCATACTGCTTTAGGAATTAGCTCCTCCTTAACTCATAGACCTACTTAAAGTCATTGTTCTCACTAGACCACTGTTTAATAAAGAGTTTCATTCCTTAGCACTTTCAAAGCTGCAGGAATCACAATTTCATTGTGTATAGGACTCTCGTTTCAGTGTAAACGACCTCTGTAATAGGGTATTTTAAATAGAAAATGTTAAACCCCACTGTGACATTTTATCAGACATGATGTCATCTCTTTTTTTGTGTGAATAAGCTCTCCACATATCCCGCAAGGCTTCTTTGCTAATGTATATTTGATCATGAATCTTGGCCATTTACCTTAAAGCTAACCCACATTATTAAATAAATACTAAACAAATATGATCCGTTTTCTGGTCGTATGCCATTTTAATAAGCATAAATATTTTATATAGTGAAAAATATCAACAATTAAAATCCAACAACATCTATAATACAAAAAATACTAATAAAACATATAGCATAATTTACATAAATGACCACATTTGTTTAAAAATATACAGTATTAACTGCAGCAATGTAAATCTCACATGCTGCTGGTTGTCAGTATGTGTGGAATATGTAGTAATCATATGCCAGTAGAGGTAATTAAATTATATAGGGGACATCATGTGAACTAGAGTTGCCATAGATGCCGTGTTTTCTTGGACACATGTAATTTCTTCATGTTGATTGACAGCATGTAAAAAGTGATGCCCTGCAGTATATACATTTATAAGTAGTAGCATTCACGAATGATTAATCAGTCACTTACCAATTTATTCACAAAAGTGAGAACTTAAGTGAATTTCAAATTTTAGGTCAAAATAGCTGATCGAGAAAAAGTCTCTAAGTCAACTATGCCTTCAGTTTAGCTACTCTGGTCTTAAAAGGGAAATTCACCTTGAATTCACATTAAATTCACACTTTAAGGTGACGTGTGAGAAAATGAATTACATGTTGAAGTGGGAGAGTGAACTGGATGAGATATACACAGTAGAGGAGTGGAATTATTATTTTTTTGGTTAAAAGGTAACAGTCAAGGTACGAGTGATTTAGAATCCTATTACAAATTCATTTTGAAGATGGCACCTAACCCCTTCCAAACTTTTTAACGTACATCTTAGTGAAAATAATAAATGTTGGAGAGACTGTGGTCAAATTGGTACATTATTCCATGTCTTCTATTCGTTTTCACGAAATTAAAATGTATTGGCTGAAAAATCTCAAATTAATTAATCATATATTAGAATTTGATGTAGTATTATCGATTATATCTTTGTCTCTTTAACCTCCCTGGCGGTATGATTATGTCAGGAATTTTGTACCAAAAGCGGTACCATTTTTTTGCATTTGAATTACCCGCCCAGTTCCGCCTCCATGTCAGGCATGTCAATCAAATTTTAATTAATCAAATCACATAATTACGTTAAAAGATTATTTAAATATACATGTAGAATTTTAATATATATGCATTTATAGGTATTTAAATTCTACGTGTATACTAATGTAATTTTTTATGTAATTATATGTATTTATCTCTATATATATATTTGCGGTTATTTGTATTTTATATATATATAGATATATATAGAATGTCATTCTAAGTGTATTTTGTTACCGGTATATATATATTAATAACACAATACAGTTCGAATGAAATTACATATGCATATATAATTTATATTAAATTTTGTTTCAATATTTTATTTATTTATTTTATTATTTTATTTATTTATTATTTTAATTATACGTATTTATATATAATATATATATTTATATATATATATGTACATCTATTATATATATAATATATTTACATATTATATATATATGTAACGTCATTCTAAGTGTATTTTAATATTAATATATACTTATATTAATATTAAAATACACTTTGTATGACGTTATATATATATAATATGTATATATATTATTATATAATATATATACATATTATATATATATATAAAAATATATTTAATTTATTTTTACACTTGTCTTTTATTTATTTTTTTATACTTCCCACCAGCAGGGGGACTGTCTGATATTTCAAACAGTCCCCCTGCTGGCAGATCCACAGCCAGCTATAGAGGGCCATGTGATCGCTCTTTGAGAGCGATCACATGGCCCCCGGGGGCCTGATTTGCCGTGGGAGGGCTGCCTGGGCTGTGAGGCAGTCCTCCCGAAGCGGATCGCGGCGGAGGTAAGTACATCTTATCTACCCCGAGCGTGACTCGGGGTTACCGCTTCTGGCAGCGAAAATTAACCCCGAGTCACGCTCGGGAATACCGCTAGGGAGGTTAAGAAAATGTAATCTTATCTGACTAGAAAAAAAAAAAATTATACTAGGCCACCTTCTTATATCAGCTAAATTCATCATCTCCCATAAAAGATGTGAATTGACTTGTCGTGATCCATCTACTTTCAAATTTGTTTTGTAGCATTAATGGTCAATGTGGGAAGATGATGTGAAAGATCAATACAGACTTTAACCCACCTAACTGAATACATATGCTGCTTCCTGATCTTTGTTTTAGTACCATGTTGTCACTAATTACTTAACATTTTATTTTATTTACTTACATAGTTTACTTATTTCAAATACAAGTATATTTTAAATACAATATTTCTGTGTATTTTATTAGATTGTTTGTTTTGTTTTGACAATGGTTCATAAGTCATTATATATTTATATATATATTTTTTAACCTTGTATTAACTATATATATATATATATTTTGTTTTTTTTACAATATAGTTAATATATATACCAATATTATAATATATGGTATATAATTTTAAAACATTAATAAAATAAATATTTGACATGAGTTCTCACTTTAGTAAATAACCATGTTAAATTGCTATAGGTATCATTTGAAGTTTGCATAATACAGGAAAGCACTTTTCATGTACTGCCCATCCATAACTATTTGTGATATGCACTATTTTATGGAAAAGATGATGGATTTGCCTACCTGAGAACACTCATTTTTAATGATTTTTTAATCATTTTTTTTTTTTATCTTTCTTTTGTGATTATGAGTAAGCTCTGCTAATAAAGGAAATATTGGTAATGCTTGAAACTGCATCTTTTGTATTTGATTTGGGCATTCAATCCATCAGGGGACATTAACCTGAGAAAGTTCTTAGATTTTTCTAATTAACACATAATTAAACTATTAACTTTAATTGTTGCAATGAAATGTTTGTTTTCCCAGAATTGTATTGGAGCGGGAATTGCATAACTTTGTTCTGCAGGAAATAAAAGTAATTGACCAATAATAGTTTTAGAGTGGAATAATTAAAAGGTTCGGAATTATTTGTTCTTCATGTATGACTTTGTAGTTACATTTTAAAAAATGTTAGATTGTGTGACCACAGTATTATGGAAAAAAAACTGTGTTACACGGTTGAATTAATATAACTAATAAAAGCTATTTAGGTGTTATTATAGTGAGCGTTAAAAGATGAGATATATATATATATATATATATATATATATCCAAGAAAAGAGTAGAGCACTCCAGAGGACTTGTTTCAAGCAATTTATTCCGTGAAGAAAATCGACGTTTCGACCCGTAGGTCTTTATCAAGATCTTGATAAAGACCTACGGGTCGAAACGTCGATTTTCTTCACGGAATAAATTGCTTGAAACAAGTCCTCTGGAGTGCTCTACTCTTTTCTTGGATATACATTTACGCTGTGCAGCACCGAGGCTTTTTTTCCCTGTTGTTCTATTTAAAGGTAGAGTGCCAGACTCTGAACATTTTGTATATGTATATATATATATTTATATATATATATATAGATATATATATATATTTCTTGCACTTGATAAAATTGATATAAATGGGTTCATTCACTAAACACTGACCAGGCAGTTTACTAGTTGCCTGAAAACCTCCTGAAAATCAGAATGTTAATAAGCCAACCTATCAGAGTACTCTGACAGCAGGGTCTCACTTCTCTGGAGATTTGGTTGTCACAGCACTTTGGTTGGTTAAATATTAGGGCCCCCACCCACTGGAGTAGGGGCCAACAGAGGAGACATTAGCCTCCTCCCTCCCCCTTAAAATTTAAAGTAGTTCCCACCCGATGCTTATTGATGGGGACTTTTTCTAGTGACTGGGCAGCAATGACAACGCATTTGCTAGTTCTAATGATTAGTAGACATGCCCCCAATTGCTGGTTGAGGCATATTGAGGTACATTACCCCCTTTATAGTAATACTTGCATCTTATTTACTGGCATAGAATTTTTATTTATTCTTATTATTTTATTTTATTCACTTTTTCTATGTGGTGGCTGCTAGCAGGCTCTTGCCAGGTGCCATATAGCCAGTGGTGTATTACAGATCTATGCTGCCTTAGGCATGACAGAACTCGGGCACCCCCTTATTTACATTTACCCACCCCTTCCTGTCAAGGCCACACATATACCTGTTAACTAACACACACTTTGACTGACAGGAACACACTCTCAGATACACTGACACACACACACTCACTCACTTATTTTTTTTTTTTTTTAATTCTTTATTTTTGTTGCGCAGGTGATTACAATAATAACGACAAACGCCACAACAGCGTACGTGTGCATATTAACCCCTTAACACCGCAGCCAAATGTACAAGTTGTGAACAGAACAAAACGTAAACAAAACCTGGCATTTACGCTATATGTCTGTCCAACCGTAATTCACCTCTTTCATATTAAATGCACCCCCCCTTATTATATATCATTTTATTCAGGGGAAACAGGGCTTTCATTTAACATCAAATATTTAGGTATTGAACATAATTTAATATAAAAAATTTATTAAAAAATGGGAGAAAAAAAGAATTTTTTAATTTTTTTTTGTTCTATGTGACATTTTAACTGTGGATGTCAAAATACTGTTTGCTTTTACTGCAATACAATACACATATTTGTATTCAGCGATGTCTCACGTGTAAAACAGTACCCCCTATGTACAGGTTTTATGGTGTTTTGGGAAGTTACAGGGTCAAATATAGCACGTTACATTTGAAATTGAAATTCGCCAGATTGGTTACGTTGCCTTTGAGACTGTATAGTAGCCCAGGAATTAAATTTACACCCATAATGGCATACCATTTGCAATAGTAGACAACCCAAGGTATTGCAAATGGGGTATGTCCAGTCTTTTTTAGTAGCCATTTGGTCACAAACACTGGCCAAAGTTAGCGTTAGTATTTGTTTGTGTGTGAAAAATGCAAAAAACGCCAATTTTGGCCAGTGTTTGTGACTAAGTGGCTACTAAAAAAGTCTGGACAAACCCCATTTGCAATACCTTGGGTTGTCTACTATTGCAAATGGTATGCCATCATAGGGGTAATTTTCATTCTTGGGCTACCATAGGGTCACAAAGGCAACGTAAGCAATCTGGCGAATTTTAATGTGAAAAAAATGAAACACAAGCCTTATATTTGACGCTGTAACTTTTGAAAACACCATAAAACCTGTACATGTGGGGTACTGTTGTACTCGGGAGACTTCGCTCAACACAAATATTTGTATTTCAAAACAGTAAAAAGTATTGCAGCAATAATATCGTCCGTGTAAGTGCTGTTTGTGCGTGAAAAATGCAGAAAACGTCACTTTTACTGGCGATATCATCGTTGTAATACATATTACTGTTTTGAAACACTAATATCTGTGTTTAGCAAAGTCTCCCAAGTAAAACAGTACCCCCCATGTACAGGTTTTATGGTGTCTTGGAAAGTTATAGGGTTAAATATAGTGCTAGCAAATTAAATTCCCTATACTTTCGGCATGGGTTGTCAGGCAGGTCCCGCTAATTGTAATTAATTAGGATACCTAATTATGTAAAATTATTACATAAATATATGTGTAGAATTAATATATGTATATATATACATATGTGTATATATACGTATATATATATATAATTTTTTTGTAATATTTTTATTTATATATAGGTATATATATAGTGATATATACGTATATATTTATGTATATAGATATATATATATATATTATGATATATATATTATTTTGTTCTACGTGTATTTTGATATAAATATATATATTAATATCACAATACAGTTAGAACGAAATAACACATCTATATATTTTTTAATTATTTATTTTTAAATATTTTTTTAATTTTATTTTTTTTATTTTTACATATATATTTTTTTATATTATATATAAATATATATATAACAATAATTATATATATATTTAATCAGTATCAGTCTACGTGTAATTTGATATTAATATATATATATATATATATATTTATTAATATTTAAATACACGTCGTGTATGTGTAAATGTGTGTGTGTGTATGTGTATATATATATATATACTTAGATCATATATATATATATAATATATATGATCTAAGTATATTTTATTTGTAACTGTAATTTTTTACATTTATTTTTTGAACTAATATTTTATTTTTTTTACAGGACAGGGGGCAGAGACAGTGTCAGCCAGTGATGTCACATCACTGGCTGACACAGGATCAGTGATCACAGTGACTGCCTGTCACTGTGATCACCTCCTGCAGATTGGGTAATTGACCACAGGGGGGAGTGCCTGGGTGGTACAAGCACTCCCCCCTTCCAATCTGCAGGGGGATCACTGTGCCAGTTACATGTGTCAGCCAATAGGCTGACACATGTAACACTGATCGCAGTGACAGGCTGTCACTGCGATCAGAGAGCTCTGAGATCGCAGTGACAGCCTGTCACTGCGATCTCAGACTTCGCAGATCGCGGTCACTGACCCCAGGGGGACTGCCTGGGGGGCCAGGTAAGTCCCCCGACCGCGATCTGCAGAAGGGGAACGCCGCCGGCCGCATGTGTCAGCCGATTTGAAATCGGCTGACACATGCTTAATACTGGTCGCAGTGACAGCCTGTCACTGCGATCAGAGACTGCAGATCGCGGTCACCGGCCACAGGGGGGGTTGCCTGGGGGGCCAGGCATCCCCCCCGACCGCGATCTGCAGCGGGCGATTAGCGCCGGCCACGTGGGCGGCCATTATGGCGAGGACGTAATATTACGCCCGCCGGCGTTTAGAGCCGGTTCCTGCAGGACGTAATATTACGTCCTCCGGACTTAAGGGGTTAAACAGGCTAAACAGTGGCATAAACAGTAGCGCATTTTTGTTTGAGATTACATGCTAATTTTTAAATGATGATCTTACAAATTTAACAGTTACATGCGTAGAATCCGAGTGCTTCAGGATTAAAAATTTAACAGTTACATGCGTAGAATCCGAGTGCTTTAGGATTAAACATTGTTCTAAGATTGTAATGCTTAAGGAGCTAGATGTCCCATATGTTTATACCGCTCCTAGTCCTTCCCACCTCAGATATGATTATGTGTATGATTTATACTTGCTGATAGTAGTTTTAAACTGTGGGTGGGCTAAGACAGTGTTTGAACTAGACATTACGTAGTACAGGTTATGCATACATATATATATATAGCGTCAACTGTGCCAACATGCTAGTGCTTTCTAATTATGTATGATATACAGGCTAGGTCTTGAGAGAATATTTTATGCTTAAATAACAGATTAATAAAACATGCTGGATTCCAGATTAACTGACTGATGTATTGAGGTGTTGGTGTCACCTGCTTAAGCAAGTGAGGCATACCATATTTATGTGGTTTAAAAATAAGAAGAGAAAAATCACTAAGCATAACATTGTTATGATATACCAGTGCTAGAACAGGCTAAGATTTCTATGCCTGATAGCTAATTAAGAGAGAAATATATCCCGCTAACAAAACATGTCTGACTATCATTGCAGTTGTACATATTTAAGCATATTGCATAAAAACACGGTCAGGCTTGTTACTAAACAAGCTTGGTAATGAATAGGCTTGTTATCGATTATAAAATAAAAGGTAAATGTAAATCCTGTATTGTCCCTCTGGATGGGGGCTGGCAGGATAGACAGATGGTTGCTGACTGTCCCCATTAAGGCGTGCTCGCTCAGGAGGCATCGAGAAAGTCCCTTTAGCCTATGCCCATTGCCGTGACTTGTATCTTGCCTGCGGTGTGTGTCTCAGGGGCACCTCTGGACCGGGAATGAGCTCTCTCTGCATTCAGTGGAGTGTGTAGCTTTGCGGCTTCTTGCTTTGCAGCTGTGGTGTGGAGGGAGTGATATAAGCTGTGCCGTGCACCGGTTCCCGGATCAGGTGAGTGGCTTGTGTGGAGGCCAGGTTTCGTGGTTTCGCTCACCTGTATGTGTGTGCCCGTGTGTTTGCCCAGGTAGCCGGGCGTCATGTCCCGCCCGTGGGGTCGCTTGCCTTTTCGTGACATGGTGGCCTTTCTGGGTGCTTGCGGGGGGTGCCTGTAGTGGAGGCGACGGGTTTTAGGCCGGATCCACGTGGCCACTAGCTTGCCTGCCAGTCTGCGAGCCACAACACTGCCCATAGGCTCGCGCAGAGACGATCGAGTTCCAGTAGAGGGTTTGCGGCATGTTGAGCATGCGTGCTCTGTTTCTTGGGCTTACGATGGGCGGCCATCTTAGCTTCGTCTCTGCGGTCTGGTGCCTCTCGGCGGGCTTTTCTTGATTGTGCGGGTGCCGTGATGTCCCTCAACGGCAGGGGGGGGAAACAGGGGTCCCTTTCACCACTATGTGCCACAGCAGTGTAGGCAGCCGGGAGACCGGCCGTATCTTCTCGGCGGCGCCTGCAAGTAGGCCCAAAGAGGCTTCAGGGTGCGACCTCCGGTAAATCAGTGAGATGCCTTAAAAAGCTGTCTCCAGTGCTTGTAGAGGTACTCCAGCAGAGTTTTTGCTTGATCTCTCGAGTGGATATTCGTTAATTTTGAGGTTTTAATAAGTTTCTCCAGGAGCTCTCTCTATGTGCGACTTGTCTGCATGGCGGTCAGGCCCCGCCCCACCACACTCACTTATTTGACACAATCTGACAGACACACACAATCACTTACTCACAGACACATACTGGCACACACACACAATCACTGACACACACACACTCACTGTCACACACACACTGACAGGTATACACAATCTCTCAGACACACACACATACATACACACATTCACTGACAGACACACATACTCACTCAGATACAGACTCCCTCACAGGCACACACACACACACAACCACTCACAGATACACATTGACAGACACACACAATCACTCAGATATAAACACACATTCACTGACAGACACTCACTCACAGACACACAGTCACTCAGACACACATACTCCCTCACAGACACACAGACAGACATAGACATACACACACTAACTCACAGACACAAAAACTCACTCACAGACACACACACAATCACTCACTGACAGACATACACACATTCACTGACAGACACACACACTGACAGATATACACACACAGACTCACTAACAGACACACTGACATACATACACACAAACACACACACACACATTGCACCCCCCAACACTTGCAGAAATGTTTTAATTTTAATTTAAATCCACCCAGCCTCCCTACTTTTGGGAGAGCTGGGTGGATTTTTTACCTGGGGTCCAGTGGGACTGCTGGCTGGGCTGTTTGGGCAGGCGTGCAGGTAAGCGGATGGCCAGTTGAGGTCCAGGCATGCGGCGCTGATTTATGAGCTCTCCCTGCTCAGCTCCCTCGTGCGCCGAGCTGATGTGTACTGTGGTCGTTGCTGCTGCCCAGGAGTGATGGGAGTGAGTGCAGGACTTATCTTTTTGTATTTGTATTCACTTTTTGTATCACACAGCTTTGTTACAATGCTGCCGCCCATCCCATGTGTTACCTATTAAGGGTTAATAAGTATATATGGGTGTACATAAAAAATACCTCTCTCTATTTTCAAGAATCTCAAGGAAGCATGGTGAAGGGTCAGTGTAGGACCCGCCTATGGGGGTCTGCCTTGACGTTGGCAGGCGGGCATTCCTTCCAATGGCCATTGGAGTAACTAAATTACCTCCATTTGTTTAAATATACATAGGGATTTAGGAGAGAGCGCAGGTAACTTTTTCTTTTGTTTTTACTATATGTATTGGGGCTGATGTGTACTATGGTCGTTGCTACCACCCAGGAGTCATAGGAGTGAGCACAGGACTTATCTTTTTGTTTTAAATATTTTTATTGTTTTCACAATATAAATGCATGTATCAAACTGATTTTTTAAAATAGAAAAGCAAGTGATTGCCCACGCAGGGGCTTAAGCATTGGTTTAAAACAGTGTAGACATTTGGTTGCCTGCGCAGAGGACAGTTTAGCTTAACATTTTCGTTCACGGTACGTCAGTGGTGTATCCTGGTTTTGTGCTGCCCTAGGCAGGACAAAACTCAGGCGCCCCCCTCCTGCCCACGCCACCCCCACCCAACCCTCCCCCCCCCGCCCGCGCCACCCCCACCCAACCCTCCCCCCGCCCGCGCCACCCCCACCCAACCCTTCCCCCTGTCCCGCCTCACACACACATTCACTGACAAATACGCACACACTCACTAACAGACACACACACTCACTAGCAGACACACACACACACTAACATACACACACACACTTACATACACACACACTAAAACACACACTAACAGACACACACTTACAGACACACACACACACACACTAACAGACACACACATACAGACATACACACACTAACAGACATACACACACACACACACACTAACAGACATACACACACACACACACACTAACAGACATACACACACACACACTAACATATACACACACACACACACACTGACATATACACACACACACACACAAACACACACACACTAACAGACACACACTAACAGACACACACAGACCCACACAATAACAGACATACCCACGCAATAACAGACATACACACACACACTAACAGACACACACTTACAGACATACACACACTAACAGACACACACACACAGACACACAAACACACTCACTCACTCACATATTTAATACATTATTTTTTTTACATTTAACCCCCCCAGCCTCCTTACCTTTGGGAATGCTGGGGGGGGTATCTGTCTCCCTGGTGGTCCAGTGGCTGCTGGGCAGTGCGGGTAGGTGGGCGGCCGGCGAGGGAGCACTTCCTCTGAGCGGTCTGCTCAGCTCCCTCGCGCGCCGCAGAGTGAGGCTGGGAGGCGGAGCCGGAATATGACGTCATATTCCGGCTCCCAGCCTCACTCTGCGGCGCGCGAGGGAGCTGAGCAGACCGCTCAGAGGAAGTGCTCCCTCGCCGGCCGCCTACCTACCCGCACTGCCCAGCATGCCTTGTTAGCCGCAAGGCTAACAAGGCATTTGCCCTGGGCATTTGGGGGCGGCTTTTTTTGCCGCCCCCTGAAAAATGCCGCCCAAGGCAAATGCCTTGTTTGCCTCGCGGCTAATACGCCCCTGCGGTACGTGGCTTTGTGCTATATATTCTCATGAACTGTGTCGCCCTATTAGATCAGTTAGAGCGTTAAATAAGTGTATTGTGTCAACTGGTGCGTGCAAGTGTTGTGTGTTTGCTGGTTGCGTAGTTGCTTTACGCTAGTTGTTCGGGCCATTATCTTATGTTAGCTGGTGTATGTCTTTAGTTTGTGTTAGCTGGGTGGCTTATTTGCGATGTGTTGTCTGGTGTATGCAAGTGCTGTATGGCAGCTGGTTTGTGTCAGTGCTTTGTGTTAGTTAGGTTGTGTGATTGCTTAGTCGTTATAACATGCAAAGCAGTAATTAGGCAGTATTAAAACATTAGATCTACCTAACTTGTATATAACCGAATAAGATATTGTACACTGTTCTAACTTTGCAATTCTCATCGTACATATTATACATCAGAGTATACTTAACAGTCGTTTAAGTATGCAGTTGTTGTCGTACTTTGTTTTAAAACTCAAAAACTACGTAACAGAGTGAATGCATCGTTACTGTGTAAGGGTGCATATTTTTAGATGCAGATTTTTAAAGAACATATGCGGGTACCGTGTATGTCAGTTTGCGTGCGGTAGCATTAAGAAACATGCAGTCTTATGTAGAATGCTCATTAGGACATATAGAGATAAACATTTAAAAGAAAAAATGAAAAATTATGAGATGAGAATAAAGGCAGGTAACTGTAATGCGCTATCTATGTAAGCAAACAAATCATATATAGAGCACAAGGGCTCCCACATTAAAGAGAGGTGGTCATGGTACTTCTCGAGTAAACATAGGGTCAGCTTTAACTGTAGAGTGTGAAGCATCATGTCCAGAACTAAAGGCCGTATGGCCTTGCAGGTCTGTGTGTCCTGGCTGGCTAAATGAGGGTAGTGTCAGGTTTGGTAATTTTCTTTTCGTTCCTTAAGTGGTGTCGTAGGTGGCAAACCTGTGTGCCCTGTGAACTCACAGGAAGGATCGAGTCCCACTTGATGTGTGAGGCATGGAGTTTTTCCACATTAGCTGAGGGGCACTCCGTGCTGCAAGGGTCTCCTCGGGTGTCCGGCCCTGGGACGGTCCTCCTGTTCCACCCAGGCCGCCCCCGTGGGCACCGTGTCTCAGTGGGCACTCAGGGACAACATGTGCTCCTGCGGGCCCCCCCACATGAGTCCGCCGGCCGTGTGTCCCCTGCACCTCCCCTGATCCTTCGATTCCCCCGTGGGTACATGGGGTGCCATGTGTGTCTCACCCAGTGCCGGCCACTTCTTCAGGGCGGTGGGCGCATGCCCTCTCAGCCACCGGTCCGCCGGGAGCACGCGCCGTCCACACCCGCTGGGCTCGCAGCAGTGGGGACAGTCTCCTCCGGGTGCCCACCTCACCCTGAGGTCAGGCAGCCATGATATCGGCTCGGGAGCAGTCCAGGAAGTGCGCCCGTGGTCCGGTCCACCACCAAGGTAAGTACCGAAGTGTCCCTCAGCATACTGGTCTGTGTCTCCTTGGTCCTGTCGTCGGGCGGGTTTCATTTCGGCAGCCTTTGCCAGTGTAGGGGATCGGTGTAGGCCCAAGTCGGGGGCGTCCGTCTTGGTGTGTGCCGTCCCCATGTGGCCGGGATCACCCCCACCGGCCGGGGGGGGGAGCGAGGCCGATTCTGACGTCCTCATGGCCCTCTTCTGAGGCTAATGTTGCTGGTATGCATTCCCACCCGGGTAAGTTGCCGGCTTCTGATTCTGGATCATTTGCTGTCAATGTCCCGGCTTGTGCAGGCAAGTAGGCCGGGTGCCTCAGCTCCGATGCTTCCGACATGATGTTGGCCTTTGCCTGGTATCAGATTGGAGCTGAGGTGATTCTCCATCTCAACCCATCTGAATATTGGGCTCCAGAGCAGTGTATGTGCGGATTTAGTGCCGTTATTAGGGCTGCAGGCCCGGAGCCATGTTGATCTGCTTCCAGTCGGCTCGGCAGCCCGGCCCCGCCCCCGGACTTATCTTTTTGTATTTGTATCTCAGATGACAAATGTAGGTGAACAAGAGGTGAGAAGTGTACTCGTAAAACAAGTTTACAATCAAGAAGAAATGGGGTCCGATTATGCAAAGGTTTGAAATGTTTACGGTCTTAACAATGTTATAAATGTAGACTAAAATTGACACACTATGACTGAGTTTCCAAGTCAGCCACAATTCGTTTTTCAATTTATTACAATATGACATTGATTGGATGAATTACATTATGTAATTAACTTCAAAATTACACTATAAGGTCATCAGTACCAAAGAGCAAATCCTCCAAAATGAACTTGTCTGTGTTCACAAAATTCAACATAATAACTGACCATCTGAACCTTACAGCAACATTTTTATTATGTAGTTAATTAGTAACATATATTTCCTGATGCCTGTTGAGGAGATGAGAAATTGCAGAAAAGGGCCATGAGTTCTACTATGCCCTTTCCATCACTTATCACTTTTATGTACTATCAAACAACCTATGAAAAGTTTTACCTAACAGAAAGTTGAATTCATATCTTTGAAATGTGGAATTAATTAATCGTGGTAATTCTTGGGATCCCCTTCTTGATTATATAAATTAGTTGAATTAAAATCAACATTTGGGTTAAATTCTGGGAGGCAATTTAAAGGTATTATCAGAAAGGACATAATATGAGTATTTGTAATGAAACATGCCATATGTGGTAATAGCAAGGGCAAATGGGAATTGGAGGCAAACAAGTAACATGCACCTTGCAGGAATGGTGCAGCCATAGTGACCAAAACGTATACATAATACAGATTAAGGAATAGAGCAAGCATAAATATAAATTTCTAAATTCTATAAGGCTACCTAAAATCGCATATCTCAGCAAACAAATGGGGATTCGGTTTCATCAAATGACCATATTGTGTTAAGCCCACCACTACTTCACAATACCTCAATATCGGTTGGTCTTACACTAATTCCAACGTGTATATATGTATATACATGTTGGCTAAGAGTGTGAACTGATTGCTCTCAACCAGTGTGTGTGTGTGTGTGTGTGTGTGTGTGTATGTAGATGTATATTTGTATATGTGTGTATATATATATATAGTCCTCTAAATGCTTTTATGCTTTCTATGCGGTGCTTGTAGGCAAGCTTCTCTTTCTCTTTTTAATTTGTTTGTATTAAAAGTTTTCCTGTATTGAAAGCATTTGTTTTCTCTGCATTTCTATGTTAACTTTGGAACATGAAGGTCGTTCCTTTTAAAGAGCAGCATTGGACATTTACTGGGACTCTGTTGAGTGCTTTACCTACATATTTGTTTTGGAGGGATGCAGTAACCTACTCTGGCTATTAACTTAAATTATTTTCAATGGAGGAATTGCTGTTCAGTAAGTACAGTAAGTAAATCTTTACTTGTCTAAGAGAATAGCACCCTCTATCTTAGTGAAAAGCTGAAAGATAACAGACCTGTTTTAATGCAACATCATTAAAAGTAGATAACAAACAATAAAACAATAATTATCATATGTTATACTTAGAAACATAGAAACATAGAATGTGACGGCATATAAGAACCATTCGGCCCATCTAGTCTGCCCAGTTTTCTAAATACTTTCATTAGTCCCTGGCCTTATCTTATAGTTAGGATAGCCTTATGCCTATCCCACGCATGCTTAAACTCCTTTACTGTGTTAACCTCTACCACTTCTGCTGGAAGGCTATTCCATGCATCCACTACCCTCTCAGTAAAGTAATACTTCCTGATATTATTTTTAAACCTTTGTCCCTCTAATTTAAGACTATGTCCTCTTGTTGTGGTAGTTTTTCTTCTTTTAAATATAGTCTCCTCCTTTACTGTGTTGATTCCCTTTATGTATTTAAATGTTAATATCATATCCCCCCTGTCTCGTCTTTCATCCATGCTATACATGTTAAGATCCTTTAACCTTTCCTGGTAAGTTTTATCCTGCAATCCATGAACCAGTTTAGTAGCCCTTCTTTGAACTCTCTCAAAGGTATCAATATCCTTCTGAAGATATGGTCTCCAGTACTGTGTACAGTACTCCAAGTGAGGTCTCACCAGTGTTCTGTACAATGGCATGAGCACTTCCCTCTTTCTACTGCTAATACCTCTCCCTATACAACAAAGCATTCTGCTAGCATTTCCTGCTGCTCTATTACATTGTCTGCCTACCTTTAAGTCCTCAGAAATAATCACCCCTAAATCCCTTTCCTCAGATGTTGAGGTTAGGACTCTATCAAATATTCTGTACTCTGCCCTTGGGTTTTTACGTCCAAGATGCATTATCTTGCACTTATCCACATTAAATGTCAGTTGCCACAACTCTGACCATTTTTCTAGTTTACCTAAATCATTAGCCATTTGGCTTATCCCTCCTGGAACATCAACCCTGTTACATATCTTAGTATCATCCGCAAAAAGACACACCTTACCATCAAGACCTTCTGCAATATCACTAATAAAAATATTAAAGAGAATGGGTCCAAGTACAGATCCCTGAGGTAGCCCACTGGTGACAAGCCCAAGCTTCGAATATACTCCATTGACTACAACCCTCTGTTGCCTGTCACTCAGCCACTGCCTTACCCATTCAACAATATTGGAATCCAAACTTAAAGATTGTAGTTTATTGATAAGTAGTGTTGTCGCGAACCCGAAATTTTCGGTTCGTGAACGGCGAACGCGAACTTCCGCAAATGTTCGCGAACCGGCGAACCGCGCGAACCGCCATTGACTTCAATGGGCAGGCGAATTTTAAAAACAACAGGGACTCTTTCTGGCCACAATAGTGATGGAAAAGTTGTTTCAAGGGGACTAACACCTGGACTGTGGCATGCCAGAGGGGGATCCATGGCAAAACTCCCATGGAAAATTGCACAGTTGATGCAGAGTCTGCTTTTAATCCATAAAGGGCAGAAATCACCTAATATTGACACCTTTCCTCAAAGCCCAGCCCTGATACACACTGACACAGAGCAGAATAGAGAATGTTCCCCCTACATAGGGTCACTTGGCAGATATGGATTGACACCTGTCCTCAAAACCTCTGATACACACTGACACAGAGCAGAATAGGGACTGTTTCCCCTACATAGGGTCACTTGGCAGATATGGATTGACACCTGTCCTCAAAACCCCTGATACACACTGACACAGAGCAGAATAGGGACTGTTCCCTGTCCACAGAGTCCATGATACACACTGACACAGAGCAGAATAGAGACTGTTCACCGTCCACAGAGACCATGATACACACTAACACAGAGCAGAATAGAGACTGTTCCCCCTACATAGGGTCACTTGGCAGATATGGATTGACACCTGTCCTCAAAACCCCTGATACACACTGACACAGAGCAGAATAGAGACTGTTCTCTGTCCACAGAGACCATGATACACACTGACACAGAGCAGAATAGAGACTGTCCCCCCTACATAGGGTCACTTGGCAGGTATGGATTGACACCTGTCCTCAAAGCCCCTGATACACACTGACACAGAGCAGAATAGGGACTGTTCCTCCTACATAGGGTCACTTGGCAGATATGGATTGACACCTGTCCTCAAAACCCCTGATACACACTGACACAGAGCAGAATAGGGACTGTTCCCTGTCCACAGAGTCCATGATACACACTGACACAGAGCAGAATAGAGACTGTTCACCGTCCACAGAGACCATGATACACACTGACACAGAGCAGAATAGAGACTGTTCCCCCTACATAGGGTCACTTGGCAGATATGGATTGACACCTGTCCTCAAAACCCCTGATACACACTGACACAGAGCAGAATAGGGACTGTTCCCCCTACATAGGGTCACTTGGCAGATATGGATTGACACCTGTCCTCAAAACCCCTGATACACACTGACACAGAGCAGAATAGGGACTGTTCCCCCTACATAGGGTCACTTGGCAGATATGGATTGACACCTGTCCTCAAAACCCCTGATACACACTGACACAGAGCAGAATAGAGACTGTTCCCTGTCCACAGAGACCATGATACACACTGACACAGAGTGTCCGCGTGAAATAGGGCCATGAGTAATGACGTCACGGGTAGCCTGCCCATAGTATCGCATAGGGTGGAAGAGCTGATAGGACATCTGAAACGTATTGGGATGGAGATGCTTAATTGTTCTCCAAAATGCTTGACACCACCCCATAGTGAATCTCTGCAAACTTTAATACCATCAGAGGAGGAAGAATGTGGCAGCCCACTGGGATTATTCAAAAAATGTCAAATTGATGATTTTCCAGACCCTGTAGTTGACATTAGTCCAGATTTACATCTAGTGACCCATGAGGATGTTCCAGGCACTACTTGTGAAATAAAGACAGATAATAAAGTGAATGATCCTTCTCCTTGGGACTTGCACCCTGTCGTTGAAGGTGGAGTAGGCAATGGCAAGAGCATGCTGTGGGTAGTCAGTGCAAACACTCTCTTCCCGGTGAATAATGAGGAGACTAACTATGATGACGTTATTTGCGTTGAAAGTAATGATGCCAGAGATCTTTTGAAACCATATGGAAGGAACGAATTGGTTAAAAGAAAGGCAAGAGACCACCTGCATATAGACAAGAATACGCATAAGAGAAAGAAGAGAACAGGTGAAAAAGAGAAGCTTTTGCTGCAGACTGCCTATCTGCAAATAGTTGAGCTATGTCCTGAAGATGTCCGTGTTACCACAGTGCAGACTCTGTTTGATACACTACTGAGGAGAGTTAGAGAAACCCCAGATCTTCACGTATTGGATGAGTCGGTGCGTGGAGTTGCAGAGAACGTAGAACAAGAAATATTTAAACTTTTCCTGTGTACTGACAGCAGATATAAGAATAAATACCGGATCCTTCTTTTCAATTTGAAGGACCCTAAAAATCAGATCCTGTTCCGTCGTGTGGTCCTTGGTGAAATCACCCCACAGTGTTTGGTTCTAATGAGTGCAACGTAAATGGCTGCACAGGAGCTGGCCAACTGGAGAATTCAAAAGAGAAAACATGCACTGGAACTAATCGAGAAAGAGGAAAGACAGCCATACCAGATTCAGATGACAAAGCTGACACACAAGGGTTTAATTGAAATTGATACCGTGCCCAATCAGAACTTGACCCTAGAGGATCTGTCTGATTCTGTGTGGCAGCCTCAGGATTCTCAGCAGGATTGCATCTCAGAGAAAAGGGACACAACATCCCAACACAAGAGCCAACTTTTAGATCAGGACTGCCTTATATGCAAAGGGCTGATAAACCCCCCAGGTGATGCTGACTTAAGCCAGTGGGTAATTACCAAGAAACCAGAGAAAATATGGAAACACCATATAACTAATGGCAATCAACATTCTTCATGCATTGAAAAGAAGAACAAGAAATTGTATGATCCAGATACTAGACTCACAGATCCAGCAGACTCAAGTGTGTGGAAGGGATTCCTTCACATGTTCTCTATAAAGCAGTTTAAAGTTACAGCCACGCCAGAGTCTGGTTATAGCAGTCATCTTTGCCAGGATTTACCAAAAGTGTTAACATCCGAAGGATGCATTTTGCAAGAGTCTGTTTTGGAATATGTGGATCGTATCTGGCCAGAGTGCACCAAGGACATGTGTGTGTGATCCGACTGAATCAAAGAACGTCAAGTGATGCAGTTTCATATGCTCGGCTGTATTCTTATCTTAATCCGAAGCTGAGATATGCAATCATCAGAAGTCATGGCATGGAGGCGTTCCTAGTGCCTCTACCTGCCGGCCAACCCATCCCTCAAAGATTGCGTCCTTTGGGAGGTCCAGGTTTGGAAGACAACCATCCTATTCTGCTTCTGATCTTGCTTCTTCCAAGCCATCCTTCCTGGACAGCTTATCCCAAAAAATCTTCCAAGAAACATAAAGAAGGTTTGGATATCCCAGATGATATTTTCTCTGACATATTAGCAGATGTTGAACGAGAGGAGAGACAAATGGCCGAGCAAGGGCTCCCTCCTCCAGGTTTCCCAAATTTTGAGCAGTGGAATCAGAATTCTGAGGATACAGGAGAGGAATTTGAGCAATGGCCTTCAGTTCCCAGGAGAATTCTCTGTAATTATAGGAGAGAGTCAGGGTGCTAATATTATGCCACCTCTCCATGTGCCGAATACTGTTCCAGCAGGTCTCCCATATCCATCTTTTCCATTGTATCCAGAAGCAGCCTACCCTGGCTGGCATGGTATGTTGCCCCCTACTCATGCAGTAAATCCATTGTCCATTGACCCAGCCAATCTCTTCTCTTACCCGCTTTCACAAATAATACCACCTAACTTCTTATCTGATCAATATTTTACTGCAGGACCTCAACCTTTTGCATAAATGTTGTAGTTTTGTTATATTTACGTTTTTTGTTTTTTTTTAACTGTTATGTTTTAGCGAAATATTGAAAAAAATACATGTAATGTGCTGAACATCAAAGCTGAAATTTTAATTTGTCTCAGTAAGTTGAAAGCCATACTTTCTATGGGAGTTTCAAATGTTCAATAATTGTTTTCTGAAGAAAGCATAACTGTCTGTTTTTAGCAAGCAACAACCCCATATTAAGCTGTTTATTCACTGAACATCTATTTGTACTGAATTGAAAACTGAATGACAAAATGTAGGCAGAAAACGAATGATTTGAATATATTCTTCAAATACCAGAATTTTTTAATTTGTTTTTTAGTTCACTACTATTCTGTGTTTAGTAATGTATAAGTGTGCCAGATGTGACAAGTTTACATAGGTTAATTATAGCCACTGTTATATCTGGGCTACAAATACATGCATTTTGGCAAACACCTCAAAGCCCATGTAAGCTTTGTGTTGTTGAATTTCAGTGATTTCTTTTATGTTGCATGTGTACAGTTGTACTGTAAAATGGGTAAAGCATGGGATATGTTTTTACATTTGTATACTAAAAAATTTAATATACGTTGAAAAACAACGTAGACAAGGTAGGTGATATACCTGCCCTGACCATGCTTTGCAGACCAGGTATCAGTGGTCAGATGGACCCTTGCCCCAACACTGTGTGCCAGACATGCCATGACTTCCTTTTGCACAATCGAGTACAAGTTGGGGATTGCCTTTTGTGAAAAGAAATTCCGGCCGGGTACCTTCCACTGCGGTGTCCCAATAGCTACAAATTTTTTGAACGCCTCAGACTCAACCAGATTGTATGGTAAAAGCTGGCGGGCTAATAGTTCGGACAAGCCAGCTGTCAGACGCTGGGCAAGGGGGTGACTTGGTGACATTGGCTTCTTACGCTCAAACATGTCCTTGACAGACACATGACTGTGGGCAGATGAGCGGGAACTGCTCAAGGCGGGAGACGGAGTGGCGGATGGTTGAGAGGGGGCAAGAAGGACAGCAGTGGTTGACGTGGCTGAAGATGCTGGACCAGGAGGAGGATGGCGGCTTAGAGTAGGCGTGCTGCTTGTACTCATGTGTTGATCCCATAGGCGTTTGTGATGTGAGATCATGTGCATACACAAAGCAGTTGTACCTAGGTGGGTGTTGGACCTCCCACGACTCAGTTTCCTTTGGCACAGGTTGCAAATGGCATCGCTGTTGTCAGAGGCAGACACACAAAAAAAATGCCACACTGCTGAGCTCTGCAATGACGGCATTCTGGTGGTGGAAACAGCATGCGTTGATTGGCGTGCTGTCGGGCTGACCCCGGGTGCCGATGCATGCTGTCTGACTGTGCCACTAGCTCCTTGCGACGACCCCCCCCCCTGCTTCCAACTCGTCTCCTCCTCCTCTCTGTCTCCCCATCTGAACTTTCGCCCTGTTCTTCTTCTTGCCGAGCGGGCACCCACGTGACATCCATGGACGCATCGTCATCATCAACCGCTTCGCTTGTATCTGACAACTCAGAAAAGGAAGCAGCAGCGGGTACAACATCATCATCATCACACCGTACCTCCATGTGTTTAATGCTGCCTGCCTGAGACATATCCCTGTTATCTACATCCTCTAGCAATAATGGTTGCGCATCACTCATTTCTTCAAACGGGTGTGTGAATAACTCCTCTGACATACCAAGTAAAGCGGCTGTGGTGCTAGTTTTGGTGGTGGCGGCAGGCGGGTGAGTGGTATCTTGAGAGGTGCCTGAAGCTAAGCTGGAGGAGGATGGTGCGTCAAGGTTCCGAGCGGAGGCTGTACAAGATTGGGTGTCCTGTGTTAGCCAGTCAACTAAGTCCTCAGAACTTTTCAAGTTCAGGGTACGTGGCTTCTGAAAACTGGGCATTATTCTAGGGCAAAAGGGAATCACAGCACCACGACCACGACGGCCCCTGCGGGGTGGCCTGCCTCTGCCTGTCATTTTTGGGGGGATTAGTGGTACTATGCGTGCAAGCTACTGTGACAACAGATATGATTGGCAATGTGAACTGTAACAGTTCTGCAGAGCACACACTGTAGGCCTGAGACACCCGCTTGAAGACAAGTAACTGCTATTCAATCTATAACAGTGAAAAACTAATTTTGGTTTTAAAAGCACGCTATAGAGACACCAGATATGATTGGCAATGTGCACTGGAATAGTTCTGCAGAGCACACACTGTAGGCCTGAGACACCCGCTTGAAGACAAGTAACTGCTATTCAATCTATAACAGTGAAAAACAAATTTTGGTTTTAAAAGCACGCTATAGAGACACCAAATATGATTGGCAACTGTCAAAGCACGCTGGAACAGGTCTACAGAGCACACGCTGAAGTAGGCCTGACACCCAGACGCTTGCAGACAACTAACTGATCTTCTATTACAGTGAAAAAAAATGATTTCTTTAAAATCTAAAGCTTAAGCTATTGTTAAAACAGATATGAGTGGTGGCACTGACTGTGCAAATGGGCAAGGCATCCAACCTGACACAGAAGCTGGCAGGCAGGCAACTGCTCTTCTATTACAGTGAAAACAAATTATTTATTTTAAATGTAAAGCTTAACCAATTGTTAAAACAGATATGAGTGGTGACATTGGGCAAGTAGGCACAGTATCCAATGTGAACCTCACACAGAAGCTGGCAGGCAGGCAACTGCTCTTCTATTACAGTGGAAACAAAATTTTGGTTGTAAAAGCACGCTATAGAGACACCAGATATGAGTGGCAACTGTCAAAGTACGCTGGCAGGGTTGTGCAGGGCACACGCTGAAGGAAGGCCTGACAGAGCCGCTTGAAGGACACTGACTGTCTGCTATTAGCTTACACTGGAAACCTTTTTTCTTTGTAAAAGCACGCTAAAGAGACACCAGATATGACTGGGCAAGTAGGCACAGTATCCAATGTGAACCTCACACAGAAGCTGGCAGGCAGGCAACTGCTCTTCTATTACAGTGGAAACAAAATTTTGGTTGTAAAAGCACGCTATAGAGACACCAGATATGAGTGGCAACTGTCAAAGCACGCTGGCACAGGTCTGCAGAGCACACGCTGAAGTAGGCCTGACACCCAGACGCTTGCAGACAACTAACTGCTCTTCTATTACAGTGAAAAAAAAATATTTATTTTAAATGTAAAGCTTAACCAATTGTTAAAACAGATATGAGTGGTGGCACTGGGCAAGTAGGCACAGTATCCAATGTGAACCTCACACAGAAGCTGGCAGGCAGGCAACTGCTCTTCTATTACAGTGGAAACAAAATTTTGGTTGTAAAAGCACGCTATAGAGACACCAGATATGAGTGGCAACTGTCAAAGTACGCTGGCAGGGGTGTGCAGGGCACACGCTGAAGGAAGGCCTGACAGAGCCGCTTGAAGGACACTGACTGTCTGCTATTAGCTTACACTGGAAACCTTTTTTCTTTGTAAAAGCACGCTAAAGAGACACCAGATATGATTGGCAACTGTCAAAGCACGCTGGCACAGGTCTGCAGAGCACACGCTGAAGTAGGCCTGACACCCAGACGCTTGCAGACAACTAACTGATCTTCTATTACAGTGAAAAAAAATGATTTCTTTAAAATCTAAAGCTTAAGCTATTGTTAAAACAGATATGAGTGGTGGCACTGACTGTGCAAATGGGTAAGGCATCCAACCTGACACAGAAGCTGGCAGGCAGGCAACTGCTCTTCTATTACAGTGAAAAAAAATTATTTATTTTAAATCTAAAGCTTAACCAATTGTTAAAACAGATATGAGTGGTGGCACTGGGCAAGTGGGCACAGTATCCAATGTGAACCTCACACAGAAGCTGGCAGGCAGGCAACTGCTCTTCTATTACAGTGAAAAAAATGATTTATTTAAAATCTAAAGCTTAACCAATTGTTAAAACAGATATGAGTGGTGGCACTGACTGTGCAAATGGGCAAGGCATCCAACCTGACACAGAAGCTGGCAGGCAGGCAACTGCTCTTCTATTACAGTGAAAAAAATATATTTATTTTAAATGTAAAGCTTAACCAATTGTTAAAACAGATATGAGTGGTGGCACTGGGCAAGTAGGCACAGTATCCAATGTGAACCTCACACAGAAGTTGGCAGGCACGCACCTGCAATTACATTACACAGGAAAAAAAAAAAAAAAGCAGCCTGATGTTATAGCCCTAAAAAGGGCTTTTTGGGGTGCTGTCCTTACAGCAGAGATCAGATGAGTCCTTCAGGATTGTAGTGGACACTGAATACCCTAGCCTAGCTATCAATTTCCCTATCTAATCAGCAGCAGCTAAACTTTCCCTCCTCTCACTAAGCATGCATCTTCCGAATTAATCGAAAATGGATGCTGGGAGGGAGGTTGGAGGGTGTGGAAGGGAGGGAGTGCTGCTGATTGGCTGGAATGTGTCTGCTGACCGAGAGGCACAGGGTCAAAGTTTGCCCAATGATGACGAATGGGGGGCGGATCGAACTGCGCATGTGTCCGCCCGCCGCGGCGAACGCGAACACGCTAATTTCGCCGGGAACTGTTCGCCGGCGGACAGTTCGGTACATCACTATTGATAAGCCTTCTATGTGCAACAGTGTCAAAAGCCTTACTGAAATCTAGGTAAGCAATGTCTACTGCACCACCCTGATCTATAATTTTAGTTACCCAATCAAAAAAATCAATAAGATTAGTTTGGCATGATCTCCCTGAGGTCAACCCATGTTGTCTCTGATCTTGAAATCCATGTGTTTTTAGATGTTCAACAATCCTATCATTTAACATGGTTTCCATCACTTTCCCTATTACTGAAGTAAGGCTTACTGGCCTATAGTTGCCCGACTCCTCCCTATTACCTTTCTTGTGAATGGGCACAACATTCGCTAACTACCAATCTTCTGGGACTACTCCTGTTATCAATGATTGGTTAAATAAATCTGTTAATGGTTTTGCTAGTACACCACTAAGCTCTTTTAATAGCATTGGGTGTATTCCATCAGGTCCCATTAACTTATTTGTCTTTACTTTTGACAGTTGAAATAGAACCTCTTCCTCTGTAAACTCACGTGTAATAAATGACTCATTTATCCTTTTTCTTAACTGAGGTCCCTTTCCTTCATTTTCATCTGTAAATACCGAACAAAAATATTCATTGAGGCAGTAAGCTAGACCTTTATCCTCATCTACATACCTTCCTTCTTTTGTTTTTAATCTAACTAATCCTTGTTTTACTTTTCTTTTCTCATTTATGTATCTAAAAAAAAGTTTTGTCCCCCTTTTTTACTGACTGTGCTATTTTCTCTTCTGTGTGTGATTTGGAAGCTCTTATAACTTGTTAGAAAGAAGATAGGTATAACACCTCCTTGACACAGAACATAGGAGGTTTGCACATTTGGAACCAGGTGGACTTTGGCATCCAATTGGAACACTGAAACAAACTGAATAGCTGAGGAGAATACTTATTTTGACTAAATATTTTTGGACATAAATGTTGTCATTCAAATTTGAATTCCCCACAAAGAAGACCTATTTCTGTCATTGTGACTACCTATCTGCTTGGAACATTATATAAAGTGCAAACTGAAAAATTTGTGCTTCCTGTGGCTATTCATGAACTCTCCTTAACACACAACCCAGAAGATGAAGGAGGTCACAGTGTTCCTATGGACTTCTCGTTATGAAGACTCATCTCTAGTACAATGGATGAGCATACTTCCCTTCCCAGTTATTACGAAGTCTTTGGGACCACAGCTCATTAATAATAGCTCCTTACCATCTGCATAAGTAATTATTATGAGGTCCAGGGAGTCCTCAAATTATTTTAATCATCCACTAATTTCACAGTCCAGGGTGAGAAGAAATATGTGAGTACCTATATAAATGTATGTTTGAAATGATTTACTGTCACAATGCTAACCAAGATATGACAGAATGTAGGTTTTTGTGGAACTGTGAATAACTGTTATATTGGCCTTTCTTACACACTCTCTTTTGGATGGGTTTGGGTAAAGTGCCATGGTTATGACTTAGTCCTTTTCCAGGGGTCCAGGAGACTTCTGAACATTTTCCAAATCCAATAATTTCCACACATGGGCTGAGCAAAGCAAGGGTACTTGATCCTGGCATCCTCAAAGTGATTAGAGTCTAGGAACCCCTACACTAATATTAAGTATTTAATAATATGTACTTAAAGAAAAGGAAAAATAAAAAGGGCTTCTATACCACTTGGGTCAGCTTCAATGAAACCATTATCAGTGATTCCATAACATATCATTACAAGTGAGTGGCAAGGCTACTTCCCACTATTTTGGCCAAAACACAGGGCAGATCCTAGGGTCACAGATGCCTGCATGAAGACATTTTTCTGGAGCCCGCAGGTGGGCATGGTCATCTTACTATCCCCTCCCCTTTGCAAATATCTAGTCCAAACATGCTCCTTTCTATGGCAACAAATCCACCCTCCATCTATAAGCCCCACCCCTTTTTGTAATCAGACACACTGACTGACAATATAGAGTTGGAACTGCACTCCATCTATATAAGCCAAAGGGTGCTGACATAAACCATAGGCCAGCACCAGCCCAAAAAAAGTCAATACCAGTAACAGAGAAGAATAGCTTTAGGTACATTTATTAGAACCAAGGGAACACTGCAACATTTTGACCCAGAATTGGGTCTTGTCAATATCACTCCAATAGCTTCAGGCACATTAATTAGAACCAAGTGAATATTAAAATGTTTCGACCAACATTGGGTCTTTGTCAAGCTTGACAAAGACCCAATTCTGTGTCAAAGCATTGCAGTGTTCCCTTGGTTCTTACCTAAAGCTATTGGAGTGCCTGGATCACTTCTGTTACTGGTACATACTCACTGACAGTCACACAATCTCACTGACAGACACACACACACACACACACACACACACACGGATTTGACATTAGCTGATTTGACACCCCAACAGACACACACTTACTGTCAGACATATACACACACTCTCAATAACAGACACACAATCTCACTGATTTGAAACACACACACACTGACAGGCCCACTCACCAATAGACACACATACACATACTGACAGACACAATGGCACACACTCTCAATGACAGACACAACACAACTTATTTGAAACATTCACTGAAAGACAAACTCACTGACAGACAGACATAGACTAACAGACACACACATACACACTTATTGACAAACTGACACACACTCTCAATGACAGACACATAATCTCAATGATTCACAATATAGACACACTGACAGACACACTGACACACACTCTTAATGACAGACACACAATCTCACAGATTTGAAACACTCTATGACAGACATGCACACACACACACACATACACACTGACAGACTTATTCACTGACAGACATACACACACAGACAGAAAAACACTCTCGCTGATCTTCTCCACCTCCACCTTCTGGGCCCAATGTGACAGTCCATTGGCCCACTCTTCCCAGCACCCCCACCTTCTGGAGCCTGTGAACGGTGCATCCCATGTACCAACCTATTGTTATGTTGTCTTTAATTTTAAGAGTTACCTTGTGAACGCCAGATGGTGAAAAAGGTTATGATGTCCTTTAGAGATGAGTAATTCACTCATTAAGGTGTAATTTTTGTTTCTCATAACACACTGTCTAAAATTGTTATACATTAGCAAACAATTAATTCCCCATTATCAAACTAGCAAAATTTTGGAGCCGTTATACACAAAGGGTCTCTTTTGAAAAGTGGTGCAAACATGGAAAAGCAGAGATTTTAGGGCAGGAAAAGGCTTTATGACAGCCTGATCATGCTTTGAAAAGTCAATCAGGGCACTCTGGTTGGCTTGTAAGCACTTGTGCACTCTGACAGGCAAGTCATATCTCTCATGAGACATGTCTGGAAATATCCCCCTGCCCAGTCATGAAAGATTTGCATTTGTTACCCCGCTTCCTGGTTATTATAGTAGCAGCCCTACCTGTCATCTGTGTGTAGGTTCTGAAGGGGGATACTTTCCACCTGGTTAAGTTTTATAGCCCCCACCTGCCACTCATGGCCAGGTAAACAAATACATGCATTTTGGCAAACACCTCAAAGCCCATGTAAGCTTTGTGTTGTTGAATTTCAGTGATTTCTTTTATGTTGCATGTGTACAGTTGTACTGTAAAATGGGTAAAGCATGGGATATGTTTTTACATTTGTATACTAAAAAATTTAATATACGTTGAAAAACAACGTAGACAAGGTAGGTGATATACCTGCCCTGACCATGCTTTGCAGACCAGGTATCAGTGGTCAGATGGACCCTTGCCCCAACACTGTGTGCCAGACATGCCATGACTTCCTTTTGCACAATCGAGTACAAGTTGGGGATTGCCTTTTGTGAAAAGAAATTCCGGCCGGGTACCTTCCACTGCGGTGTCCCAATAGCTACAAATTTTTTGAACGCCTCAGACTCAACCAGATTGTATGGTAAAAGCTGGCGGGCTAATAGTTCGGACAAGCCAGCTGTCAGACGCTGGGCAAGGGGGTGACTTGGTGACATTGGCTTCTTACGCTCAAACATGTCCTTGACAGACACATGACTGTGGGCAGATGAGCGGGAACTGCTCAAGGCGGGAGACGGAGTGGCGGATGGTTGAGAGGGGGCAAGAAGGACAGCAGTGGTTGACGTGGCTGAAGATGCTGGACCAGGAGGAGGATGGCGGCTTAGAGTAGGCGTGCTGCTTGTACTCATGTGTTGATCCCATAGGCGTTTGTGATGTGAGATCATGTGCATACACAAAGCAGTTGTACCTAGGTGGGTGTTGGACCTCCCACGACTCAGTTTCCTTTGGCACAGGTTGCAAATGGCATCGCTGTTGTCAGAGGCAGACACACAAAAAAAATGCCACACTGCTGAGCTCTGCAATGACGGCATTCTGGTGGTGGAAACAGCATGCGTTGATTGGCGTGCTGTCGGGCTGACCCCGGGTGCCGATGCATGCTGTCTGACTGTGCCACTAGCTCCTTGCGACGACCCCCCCCCCTGCTTCCAACTCGTCTCCTCCTCCTCTCTGTCTCCCCATCTGAACTTTCGCCCTGTTCTTCTTCTTGCCGAGCGGGCACCCACGTGACATCCATGGACGCATCGTCATCATCAACCGCTTCGCTTGTATCTGACAACTCAGAAAAGGAAGCAGCAGCGGGTACAACATCATCATCATCACACCGTACCTCCATGTGTTTAATGCTGCCTGCCTGAGACATATCCCTGTTATCTACATCCTCTAGCAATAATGGTTGCGCATCACTCATTTCTTCAAACGGGTGTGTGAATAACTCCTCTGACATACCAAGTAAAGCGGCTGTGGTGCTAGTTTTGGTGGTGGCGGCAGGCGGGTGAGTGGTATCTTGAGAGGTGCCTGAAGCTAAGCTGGAGGAGGATGGTGCGTCAAGGTTCCGAGCGGAGGCTGTACAAGATTGGGTGTCCTGTGTTAGCCAGTCAACTAAGTCCTCAGAACTTTTCAAGTTCAGGGTACGTGGCTTCTGAAAACTGGGCATTATTCTAGGGCAAAAGGGAATCACAGCACCACGACCACGACGGCCCCTGCGGGGTGGCCTGCCTCTGCCTGTCATTTTTGGGGGGATTAGTGGTACTATGCGTGCAAGCTACTGTGACAACAGATATGATTGGCAATGTGAACTGTAACAGTTCTGCAGAGCACACACTGTAGGCCTGAGACACCCGCTTGAAGACAAGTAACTGCTATTCAATCTATAACAGTGAAAAACTAATTTTGGTTTTAAAAGCACGCTATAGAGACACCAGATATGATTGGCAATGTGCACTGGAATAGTTCTGCAGAGCACACACTGTAGGCCTGAGACACCCGCTTGAAGACAAGTAACTGCTATTCAATCTATAACAGTGAAAAACAAATTTTGGTTTTAAAAGCACGCTATAGAGACACCAAATATGATTGGCAACTGTCAAAGCACGCTGGAACAGGTCTACAGAGCACACGCTGAAGTAGGCCTGACACCCAGACGCTTGCAGACAACTAACTGATCTTCTATTACAGTGAAAAAAAATGATTTCTTTAAAATCTAAAGCTTAAGCTATTGTTAAAACAGATATGAGTGGTGGCACTGACTGTGCAAATGGGCAAGGCATCCAACCTGACACAGAAGCTGGCAGGCAGGCAACTGCTCTTCTATTACAGTGAAAACAAATTATTTATTTTAAATGTAAAGCTTAACCAATTGTTAAAACAGATATGAGTGGTGACATTGGGCAAGTAGGCACAGTATCCAATGTGAACCTCACACAGAAGCTGGCAGGCAGGCAACTGCTCTTCTATTACAGTGGAAACAAAATTTTGGTTGTAAAAGCACGCTATAGAGACACCAGATATGAGTGGCAACTGTCAAAGTACGCTGGCAGGGTTGTGCAGGGCACACGCTGAAGGAAGGCCTGACAGAGCCGCTTGAAGGACACTGACTGTCTGCTATTAGCTTACACTGGAAACCTTTTTTCTTTGTAAAAGCACGCTAAAGAGACACCAGATATGACTGGGCAAGTAGGCACAGTATCCAATGTGAACCTCACACAGAAGCTGGCAGGCAGGCAACTGCTCTTCTATTACAGTGGAAACAAAATTTTGGTTGTAAAAGCACGCTATAGAGACACCAGATATGAGTGGCAACTGTCAAAGCACGCTGGCACAGGTCTGCAGAGCACACGCTGAAGTAGGCCTGACACCCAGACGCTTGCAGACAACTAACTGCTCTTCTATTACAGTGAAAAAAAAATATTTATTTTAAATGTAAAGCTTAACCAATTGTTAAAACAGATATGAGTGGTGGCACTGGGCAAGTAGGCACAGTATCCAATGTGAACCTCACACAGAAGCTGGCAGGCAGGCAACTGCTCTTCTATTACAGTGGAAACAAAATTTTGGTTGTAAAAGCACGCTATAGAGACACCAGATATGAGTGGCAACTGTCAAAGTACGCTGGCAGGGGTGTGCAGGGCACACGCTGAAGGAAGGCCTGACAGAGCCGCTTGAAGGACACTGACTGTCTGCTATTAGCTTACACTGGAAACCTTTTTTCTTTGTAAAAGCACGCTAAAGAGACACCAGATATGATTGGCAACTGTCAAAGCACGCTGGCACAGGTCTGCAGAGCACACGCTGAAGTAGGCCTGACACCCAGACGCTTGCAGACAACTAACTGATCTTCTATTACAGTGAAAAAAAATGATTTCTTTAAAATCTAAAGCTTAAGCTATTGTTAAAACAGATATGAGTGGTGGCACTGACTGTGCAAATGGGTAAGGCATCCAACCTGACACAGAAGCTGGCAGGCAGGCAACTGCTCTTCTATTACAGTGAAAAAAAATTATTTATTTTAAATCTAAAGCTTAACCAATTGTTAAAACAGATATGAGTGGTGGCACTGGGCAAGTGGGCACAGTATCCAATGTGAACCTCACACAGAAGCTGGCAGGCAGGCAACTGCTCTTCTATTACAGTGAAAAAAATGATTTATTTAAAATCTAAAGCTTAACCAATTGTTAAAACAGATATGAGTGGTGGCACTGACTGTGCAAATGGGCAAGGCATCCAACCTGACACAGAAGCTGGCAGGCAGGCAACTGCTCTTCTATTACAGTGAAAAAAATATATTTATTTTAAATGTAAAGCTTAACCAATTGTTAAAACAGATATGAGTGGTGGCACTGGGCAAGTAGGCACAGTATCCAATGTGAACCTCACACAGAAGTTGGCAGGCACGCACCTGCAATTACATTACACAGGAAAAAAAAAAAAAAAGCAGCCTGATGTTATAGCCCTAAAAAGGGCTTTTTGGGGTGCTGTCCTTACAGCAGAGATCAGATGAGTCCTTCAGGATTGTAGTGGACACTGAATACCCTAGCCTAGCTATCAATTTCCCTATCTAATCAGCAGCAGCTAAACTTTCCCTCCTCTCACTAAGCATGCATCTTCCGAATTAATCGAAAATGGATGCTGGGAGGGAGGTTGGAGGGTGTGGAAGGGAGGGAGTGCTGCTGATTGGCTGGAATGTGTCTGCTGACCGAGAGGCACAGGGTCAAAGTTTGCCCAATGATGACGAATGGGGGGCGGATCGAACTGCGCATGTGTCCGCCCGCCGCGGCGAACGCGAACACGCTAATTTCGCCGGGAACTGTTCGCCGGCGGACAGTTCGGTACATCACTATTGATAAGCCTTCTATGTGCAACAGTGTCAAAAGCCTTACTGAAATCTAGGTAAGCAATGTCTACTGCACCACCCTGATCTATAATTTTAGTTACCCAATCAAAAAAATCAATAAGATTAGTTTGGCATGATCTCCCTGAGGTCAACCCATGTTGTCTCTGATCTTGAAATCCATGTGTTTTTAGATGTTCAACAATCCTATCATTTAACATGGTTTCCATCACTTTCCCTATTACTGAAGTAAGGCTTACTGGCCTATAGTTGCCCGACTCCTCCCTATTACCTTTCTTGTGAATGGGCACAACATTCGCTAACTACCAATCTTCTGGGACTACTCCTGTTATCAATGATTGGTTAAATAAATCTGTTAATGGTTTTGCTAGTACACCACTAAGCTCTTTTAATAGCATTGGGTGTATTCCATCAGGTCCCATTAACTTATTTGTCTTTACTTTTGACAGTTGAAATAGAACCTCTTCCTCTGTAAACTCACGTGTAATAAATGACTCATTTATCCTTTTTCTTAACTGAGGTCCCTTTCCTTCATTTTCATCTGTAAATACCGAACAAAAATATTCATTGAGGCAGTAAGCTAGACCTTTATCCTCATCTACATACCTTCCTTCTTTTGTTTTTAATCTAACTAATCCTTGTTTTACTTTTCTTTTCTCATTTATGTATCTAAAAAAAAGTTTTGTCCCCCTTTTTTACTGACTGTGCTATTTTCTCTTCTGTGTGTGATTTGGAAGCTCTTATAACTTGTTAGAAAGAAGATAGGTATAACACCTCCTTGACACAGAACATAGGAGGTTTGCACATTTGGAACCAGGTGGACTTTGGCATCCAATTGGAACACTGAAACAAACTGAATAGCTGAGGAGAATACTTATTTTGACTAAATATTTTTGGACATAAATGTTGTCATTCAAATTTGAATTCCCCACAAAGAAGACCTATTTCTGTCATTGTGACTACCTATCTGCTTGGAACATTATATAAAGTGCAAACTGAAAAATTTGTGCTTCCTGTGGCTATTCATGAACTCTCCTTAACACACAACCCAGAAGATGAAGGAGGTCACAGTGTTCCTATGGACTTCTCGTTATGAAGACTCATCTCTAGTACAATGGATGAGCATACTTCCCTTCCCAGTTATTACGAAGTCTTTGGGACCACAGCTCATTAATAATAGCTCCTTACCATCTGCATAAGTAATTATTATGAGGTCCAGGGAGTCCTCAAATTATTTTAATCATCCACTAATTTCACAGTCCAGGGTGAGAAGAAATATGTGAGTACCTATATAAATGTATGTTTGAAATGATTTACTGTCACAATGCTAACCAAGATATGACAGAATGTAGGTTTTTGTGGAACTGTGAATAACTGTTATATTGGCCTTTCTTACACACTCTCTTTTGGATGGGTTTGGGTAAAGTGCCATGGTTATGACTTAGTCCTTTTCCAGGGGTCCAGGAGACTTCTGAACATTTTCCAAATCCAATAATTTCCACACATGGGCTGAGCAAAGCAAGGGTACTTGATCCTGGCATCCTCAAAGTGATTAGAGTCTAGGAACCCCTACACTAATATTAAGTATTTAATAATATGTACTTAAAGAAAAGGAAAAATAAAAAGGGCTTCTATACCACTTGGGTCAGCTTCAATGAAACCATTATCAGTGATTCCATAACATATCATTACAAGTGAGTGGCAAGGCTACTTCCCACTATTTTGGCCAAAACACAGGGCAGATCCTAGGGTCACAGATGCCTGCATGAAGACATTTTTCTGGAGCCCGCAGGTGGGCATGGTCATCTTACTATCCCCTCCCCTTTGCAAATATCTAGTCCAAACATGCTCCTTTCTATGGCAACAAATCCACCCTCCATCTATAAGCCCCACCCCTTTTTGTAATCAGACACACTGACTGACAATATAGAGTTGGAACTGCACTCCATCTATATAAGCCAAAGGGTGCTGACATAAACCATAGGCCAGCACCAGCCCAAAAAAAGTCAATACCAGTAACAGAGAAGAATAGCTTTAGGTACATTTATTAGAACCAAGGGAACACTGCAACATTTTGACCCAGAATTGGGTCTTGTCAATATCACTCCAATAGCTTCAGGCACATTAATTAGAACCAAGTGAATATTAAAATGTTTCGACCAACATTGGGTCTTTGTCAAGCTTGACAAAGACCCAATTCTGTGTCAAAGCATTGCAGTGTTCCCTTGGTTCTTACCTAAAGCTATTGGAGTGCCTGGATCACTTCTGTTACTGGTACATACTCACTGACAGTCACACAATCTCACTGACAGACACACACACACACACACACACACACACACACACACTGATTTGACATTAGCTGATTTGACACCCCAACAGACACACACTTACTGTCAGACATATACACACACTCTCAATAACAGACACACAATCTCACTGATTTGAAACACACACACACTGACAGGCCCACTCACCAATAGACACACATACACATACTGACAGACACAATGGCACACACTCTCAATGACAGACACAACACAACTTATTTGAAACATTCACTGAAAGACAAACTCACTGACAGACAGACATAGACTAACAGACACACACATACACACTTATTGACAAACTGACACACACTCTCAATGACAGACACATAATCTCAATGATTCACAATATAGACACACTGACAGACACACTGACACACACTCTTAATGACAGACACACAATCTCACAGATTTGAAACACTCTATGACAGACATGCACACACACACACACATACACACTGACAGACTTATTCACTGACAGACATACACACAGACAGAAAAACACTCTCGCTGATCTTCTCCACCTCCACCTTCTGGGCCCAATGTGACAGTCCATTGGCCCACTCTTCCCAGCACCCCCACCTTCTGGAGCCTGTGAACGGTGCATCCCATGTACCAACCTATTGTTATGTTGTCTTTAATTTTAAGAGTTACCTTGTGAACGCCAGATGGTGAAAAAGGTTATGATGTCCTTTAGAGATGAGTAATTCACTCATTAAGGTGTAATTTTTGTTTCTCATAACACACTGTCTAAAATTGTTATACATTAGCAAACAATTAATTCCCCATTATCAAACTAGCAAAATTTTGGAGCCGTTATACACAAAGGGTCTCTTTTGAAAAGTGGTGCAAACATGGAAAAGCAGAGATTTTAGGGCAGGAAAAGGCTTTATGACAGCCTGATCATGCTTTGAAAAGTCAATCAGGGCACTCTGGTTGGCTTGTAAGCACTTGTGCACTCTGACAGGCAAGTCATATCTCTCATGAGACATGTCTGGAAATATCCCCCTGCCCAGTCATGAAAGATTTGCATTTGTTACCCCGCTTCCTGGTTATTATAGTAGCAGCCCTACCTGTCATCTGTGTGTAGGTTCTGAAGGGGGATACTTTCCACCTGGTTAAGTTTTATAGCCCCCACCTGCCACTCATGGCCAGGTAAAATCCATAGAATTACTGTTTTTCAGAAGTTTCCATTCATAGAGTATATTCTAAATTAACTGGTGAAGTATTTCACTTGTTTTGCCCTCGGTGTGCTTGAAACTGATTAACACATTATACTTGAAAGTAATTGAATTTATTTTAGGAAATCAGGTTACTAGAAAGTGTTACTCCAGCCTTCTGTGCTGCAGACTTACTTTACATTTGCATAGAAGAATTTGAAACAATATCCATACATCAGTGGTGTATCCTGGTTTTGTGCTGCCCTAGGCAGGACAAAACTCAGACGCCCCCCTCCCGCCCGCGCCACCCCCACCCAACCCTTCCCGCGCCTTCTAAATACACACACACACACATTCGCTGACAGAAACACACACTAGCTAACAGAAACACACACTCGCTAACAGACAGAAACACACACACACTAACAGACATACATACACACTAACACACACACACACTAACAGACACACACACTAACAGACACACACACACACACTAACAGACACACACACACTAACAGACACACACACTAACAGACACACACTAACAGACACACACTAACAGACACACACTAACAGACACACACTAACAGACACACACTAACAGACACACACTAACAGACACACACTAACAGACATACACACACTCACATATTTAACACATATTTGTTTTTTAAATGTAACCCCCCCAGCCTCCTTACCTTTGGAAATGCTGGGAGGGGGGGTTCTCTTCCTCCCTGGTGGTCCAGTGGCTGCAGGGCAGGCGGCATGGGCGGGCAGGCGGCTGGCGAGGGAGCACTTCCTCTGAGCTGTTTGCTCAGCTCCCTCGCGCGTTGCAGAGTGAGGCTGGGAGCCGGAATATGACGTCGTATTCCGGCTCCCAGCCTCACTCTGCAGCGCGCGAGGGAGCTGAGCAGACAGCTCCGAGGAAGTGCTCCCTCGCCAGCCGCCCACCAGCGCCGCCCGCCCAGCCTAGTAGCCCGCCGGCATGTCTATTAGCCGCAAGGCTAACAAGACATTTGCCTTGGGCATTTGGGGGCGGCTTTTTTTGCAAATGCCTTGTTTGCCTCGCGGCTAAAACGTCTCTGCCATACATTACACATACAAACCAAAGGTTAATAATGTTTACAGACATGTCTGAAAATACATTGTAACATGACATGGAAACAAAATAAGATATAATGAATAGACTAAAAGCTGCAACTCTATATAAAAATGCTTTCAACTAACAATATGTCAATGATGCTTTTGCTGTATAATAACACACTAAACAACACTGTAAATTATGGGCACATTACAGGCATACATTTAAACCTTATTACACACAGATTATCCACAAGCAATCATTGGAAAGCTTACATTTCCGTTTGTTATTGCTGGATAGCAAGTTTCCTGATTAGCGATGTGTCAATCAGTCCCAAATTGCTGGTTTCACAGATAATTTGCACTCTTCTTGCTGTAAAGTAACAACATTTCAGTTTTTTGTTTTTTTACATTTGACAACACATTTCACTGTTATGTGTTCTGAATCTGTATAATTAACTTCTGAACAGATGGCATGCAGGTAAGAGCTAAAATGCTTTAGATAGCCGCCACTAGTCAGATTATACAAACCCAAATTATGCCATGTGAATGGGCACCTTTACTTTGAAACTTTAGCTACTACTAAAATGTTTCAATTGTACAATTTATTTATTGATTCATAAAATATTTTACCAGGACGGATATGTTGAGGTTTCTCTCATTTTCAAGTATGTTCTGGACCCACAAACATTCTATTGTTACAATAGGGTACAATATAATAAAAGAAAATTACAAAATAACATTAATATACACATATATAAATTTAAAGAGAATACAATATGTATTCCTGACCCTAAAGTGTTAAAAACACTATTTAGGAGGGCGGAGCCGACAGCCGAACAGAGTGGTCGCAACTCCGACGAGCTCCGTGATTTTACAAGCGTATTTTCCAACAAACTACAAAATATCACCCCCCAAAATCGTACAAAACAAGCTGATCAACCCAACAACCTAGTCAGCATGGGGAAGAAAAGCAAAAAACTAAAATCGGACGGCACGCGTCCAGGTGCCAGTATTGGAGACCTGTGGCGGAGAGCACAGGGAGCCCTGGAACCTAACATGGCGGATTACACAGGCTACATGGACGACTTCACTAACTCCGACGACCCACTCTCAGACCAAGAAGAAGTGGCCTTACCCGCCTCGAGACCGCCGACACTACCCGCGGTACAGGCGGATGCTGCACCGGTCACGAAAATGGAGATGAGGGAGCTGTTGGCAGAGCTTCGGCGGGGCATCCAGGCCGACATGGCGGAAATGAAGAGAGACATCCAAGGCCTGTCGGACCGGGTGGATGCAGTCGAGAGAGACTCCTTGAGCCACGAACAGCGACTAACATCTGTACAGAAAGATATCGCTATCCTACAACTGCAATGCATACAAACGGAACACAAAATGGCGGCAATGGAGGACACGCGGCGGGCCCAAAACCTCAAAATCCGAGGTATAGCGGATTCTGTCTCTGATGCTGAGGTGCCTCACCTCATTCGACGCCTGGTAAGCACAATACTACCCGCAAGACAGGCCAAGGGAATTAGCATTGACAGTGCATTCCGTATACCCAAACCCACGACGGCCCCAGCGACAGCACCCAGGGACATTATAGTTAAATTCCAAAAACGCCAAGATAAAATGGCCATCATGGCAGCCACCAGGGGAAACACACCTTATGCCTTTGAAGACATGTCCCTCTTGTTCTACACGGACCTATCTAGGGGAACAATGCAATGGCGCGCAACCCTCAGGCCTCTCACTACCCTGCTCCGCGCACATAACATACAATATCAGTGGCGCCCAACCCGCAAAATACAGGTGCTCCATGGGACGGACACATATCTCATAACCGACCTACCAGAAGCACAAAAGCACCTGGCGGCTTGGGGCCTCCTGCAAGATGCCATACTGCAGCCTGCCATGCCCAACAACTCCCATACGTGGAATCCGGCCACATCCAGATCATTTGTCCCGAGAACTCCCCAAACGGACCTACCGGCGAGCTCGCGCTGACACCGTAGGTGGACTTAAAGATCCGCACCTATCACTTTGTTGAGGTCCCCTGGACTGTAAAGTATAACATGAACGCTTTCCAGATCAAAGACTACCCCATAAAGCACTCCGAGAACATCGGCTAAACGACAACATTGGCCTACAGCCCGGAAGCCGGCCTGGACACAGACCGGGATACCTGATGTTCTTGCGGGGACACCACTGATCGCATACCCAGAGACCCAGGCTCTTCCTTGTGTTATGTTATGTTATGTTATTATTATTTGCTTTGTTTTATGCCCTCATTCAGAAACTACATGACATTAAGCTAACACTTTAAGTCACAGTAACGCGCGAGAGGCACAGCATACTGAGGTGCATATCTTTCCCGGGCATACGTAGCGCTCAAGCAACTAGCCACGGGGCTAACCCCCCAACTACTCATTACGTCTTTGACCTACTAACGCCTCCACATAGAATATGGCCGTCAACCACCGGCACAGTTGGCATGCTGGATTAGGATGCCTACCCCAAGACCTCAGCGTAACCTCTATGCCCAGAAAAGTAGAACAGGGCACACATTTTTTCTTTTCCCTTTTTGGTATACCGCTATATAGGCATATAACCTACGTAGCCCCATCCCGTGCCTGACTAGCAAGACCCCACCTTAATTGACCTGCTACACAGACAGCGCCCACATAGTCGGATTGAACAAAATCAATCACACATTCCATCACCTAGAACCACTCTTCGAGTTACTCAAGTTATTTATAATTTTTTTTTTTTTTTTTTTCTCTTGTTCTATAGTTAAACTTGTACCTCTCCAACTCAGCTGAGCTGAACCAGTTAATCGGTCTGTCAAGCTACGTTGATATATACAAAAATGTGCAGAATTCTCTGAATGCTATTCACTTTAGTTACATTACGATACATCGTTTATTCCTACATGCTGTGGTGGCATTGTAAACATGTTGTGTTTTTTCCATGTAATTTTTAACATTAATCTAGAACTGTTAAACGCTGACCGCCCTACTTTACTTTACTTTACTATTGCTAAGTTCACCGTTTAGCTATGCTTAAAAATACAAAAAATGTGCACTTCCTCATGCCACTGTCAAACTCCAGTACATCTCTTAACACGCTGATGTGGCGTATGTCGCTACCTTGTAACACCCTGCACAACAAAAATAAAGAATTCAAAAAAAAAAAAAAAAAACACTATTTAGGTCCTCAGCCCCCTTTCTCCCCTTAAATAGTGTAAAAACTCACCTTTGTTCCAATGCCTCTCATGTCTACCGGCCCTGGCCCCACCTCTGATTCGACTCCTTGAGTTCATCAGAATTTACAATCTCAGTTAATCCAATGCTTTCCCATAGGAAATTCTGATGACCTCAGTCAAGGAGGTGAAGTGGGTGACGGAGACAAATGCTGCACTGGCCAATTAGCATCTCCTCATAAAAAATGCTTTGAATGAATGCATCTCTACGGGAACATTCAGCATCTGCCTGACTGACCTAATGGTAGCTTGAGTGACTGTCTCTGAAGTGTCCATAGGCAGCAATGTAAAAACTGAACCTCTGAAAAGACAGTCTTTACAGCAAAATGCCTGCATGGACATACTATACTCACCAGAACAACTACATTAAGCTGTAGTGGTTCTGGTGACTATAGTGTTGTTTAACACAGAACAGGTAAACACTATAATTATCAATGAATACAGGTGCATTCTTTATTGAGATATGTTGACAGCGATCACTTTATTTAGACTGGAGGACGATTTAATTGTATTCATAAGGTTATTTCACAATTGCGGTGCTCTGTAGGAAACTGTATTGCGGCATACTAAATAAAGTGCTGGTACTGAATCAGAGGTTATAGAAGGTGGAAACAGCTGGAGAGAGCATTATACTCAGGTAGGCTGGGAGCCTCCCAGAAAAGCTCTTAAACACAAGGCTGGAAAGATGAAGGGTGCATCTGGATTCCAGCGACAACCAGTTTAGTTATTTTAACAAGTCACAATGATGGGTCATGAAATTGCATTGTAGCCCAAAGTGGCAGAATGAGTTATACAGCGTAGTACGTTTATAAAGGTGGGCTTGCGGTGCAGGTGCATACACTACATCCCCATATGCAATTACTTACATTAGCATTTGTTGTACAATCTGTGTCCTTATCTTGGGGTTTAGGCAGGATTTGTGTCAGGGACCAGGAACCAGACAGAGACAGAAGTAGATGCAAACACACCTTTATTAATAAATAACAAATAATAAACAAAAGCAAAGTCCAGGAATCAAGCAGGGGTCAGTCACCAGAGCGGGTAGTCAGACAAGCCAGGATCAGGAGCACGGAGAGCAGCGGAGTCAGGAACAAGGCCGGAGTCAGGAACCAGGATCAAACAGGAAACACAGGAACAAGGAGACTTCTGGGAAACAGGAAACCACGCAAGGGCAAGGAGGTTCTGGGCTTAGCTGCTTAAATAGGCAGAACTGATTAGCAGCAGGGTTGATTACTACTCACAGGTGAGTAACCGTGGCAACAAGCAGAAGCAGCTCATAGTAATTGCAGCTGCACACTCAATCACTGAAACAGAAAGGTTTGCTGTTTAAAACAGCAAAGAAACCCTGACAGTACCTCCCCCTCAACGATTCCCCCCATCTCTGTTGGTGGGTCCGGGCTTCATGGGGAAGCGGGCGTGATAGGAACGAAGGAGGGATGGTGCATGGACATCAGAGGCTGGAACCCAGGAGCGTTCCTCTGGACCGTATCCTTTCCAGTGCACCAAGTATTGGATCTGTCCTCTGAAGACCCGTGAGTCAATGATGCTGCGTATTTCATATTCCTCATGATTGTCAATCAGAACAGGACGTGGACGTGGCACTGAGTTGGTGTAGCGATTACAAACCAACGGTTTCAAGAGGGAAACATGGAAAACATTTGAGATGCGCATGTTAGCAGGAAGGTCAAGTGCGTAAGCTACAGGGTTAACCCTTCGAAGTATACGAAATGGCCCAACGTATCGGGGTGCCAGTTTTTGTGAGGGAACACGGAGGCGTAGGTTGCGGGAAGACAGCCATACCCTCTCTCCGACCTGATAGGTAGGTGCAGGAAGGCGTCTGCGGTCGGCCTGGAGTTTGTAGTTCTGCATTGCGCGTTGCAAAGAACTCTGAACCTGCACCCAAGTGGAACGGAGTTCCCTGAGATGTCCCTCCAATGCCGGTATCTCCTGTGGCAAGAACGTATCAGGCAACATGGACGGTTGAAACCCATAGTTTGCCAGGAACGGGGATAGCCGGGAGGAGGCATTAATCGCACTATTGTGGGCAAACTCCGCCCAGGGTAGCAGATCAGACCAGTTGTTCTGGTGGTCAGAAATGTAGCAACGCAGAAACTGTTCCAGTGTTTGGTTAGCTCGTTCCGCTGCATCATTGGATTGCGGGTGGTAGGCCGAGGAGAAGGAAAGCTGAATTCCCATTTGCGTACAAAAAGCTCTCCAAAATCTGGACACGAACTGGCTACCCCTATCTGAGACTATCACTTTGGGTAACCCATGCAAACGAAAGATCTCCCGACCAAAAATTGTTGCAAGTTCCTGGGAAGTTGGTAGTTTTTTCAAGGGAATGCAATGCGACATCTTCGAGAATCGGTCAACAACCATGAGAACGACTGTATTGCCACGAGAGACCGGAAGATCTACGATAAAATCCATGGACAAGTGGGTCCAGGGTCGTTCACCATTAGGTATGGTTTGCAGGAGACCCACTGGAGGGCGTCGTGGGGTTTTGTTTTGAGCGCACACAGGACAGGCAGCTACAAAAGCGGTGACATCCGAACGGAGACTAGGCCACCAAAATTGCCGGGATACGGACCAGATTAACTGGTTTTTGCCTGGATGTCCAGCTGCTTTGGAGTCATGGTATGTACTCAATAGTTTCGTACGGAGGTTAATAGGTACAAAACAACGGCCATTAGGTTTCTCTGGAGGAGCATTACTTTGTGCAGCCAGAATCTCCTCGCCTAGGGGTGAGGTGAGGTTAGTACGGATGGTTGCCAGTATATGGTCCGGAGGAATCACAGGAGTAGGGGTTATCTCCTCTCTAGATGGAGGGGAGAACTGTCGAGACAAGGCATCAGCCTGGATGTTTTTTGTACCGGGCAAGTAAGAAACCACATAATTGAATCTTGATAGGAAGAGAGCCCATCTAGCTTGCCGGGGGGAAAGTCGCTTAGCTTCAGAAAGGTATGTTAGATTCTTGTGGTCTGTGAGTATGAGGATTGGCACTGAAGTACCCTCAAGAAGGTGCCTCCATTCTTTGAGAGCTAAAATTATGGCTAGAAGTTCTCTATCACCAATCTGGTAGTTGCATTCCGCCGGGTTCAATTTCCTCGAGAAATACCCGCACGGATGCCTGGAACTCTCTGGGTTAGGACGTTGAGACAGGAGGGCGCCCACTCCTGTCTCAGACGCATCGACCTCAAGAATGAATGGTAAGGCAGGGTTAGGGTGTGCCAGTATAGGGGCAGCAGCAAAGGCGACTTTGAGAGACTCAAAGGCAGTAATGGCTTCCTGTGACCAATGCTGTGGATCAGCATCTCTCCTGGTCATGTCCGTGAGAGGTTTAACCAAGGAAGAAAAGTTGCGTATGAACTTCCGATAATAATTGGCGAAGCCCAGAAACCGTTGTATAGAGCGAAGACCCGTAGGTCGAGGCCATTTTAGTACAGCCGAAAGTTTCTCCGGATCCATAGAGAATCCAGTATCTGAGATAACATATCCCAAGAATGTAACCTGTTTGCAGTGAAACTCACATTTCTCCAATTTGCAGAACAGACTATTTTCTCTAAGTCTCTGTAGAACACGAGAAACGTCTGCGTGATGGTTCTCGAGAGATGTGGAGTGGATCAGAATATCATCAAGATAAACCACCACACATTGCTGCAGCATATCTCGCAGGACGTCATTTATAAATTCTTGGAAAACCGCCGGAGCATTGCAAAGACCAAAGGGCATTACTAGGTATTCGTAATGGCCGCTCCTGGTGTTAAATGCGGTTTTCCATTCGTGGTCCTCTTTTATCCGGACGAGATTATATGCCCCTCTCAGATCAAGTTTGGTGAAGACCGTTGCTCCCTTGAGGCGGTCAAATAATTCCGTGATTAATGGAATGGGGTAGGCATTCTTAATAGTAATGCGATTGAGACCCCTATAGTCGATACAGGGTCTCAACTCGCCATCTTTTTTCTTTACAAAGAAAAAGCCGGCCCCGGCAGGAGAAGATGACTTCCGAATAAAACCCTTAGACAGTGCATCGGTAACATACTCCTCCATGGCTCGATTTTCTGCTACAGACAGTGGGTAAATCCAGCCCCGGGGAGGATTGGTACCCGGTTGGAGTTCGATACCACAGTCATACGGACGGTGTGGTGGCAGAACGCTGGCTTGACCCTTGTCAAATACATCTTGGAATTCTTGGTACTCAGCGGGTAAGGAAGAGGCAGAACATGCGCCCAAAACTTTGACCGGTTTCTGGAGACAGGACAATGTGCATTGCTGGGACCATGATAATATCTCAGCTTTGCGCCAATCAATTGTGGGGTTATGCTTCTGTAACCAAGGGTATCCCAAAACAACCTGGTAATATGGAGAGGAAATGACCTGGAATTGGGTCGTCTCATGATGTAGAGCCCCTACAGCCAGAGATATGGGCACGGTTTCTTGGGTCACGTGGGTTGGCTGTATTGGTCTGCCATCGATGGCTTCGAAGGCTAGTGGGGAGTTGCGAGACTGTAAGGGTATAGAGTGCTTTGCTGCAAATGCACAATCTATAAACAAGCCTGCGGCCCCAGAATCAAGTAACGCCCGGGTTTCAATGGATGAATCAGACCAGGAGAGGATAACAGGCACCAAGGGTTTGTGCACACATATCTCTGGGTCTGCAGAAAGACCACCCAAGATCTGCCCCTGACAGTACCTTGGGTACGGACCCTTTGCCGGACGGATCGGGCAAAACTTTAACATGTGACCGTGGTGTCCGCAGTATAGGCACAGGCCCTCCCTCCTCCTAAAGGCTCTCTCCTCGGCCGAGAGGCGTGAGAAGCCTAACCGCCTTGGCTCCACACAGACAGAGGACTCAGGACCAGGAGGCAAGGGAGGTGAGGGAGGTTCGGGTGGGCAAGAAAAGCTCGGTGTCAAATTTACAAGAGGCCTCCGCAGGCGCTCCTTGGATGAGGATCTCTCTCGGAGTCTGATGTCAATGAGGGTGACAAATGATATCAGTTCCTCGAGATCTTTAGGTAATTCTCTGGCTGCAATCTCATTTTTAAACACATCGGAGAGACCTTGTGCAAAGGCAGCCACAAGAGTCTCGTTGTTCCAGCCACCCTCTGCTGCCATGGTACGGAATTCACTGGCATACTCGACAATAGTTTTTGTGCCCTGAGAATTAGACATGAGTAGTTCGGCAGTAGGGGTGGAGCGAGCTGGAATATCAAAAACCCTATTGAAGGATGCAACAAATTCAGGGTAATTGTAAATAATAGGCTTCTCCGCCTCCCAGAGAGGTTTTGCCCAAGCTAGGGCCTTTTCAGACAGCAAAGAAATCATGAAGTGAACTTTGTCACTGTCTGTAGGAAATGCCTGGGGCAGGGTTTCAAGGTATCCTTTAACCTGATTTATAAATTCTCTGCACTGTGCTGGGTCGCCCCCAAAATGCTGAGGGAGCGGGACAGACCCAGTCATTTCTCTAGCCGCTACAGGTTTGGAGGTTACAACCGGTGCTAGAACAAGAAGTGAGGCAGAGGCGGCCGCAATCGCAGGCTGGCCGGGTACTGGATCCAGATGGGCATACTGGTCCAAATGGTGGTTCTGCTGGTCCCACTGGGTAAGCAGGTTAGGTATAGGTGTCTTGCCTGTACCATCTGTATTCATGGCCCTTGCGTAATGTCAGGGACCAGGAACCAGACAGAGACAGAAGTAGATGCAAACACACCTTTATTAATAAATAACAAATAATAAACAAAAGCAAAGTCCAGGAATCAAGCAGGGGTCAGTCACCAGAGCGGGTAGTCAGACAAGCCAGGATCAGGAGCACGGAGAGCAGCGGAGTCAGGAACAAGGCCGGAGTCAGGAACCAGGATCAAACAGGAAACACAGGAACAAGGAGACTTCTGGGAAACAGGAAACCACGCAAGGGCAAGGAGGTTCTGGGCTTAGCTGCTTAAATAGGCAGAACTGATTAGCAGCAGGGTTGATTACTACTCACAGGTGAGTAACCGTGGCAACAAGCAGAAGCAGCTCATAGTAATTGCAGCTGCACACTCAATCACTGAAACAGAAAGGTTTGCTGTTTAAAACAGCAAAGAAACCCTGACAATTTGTTTCTGTACAGGCAGGTTCTGTACATGGGGTTTAGGCAGGATTTGTTTTATGTACCTGTTGAAAAAAGTTTTGATGAAAGTCTTTAAATGTCGCGGCCAAAATATAGATTGGGGTCTAGCAACATACTTAGATAGTTAAAAGAATGGACTGCAGTCAATGTGCCATTTAATTTTGTTCTGATGTAATTATTAAATTTATGTAATTTAGGTACTGTTCCAAATAATTCTGTGACAGTTTTCCAGTGTTTAGGAAAAGTTTACCTGTGATCCAGTTTTCTACCTCTGTGAACGGATCTTGGAGCACAGCCTTTGAGCTGTGGTAGATTTGGTTTGCTAGCATAGGTTACATTGTTGTCTGCGTACATGTGTACAGTTGAGGCTTTGCAGACCTTAGACAGATCATTTATGAATAATGTAAATAGTATGGAGTAATGTGAATAGTATGGACTAGTATGAAGTCATGGGGAACACCACAGGTGAGAGGGAGAACACCACGAGAAAGATGAGAACTGTCAGAACTAGACACATACTGTGATCGATCTGATACATATGACTGAAACCAGGTTAGCGGACAATCACCAATACCTAAATTTTTAAGTTTTTGCAATAGAATAACATAGTCTACAGTGTCAAAAGCTTTCGCAAAATCAAGGAAAAAAGTTCCAGTTTGGTCTCATTGTCCCATGCCAATTTAGATGTAATTGCCAACTTTTAAAAGCGGAGTTGTAGTTGAGTGATTTGGACAAAAGCCTGATTGATCAGCGGTTAAATAGTTTGAATGTTGCTAATACTCATAAAGTTGCATGTGAACGCATTATTCCAAGATTTTTGACAATACAGGTAGCAATGATATCAGACGATAGTTGGACACCAAAGTATTGTTACTATTTTTTATGTATAGGTACTACTCTTACAGTCTCCCAAAGTTTGGGTATGTATCCAGTCACATAGAATTAATTGATTAAATAGGCTTAGCAATTGCCGATGCATTGAGCTGGGATTTGATCAGATCCACACTGGTTTTTAATTTTTAGATTATTAAGGTATTTATTAATGATACTAACAGGCAGAGGTATAAAATTACATGATTTAGCTATTTCATGACGAAAAGTCATGATTTTATGAAAGACACGGAGGCGAGTATTGCTTAACCCTTTCTTTACGGTCCACCAATAGCAGCAAAGAATACAAACAGTAAGAAAAAATGGTAACCATAGTGATAGACCACTCCCATACCAAGTCCCAGTATAATAGTCAGCACCTCCCCACACAATTCCTCTTTCTTTGGAGATGCGACACCAAACCGGCAAACAGGAACCGATGAACAGTCCAGAACCTCAGCAGAACAAACCATCCCAAAATCCAGCCGGATACTTATAAGGAACCATCTGTGAACTGGAACTAAACCATCAACAAATGACTAAGCGTCAACAATAGGGAGTCCGTCACCGCACCATCCATAGATCTCCAGCCAACGTGGTGAAGTCTTGGGAAGAGGTGAGGATCTTTATACAGCACCAACAGTGCAGAATCAACCTGTGAAAACATAAAAAACAGGAGCCCAACCGTTAAATCAGTACTAAAACCAATTGCTCTTGCCAAGCCATGATATATTGATATACTGAAACCACATAGTGCCCCTAATGTCAGACAAGAGAACCACCACCAGGCCAACATAACATTAACAGTACGGATGCACATAAAAAGGCAATACCATATTGAACTCGGTGCAATCCCCCCCTAACACAACAGGGGGGAAAAACACAATGATAGAAAAATAAAAGGGTGGGACAATACTCGCCTCCGTGTCGTTCATAAAATCATGACTTTTCGACATGAAATAGCAAAATCATGTAATTTTATGTCAACAAACGGAGGCTCATATTGCAAGTTTAAAGCTGATCAATAACCGAAGAGAAAACATGTGTTGAAGGCCGGAAGTAAAATTCTCTGAAGGCGGATTCGCAGGACCAGTCCACCATCCTCATCAGGTCTTCCGGGCGTGCTCCCGAAGACACCATAGACATGGCTGATGCCGCTCGTGCGGAGTGAGTGCTGAAGATGGATGTATCCACACCGGCCAGTGACATCACCCATTTCACCCAACGAGACAAGGTAGTGCTGGACACCGGGGCGAAGGGTTGACGAATCGAGAGAAAGAGCTGAGGGGACGCGGCCGAACGATGGGCACTCGTCCGAAGTTCATACTCCCTCAAACAGGTCACAGGACATAGCGCTGGGTAGTTGGAAAACTCGGATATGAGACTGAACGTATAGCCGTTTTAGTGCGTCTGAAGATGTTAAATGTCACTCCATCCGGAGTGAAGGCATAGCATCGTAGTCCAGGGCCCGTACATCCAAGACCCGTTTGCCCAAAATGAGGCAGAACAGGGAAACCAATTTGCCCGACAGTTGTCGCAGGGTGAGATCCGCATTAGGAGGCCAGGAAGTAAACAGTGACAAGATGCAGGAAACGTCCCATGTAGCTGAATATCGAGGTCTGGGGGGACGCGACAGACATGAACCCCGATGTAAGTGGCACACCAAGGGGTGTTGGCCCGCAGGACAATCGTCGAAACCCTGGTGAGCTGAAGAGATGGCTGATATATACAGGTTACAGGCGATACGCCCGACCAGCCTCGAATAATGAAATGAGGAATTGGAGTATCGCTGTCACAGGTGCCGAAACGGGACCCAAGTCCCGAGCCAGGCACCAGCCAGTCCAAGCGGTCCCGTATGACCCAAAAAAAGGAAAGGAACCGCACCCCAGATGGTAATTAATATATAAAATATACGTACATAAAAATTATTAACGATTCTTGTAAATCCTCAGAAATAAAAACAGAGAAAAAACATCATAGTGTAGTATTATTAAGTAAAAAATGAAATAATGGAGTGAATTAGGGTAATTTACACTCACATTTGGTAGAGCTTTCCAGGAGCTCTACCGTAATTTGCTTGGACAGAACAATCCCCGTCTAAGGATCTATATCTCAGCGGATAACTCCAAATTTCCAATAGTGGTGGTGTTATAAAAGGGATAAAAAAGAGAACTCCAATAGTATAGTATGTACTGGTAAAATAAATAAAAGTACAGATAGAGAATGTGGTACTCACATTTACTAGAGCAGAAACTTGCTCTAGTATAATCAGCTTGGGTGGTATAATCCCCACCGAAGGATATGGTGACCAGGAAGTAAAATAGAAAATAAGTGTGTATATAGCTTTAAAATGTAATATTTAATAACAAATATATAAAACAAAATAGCTATATATAAAAGAAAAAAGTCCCACTTTACGCATTTCGCCCGTCAGGCTTCTTCAGACACACTTCTGAGACACACTTTGTTATTAAATATTACATTTTAAAGCTATATATACTTATTTTTTATTTTCGACCTGTAGGTGTTTCAGGAGGACTGAGAGGTCCTGTGCCATGAGGAGGATGTCGTCCATATAGACTATCAGTCTTACTCCACGACTGCGCAACCAAGCCATGGCAGGGCGCATCAATTTGGTGAAACACCACGGAGCTGACGAGAGCCCGAAAGGGAGGAAGGTGAAGTGCCAAGTGTCGCCTTTCCAGAGGAAGCATAGTAAGTCCCTGGATGCCTTGGTCACTGGAACCATCAAGTATGCATCCTTGAGGTCTAATTTGCCATCCAGTCTCCCCGAAGGAGTAAGTCCCGCAGGAGATGAATGCCCTCCATCTTCAAGTGGCGGTAGCGCACTAGAGTGTTCAGGGCCCGGAGGTTGATAACTGGGCGCACCTTACTTTTCTACAAGGAAGATGTTGCTGAGAACCCCTGTGGGGGATATTGGGGCCCATTCTATCGCCCCCTTTGTGTGGAGAGCCGATAGCTCCTCGTCTATTAGAGCAGAGTCTGTCCCTGAAAGTACAATAGGGTGAGAGGGAGGAATATGACACGGGGTGTCAACCAACTCTATGTGAAACCCCCTCACTGTGGTCAGAATCCAGGCATCTGAGGTGATGTCTAACCAGGAAAATGACAGAGTCTGCCCCCTACACAGATATTGGAATAAAACATGAGGTAAATGTAAGCTTACTGTAAGGGCGTCTGGAACCGGCGGTTCCCTCTGAAGCGCCATGGCTTCCCACGGGAGGGGAAGAAAGGGGACTGTTGTCTCGTCTCCTGGTAGGATGGTCTCTGGTTGTAGAAGCCTCATCCCGATCCACGGGCGTGGTAATTAGACCGGCCGGACAGACGGCCCCTGAATCTGCCGGGCCTGGTAGAGACCCGTCCCTGAAATACCCTCTTCATAGAGGATTGAGCCTTGTCCAGGGCTGTGAAAGCACCCACAAAGTGCCCCAGATCCTTTATAAAGGATTCTACAAACAGGCCCTGGGCATCTTTGCCCGCCTCAGTGAGAGCGAGGTTAGCCAATTTGGGCTCAATTTTAAAGAGAATGGCTTCACGCCGCTCAATAGACAGGGAGATGTTCAGACTGCCTGCTATGCAGATCGCCCTCTGCACCCAGCCACGGAGTTTTTCTGCGTCAACCTGCCTGTTTTTGGCTCTGGCTAGTTCAGCCAGGTCAAACAATTTGGCCAAAGGACCAAAAATGTCCAGGTGTTTGTCCTGGCATGATTTTAAAGTGGAATCCAATCCCTTGCAGGGATTCCATCCCATTTTTTTTAAAGAAATTGGGACATTTTGGGGTCAACAATAGGGGTCTCACAGACTTTACTGGGAATCAGGGGTCTAGGACATTCTGCCCTGAGTTTGTTGTGCGCCGCCTTGCTAAGGGGGCCGTACCCAGTTCTCTAGGTACTTAGCCACATGGTCTGCTGGGAGCCATTCTGCTGACCTCGGGTGACGGAGAGCATCCGGGTCAAACATAGGTTCCCCAGATGGATCCATGAGGGAGGAACCCACGGTAGTGGAGGAGTCACTGCGCAAGCCACTCATTACCAGCTCCGATAGAGCAGGGGCAAAGGGGTCAGTGTCCTGCCCGCCAATGTCATCATTGGAGTCACATATGGACTCAGCATCAGCCTCCTCACAAGACCCGATTTCTGAGTCGGAGTCACTCTCTTTTTGTGCTCTAGCACATTTCCACTGCCGCACCCGTTCTGCCTGGCGCGGAAAGGCTCTCTTGCGTGACATAGGCACGATGTCATGGGTGGATATAGTCACACCAGTCTTATTGTTTCTGGAGGCAGGGGGACTTAAGTGCCTGGATTTGGCCATAGCCTTTCTTGGAACATCCCCTATAGGGCTTAAAGCAGAACACGGTAAGCGCGTCGGCATGGCCGAGCCTTCTGCAGCCAAAGGGCATGCCAGTAAGGCCTGTGAAATAGTCTGGGAAAGAGCCGAGGACATGGAGCCAATGGCGGTCATAATGGCATCCGTAACGGAGCGCTGTAGAGCTAGAGATTGGGCATCGTCAGGTACTGACATAGGGTAACCTGCAGAGGAAGGGGGGCCAGAGCTGGCAGAAGGGTTAACCAAAGCATGGGGTATATCCATTTCCCCAGGGGGAAGGGGGGGGGGTGGCAGACACTTTGGACTTGGGCATAATAAAATTGCTGTGAGATATCCCAATGACACCAACTATAAAATAGTAATATATGCTGCAGGGAGTTGAAAGTTAAAATGAAAATGACAGGGAGAGAACAAGCTAGCAGGGGTTAATCACCCCAGACTAGCTATACCTTATGAGAGGGTAGAGATAGGGAGCTCATCAGAGCCCAGACTGTGGGACAGGGGAAGCTCAAGTGATAGGGATACTGATAATAATACCCTAAAGAGGTCTGGAACCCTGGGCTCAAAGGCTAACACAATATAAAAATCCACAAGATGATAAAACATGGAAACATAAAATATATGGAAAATAAATAAGTAAATAATGAAACTTCAAGCAAAAAAGCAAATAAATGGTACAGGTAGCAACAGAGCAATAATGAGAGTAACATCAATAATGCAAATATATAGTATACATAACAATAAGGCAATGATAATATGGAAGAAATTTGTCATGCACTTATCTGTTTGGTAGCAGCAAAGAAAGAGGAATTGTGTGGGGAGGTGCTGACTATTATACTGGGACTTGGTATGGGAGTAGTCTATCACTATGGTTACCATTTTTTCTTACTGTTTGTATTCTTTGCTGCTATTGGTGGACAGTAAAGAAAGGGTTAAGCAATATGAGCCTCCGTGTCTTGACATAAAATTGAATTTCTTCATATGGAGTCTTTGCAAATTCAGGATTTTCAGCATTTGTAATTTCAGAACACATGTAATTTCTTAGCTAAGCAATCAGGGTGGTAGCACATACAACAAAATTATTATAAAAGTCATTTGCTACACCTATGGGGCGTTGCAGTGTTTGGTTGTACATTTGACCGTGGAGGGTTGGCAGTGTATTGGGGAAGTTTGTATGTCACTTATAATTTTTCAAAAGTTTATTGGGTTTGATATGTTATTGTTCAAATTATATCTATATATATTGGTCCTTTGCCATTTTTGTTTGTTTTGTGCATGCATTTCGTCATTGTCTGTAGGCACAATGATCGTTTATGGAGCCGGTACACTTGAACTTGACCACAATGAATCTTTAAAATGATATCATTGAATGAGATGAGATGTAACCCAGGGCAGGTGTGTCCATTTTATTCGCAATTTACACAGAGGGGCATGCACATTCCAAACTCGTTCGAACTAAAAAAAAAATGTATTGCACAGTCTAAATCTGGTATTAGATCTAATCTGTGCCATGAGAGGTTCTTGAGATCATATAGAAATGATTCAAGATTACATTTTGTGAAAGACCTAGTGATTTTAACTGTGAGAGAGGATTTAGTGGCGCAATACACTAATCAGTGGTCACTGAAAGTATTAGGAAGAGCTGGATTCTATTAGGACAACTGGAGAGAAACCAATCCAGCAAAGTATGGCTAGGACTTTTCATATTAATGCAAGTTGTGTAGGAAATGAATTGTGTCAGCTGCAAAGTCTTAAACAGAGAACATGATTTATTATTTTTAAGATTAAGCCAATCAATATTTAAATCTCCAAAAACCAACAGTTCACTTACTGGGCTTTGAGCTACAGTTTCAATAAGGAGCTGGGTTTTGTCTGAAAGGGAAATCATCGTAAAGCTAGGTGGGTGGTAGATTCCAACAACAATGATCAGTTTACTTAACGGGATCTCGATTGTACCAGAAAGGAAATCAAAGGTGGCAGGGGACCTATAGTTTTGTAAAGAGGTTTACTTCATGGACTTGTCAACATAAATAACAATGCCACTTCCTCTCTTTGCTCTGTAATTTCTAAAGCACGGATACCCATGCATTGCAATGGCTGACTCAGGTATTTTTGCTGTTAGCCATGATTCCGATCGGGTTCGTAATAGGAACACTAACCTTCCAGTTTATGGAGTAAGATGCAGTTGTTGCAGTGCACAAAGTAGAGACCTTTTTAGTGGGGAGACTAGGAATCGAATCAGCTGGGGAATCAGGGTTAGACTCCATATAATTTGCAAGGGCAAGTAGCATATGAAATAAGAATCCCGTCATAATTTTTTTATGACTGGGAGGTTTTATAGCTTTTATGTGGCAAGGGTAGGAAGTTTGGATTTTAACACTCAAAACAAGCACTCAGCAGATAAGTTACAGCAACAGAGCAGGCCTTGTGTATAATAATGTATTTTCCAGTTTTAGGTGTGTGCTTATGTGGGTAGTGATGGGAACATGATTGTTAAGAGAAAAAGGTTATCAAGAATATGAGTATGGTCATATTTGGATTTGTGTCAGTGGTATGTACAGGAGGTGTGGAGAGGAAAACTACTGGGAAAAAAACTATTGAAAATAAATTAAAAAAAATGTAAAACAGAAATCATATAGTATTGATTTGGACATAAAAGCAGGAGTATGGCAAGTCGGGAGTATTATAAGAGGTTACGAAATTGCAAGAATGTGCCTGTTAGTGTTTGCAGCTGTCTTTTCTAAAGAGTTAAACTTGTGTGAGCGATTATAAATAAGGAAATAAGCTTGGGCTGGGTACAGTAGTAACTGTGTTACTTTAGTTCTGGGGATGTCTTGTAACTCAGGCTGTAGAGAGGTATTTCAGAGTCAGATTGGCCTGCAATAAAGATATGGAATTAGGACAATATATCTATGCACAGATATGGTGAGGATTATTCAAGCAAAACAAACATTTGGGTAGGCAGAGGCATAACTAGAAATCACTAAGCCATGGTGCGAAAATTGCCCTGGGTTCCACCCCCAGCCCCTCCATGCATCACACCACAATGTGTGTCAAGGACAGGGAGGAGGGAAGGAGATCACTAATGGACAGGGAGGGACCAGGGGGGAGAAAGACACAGAGAGGGGCTTGGAATCAAGGAGAAACACATGATGGCCTAGGGGGGAGAAAAACACAGGGCTGGGAGTGAAAGAGAAACAAAAGGGGCCTGGGAGGAAGGCACATAGAGGGGCCTGGGGGGATGCACATGGTGGGGCTTAATGTGAAAGGGACACACAGGGGGGCTGGGGGGAGGCATGTTGCCTGGGGGTGAAAGAGAAACACACAAAAGAGCTGGAAAGAGTAAGACACAAAGAGGTTGGGAGAGAAGGAGACATGCAAAGGGGCTGGAGAAAGTAAGACACACAATGGGGAGTTGTAAGAGATACACAAGGGAGGTGTAAGACACACAATCGGGATAAATAGAGAATAAGATACACTAAAGTGGGTAAGACCTTTAAAAGAGGGGATAAAAACAAAAAAGGGGGTTTAAGAGGCACACGGGTGAAGATGCTTTTTTTTTTTTGGAGGAAGGTTCGCCAAAATGCATCTTCGCCTGTGTACCCAAAAATCCTTGCACTGGCCCTGTCTGTTGCTTAGGGCAGTGGAGCAGCTGATGGAGCTCTGTGTTACTTGCAGGTCTGGAGCTGGATGTCTCAGACTCAGACAAAAATTAAGCTAGCAACATGCACAGTGAGGCTTCAGTAAATGAAACTACCTTACTACCGCCAAGGCCCTCATTAAACAACATCAGATAGTTGTTGCTTTGCTTCTCTATCAGAATGAGTCTGTCTGGCACTGAAATAACAGGTACCAGATCCATGGTTTTGATGTATGTATCATCCCCCTGCAGTCTGACTGCTCAATTCACTGCTATTTAGGAGTTAAATAACTTTGCTTATGCAGCCCTAGCCGCAGCTCCACTGCATGTGAACTATACAGTCTCCCTATATATTTCCGATGAAGCGAGGTCTAATCTTTACTGCACATTCATTTTAAGTTGCATTTATTTTCCTGCTCTGTTAATAGCTTGTTAGAGTCTGCAGGAGCCTCATTATTATTATTATTATTACTGGCATTTATAAAGCGCCAACAAATTCCGCAGCGCTGTACAATTTGGAAAAAGACACACACAATAAGAACAGGCCGATAAAACAGGTAGAGTACCCTGCCCGTGAGCTTACAATCTGAAGGGTGTGTGTCATTAACCGCTTAAGGACAGCGCTTCAGAAGTAAAGGCCAGCAGGACAGAACATTTTTATCATGTTTCCTTAAGGAATTCAAATTAAATTAACAGACCAGGAGAAAAGAACTTAAAGTAAACACACTGTGCTGTAAAATCTGATTGAAAATAAATATTTTTTTCAGGTAGCCTGTGTGATTCCTAGCCAGGGGAGATATTGCTAGGGCTGCATAAACATAAAGGGAAGTGATTGAAGTCCTAAATAGCAGATAATTGAGCAGTGATACCACAGGGGCATAAGCTATACACCAAAACTGCTTAATTAAACAACAGTAAGTTTTGTGCTTAAAGTATCCCTTTAACAAAATACATCAGCCTTCAATTCCATATTGCATGTTATTCCTTTAGATTGTTTGAGCAAGGTTCCTGTACTTTGTCTTGCTGCAACAACATGTTTGTTCATCCACCTATTGTAGCGTGCTGCTCAATATGTCGGCGTTTTTTTAAATTATCATACAAAGCTGCAGGTCATTTTGATTGTAGATTATGGATGCCTCAGTTTTCAGATAAGCTTTTAAAATAATCCCAATCTGTTAAAAAAAAAAAAAATTTAGAAGTTCAACTGATTTGTCTGCAAAATCCCCTTATACTTATGTAGATAAAGCAATTGAAACGTTTTTTCTTACCGATTGTGCTCATTTGAAAAGTTTATCCAAAATAATTAAATCTAGACTTATATCTGTAATCTATGTATGTCTTTCTTCATATTATTTCTCAGCAAGTGATTTTATTTCATTATAATATTCTGGTAGTTGATACATATCTGTATTTTTACATTTTAGAAAAGCCTATCTGAGTCACTCGAGAGGAAATTCACATTTTGATAGAAGAATAAAGGGAATCGTATTTAAAAGCTGCTCCTGTGAAAATGATTAGAAGTAATTTTCATGAGTGGTCAAGTGAAAGTTATGTCTTAAATTCAATTAGAAATGTGAGATACTTTTAACAATAGGTGAACATTACTTCTGAATACTTTGTCTGAATACCTATACTATCTTGTAATTGAATGAATCTACTTATTTGAGCTTAAAATACTTTATCTATAATTGGTTTGGATATAGATTATACAGCTGGTGCTCTGTCCTCTATGGGCATTCTTGTATGGCTCAATCTTCAATTTAATGGGTTTTGTCCATAATGCCATTATTTATTTTTTGACTATAACTTAATATAAGCAAGAACCCCTTGTGGTTTGTTCACACATGCCAAAGCCATCTCTTTCAACAAATATGTGATTTTTTTTTTATCTGTTAGTTTTGTTTTGGTTGCCTAGTCTAAGGTGCTGCATATTGTCTTGGGACTCATGATACCAAATGTAGCAACAGTTTAAAAAAAACACTGATTATATATTTTTATATTTTGGGTGACCTTACATCTTTTGCTGCAGCAAAATTATCCTTTTAGCATTAATATAGAACAAACATATTTACAGCTCTGTACATTCATGACATACCGTAGAAATGCCAACAAGCTACTGACAGACAAACTGAGAGGTGAAAAGGGACTGGCTCAGTCTAGGATATATATATCTTTCATCAACAATAATTTATTGTTCAAAATATTTTTATGCATAAAAAATATATATGAAGCCAAAATCCAAGGTGGTCCTACCCTCAAAATGTTTGCAGGTGTTTCATTCCATGACACTGAAATACTTGTAATTGTTTGACTTTCTCACTGAAAATAAAGAATGCACATATTTATTGTGATTGAATAAATGGTTTAATGTCATTCTGAATATTTGCGTGTCACTTTAATATATCTGTATCTTATTCCCTACTGTTAGAGCCTGCAAGGAGGATACCAGTCTACAATGAATTATGTATTACATTAATAGTTTAAACTTTTACTACAGTTTGTCAAATTGACATACATTGGAGTATTTAATAAGATGCAGATTTCGAATCCAAACACACTGGGTAGCTCCTTTACTCCTTTTTTACTGTTAAAATTACAAAACACATATTTATATAGTTTGTGATTGTAATTTATTTTCATTACTGACCCTGCAATGCAATGTAATCTATTTGTTTGACTCCTTTTTTATTTATTATTTATTAAAAGTCATATTGGAATACCTTTTACTTAACCCCTTAACGCCATTAGGATGTATCATGCTGCCCTGCACAATACAGGCTTAAATGCCCTTATGGAGGCATGGTACGCCATAACGATCGCAATCCCCCCTGGGTATAGAAACTCTCCTACACTGGTGATCCACGTTGCTCCTGGTTGGGGGGACTGCCTGACAACCCATACAGTTCCCCTGCTGCCAGTCTGGCTATCCTGGGCCTTGTGAGTAAGATGATGTTGCAATGACAAGGTGGCAATGGCAGTCTGCTGAACTGCCTGCAGGGAAACTCTCTGGGTTGTCAGGCAGTCCCCCAAAGTGCAAAAAAGTTATAAAAGTAATAATTAAAGCCCTAAATAATATATTATACATGTATTGCATATGCATAATATATTATACATTAATTAAAGCATTCCATCAATATATAATACATATATAATTTTTATTGTTCCTGTATTTTGGTGTTCATATATACATTTTAATATCAAAATACACTAAGAATGAAATTATTTATATATTATATATGTATAATATATTAATGGGATGCATCAATTAATTTATAAATTCTGGGTGAGTTTTCTTAAAATTTCACCAGCCACCGCTGTCTCATTTATTTTCTGTAACTGATCAACCAGGAATTGTTTGGATGTGTTGGGTAACATTTCTTGCAAAGGTTTTCACTTATAGAAGGTACAGACTGTGACCTACAACGACTGGACCAACAAGTAACCAATCAGTAGCACCCCATTCATAAAAAAGATACCTACCTTTTTGGTTGACCATTCTAAGCCAATAAATGGCGCCCCTGTAAAGCGGCAATCCATGCTTTCTGGAACTGCATTGAAGAAACTGAATGCTGGTGACAGGGAGATCCACCACTGAAGTGCAACCTTTGTATATATGTATGTGTTTGTGAAAATGTATGCACCGTCACAGTGTCTGGAAGGGTAGTGAAGGAATGGTAGTCTCTACTCACTTACCTCCCCCTAATTATTTATTTAGCAGCAGGTAAATTCTCAGGTTGCTTACTCCTAGGAAAAGTGTGTTTTGTTTGAATTACTGAGATTACAGCCGTGAACAGTGAGACCTATCAGAGAAAACAGGTATTTTGTTTATTAGTGTATTCTTTCCGGGATAGTTAGGATCACTGAATGTTTAGTTAGTACTCTAAAAGAGAGAGGCTTTTGTTTGTAGCATTTTTTTAATCAACTATTAATGTGGCATTTGTTTATTTATTGAATAAAACTGTTCCTTTCTGCAATTTTAAGTGTGCAGCTATTTATACCCTAGAAAACTTTGTTATTATGGCTGGGAATCAGTACCCCGTGTGGTTGATGTTTCACGGTATATATATATATATATATATATATATTTTCCTTAGCAGGTCTTAAAATTAGATAAATACAACCTCAGATGAACAACACATGACATGTGACACCAATTCATTATTTATTTAACAAAAATAAAGTCAAAATGGAGAAGCCATGCTTTCATAGGAATTAAGAGGCTAAGAAGCAAAAAGGTGCTGCTAATCAAATAACCTTGAGTAATTGATAATCAGCAAGTGTGCCACCTCTATAAAACAGAAGAAGGGGTGATGAGCACATTGCATAAAGGCAAGGCTAAAAAAGAGAAATCACATGAAAATAGAAGAAGTCAATGGCAAGTGAAATGTAAAAGGGTAAGATGACATGTAAAGGAGTGAAGATAGGTAAACTACATGGAGTGCTTATAGTAAAGATAATATATAAACAGTGCTATACAAAGTAATTGAAATACATTACACCGCATTAAGTACAGACAAAGACAAGCCAATTCAGCATTCTGGGTCCTGTTTATAGATCCTGAATTATAAAGATGGTGGTTCCAATTTTAAAAAAGCAAGGCCTTTAATTCCAAAGCTAGAATGGTTCCAACCACACACTCAGTTTCACTACTACTGGAGAATTGTGAGAATGGCACTCCACCAGTGTGGTCTTTGTCAAGGTCATGTAAATGTGCTTGAAATAGACCAAAAGGGAAGTTGAAACATAGCTTTGAATTGCCATTCTTATAGTTGTGACATGCTGAACCTTCTTTTATACTTCCCATATTTAATCCCTATTTAAAATCTCTGACTAGCCTTGATTTTCTACTTTTAGTTGTTGCTTATTTTGTCTGGGTTTCTTACAGCCTGGATTTTCCAAACACGATCTTACTTTTTCAGAGAATACTTGACACACACCTATTAAACATAGTACTATGGCAAATTACTACTTTATATTAAGAGCTGCAATTTTCCCATCCTTTTCCTTTCCTCCACTCTTACTGTATGATCAACTAGCCAAGCACTTTGGCTTTTACGGTCTGTGTTTTTATTATACAATTTTCTAGTCTGTGACGCATGAAACAAAACAAGTCATCTTTGTGGGTTCATATAATAAAGTGCCCATATATCTGTATATGGTTTATTATAATGCATATTATTCCTCGCATAATGGGAGCCATGGATTTAGAGAATGTTAAACAATCATGGTCTCCAAGATTGACATTGAAGAGCATGGTTTCAAGGGAATAATCAAAGGAGTTATTAAACATGAATTCAACTAGAGAAGCAATGTAGTCCATTTATTCTGTTGCTAAAATTGTAAAACAAATATTGTTTCGAACTATGCTTTATATTCTTTATTTGTTTATATGACTGGGAGTAGTATATTGAGGAGTATTGTACTTCAATTACATTTTGTTTACAGAAAGTGCTATAAAAATGTAATATAAAGTCTCCAAAAGATGTGATCGGGAATACCATGATGCCTCGGGATCCCTTCCTGGAAAATATCTGGCCAAGACATCAGAGTAGTTAACTTTGGAAAACGTGATGAAATGGGTTTGTTTAGAAAACAGATGATTTATCAACAGTATTGCATTCTATTGTTGGGATATATTAATGGTCTGTGAAGTCAATTTTTTATATTTCAGTCTGGGAATGCTGCACATGGTAATCCAGTAACGAGAAACAAAGCTAAAACACAAGAGCACCATGCCAGATATTCACAATCTCCATGAGGAATACAATTAAGAAAAGCAGTACATATCCACAGTATGTCGAAAAAAAAGAAGAGGAGCGGTAAAAAAAAATCTATATTAATATATTTATAAATGTTCGTAGATGAGCGCACTCGTAGGAATTAGAATTTTAATTGATATAATTATTAATAGCAATCCATGGAAACAATGGTCAACATTTTAGCCCTGCCTTGACTATTTACAAGACTTGAAAGTCTTCAATTCTTGAAAAAGGTCCATGCAGGACTAAAACATTGACCAGTGTTTTAATGAATTTGTATCAATAAAAGCATCAATCTGAATTGTAAATCCTACACGTGCGCTCATCTTGGAATATTTATATCTGTGGATGAAGTTTTGCACTGAGGTATTGACAAGACTGGGGAGCTGGAGTGCAGGGCATACAAGTTCTTAATATAAATATATATATATACAGGGGTGTATTTGCCGCGAGGCAAACAAGGCATTTGCCTTGGGCGGCATTTTCCAGGGGGCGGCAAAAAAAGCCGCCCCCAAACGCCCAGGGCAAATGCCTTGTTAGCCTTGCGGCTAACAGACACCCTGGGCTGGTGGCTGCTGGGCGGGCGGGCGGGCGGGCGGGCGGGCGGGCGGCTGGCGAGGGAGCACTTCCTCTGAGCTGTCTGCTCAGCTCCCTCGCGCGCCGCAGAGTGAGGCTGGGAGCCGGAATATGACGTCATATTCCGGCTCCGCCTCCCAGCCTCACTCTGCGGCGCGCGAGGGAGCTGAGCAGATAGCTCAGAGGAAGTGCTCCCTCGCCAGCAACCAGCCCAGCAGCCCGACCGGCAGCCCCACTAGACCCCAGGGAGAGGGAGAACCCCCCCCAGCATTCCCAAAGGTAAGGAGGCTGGGGGGGTAAATAAAAAAAAAAAAAAACGAGTTAATGTGAGTGAGTGTGTCTGTTAGTGTGTGTGTGTGTGTGTGTCTGTTAGTGTGTGAGTGTGTCTGTTAGTGTGTGTGTGTGTGTGTGTCTGACTGTGTGTGTCTGTTAGTGTGTGAGTGTGTCTGTTAGTGTGTGTGTGTGTGTGTGTCTGTTAGTGTGTGTGAGTGTGTCTGTTAGTGTGTGTGAGTGTGTCTGTTAGTGTGTGTCTGTTTGTATGTTAGAGTGTGTGTGTGTGAGAGTGTGTCTGTTAGAGTGTGTGTGTGTCTGACTGTGTGTGTCTGTTAGTGTGTGTATGTCAGTGTGTGTGAGTGTGTCTGTTAGTGAGTGTGTGAGTGTGTCTGTTAGCAGCTAACAGACACACTCACACACTCACTAACAGACACACTCACTAACAGACACACTCACACTCACTAACAGACACACTCATACACTCACACACACACACTGACAGATACGCATCCATTAGCTAACAGTTAGCTAATGGATGCGTATCTGTCAGTGTGTGTGTATTTAGAAGGCGGGGAAAGGGTTGGGTGGGGGTGGCGGGGGGGGGGGGGTGGGGGTGAGGGGGGCGCCTGAGTTTTGTCCTGCCTAGGGCAGCACAAAACCAGGATACACCCCTGTATATATATATATATATATATATATATATATGTATGTATGTATGTATGTATGTATGTATGTATGTATGTATGTATATATATGTAATTGTGGGCCTGTAATTGTGGGAGGTACAATTTTTCCCTACTTAAACCCTGTCAGAGACATTTCCGGAAGTGCCCCTCCCACCGCACCCTCAATTATACATCATTTCACCTTGGTGGGCCCTCTTTTACAGGTCTAAACTCACATCAGTTTCGGCACACCTCAGCTGACTTTGCTCTTTCTAATACTGTTTTCTTTCTTATTTGTTTCCTAACGTCCTCGAAATGTGCCATACACAAATAAATATATTTATTTATTAAATATATAAATATCGATTTAAAAAAAAAATAATAATTTTTTACTGCTCCTCATTTTTGCATCTCTTGGTTACTTCTCATTTCTAGTCATTCGTTTAATTTTAAGTCTCTATGGCAGTTTAGAAATCAGGAATTCGGACAATCACTCAACAGACAAATTGCAGTTCGTAATGAAATTAATCTCTACAGATTAATGGTTTGCAAAAAGTTAAGGTGTTATATAGTGAGGTGAAAAGAGAAGCTCAAATTTATAAACTTCATACCAGGGTTTCAAAACATAGAGACTGTCAAATGCATCCTTACATGACAGTAGAAGGATCATTGTGAAGTAGACTATGACCTGATTTTAGTACCATAGTTAGAGGTACTACTAGTAACTGAGAAGATTCAAAATAAGGGATCATATTGCTAGAGAAATAAATAGTCAAGTCCCATCTCTGTATAAACAAAGTATGCCAAACCTATTTTATTCCTTACCAAATCTTCCACTTTATGAAAATTAAAACCACTTTTACTGTATTATAACAAGGCTGACTTTATATAATTTTTAATTTACTGTAAATTAAAGAAGAAATATAGTTCAATGAGTAATAATATGCTACTTCTTAAATGCATAATTCATATTTGTGTTTTTCACTAATTTCTTTTTTATTTCTAGCATGTTAAATCTATCTGTGATTTAATTAAGATTTTTTGTAAAGTGTTCAACAATAATACTACATTTCATTACCTAGAAAAGCTTTGAGCAATTCATAATTAAATAATGTATATTATTGTCGTCCCATAATACATTTTTTTACTGTGTCAACCATCAATGAACTATTTTCCTATTTGTATAATCTCAGTTATTGGAGATTTGATAATGCTGAAGAAGTTCTGTGGGCACATATTTTAAAATAACTTAAACGGTTTTATTTTGCAAATGTCTTCCACTTTGAGCTGACTAAAGCACAAACCCCGAGAACCATTTAAAAAGCAAGGATGTTAGGAGAGATAAAATAAACTACATGCATTTGTTGTATAGAGAAGTTATTCATCATTTCTAAAACATAGATTTAGCTACCTTTTCAAGCTGCAGCTACTGACATGCAGTACAACTACAATAAAACTGCTGACATGATTTTTTTCTAAGCTTATTTTGAGTTTTGACACTCTGGATTTTCCTATTAACTTGTTCCATTACTGACCTTATCCACTCATGTAAACTACACAAAAACAAGTAAATCTCTAAATGCTTGAATATCTCCAAGAAGGTAACAATCATATATTTTAATGGAACAAACTGTACTTATATAAGCAAGAATGATGTAGAAAGAAATATTTGTGTACGGTAAAGACATGAAAGCTTTACTGTTTTGACCAGTACTGTTTTGACCAGTAGCATATGAGAGCAGGTTAAGGCGACCTTGGCACTCCAGATGCCATGGATTACATCTCCCCTGATACTTTCCCAGCATTATGGGCATTATGGGTGTAAGAGCATTATGGGAGATGTAGTCCACAATATCTGGAGTGACAAAGGTAGCCTACCCCTGCACTACAGGTTTTATGCCTCAGAGTTTGTAATGTTCCAGTTACAGGCTGAAATGGGTGGAAAGGATAAATGGTCTGTGAAAGACAAGCCATATCTGTTCAATTAAATAATTTAAAAAAGACTTCCAACTGATCCATCTGTTTCCAACTTCTAGTGCAATATTCCCTGAAAGGTGTTTGGCAAAGTTACAATACACTCACCTCCACTATTGTATTACCTCTTCAGGTTTAATTAACAAATGTATATATTTTGTATATACATATGGTATACATATATATATAGTTATATATATAATATATAATAGGTATTAAGTGTTCCAACCCATTAATTAGCTAAGTTAACCAAGGTATATTCTGAAAATTGAGATTTTAATATATGCAGAAATTGAACAGAATATATCTTTGCATCTGGATCCTCCACTCTATCTCCATTCTTATTCTCTGGAAAAGAACCTGTATAAATAATACTGTATGATATATATATACACACATATACATTTCTTTCTTTTAGTTTTCTATTGCTCATTTTTTGTTTTAAATTATTTAAAAAATGTACATATATAATTTTTTAATAGATCAAAGAGTCTTCAAAATATATTTGACTTGAAATATATATATATATCAATGTGTATTATTTAAACAACATCAAGCCTTAAAAAAATATAAATTTAATGTACTTGGATTATCCTGCAATCTCCCAACCCACACATTTGTGTCTACATGGTTATGAAGGTGGTAATAATTTTGCTGAAAGGACTAAAAGCTTGGATTTGCTTTCCGTGAGACTCTACCTTAATATCTATCATTAAGGAAGTTAGTCATACATTTTACATAATGCGCTACCAAATGTGCTTACTTTATGATTCTCTTATATCTTTTATCACATACATAACTTTCTGATGCATTTAAAATTTTAAAATATAATTATTTGTAATTGGAATTTAATGATTTTTAAACCTTATATCTTCAGAAAACCAATGGCTTTTTATCTTTTTTGGCAGTGCATTTAAATATTGTAAGATGTCTGATGCTATTAAGAACCCCTGACATTAAGTCATCTAAATCTGTTACAGAAAGTGTTTCATTGATGAAAGTCAGAGAAGAGTTGCTCAAGAAGAAAGTCTTTCAAAAAGCACAGAATTTTCATAAAGTTACACTGTATTAGCTGAGATGCTTTCAGAATAATATACAATTTCAAGATGATTGACTCTAATAATTTCAGTGCAGGATATGTGTTCAAAACATTGCAGATCACTGAGTTGGCATAACATTTACTTGTAAATAAAGTAGTGATGTAGAAAGATGTTAAATATTTAGTGTGCAGATATGGCTCATTTGAGGAGATTGAAATCTCTACGTGTCAATTTTTTTCCTAGGAAGAAAAAAATAAAAATTTTAAAGATAAAAAGCAATTCCAGGGGCTTGGCTTGCTGCAATTCCGAGAGGATGTAGTGGGGTTGAGCTGCAAATAAATAATGCAGTTTACAAGCTTTAAGGGTCTTTAATACCCTGTCAATCGACGTTTTGCAACTGGCACAAGTATTGGGCATGTCTTGGCCAACATTAGCACTAGTTCTGGGTCCAACTAATACTGCTGTGGCACAGCTGCGTCCTCCGACTGGTTGCGGCCTGATGTGGTTCATTGGTGAGGGAAGCGGCCAATCTCTCCGACCAAGACTGTACCAGCTCTTCTGTGGATATCAGAGCCCCATACTCCCCCCTTTGGGCCGGGGATATCTCGGTCCCCACCAAGGGCAGCATGACTCACCATCCTGTGGTTCCCGGGTGAATTCTGGGTGGGTGGCCCCCTCGTGTACTGTCTAAAATGCCGAAAGCAACACTGAAGCGCAGCATGCTGCTACGGGCAGCGGCATCCTGAAACTCGCACTGGCTACAGAAGCAATCCACGCTGTCTGCTCCAAAGCTGCAACTGGATCGCAGGGCCTAAGAGAGTTTCTCCCAGACGGGAACTTCAGAGGACTGTGTGCGGTACAGGTGCACAGGTGGATCCTCGTTCCCTGGGACCACTGGGATCTTCACCAGATGGAAGAAGAGCGGCATGTGCCCATCATCCATTATACCTGCTTGGACTTTACCTGTATGCATAGGGGCATAGGCTGAATGGGCTGCAGTTATGGGGTTGTTACCTCTCTTTCTCAGCTCATTTCTTGTGTCTATCGTTTCTATCATGCACCCTAGACCACTCTAACTATCTTAACAACAGCTAGAGACCAGTCGAAATGCTATTGGTGGTAATTTACTCATAAGTTTAGTCAGCTTCTATCTAGTGCAAATAAGCATTACTCACCATGTCTAGTATTTTTGTTTAGTAGCCTTGAACTGAGACATGATAGACCAGCATGTTTAGTATATCAGAATTTAAAAAAAACTACATCATCAAAATGCCATGCAATGTACTTTCACTCAATGTATATGACTTCCTGCAACCTGTTTTTTCTATGTTGATTGTTATGCTTGTAGTTACTGTTTTGGCATTGATCAACACTCCTTGTACACTCAAGTACTGCAAAAAATAAAGAATAATAAAAAAAAAAAATTCCAGTGATTAAACACAATTATACATTGCTCAATGTATCCTTCTTAGACAAAAAATCATATATTCAAGATTAGCCCCTCGTGGCGATCGGCAGTGCTCCCGATGTGGGGAGACTGCCTGCAGCCCAGACAGTCTCCCCATGGCGGATTAGGACCCCTGGGGCCATGTGATCGCTTAACAGAGCGATCACATGGTCACAATAGGTGTCCATGTGTCTGCCTGCAGGGGGACTCCCTGCTAGTGTAAAATAAAAATATAATTTAAATAATAATTATGTATGTCTATATATCATATATATAATGTCATTCTAAGTGTATTTTTATATTAATATGTACATATATTAATATAAAAATACACTTAGAATTAAATTACACACATATATATATAATATATATAATAACTATATATATTGTGTGTGTATATATATATATATATATATCATAAAATACAAATAATACGTAATTTAAATTAAATAAAAAATTTAAAAATAATAATAATTTCTTTAAAAGAATTATATATCTATATGAAATGTTATTCTAACTGTATTTTGATATTAATATATATATATATTTATATCAAAATGCACTTTGAATGAAATTGTATATATATATCTATGTATTTATAAATAAATAAAAATAATAAGACATATGCATATAAATACAATAAATAATTATATAAATATACACGTAGACTTCAAAAAATATAATATAAATTCTATGTGCGTATTTATGTAATATTTTTACATAATTAAGTAATTTTATTGATTGCAATTTGAGGGACCTGCCTGCCAACCCAGGCCGAAAGTCCAGAGAATTCAATTTGCTAGCACTGTATTTTACCCTGTAACTTTATATGACACCCTAAAACCTGTACATGGGGGGCACTGTTTTACTAGGGAGATTTCGCTGAACACAAATATTAGTGATTCAAAACAGTAAAACATATCACAGCGATGATATTGTCAGTGAAAGTGACTTTTTTTGCATTTCTCACACACAAACAACACTTTTACTGATCTTATAATTGTTGTGATACGTTTTCCTGTTTTGAAACACTAATATTTGTGTTCATCAAAGTCTCCCGAGTATAACAGTACCCCCCATGTACAGGTTTTACAGCGTTTTTGAAAGTTACAGGGTCAAATATATGGGTCAAATATTTTTACATTGAAAATGGCCAGGATGGTTACATTGCCTTTGAGAGTGTATGGTAGCCCAGGAATGAGAATTACCCCCATGATGGCATACCATTTGCAAAAGAAGACAACCCAAGGTATTGCAATTGTTCATTCTTTTTTGTAGCCACTTACACTGGCCAAAATTAGCATTCAATTTAGTTTTTTACTTTTTTCACACACAAACAAATATGAACGCTAACTTTGGCCAGTTACCCCATATTGAATACCATGGGTTGTCTACTTTAAAAAAAATATGTACATGTGGGGTGTTATTCAGAGATTTATGACAGATAATAGTGTTACAATGTCACTATTGCTAAATTTTAAAAATGTATGTTTTGAAACCGCAATATCCTACTTGTACTTATAGCCCTATAACTTGCAAAAAAAGCATGTAAACACTGGGTATTTTTAAACTCAGGACAACATTTTGAATCTATTTAGCAGTTTTTTTTTCATTCGCTTTTGTAGATGAGTAAAAGATTTTTCAAGTAAAAGTAAAAAAACATGTATTTTTTTCAATTTTTCATCATATTGTTTTTAAATTAAATTACATGAGATTATATAAATAATGGTATGTAAAGAAAGCCATTTTTGTCCTGAAAAAAAATATATAATTTGTATGGGTGAAAAAAACAAAGAAAAACACAATATGCTTATCACAGTGTCAAAGACAGTTGTGACTCGCTGTGTTGCTTGGACATATAAAGTAGTCTAATGAAAATTTATAATTAACTATATACACATACATTCTGAAGTTTAGGATATCCCTATAAGGTGAGGGTTAGAAAATAAAGTACATTCCAAATTGCTCCAAGGTACGTAGATAGTATATAGATATTGTGAATATATTAATAGTATCAGATATCCACTCTGAGCTTTATTGTGTCTGGCTCAGTGGATATCCACAGCGCTATCTATATTAAATCTAGTATACTAACAGAAAACAAGATACTCTTAATTGCTATCCCTGATATTACAAAGTACTCCGTATTACAAAGTCTATCCACATTTTCAAGTTACTAACGAAACACTCTATTTATTTAAGACGTATATAAGGTTATTGCATGGAATAGCAATCAGTTATGGATAGGTAATATTCTCCGTATTCTCTTGCCACCCATTTTTTTGCTCTCCACAAGTTTAAAGGGTAATCCAGACGTGGACCCCTTGCTCACGGTGCCTAGGGAGATATCAGCTATGCCTCACTGATGATGTCTAACAAGGCTGAAACGATCGTCTGGGGTTGCTGTGTCTCTCATGCAGAGGGAACTTGCTGGCATTTCGGATCTGGACTGCCGGTATGTTTCAGAGATGTTCTCTCTGTAATGGCACAAGATGAGCAAAAATCAGCTTGAGAACTGAGCAGGGACCCACCGAAAGGCAGGCTATTTCAGCTGCTGCCCATTCTCAGTATTCTCTTGTGACCCATTTTTTGCTCTCCGCAAGTTTAAAGGGTAATCCAGACATGGACCCCTTGCTCTGGATAGGTAATAATTATATTTTATCCAGAAGGACACCTCAGAGAAAAGTAATGAAAATGAAAATAGAAATAAAAATAAAGTATACATGTAACTTTAGTAGATAAAAAGATCTTGTCTCTCTAGAGTTGTAGTTGGAAATTAATTAAGGAGTATTGCTCATAGAAACCATGATGCTTAGAGTGCTCAATGGTATATCTATGGATCGATTATTAGGGTATCAAGCTGTCAGAAAGTTAAGTTGAAGGAAGATAGAGGGTATAGTGATGATTAGCAACACCTCACTTCCTAGAAATCAGTCTAGACAGCAATGGAGCAAGCCAAGTCGAACATAATAATAAATTAAACAAAAAAAAACTCTGTGAGGCAAGCTTAATGCCATGCCGTGCCAAGTGTTAAGTGCCCATAAGTGAAAATAAAAATAGAATGCCTGACGCGCATTTCGGTGCTGCATGGAAAGCACCTTCGTCAGAGGCAAACAAACTATTAGAAAAAAGCACTTATATGCACTAAGTGACGTGAGACCTAGATCCACCTCCTTATATGTTAAATATAGTGGTGAACGAAAAGAATCAGTATATGAACGGATCATGTAAAATTGAGCCGAAGGGATACATTGAACAGTTATGTGTCAAGTGTACTTCTCTTGTACAGGACACTGATACATTATTATTGCATCAATTAAGGGTCATGTGTATCCATAATATAGTTTTACCTTTATATATTGGTCCAATATGATTATGTTATCCTAATACTAGAGCAAAGAGAAGTTATAATGGTCATGTTTATTTTTATTTACACATATTGGTGTAGAATTTTAAAATATATACAGAGAGAGAAGGGAAGAGGAATTGTCAAGTCCTCATTTATTTGTACCTTAACATTAGTATAACCATATGGAATGTGAGGTTCCCCTATCAGCGAGTCACAACTGTCTTTGACACTGTGATAAGCATATTGTGTTTTTCTTTGTTTTTTTCATACATAATCCCTGGGGTTAGGCCCCTTCATATCCCTGGAGACTCCCTTTTGTACTTTGGATAGTGGGTCACAACTGGAGCACCTACACATGTGGTTGTTGTTCGGCGGTGATTAACTATCATATATACATAATTTGTATGGGAACAGCAAATGAGAGAGCGGAAAATTACAGCTAAACACCACAAAAGTGTAAAAAGAGGCCTGGTCGCAAATGTACAACAGTCCGGTCCTTAAGGGGTTAAAGACATTATGTAAATTATATACAAACACATGCATTTATTAATAAATGTAAATGAAGCAGATAAATGTTTACACATTTGTCTCACTTGTAGGTTTTCAAGATACTGGTGCTCCACACCAATCCCCTTATTCCAGTCTAAATGAAAGAAATACTGCTCACGAAGCTTGAGTAGAGCCCCAATAGCTTTCATTTAGTCAATTCAGTCAAACCATTCAGAATAAAATTAGTGACTCTACTACATGCAACCAAGAGTATCAAATGGATTACAATAGGAAAAATGCCATTAAACCTCAATTCAGTGGCTTTATGGTACATGAGCAAATGACTCAAATGAATTTCGATAGGAAAATGCCAAGCTTGAGCAATAATAGCCATGTAAAAATACACACTCTAAAACCTCTGTGTCAATACCAACGTAATGACACAAAGGATGGGGAAGGATAAAAAAAGAAAGAATAACTTATTTTATATAGCGATATATAATTATGCGGGCAAGTCTCTTTGAATTAATACTTTAAGCATACACAAGTAAATTGTAATATTGAACAATACTTGATTCAATAGAAACATAGAATGTGATGGCAGATAAGAACCATCCGGCCCTTCTAGTCTGTCCAATTTTCTAAATACTTTCATTAGTCCCTGGCATTATCTTATATCTAGGATAGCCTTATTGCTATCCCATGCCTAAACTCCTTCACTGTGTTAGCCTCTACCACTTCACCTGGAAGGCTGTTCCATGAATGAATTTACTACTCTTTCAGTAAAGTAATAAATCCTGATATTGACCATAATTATTATTATAACATGTTAATATTCACATATTCACATAGTTTGAGAATTTTATTAAATAAACTTGTAGATATTATATTGTACTGATCCCCAAACCATAATGTAAAATAATTAACTTTCATATGATTCATACTAATTGCAGCATGACCTAATTATCACTAATGGACTGTAACACTTTAAATGAAAACTTAATTTGCTTTATTTTTCTTGTTTTCTACAATATAAGTATAACACATTTTACTAATCCCTATGAATTTACTAACTGCAGGAGATACAGTATTTAAGAAAATATTAATTACAGAGTTTTATGTCTTTTTCAGATCTATGACTAACATTGTATTTAACATGGAAGGCATTTTTATGTCTAAATACATCACAATGAACATTTTACAACTCCCATGAGCACTATAATATGGATTCTGAAAAATCAATGACAAGAAAAAAAGCATTTTGCCCAACTATCATTTATATGTAATCCAGCAATGCAATATCAATAACTGAATGGTGTAGTCCATCAGCTTTAACACGTTAATTGTATTAGCAACCTTTATTGCATGCCATTACATTAGCAAAATGACAAAGCAAATGATTAGACTGTCCGGTTTGTTCCCTTCTACTAGTTTAAATAGTTTTCTCCTTAAAACAAAGTTAATTTCTGGCCTAACGCCAGTAGCGGACAGACGCACATTATATGAGCTCCGGCATCAACTAACCATAAAATCGATAAAAATTGAAAACACAGGAAAAGACAACATTGCAAATCCAGCAAGCATGGGTAGGAAAACAAAAAAATAAAGACCTGACAAGCCCCGGATGGGGGTGAATATCGGCGATAAGCTCCGACAAGTGCATAAGGTGGCAAGGCCAAATATGGGCGACTACCTTGGTGAATGTTCAGAGTCCTGCTGACTTACCACCACAGGCGCCAACACCACAAACCTCCCGGAGCCCAGAATCTCAGCCTGTCATGATGGGAGTGCTAAGGGGCCTACTCACGGGTCTCCAGAGAACTATCCAAGCTGATGTGGCCTCCCTCCGTAGATACATCACAGGCCTAGTGGGAAGGCTGAGCACTCTGGAGACCTCTTCAGATGGACAGACCCAGAAGATAGCAGCATTGGAGAACCTGGTGAAAGGCCTACAGCAGCAACAAGCAATCACCAAGCAGAGGTTTGCCGCCCTGGAGGATCAGGGGCGGCACAAGAACCTTAAGGTACGAGGCATACCCGAGGAAATACCGGCGGCTGAACTCCCACACCTGGTGAGACGTCTGCTGGTGCCCCAAGGGACTTGGTAGTGCGCTTTCAAAACATGAAAGACAAATTGGCAGTGATGGCTGCCTTCCAGAGGACTTCCCTGTACTCCTTTGAGAACATGGGTCTCTCATTCTATGCGGATATTTCCGGGAGCACAATGGTATGGAGAAGAATGTTCTAACCACTTACTTCCCTCCTCAGAGAACGCAATATAATATATCACCTCGGACTCTCCTAGTCACCCATGGAGGTTCCACCTACCCAATACGTGAGATGCCTGAAGCGGATGCCCTACGAGAGACACTCGGCCTCACACGAGACTATCTAGGCCCCCCCGGACGGGGGAAGGCCCCAGCAGCAACCCACAGATGGGACCCCGCCAAGGTCACCCCATTCGTCCTCCAGCAGGTGGAATCTAGTGCCTACACTGCAACGACCACCTGAGGCTTACCACAGCCTGCCTCACCCTGCACACATTCCAAAGCAGGACTATAGATAACCTGCTGTAATAGACCCGTGCACAGTTTGTTATACCTGTTAGTTTTGTTTTTTGTTGCCGTCCACTCTGTGCTTACCTCACTTTAAAAGCATACTCACACTCCGATGGGTTGGCTTAGTAGCCAACAGCTATCCGCAACCCCCCACCTCTAACCACACGATATAGCTACATACCGTAGGTTCGATACATCTTGGAAGCATAGAGGCATAAAACCTTTTAGAGAGCAGTCCCAAACACACCTAAGGCCAATAAGCGGCCACACCAGTCACATAAGAGACATTATAGACCATGCCAGAACGCACTAGCCAAAAATTACCTTCCAGAACCTGCCTCTGCTTTTGGGGCAATGCAGGCCTGTTTGTTACTTGAGCACAACAAAAATAAAGAATAAAAAAGAAATTAAAAAAAAGAAAGTTCATTTCTACAAAAAGAAGGAAAGAGGGAAGTATTAATGTCCAAGTCTTTAGTTTTTAAACTAGTGATATTTATATATATATATATATATATATATTATACCTTTCATGTAGTGAACTTTTTCATACTTAACATGAAAGGTATAAAGTACTATTTTGCATTTTTAATGTGAGCTTTTTACAAATTAATATTTATTTGTAAAGGGTCAATGTATTTTATAGCACTTTATAATAGGAAACAGATTATGTGTACTTTTGTAACTAAGCATATGCAATAGAACATGTGGAGGTTAATCAAACTGATTGATAGAAACTATATAGGATATAGTCTGCACTCGACTTAAATGCAGAATGACACTAATTACTGCTAAGGCTCTCTTCAGTAAATAAACTACTAGAAGTGGGGTTGGTAACAACACTCATGCAAACATCCCACACACAATATTCACACAATGCTACAGATAGCCTACGCATACATAACCTAACACACAACTCCCCTAAATGCTCAACAGCACAGACAGGCCACATACACAACAGTAAGAACTCATACCCCCTCCCCATTCTCAGAACCAATCAGCAGGTAGATGAGAGGTATGATCATAGTAGTAGAGGGAATGTTTTAGGAGATTATTAGAAAGGGGAATCATGGTCCTATCAACTAGAGTGAATCATGCTCAATGATTTTCCTTGTGTGGTGTAGGGCTTGGATTCATAAAGAAACAATTGCTGCTGGTCCTATACCCAACTCCTGAGACAGAGCTAGGAATTTCCATTTCCCTGGTACCTTATGCACAACCAATCCTCACTACAGCACCATGGGATTCTTACTTTCTGGCACCAATCAAAGGGAATGGACCTCCCTCTTGCCAAGTGTTCTCATCATCAAATCAAGTTAAAATCAACTGTTTTGCAGCTGGTAGACTACACTGACTTTGCTGTTCATTTTTCTGTTTTAAATATTGGAGTTTCAGATCTTTCCCTGAGATTACTAGTTGAGCTTGCAGAGTGAAAATGAATTGAAGGGACAGTTCAAGTTTACTTTTAGTGGATAAAACCCACAGTTCTATGTTATTATTATTAGTATTATAGGTATTTATATAGCACCAACTTATTCCACAGCACTTTACAATATTATACTGGGGATAAATTTAACAATAAATAAGACAATTACAAAATGTTACAGAAACATTAGGTTGTTTCAAATGAGCATACCGTCTAGAGAAGGAGGGGTATAAAACACAATAGGGCAGTAAGAGGGACAGCAAACCAAAAAAGTGGGAAAGTAGCAGAACTGGAGGTAAGAGTGGAGTGTGGCTCTTTAGGAGAGAGTAAGAGACAAAAAATGCTTAATATAAAGTGCGGTGTTTCAGCGTTTTTAGGTACAACTGACACACTTAAAGTGCAAGAATTGTATGTACTTTTTTATTTTTAACAACTTACAGTTAGAAAAAAGCAGGTTAGAGGAAATGTTCAGATAGTTGTATTTCTCATGGAATAGTGAATTGGGACATGAGTGATGCACAAATATCCTGGCTGCATCAAATTCAGCACAAAAAGTGAATAACAAGCACGTGCATAAATGACTCAATGACATGTTGGGTTTCATTCATTAGTTCAAGTTCTTCTTAAATTTCATTTCCTAGGACAGCTGTGCGAAAATGCTTATGTTGCTCAACGGAGCTGAGCAAAGGTCTATCAATTTGTACAAATATAAACAGCACAGACTTTGCTTAATGTTCTTCTGCAGATATATAATAGGTGTCAATTGGATACCACATCACCCCAATAGAAACATTGTATCACCCATTTCTCTCAATCCACTGTTATGTGATCTGAAATTGCAGGAGATGTTTTGACAAAAGAGAATTTCACAGTAGAGTAACTTTTTTTTTCCTTTTTCATTATCTTATTTGTTACTACGAGTGTAGGGTTCAATTCTAGACAGGGTTATTATTTTATCATACTTTAATAGTACATAGAAATGACACAGGAGCTGTAGTGCCATTGTTTTCCGAAATTATACAGGTAGAACAAAGTTTTTACTTCTAAAAACAATGCCATGATCAGTTCTCAGTTTATTATTAACGTATATCAGCCTTGGAGCACTGGCGCTATATGGATATAAATTGTATTGTCAATTTGTTATTTGATAATCACTCCATGTTTATATATATATTAAAAAAAAATTACAAATAGCTGACTGTGTCACTGGATTATTTTATGGCGTTGTTCTAATGAGATAGTCATGCCAGAACTAGGAGTTTTGAGTCACCAAGATCAAAAATCAATGTGATGTCTTGCTTCAGATTTTGTTTCTTTGCATTGTAACCCTAAGTGTTAATGTGTATGCCAATATTGGCAAACAAAGTTTTACGGACATATTTAATTATGAAATTCAAATTTATTATATAACATCTTCTCCTGACCTTGCCTCATTGAGTATTGATTATATACTATTGACTACATTATTAGATTAAAAGGTTGGTCTAAGCACCAAATGCACTTTACATTATTGCAAATAACTTGTTAGCCCCCAAGCCCTCTTTCATTTCTGTGAGTAGGTTATAATGCTAGCAATTTGTAAAAATCACAATCTGACAGCCTGCAATAATGCAATGCATGTAAATTTGAGCTAAATAAACACTTGATTTAATACTCTGTGCAACTCCCCTTTTCTGGTTTTGAACTTTTTGATTATTTCTTAGTTAGTGACCCTCCATTCTTCAGAGATGAGTTGCACAATAGCAATATCTCTTGAATCATTTTTAATATTTTTATATATATATATATATATATATATATATATATATATATATATATATATATATATCTTATCTTACTCCTGTTGCTATACAGACTTTATGTGTACATTATCATGTTTTTCTTGATTAATATTGGTTGTCTTACTAGAAAGAAAAGAGATATCATGACCAATGGGGACACTTTTCTAAGCAGGGAATAAATTGAGAAAACAATTGACTCCGAATAAATCTAGTGAACAGTATGGAAACTGGGGCTTATGAGTTTAATGTACGCAATTGGGGGGCTTATGAGTTTAAGAAAACTGAGGGAGAGTTCAGATTGGCACGGGTACTTATTTCAGATTCAAAGCTTTTGTTTATGTGGTGTAATTGCAATCTTCTTGTGGTAGTTACATCTTATCCCTTTGTGTTACCGCTTTTATTGAAAGGCTTTGTATAAATGTTTTTTTTTCCATATTTCCCTGCTTTGAATTACACATTTTCAATACATACCTTCAGGGGGTAAGGGGAGTGGGTGGGAACTGATCTAGTCAATCAGTGTTCCGTCCCTAGGTATTGTAAAAATCACATCTCAACTCACAACTTGGTCATGCATGTGCAATTGAAAGATCTCATAACACCATCAGTGACAAAACACGCATTGGCAATAAAAGAGCATCGTGTGCATTCATCAGCAGCACTTTGCCGAGATACCACTCACCAGAGGTTTAAAGGAGGATCTTCTCCTACACTTCCCTATGCTTGTCCCGCCCCATATGTATAATGCTTAACATGAGACACAGACTTGCAATTTTTACACACTGTCCTACCCTCCTGCACTGTTATTGACATGGACGTTTGGAGGAATTGCCCTTCTCCCTGCAAAAAGGTAAGCAAGAGGGGAGCAATGAAAAAAATATATTAAAAAAAAACACACTGCCCTGTATGAGTAGGCTGCAGAAGAAATCTGAGACTTTCTAAACACAGTCTACCCTTTAAAATAGCACTGCTACAAGTATTCATCAAATTCACCCTAATACCTAATCAGCCCAAACTCACCCTGCAATACAGTAGACCCACCAACTCACCATACCACAAACTCACCCCCAATTTACCGTGCCATGTGGTCTGTGTGTATATATATATGAATGTGTGAAAGTTTGTGCATATGTAAAAATGTGTGTATAATATATATATATATATATATATATATATATATATATATATATATATATATATATATATATATATATATAGAAAAGTAGTTGGTTGTACTCTCGGATTTCCATTAAAATGGAAAAAAATGGAAGAGTGCAAGAGTGCAACCAACTACTTTTCTATTTGGATGTTTAAGCCCTGGTGCTGCACCCGGTTTGAAAATTTTGGAGCCTGAGTGCAAGGTACAGTTTAACTATAGTGTAGATTGGATTAGCCATATTAGTCCAGTAGACAAGATGCCAAAATATCAGATTATTGCAGTATGCAATGACACCTTTTTTATTGGCCGAACATAATATATAAAAGAAAAGATTTTGAGAGTTTTCCTTGCTTCCTCAAGTCTGAAGCATTACTGATCAATTGAAACATAAATAGTTTGCCTGGTAATCCCCAGTCCTCTGCAGTAAGCCATACGGAAGAGGATTTGGGGTGTTGACAGGCAAGAGGTAATGGTCAGTGGGTGTTGCCAGTGCCACCAAAGGGCATGTACCCGGTTAAATCTAAAGATTGAGAAATATCAATTAACTGGCAAGATGGTTATGCTAAACAACTTGGAGGTCTGTGCCTACTAGGCCTTACAGTAGTATATTTTGAGGGGTAAACTTGGGAGATTGGAGATAAATAGCTCCTTTCTGTTTGGGAAAACGGTACTAATGCACAAAAAAGCTGACTGCTGTCTTTATTAAGTCCTTAATAGCAATAGTTTGCCGATAAAACAGTCTCCCTTTGTTGTAGCTATAGCCTGACCAATAAATCAATAATGTCGGTGGCTAAGGTCTGGTTACCAAAAAGCTAACAAAAAAATCCCCATAAAGGTACATTGGCAGCAAAAAAATCATAGGATAAGGAGTTACAATACTGGCTAAATACAATGTTGCAATGATCAAAAAGTGATCAGCTAAAAGTAATTCCTTCCTTCCTAATCCTACTTGGGAGGTATAGATTGGAGATCAGTTCCCATAGTATTTGTATAGCGACTTGTGACCCACTCTCCTGGTATCTTATCTAACCGAGAGCCTGTACAACAGTCCCTAATAACCTCCCAACACCTTCGAGGGTGTTCTAATCTGTTACTGACTCTAAAATAGAGCAAAATGCTGCCTAATGTGCCATCACAATCGCTGTAAGGACAACACTGTGGAAGTGAAAGAAATTACATTAACCAGTGAGGGTCTAAATACCCATAGTGTGCAAAACAAGTGGTGAGGTGAGAAAAATAAATAATAAGGCTAACGCCCGACGCGCGTTTCGGTGTACTCAGACACCTTCGTCAGGGGCTAAGAATTTGTCACCTGGGAAAAGCCGGGACTTTTAAATCCCCTGTGTCCAATCACCATCGTCCGTACTTCCTCCGTCGGCCGGTCACATGACTGGAGTCCTGTGACGTTAATTATGACGCCCTGCATCATGTGACCAGAGCGTCATGTTTCCCTGTCCGCCCACGTGACTAGCCGTGGGCGGATTGGTAGGCGGGGCGAGGTGTGTTTGACAGTTAGATTGACTGAATAGCAAATGTCAATAATGACGCCCTGCCTCACGTGACTGTCACTGGGTGGTAGCAGTGGGAGGGACCCTGTGACAAGCATCGATTTTGACGATCAAAAGCGATCTATTTAGGAAAAGCACGGCCACAAATAGCCTATTAAACTGGAAGAGTCACCACCCAACACCCCAGAAAAAGGGAATCCCCATTGGACAATATCTACGCCTCAGGCGCAATTGTACAGATATTGAAGACTTTAAAACCAGGGCCAGGACCTTAAGAACAATGTTCAGGACTAAGGGGTATCCCAATAAATGTCTCAAAAGGGCCTATCACAGAGCCCTTTTAGTAGACAGGGAGAGCCTAATAAGAGAGGACACTGTTCCACGCAAGAAATTGATGGAACAAGACAACAAGCAATTAAGATGTATAGCCACGTACGATGCTGGATGGAACTGTGTAAGATCAATTATGCACAGATTTTGGCCACTGTTAAAACAGGACGAACACCTGAGGGACATCATCCCAGCACAGGTAGCGCTCGTAGCAAGGAGGGGTAAGAACCTTAAAGATTCTTTGGTACACAGCCACTTTCAGAGACCCAAAGTACCAACGCATTGGCTAACAAATAACCTTAAAGGTACGTACAAATGTGGCAGGTGTAAGGCATGCAAATACATCAAGAAAGACTCAAAAACCTTCACCGACAGTACCAAAAAACAGCATTTTGACACACTTTCCTTTTTTAATTGTAGCTCAAAAGGCTTAGTGTATCTGATCACCTGCCAATGCTCAATAGCATATGTGGGAAAAACCTTCCGCCCCTTCAGAAGGAGGATCCTTGAACACATCAATTCCGTTAAAACTACTAGACATATGGAGACTCCCATCTCTAGGCATGTAAAGAATGCACATAGTGGAGACCCTACAGTCTTGAAGTTTCAGGGAATTGAATTGATTAAACAGGATCAAAGGAGGGGAAACTGGGACCAACAAATTAGAAAAAGGGAGTGTTACTGGATTTACCGGTTGAAAACCCTGTCCCCCAATGGACTGAATGAAGGGTTCACATACACTCCCTTTATAACATAATCTCTATCTATAACGACTGACAACTTGATGAATATATGGAACATATATTCTTTCCAGCACTGTAAATAATTCACTGTAAATAAATTAGTTAACCACTCAGCACATATAGATATCTCCTTTAAAAACCTGTGCCCAATCCTTTCCTCTGTGCAGCATCATCCTTGTACATCACTTACATAAACGAACACCTGATCTATACCTATATAAATATTCTTTATACTATATCCCCCATAGAGGATGACATCCGTTGAGGATTACCATAATTACTCAACGTACACTAATCCTCTAGGGAAATATTGGTTTTCAACACTTTGAAGCGGAAGACATTAGAATGTGACACTATAAGTTAATTTTAAAACATAGCAATAAACATCCATACGAAGTCTACCACCCCTACTGATAAGTAGAGAGAATATATAGCAAATGGATCATGGAGGAAATCTAGTGTATTAAACACATCTAAGTATGATGACCAAGGAGCATACCCATTTGAAGACTGGCACTATTCTAACAGAAGCCGTCAATCAAAATCGATGCTTGTCACAGGGTCCCTCCCACTGCTACCACCCAGTGACAGTCACGTGAGGCAGGGCGTCATTATTGACATTTGCTATTCAGTCAATCTAACTGTCAAACAAACCTCGCCCCGCCTACCAATCCGCCCACGGCTAGTCACGTGGGCGGACAGGGAAACATGACGCTCTGGTCACATGATGCAGGGCGTCATAATTAACGTCACAGGACTCCAGTCATGTGACCGGCCGACGGAGGAAGTACGGACGATGGTGATTGGACACAGGGGATTTAAAAGTCCCGGCTTTTCCCAGGTGACAAATTCTTAGCCCCTGACGAAGGTGTCTGAGTACACCGAAACGCGCGTCGGGCGTTAGCCTTATTATTTATTTTTCTCACCTCACCACTTGTTTTGCACACTATGGGTATTTAGACCCTCACTGGTTAATGTAATTTCTTTCACTTCCACAGTGTTGTCCTTACAGCGATTGTGATGGCACATTAGGCAGCATTTTGCTCTATTTTAGAGTCAGTAACAGATTAGAACACCCTCGAAGGTGTTGGGAGGTTATTAGGGACTGTTGTACAGGCTCTCGGTTAGATAAGATACCAGGAGAGTGGGTCACAAGTCGCTATACAAATACTATGGGAACTGATCTCCAATCTATACCTCCCAAGTAGGATTAGGAAGGAAGGAATTACTTTTAGCTGATCACTTTTTGATCATTGCAACATTGTATTTAGCCAGTATTGTAACTCCTTATCCTATGATTTTTTTGCTGCCAATGTACCTTTATGGGGATTTTTTTGTTAGCTTTTTGGTAACCAGACCTTAGCCACCGACATTATTGATTTATTGGTCAGGCTATAGCTACAACAAAGGGAGACTGTTTTATCGGCAAACTATTGCTATTAAGGACTTAATAAAGACAGCAGTCAGCTTTTTTGTGCATTAGTACCGTTTTCCCAAACAGAAAGGAGCTATTTATCTCCAATATCCCAAGTTTACCCCTCACAATATACTACTGTAAGGCCTAGTAGGCACAGACCTCCAAGTTGTTTAGCATAACCATCTTGCCAGTTAATTGATATTTCTCAATCTTTATATTTAACCGGGTACATGCCCTTTGGTGGCACTGGCAACACCCACTGACCATTACCTCTTGCCTGTCAACACCCCAAATCCTCTTCCGTATGGCTTACTGCAGAGGACTGGGGATTACCAGGCAAACTATTTATGTTTCAATTTTCATTTGAGGGTTAAGGACCCATTTATTGGTCAGACTCCATAGAGATTCTCTTTTTCTAATAAAATTCATCAAACTACTCCCAGGACTAAATGGCAGGTTTCCTCTCCAACTTACCTAATGCTTCAAATTGGTGTCTAGATGCTGATATTATTTTTTCTGAGGTCAACTTACCACCTGATGAGTCAAACTACTCTTTAACAGCGGGATTTAATTCTTTAACTCAGCTATATAAGCAACAAATCAGAACTAGCTGGGAAATAGCATCCCTGGAAAATTATTTAAAGAAAGGCCTAATACCAAGAGGTCTGAGAGTTCCCACAACATCAACCTCACACTTAGATGAGGAAGACTTTGTAAAAGAGTGGGAAGAGGCAGCCGGACATTGCTCGGCAAAATTCATGGAAATCATCTGTAAATATGAAAATAAAAAGCTAAAGGAGATAGAGAAAAAGGTGGAAAAAGAGGTAGAAAGGGTACAACAGTTCAAAACAGAACCAACGTTTAGTCTGAATGAAACTAAATTACAAAGCAACTTGGAGAAATTCCAATCCATTATAAAACAACGCAAACACCACAAATTCTTAAGGGACACAAAAGACTTTAAAACAGGCAACGTATACAGGAGATCCCAAAGGAGGCGGAGGGTTAATAGAGACCAGTTCTCCACCTCCGAATACGAAACCAGTGAGTCAGATCCCGAGTCTCAAGCGTCTACTTCAACTGGAGACGAACAGAGCGGTGGTATCCTTAAAAAAGGGGTGACTTTTTTAGAAAAACAGGGGGTAGGCCGCCCCCAATTAAGACCAAGAACCAAGAGGCAGTACAACCGAAAGAGCCAGTTCTAGAGAATAAAAACCAAGTGATCAATTTATCTATATACAAGTTGTCACAAACAGAACTGGACCTCCTTAACAAGGGTCTATCCTTTATACCCACCCCACGTATTGACAAATTCACCTGGGTGAAAGATATCCACCTGTTTGCCCGAAAACTTTTGCTACACAAAAATTATCTCCTTACAGAGGAGAAAAAAGCAAAGACGCTAGGACTAGATCCTAAAGACTATAGAATGACGATGCTACTAGTGGGACTCTTAGAAGAAAATGAAGGTGGAGAATCAGTCTCACCCCCACTAACCAATTTAAAGAAAAAAAGTCGATACTGCCCCAAATTAGCAGATGCTAAGTATATAGAGACATTCGTTGAACTAGTGTGCAATGAGATCGAGAAAATCAAAATGTCAGATTTAGACTTCACACCCAATTCAAACCTTACCACTGCAGAAGTAAAAGCATTAGACTCCCTAAGAAATAACAAGGAAATTACAATCAAACCATCCGACAAAGGGGGAAACGTGGTCATTATGGATACTACTAACTACGCCAATATGACTAAAACAATATTGACAGATGTAAACACCTACAAAGTTATCCCTCATGACCCCACTAAGAAATTTCAGGAGGAATTTAGAACGATCCTTGAAATAGGACTGAACCAAAATGTGATCTCCAAAAATGAATATGAGTTCATTATAGGAGACAGTCCACGCATTGCTACGTTCTATAGCCTCCCGAAGATACACAAAAAATACGACATCCTAACAGGGAGACCAATAGTCTCGGGAAACAACAATTTAACCCAAAATGCAAGCATTTATATTGACCAAATACTAAAACCATTGGTTACTCAACTCCCATCATATTTAAGAGATACCAAACAGACCCTAGCTGAGCTAACTAAGATACGGATGCCCCCACATTCGTTATTGTGCAGCTTAGATGTGGAATCTCTGTACAGCTCTATTCCTCACTCCTTGGGTCTAGAACACACAAGCTACTTCCTACGTCAAAGAGGTATCCAACTATATGAACATAGCGATTTCACCACACAACTACTCAAGTTCATACTAACACACAACTTCTTTTTATTTGATGGGGTATACTATCACCAGGTGCAGGGAACAGCTATGGGGACGTCTTGTGCGCCCTCATATGCCAACCTGCACCTGGGATGGTGGGAGGAAAAAATAGTATTTGCTCACCCACAAAGCCATCTAGTCCAATGTATCCACTATTGGAAAAGATACATAGATGACATAGTGATCGTATGGACTGGAACACACGACCAGTTCCTAGAATTTGTACAGTTGCTAAACATCAACGACCTTAACCTCAGATTTACCACTGAAGTTGGAACCCCAAACTTGACATTCTTAGATCTTACTTTGATCCCCAATTCAAATGGGACGATCAAAAGCGATCTATTTAGGAAAAGCACGGCCACAAATAGCCTATTAAACTGGAAGAGTCACCACCCAACACCCCAGAAAAAGGGAATCCCCATTGGACAATATCTACGCCTCAGGCGCAATTGTACAGATATTGAAGACTTTAAAACCAGGGCCAGGACCTTAAGAACAATGTTCAGGACTAAGGGGTATCCCAATAAATGTCTCAAAAGGGCCTATCACAGAGCCCTTTTAGTAGACAGGGAGAGCCTAATAAGAGAGGACACTGTTCCACGCAAGAAATTGATGGAACAAGACAACAAGCAATTAAGATGTATAGCCACGTACGATGCTGGATGGAACTGTGTAAGATCAATTATGCACAGATTTTGGCCACTGTTAAAACAGGACGAACACCTGAGGGACATCATCCCAGCACAGGTAGCGCTCGTAGCAAGGAGGGGTAAGAACCTTAAAGATTCTTTGGTACACAGCCACTTTCAGAGACCCAAAGTACCAACGCATTGGCTAACAAATAACCTTAAAGGTACGTACAAATGTGGCAGGTGTAAGGCATGCAAATACATCAAGAAAGACTCAAAAACCTTCACCGACAGTACCAAAAAACAGCATTTTGACACACTTTCCTTTTTTAATTGTAGCTCAAAAGGCTTAGTGTATCTGATCACCTGCCAATGCTCAATAGCATATGTGGGAAAAACCTTCCGCCCCTTCAGAAGGAGGATCCTTGAACACATCAATTCCGTTAAAACTACTAGACATATGGAGACTCCCATCTCTAGGCATGTAAAGAATGCACATAGTGGAGACCCTACAGTCTTGAAGTTTCAGGGAATTGAATTGATTAAACAGGATCAAAGGAAGGGAAACTGGGACCAACAAATTAGAAAAAGGGAGTGTTACTGGATTTACCGGTTGAAAACCCTGTCCCCCAATGGACTGAATGAAGGGTTCACATACACTCCCTTTATAACATAATCTCTATCTATAACGACTGACAACTTGATGAATATATGGAACATATATTCTTTCCAGCACTGTAAATAATTCACTGTAAATAAATTAGTTAACCACTCAGCACATATAGATATCTCCTTTAAAAACCTGTGCCCAATCCTTTCCTCTGTGCAGCATCATCCTTGTACATCACTTACATAAACGAACCCCTGATCTATACCTATATAAATATTCTTTATACTATATCCCCCATAGAGGATGACATCCGTTGAGGATTACCATAATTACTCAACGTACACTAATCCTCTAGGGAAATATTGGTTTTCAACACTTTGAAGCGGAAGACATTAGAATGTGACACTATAAGTTAATTTTAAAACATAGCAATAAACATCCATACGAAGTCTACCACCCCTACTGATAAGTAGAGAGAATATATAGCAAATGGATCATGGAGGAAATCTAGTGTATTAAACACATCTAAGTATGATGACCAAGGAGCATACCCATTTGAAGACTGGCACTATTCTAACAGAAGCCGTCAATCAAAATCGATGCTTGTCACAGGGTCCCTCCCACTGCTACCACCCAGTGACAGTCACGTGAGGCAGGGCGTCATTATTGACATTTGCTATTCAGTCAATCTAACTGTCAAACACACCTCGCCCCGCCTACCAATCCGCCCACGGCTAGTCACGTGGGCGGACAGGGAAACATGACGCTCTGGTCACATGATGCAGGGCGTCATAATTAACGTCACAGGACTCCAGTCATGTGACCGGCCGACGGAGGAAGTACGGACGATGGTGATTGGACACAGGGGATTTAAAAGTCCCGGCTTTTCCCAGGTGACAAATTCTTAGCCCCTGACGAAGGTGTCTGAGTACACCGAAACGCGCGTCGGGCGTTAGCCTTATTATTTATTTTTCTCACCTCACCACTTGTTTTGCACACTATGGGTATTTAGACCCTCACTGGTTAATGTAATTTCTTTCACTTCCACAGTGTTGTCCTTACAGCGATTGTGATGGCACATTAGGCAGCATTTTGCTCTATTTTAGAGTCAGTAACAGATTAGAACACCCTCGAAGGTGTTGGGAGGTTATTAGGGACTGTTGTACAGGCTCTCGGTTAGATAAGATACCAGGAGAGTGGGTCACAAGTCGCTATACAAATACTATGGGAACTGATCTCCAATCTATACCTCCCAAGTAGGATTAGGAAGGAAGGAATTACTTTTAGCTGATCACTTTTTGATCATTGCAACATTGTATTTAGCCAGTATTGTAACTCCTTATCCTATGATTTTTTTGCTGCCAATGTACCTTTATGGGGATTTTTTTGTTAGCTTTTTGGTAACCAGACCTTAGCCACCGACATTATTGATTTATTGGTCAGGCTATAGCTACAACAAAGGGAGACTGTTTTATCGGCAAACTATTGCTATTAAGGACTTAATAAAGACAGCAGTCAGCTTTTTTGTGCATTAGTACCGTTTTCCCAAACAGAAAGGAGCTATTTATCTCCAATCTCCCAAGTTTACCCCTCACAATATACTACTGTAAGGCCTAGTAGGCACAGACCTCCAAGTTGTTTAGCATAACCATCTTGCCAGTTAATTGATATTTCTCAAGCATTACTGATCAATATTTAAGAGTTTAACACTTAAAACAACTGATGTTAGAGGAGAGAAGGGAGGGAGGGTGAGTGGGGTGCCAAAAATAGCAGGAGATGTGCCTGAAAGTGAAAGGTGGAGGTTGGCTAAGAATAGCCAGAAAAAAGTAAATAAACAGAGGAGAGTCAATAAGCTAGTTAACCCCTTCAGGAAGGAGTCAATTCGACATGTTCTGATAAAAACAAAATGTTAACAAAAACTGGAATTTGCGCTATATTTCTGTTCAACCGTAATTCACCTCTTTCATATTAAATGCACCCACACTTATTATACCTGTATATCCTTTTATTCGGGGGAAACAGGGCTTTAGATTCTCATGAACCATTCATGAAACATAATTTATTATGAATAAAATAAAATAAAAAACTGTGAGAAATTAAGTTTGTTTGTAATTGTTCCGCCTGACATTTTAGCTGTTAATGTCATAATACTGTTAGTTTTACTGCAATAAAACACACATATTTGTATTCAGCAAAGTCTCATGAGTACAACAGTACCCCCTTTAACAGGTTTTGTAATGTTTTTGAAAGTTACAGGGTCAAATGTAGTACATTCCATTTTTCTGCTTTTTTTTACATTGAAATTTGCCAGATTAGTAATGTTACCTTTGATACCGTGTGGTAGCCCAGGAATGAGAATTACCCCCATGATGGCATGCCATTTGCAAAAGTAGACAATTTTTTTTTATTAAATTTTTTCTTTTTGCAGTGCAAAGGGTTTTAACAGCTTGCGTGTGGTGCCCCAACGGGTGATTGACTTTGCCATTGCATAACATTCCACTACTACAGGTTTAACAATGGGCTATTCAGGATAATGTGCACATTTTAAAATTATTTATAACAAGATTACTCATGTGTGGTTCATGCAAGTGTGTTATAACTTGTAGCAGAAGTATCTGTGCTTTATGTCACCATAGCTAGGAGGTTTTTTAAGTGTGATGATTTTGGTTCCAGTAAATTAGTATGACTATCTGGTGCTAGGATGTCATGCGGTGTAAGTGGTGATGGTTTGTGTGTGTTGTGGAGATAAGTTACATAGAGTACAAGTGAGTTGGAGAGAGTTCAGGTATTTTTTTTATGCTTGTCAGTCTCACTGTGTGTAAGTCCGTCCAGTCTTTTTTAATAGCCACTTAGTCACAAACACAAACACCGGCCGCACAGCCTCTTTTGGGCATGAAAGTAAGCGTGCGGTCGCTCAAATGTGATTTCCACAGAATTTGTGAACCCCTGCTCTGATCTGGGTGATTTTTGGATATGTTGTTCACCCAGATCAGAGCTATCCAGGGATGTGCCATTTATGGGGATATGTAATGTTTTTGGGGTACTTCTGGAAAATGTGAAATATGTGTTTTTTCCTGCCTGGAGATAATTGAGTTATTACATTATCTACCTCAATTATCTACCAGGCACAGGGGAGGGCTTGTACATACTGTATGGGAGTGTCTCTATGTATAACCCTGTTTCATCGGTCTGTGAACTTTGTATCTCAGTGTCCCACAAGGTTCACCTGGGTGGTAACCTTTTGGGGAAAATCACATAAACCTGCATTTAACCTTCAGTTATTCCTCCTAAACTGAGTGCAGTCCAGTTACTGGGGAGGTGTTGGGAGAATCTTGTCTTGCCTTGCTGTATTTAGCTGTTCCTGTGGATTACCTTCTTTATCCCTGAGTCATCTTGGAGAAAACCAGTAGAGAAAAGTCCTTGTTAGACTAGCGCTCCACTACAGTCTCTCACCCCCTCTGCCTCTTTCTCCCCCTCCCCCTGTGTGTCTCTCCTCTTTTCCCCCTCCACCTATGTGTCTCTCCCTCTGCGTCTCTCTTTTCCCCTCTGTCTCTTTCTACCCCCTTTCCCTGTTTCTCTCTCCTCCACATCTCTCTTTCCATCTGTCTCTTTCTGCCCCTCCACCATCTCTCTATCCCCCTTCTGTCTTCCCATGTCCCACTCTTACCCTCTATCTCTTTATCCCCCCTTTCCATGTGTCACTCTCTCTCCCCCCTCTGCCTCTCTTTCCCCATATGTCTTTCTCCCCATTCCCCCTGTGTCTCTTTAGTCACCATGTCCCTTTCTCCCACTGTAGCTCTCTATTCCCCCTGTCTGTTTCTCCCCATGTGTCTCTCTATTCCCACTCTGTTTCTCCCCCTGTGTCTCTCTTTCTCTATTCGCCCTCTGTTTCTTTCTCCCCCTGTGTGTGTGTCTCTCTATTCCCCCTCTGTTTATTTCTCCCCTGTGTCTCTCAATTATTAATTTCCCCTATTTCTCCCCCTCCCATTGTCTCTCTTTTCCCTTTCGGTCTCTTTCTCCCCCCTTCCCCTGTGTCTTTTTCCCCCCTTTATTACTCCCTGAGGTTGACCTTGCCTGGAGCTCTGGGAGACCGGCAATAGCAGAAATGGGTTGTTCTCTCTGTCTCTCTATCATGCTCCCTCATGGTTCCCACAATTCCCAGCATGGACACATCATAAAGTAATCACTACTCTATGATGTGGCTGTGCTGGGAATTGTGGGAACCACAATACTGCTGTCAGTATTATGAGTTTGCCGCCGGACCGGTGCGGAAGATCCCTCAAAGTGTGCCACCGGACCAGCCACCTGGTGGCACCTACACACGGCCGCGTGGTCTCCCTTGCTATAGGAAGGAAGAATCTGCGCAGCCTCCAGGTGCTGTGGCCAACTGAAAAATTTCTCGGTATCCCAAGGGCCCAGTTCGGCCCTGTACACCACATTCGCATATGATCCCTCAATGTTGTATGATTTGTTATTGTGTTTGGTTGTGTTATTGCCACATATATATTGACACAGTTTGCAGAGTGATTTGTTGCATCGTACAGTGCCATGCTGTGTGAGCTCCTGTTATGTGGTGAATTTGCTGCGGACCAATCTCTGTCTCAGGTTAGATGGTTGTTGAACTAGACTATCCGCTATTTATTTACTTTTTCTGACTATTTTCAGCCAACCTGCACCTTTTACTTTCAGGCACATTTTCTGCTATTTATGACACCCCACTCACCCCCCCCCCCCTCCCTCCCCTCCTCTTTCATCAGTTGTTTTAAGTGTTAACTTAAGTTTAAGTGTTAAACTCCATCAGATTGATCAGTATTGCTTCAGACCTGAGGAACAGAGGAAAACTCTTGAAAACTTGTCTTTGAAATATTATGTTAGTCCAATAAAAAAGGTATCATTCGTTACTGCAATACTCTGGTATTTTGGAATTATATATATATATATATATATATATATACACAGGTCCATAAATATTGGGACATGGACACAATTGTAATCTTTTGGGCTCTATACACCAACACAATTTTTTTGTGTGACTTCAGACTTTCAGCTTTAATTTGAGGGTATTTACATCCAAATCAGGTGAATGGTGTAGGAATTACAACCGTTTGTATATGTGCCTCCCACTTTTTAAGGGACCAAAAGGAATGGGACAGATTAACAGTCATAAATACAACCTTTCACTTTTTAATACATGGTTGCAAATCCTTTGCAGTCAATTACAGCCTGAAGTCTGGAACGCATAGACATCACCAGACGCTGGGTTTCATCCATGGTGATTCTCTGCCAGGCCTCTACTGCAACTGTCTTCAGTTCCTGCTTGTTCTTGGGGCATTTTCCCTTCAGTTTTGTCTTCATCAAGTGAAATGCATGCTCAATCGGATTCAGGTCAGGTGATTAACTTTGCCATTGCATAACATTCCACTTCTTTCCCTTAAAAAACTCTTTGGTTGCTTTTGCAGTATGCTTCGGGTCATTGTCCATCTGCACTGTGAAGTGCCGTCCAATGAGTTCTGAAGCATTTGGCTTAATATGAGCAGATAATATTGCCTGAAACACTTCAGAATTTATCCTGCTGCTTTTGTCAGCAGTCACATCATCAATAAATACAAGAGAACCAGTTCCATTGGCAGCCATACATGCCCACACCATGACACTACCACCACCATGCTTCACTGATGAGGTGGTATGCTTTGGATCATGAGCAGTTCCTTTCCTTCTCAATACTCTTCTCTTCCCATCACTCTGGTACAAGTTGATCTTGGTCTCATCTGTCCATAGGATGTTGTTCCAGAACTGTGAATACTTTTTTAGATGTTGTTTAGCAAACTGTAATCTGGCCTTCCTGTTTTTGAGGTTCACCAATGGTTTACATCTTGTGGTGAACCCTCTGTATTCACTCTGGTGAAGTCTTCTCTTGATTGTTGACTTTGACACACATACACCTACCTCCTGGAGAGTGTTCTTGATCTGGCCAACTGATGTGAAGGGTGTTTTATTCACCAGGGAAATAATTCTTTGGTCATCCACCACAGTTGTTTTCCGTGGTCTTCCGGGTCTTTTGGTGATGCTGAGCTCACCGGTGCGTTCTTTCTTTTAAGGATGTTCCAAACTGTTGATTTGGCCACACCTAATGTTTTTGCTATCTCTCTGATGGGTTTGTTTTATTTTTCAGCCTAATGATGACTTGCTTCACTGATAGTGACAGCTCTTTGGGTCTCATATTGAGAGTTGACAGCAAAAGATTCCAAATGCAAATAGCACACTTGAAATGAACTCTGGACCTTTTATCTGCTCCTTGTAAATGGGATAATGAGGGAATAACACACACCTGGCCATGGAACAGCTGAGCAGCTAATTATCCCATGACTTTTGGTCCCTTGAAAAGTGGGAGGCACATATACAAACTGTTGTAATTCCTACACCGTTCACCTGATTTGGATGTAAATATCCTCAAATAAAAGTTGAAAGTCTGCAGTTAAAGCACATCTTGTTCATTTTATTTCAAATCCATTGTGGTGGTGTATAGAGCCAAAAAGATTACAATTGTGTTGATGTCCCAATATTTATGGACCTGACTGTATATACAGTTGCAAGAAAAAGTATGTGAACCCTTTGGAATGATATGGATTTCTGCACAAATTGGTCATAAAATTTGATCTGATCATCATCTAAGTCACAACAATAGTCAATCACAGTCTGCTTAAACTAAAAACACACAAAGAATAAAATGTTACCATGTTTTTATTGAACACAACATGTAAACATTCACAGTGCAGGTGGAAAAAGTATGTGAACCCTTGTATTTAATAACTGGTTGAACCTCATTTGGCAGCAATAATTTCAACCAAACTTTTCCTGTAGTTGCAGATCAGACGTGCACAACGGTCAGGACTAATTCTTGACCATTCTTCTTTACAGAACTGTTTCAGTTCAGCAATTTTCTTGGGATGTCTGGTGTGAATCGCTTTCTTGAGGTCATGAGACAACATCTCAATCGGGTTGAGGTCAGGACTCCGACTGGGCCACTTCAGAAGGCGTATTTTCTTCTGTTTAAGCCATTCTGTTGTTGATTTACTTCTGTGATTTGGGTCATTGTCCTGTTGCAACACCCATCTTCTGTTGAGCTTCAGCTGGTAGACAGATGGCCTTAAGTTCTCCTGCAAAATGTCTTGATAAACTTGGGAATGCATTTTTCCTTCGATGATAGCAATCCATCCAGGCCCTGACGCAGCAAAGCAGCCCCAAACCATGATGCCCCCACCACCATACTTCACAGTTGGGATGAGGTTTTGATGTTGGTATGCTGTGCCTCTTTTTCGCCACACATAGTGTTGTTTGTTTCTTCCAAACAACTCAACTTTGGTTTCATCTGTCCACAGAATATTTTGCCAGTACTGCTGTGGAACATCCAGGTGCTCTTGTGAAAACTGTAAACGTTTGGACAGCAGTGGCTTCCTCTGTGGTATCCTCCCATGAAATCCATTCTTGTTTAGTGTTTTATGTATTGTAGATTCGCTAAGAGGGATGTTAGCATTTGCCAGTGACTTTTGTAAGTCTTTAGCTGAGACTCTGGGATTCTTCTTCACCTCATTGAGTAGTCTGCGCTGTGCTCTTGCAGTCATCTTTACAGGACGGCACTCCTAGGGAGAGTAGCAGCAGTGCTGAACTTTCTCCATTTATAGACAATTTGTCTTACCGTGGACTGATGAACAGCAAGGCTTTTGGAGATACTTTTATAACCCTTTCCAGCTTTATGCAAGTCAACAATTCTTAATCGTAGGTCTTCTGAGAGCTCTTTTGTGCAAGGCATCATTCACATCAGGCAATGCTTCACGTGAAAAGCAAACCCATAACTGGTGTGTGTTTTTTATAGGGCAGGGCAGCTGTAACCAACACCTCCAATCTCATCTCATTGATTGGACTCCAGTTGGCTGACATCTCTCTCCAATTAGCTCTTGGGGATGTAATTAGTCTAGGGGTTCACATACTTTTTCCACCTGCACTGTGAATGTTTACATGGTGTGTTCAATAAAAACATGGCAACATTTCATTCTTTGTGTGTTATTAGTTTAAGCAGACTGTGATTGTCTATTGTTGTGACTTAGATGATGATGAGATCACGTTATGACCAATTTGTGCAGAAATCCATATCATTCCAAAGGGTTCACATACTTTTTCTTGCAACTGTATATACAGTGGGACCTTGGTTTACGAATTTAATGCGTTCTCCGGGACGTTTCTTATTGCGAAACATTTGTAAACCGAAACGCAGTGTCCCATAGGAATGCATTGAAAACCAATTAATCAGTTCTGGAAAAAAAGTCAAAATGAGCTGGCATGGAAACCAACCCACAAGGCAGAACACACAATAAAAGGTATGCAAACGACGAAGCTCAGCTCCCTACCTTTCCACAGCTTAAGAAATGCACCAAAAAGTCCCAAAACAATTGCAAACAATTTCCAGAATAGCTCCAAAACTTGATGCAAAAGCTGCTCCAACACCTCCACACTCGACGCCACGTGCTACCCACAGGCTCCAGCATGCAAGGGGCGGTGCTATAAACCTCCCAGGTGCAATGCATCCGCGGAAACTTGCTTTGTATTGCGAGGCATTATTTTTAATGGATTTTCATTTGTAAACCGAAAATTATGTTAATCGAGGCGTTTGTAAACCGAGGTCCCACTGTATGGGGACCTAAACTTTTGGGCACAAAAAATGCTCTAAAAAACGCCTGGAAAGGGCTAGTGGGCTGCAAAATGAAGTAAAATGGGGGTAAGAGTAGGACAAGTGCCCTGTAAACAAATGTGGATAGGGAAATAACTTAAAATAACATAAAATACATTAAATAAACAGCCGCTTAGTAGATAACTCCCTAATTCCCACGGTATTTGGGAGCTATCTACCAAAAGGCTGAAAGACCTAAATTGGTCTTTCAGCCACATTTACTAATACTAAGTAAAGATTACTTAGTATTAGTAAATCCAGCCCCTACTCGCTATACCGCGAGTAGGGGCTTATCTAGTAAACAGTGAGTAGCCAGTGGCAAAAAAAAAAAAAACCTATTGCCCTCACCCCTGTGCGATGAGTGGAGGCCCTAAATAAGAATGTGGAGGGGGGACCTAATGTCCTCCCCCCCCCAGCCCCCACCCATGAGCAGCAGGTGGGGGCCCTAAATAACAATAAGGGGAGGGGACCTGCTGTCCTCCCCCCCGGTCCCCAACCCTGAGCGGTGGGTGGGGGCCATAAATAATAATTTTTTTGGGGGGGCTACTGTCCTCCCCCCGGCCCCCACCCCTGCGCGGCGGGTGGGGACCCTAGATAACAATAAGGGGGGCCTACTGTCCTCCCCCCCGGCCCCCACCCCCGAGCGGTGGGTGGGGGCCATAAATAAGAATTTGTAAATGACACAGAGCACTCTGATTGGTGGATTATGTAACCAATCAGAGTGTTATGAGTCAAATTACACAGCGTGGGAAAATTCCAAAGAACTTTCCCACGCTGTGTAAAATGACACAGAGCACTCTGATTGGCTGGATTTCAAGCTAACCAATCAGAGTGCTCTGTGTCATTTTACACCGCATGGGAAAATTCTAGACCCCTAGTCACCTGGGGGGGTGGTACATATTTATTTAGGGCCCCCACCCGCCGCTCAGGGGTGGGGGCCGGTGGGAGGACATTAGGTCCCCCCCTTATTGTTATTTAGGGCCCCCACCCCGCCGCACGGAAGGGTGGGGGCCGGGGGGGACATTAGGTCCCCCTCTTACTGTTATTTAGGGCCCCCACTAACCGCGCAGGGTTGGGGGCTGGGGGGGGGGAAGACAGTAGACCTCCCAAAATTCTTATTTATGGCCCCCACCCACCACTCAGGGGTGTGGGCTGGGGGGAAGACAGTAGGTCCCCCCCTTATTGGTATTTAGGGCTCCCGCCCAGGGATGGGGCCATGGGGGCAATAGGTCCTCCCTTTAGTTTAAAAGCCCCCACTCGCGTGTCGCGGGTGGGCGCTCAGGAGGGGAGAATTATTTTTTTTCAACAGTGAGCAGCCACAGCTGCCTTTCCAAGTCTGACAGGGAGACAGGTGCCTCCTGGGGGTTCCATCAGGTGGCCATTAGGTCACCTCTTGGGCCCCCCATGACAAAGGGAAAACGGGGGGCATTTGAGTGCCTGCAAGAGCAATGGGAACGGCATTCCTGCTGTAAAAAAAGTGCAGGAAAGCCATTCTCATGCTGTCAGGATTACAGAATGATCCAGCACGTAGAATTGTGTAGCACAGAGGACTGATAGGTAACGTATACCGGACCTTAGAATGGCCGGACTAACGTACCAAGGAATAGTCAGGAATAGCCGAGGTCAAAAGATACAGAAAGAGACACAACGATAAGGAAAAGCCAGGAGTCAGGGATGCCAGAAAACAGGGAAGTCAAAAACAATGCCAAAGTCAAATAACCAAAATAACCAAAATCAATATTGCGCTCTCGGCCAACCACAAGGGAAACCACGACAGGGCACTGAGCAGGATGAGAACTGGGCCCAAATACCCCTCCGCTAGATCTGATAGGCTGTAGCCAGCCTTTGACCCCAAAGGCAGTTACCAGGTTCCCATTTGCATAATTGCTGCTCAGCATTAACCCTTCTGTGGATTTGGTTGCTGCTCGGCATAACTTTTCCTGTGTGGACTGTAAATGCCATTAACCAAATTTTTTTAAGCGGATGAATACGTAACAAATGCGTTCCCATGCAATCCTGCAGGACTCGGGCCCTGACATAGATAGATAGATAGATAGATGGGCAGATAGATAGATAGATAGATAGATACAAGATTAAATAAAATATCTTGGTTTTCTTTATGTAGACTGGAGGAAAATTTCATAATTTGCTTTCTCATGGGAGGAAAGGACAAACGCTGCCTGCTAGCAGTGAACAGATGCTTTGATGACAAATGACAGATGGAGAGAAAGGCATATAAATGAATAGATGTTGGGGATTAAAGGAAATAAAGAAACAGAAAACTCAGACACAGTAAAAAATGTTTTGTTTTTATATACTCATCTTTGCCTTGTTCATCTTATCTGATTATAAAAACTATTAATGAAACTTATGAACAAATGTCATTTTCTTTACAAATGTAATTTGCAGGCTCTCTTTGTATCTGGAAGTAGTGTCAAACAGTTTGACATATGACATCTTTGATCCTGTGTAACCAACTCAAAAATGTATCGAAAGAATGACCAGAAATACACTTGACAGTTGTTTAAATGAATTGCTTTTTAATAATGTAAAAATATCTGGCTTCATTCTCTAACGTTATTTCAGCTGTGATTACTAGATCATTTTCAAGAGTTTGTAATGGTTAGACTATGCCCTTAAAGGACCACTCTAGTGCCAGGAAAACATACTCGTTTTCCTGGCACTAGAGTGCCCTGAGGGTGCCCCCACCCTCAGGGTCCCCCTACCGCCCGGCTCTGGAAAGGGGAAAAGGGTTAAAACTTACCTTTTTCCAGCGCTGGGTGGGGAGCTCTCTGCCTCCGATCCTCCTCCGTTCCGCCCTGTCGGCTGAATGAGCATGCGCGGCAAGAGCTGCGCACGCATTCAGACGGTCGCATAGGAAAGCATTTACAATGCTTTCCTATGGACGCTTGCGTGCTCTCACTGTGATTTTCACAGTGAGAATCACGCAAGCGCCTCTAGCGGCTGTCAATGAGACAGCCACTAGAGGATTTGGGGGAAGGCTTAACCCATTTATAAACATAGCAGTTTCTCTGAAACTGCTATGTTTATAAAACAAATGGGTTAACCCTAGCTGGACCTGGCACCCAGACCACTTCATTAAGCTGAAGTGGTCTGGGTGCCTAGAGTGGTCCTTTAAGGTGTATCAGACACCAGAATGACTACAACACAGAGTATGAAAGCACAAGGAGATGAACATCACAAATTTAAAAGAGCCCTATAGTCACCTAAACAACTTTAGCTTTATGAAGCAGTTCTAGTGTATAGATCATGCCTCTCAGGTTTTACTGCTCAATTCACTGACATTTAGGAGTTAAAGCACTTTGTTTATGTTTATGCAGCCCTTGCCACACCTCCCCTGGCAATGATTGACACAGCCTGCATGAAAAAAAAATGGTTTCACTTTCAATCAGATTTAAACAATTTACCTTGAACAATTTTATCTCTTGCTCTGTAAATTGAACTTTACTCACATACAGGAGGCTCTTGACTGGTGTATTTTTGCCATATGGAACCTTGGACAAACCCCCATATATCTTCCCCAATAAAACACGGACACAGGGGTGTACCTAGAGCATTTGGCACCCGGGGCGGACCCTGAGTGTGGCACCCCCCCCCCATAATAAAAATGTAAGAAAACACATATTTTTTCAATATTTTCAATACCAGTGCTTTTGTAGAAAAGGCCTGGTGAGAACCTTCTAGAAAACTCCTGCCCTGCCCCTTTCTACAAAGCCCCTGGTCTCGCCCTTCATATAAAAACCCTGCACCCCGATCACATAAATTTCATACACTCCCTACACATAAAAACCCTGCACCCCGATCACATAAATTTCATTCACTCCCTACACATAAAAATCCTGCACACCCCCTTAATAAAAAACCCTGCACACCCCCTTAATAAAAAACAAAAACGTGCACAACCCCTCTTAATAACAAAAACCTGCACACCCCCCTTATAAAAACCCTGCACACCCCCTTAACAAAAAACAAGAATCTGCAGTCCACATCCTCCCTTAATAAAAAGAATACTGCAACCCCCTTAATCAAAAAACCCTGCACCCCCATTATTTAAACCTCCCCCTTTAATTCTTTAACCCCTTAAGGACGCGGGACGGTTCAGGACCGTCATCGGCATTTTCCCATTGCCGACCGACGACGGTCCTGAACCGTCCTTAATTTAAAATGTACTTACCCGATCGCCGTCGTTCCCCCGGCGGCGATCGGCGGTGCTCCCGTTGTGGGGAGACTGCCTGCAGCCCAGACAGTCTCCCCATGGCGAATTAGGACCCCTGTGGCCATGTGATCGCCCAACAGGGCGACCACATGGTCACAATAGGTGTCCTAGTCTCTGCCTGCAGGGGGACTGTCTGTGCTGACAGGCAGTCTCCCTACATGTGTAAAATCATTAAAAAAAATTAAAGTTAAAGTTAATTAAAAAAAAATATTATTATATATGTGTATATATATATGATATATAGACATATATTATACCTATATAATATATGTCTATATATCATATATATAATGTCATGCTAAGTGTATTTTTATATTAATATGTACATATATTAATATAAAAATACACTTATAATTAAATTACACACGTATATATATATATAATATATATAATAACTATATATATTGTATATATATATATTATTATAAAATACAAATAATAAGTAAATTAAATTAAATAAAAAAAATTAAAAATAATAATACAAAATAAAAAAAATATATATATCTATACGAAATTTTATTATAACTGTATTTTGATATTAATATATATATATTTATATCAAAATACACTTATAATGAAATTGTATATATATCTATGTATATATAAATAAATAAAAAGAATACGAACTATTCATATGTCCATATTAAAAATTACATAAATAATTATATAAATATACGCGTAGACTTCAAATATATAAATATGCATATATATTTAAATTCTACGTGCGTATTTATGTAATATTTTTACATAATGAAGTTATTTTATTGATTGCCATTTAAGGGACCTGCCTGCCAATCCAGGCCGAAAGTCCAGAGAATTTAATTTGCTATCACTGTATTTTACCCTGTAACGTTCTACGACACCCTAAAACCTGTACATGGGGGGTACTGTTTTACTCGGGAGACTTCGCTGAACACAAATATTAGTGATTCAAAACAGTAAAACATATCACAGCGATGATATTGTCAGTGAAAGTGACTTTTTTGCATTTTTCACACACAAACAGCACTTTTACTGATGATATAATTGTTGTGATACATTTTCCAGTTTTGAAACACTAATATTTGTGTTCAGCAAAGTCTCCTGAGTATAACAGTACCCCCCATGTACAGGTTTTATAGCGTTTTTGAAAGTTACAGGGTCACATATATGGGTCAAATATTTTTACATTGAAAATGGCCAGGTTGGTTACGTGCCTTTGAGAGCGTATGGTAGCCCAGGAATGAGAATTACCCCCATGATGGCATACCATTTGCAAAAGAAGACAACCCAAGGTATTGCAAATGGGGTATGTCCAGTCTTTTTTAGTAACCACTTAGTCACAAACACTGGCCAAAATTAGCGTTCAATTTAGTTTTTTACTTTTTTCACACACAAACAAATATGAACGCTAACTTTGGCCAGTGTTTGCGACTAAGTGGCTACTAAAAAAGTCTGGACATACCCCATATTGAATACCCTGCGTTGTCTACTTTAAAAAAAATATGTACATGTGGGATGTTATTCAGAGATTTATGACAGATAATAGTGTTACAATGTCACTATTGATACATTTTAAAAATGTATGTTTTGAAACCGCAATATCCTACTTGTACTTATAGCCCTATAACATGCAAAAAAAATAGAAAAAAGCATGTAAACACTGGGTATTTTTAAACTCAGGACAAAATTTTGAATCTATTTAGCAGTTTTTTTCATTCGCTTTTGTAGATGAGTAAAAGATTTTTCACATAAAAGTCAAAAAACATGTATTTTTTTCAATTTTTCATCATATTTTTTCATTTTTAAAAAATTTAATTACATGAGATTATATAAATAATGGTATGTAAAGAAAGCCCCTTTTGTCCTGAAAAAAACAATATATAATTTGTATGGGAACAGTAAATGAGAGCGGAAAATTACAGCTAAACACAAACACCACAAAAGTGTAAAAAGATGCCTGGTCGCAAATGTACAACATCGCAAAAAAAGTCCAGTCCTTAAGGGGTTAATCCACAGCCCCCATTAATTAATCCACACCCCCCTTAATTAATACACCCCCCTTAATAAATCCTCACCCCCTTAATTAATACACCCCCTTAATAAATCCTCACCCCCTTAATTAATACACCCCCCTTAATTAATCCTCACTCCCCCTTAATTAATACACCCCCTTAATTAATCAACACACCCCTTAATTAATACACCCCCCTTAATTAATCCACACACCCCTTAATTAATACACCCCCCTTAATTAATCCACACACCCCTTAATTAATACACCCCCTTAATTAATTCTCACTCCCCCTTAATACACCCCACTTAATTACTCCACCCCCCTTAATTAATCCACACCCCCTTAATTAATACACCCCCTTAATTAATCCACACACCCCTTAATTATTACACCCCCTTAATTAATCCACTCACCCCTTAATTAATCCACTCACCCCTTAATTAATCCTCACTCCCCCTTAATACACCACCCTTAATTAATACTCACTCTCCCCTTAATTAATAAACCCCCCTTAATTAATCCACTCACCCCTTAATTAATCCACTCACCCCTTAATTAATCCTCACTCCCCCTTAATACACCACCCTTAATTAATACTCACTCTCCCCTTAATTAATAAACCCCCCTTAATTAATCCACACACCCCTTCATTAATACACCCCCCTTAATTAACCCACACCCCCTTAATACACCCCCCTTAATCCACACCCCCCTTAATTAATACTCACTCCCCCCTTAATTAATACTCCCCCCTTAATTAATCAATACACCCCCCTTAATTAATACACCCCCCTTAATTAATACACCCCCCTTAATTAATACACCCCCTTAATTAATACACCCCCTTAATTAATCCTCACTCCCCCTTAATTAATACACCCCCTTAATTAATCAACACACCCCTTAATTAATACACCCCCCTTAATTAATCCACACACCCCTTAATTATTACACCCCCTTAATTAATCCACTCACCCCTTAATTAATCCACTCACCCCTTAATTAATCCTCACTCCCCCTTAATACACCACCCGCAATTAATACTCACTCTCCCCTTAATTAATAACCCCCCTTAATTAATCCACACCCCCTTAATTAACCCACATCCCCTTAATACACCCCCTTAATCCACACCCCCCTTAATTAATACTCACTCCCCCCTTAATTAATACCCCCCTTAATTAAGCAATACACCCCACCTTAATTAATACACCCCCCTTAACTAATACACCCCCTTAATTAATACACCCCCCTTAATTAATACACCACCTTAATTAATACACCCCCCTTAATTAATACACCCCCCTTAATTAATACACCCCCTTAATTAATACACCCCCTTAATTAATACTCACTCCCCCCTTAATTAATACACCCCCTTAATTAATACACCCCCTTAATTAATACACCCCCTTAATTAATACAACCCCCTTAATTAATACTCACTCCACCCTTAATTAATACACCCCCTTAATTAATACACCCCCTTAATTAATACTCACTCCCCCCTTATTAATACATCCCCCTTAATTAATCCACTCACCCCTTAATTAATCCAATCACCCCTCAATTAATCCTCACTCCCCCTTAATACACCACCCTTAATTAATACTCACTCTCCCCTTAATTAATCCACACCCCCTTAATTAATCCACACCCCCTTAATTAATACACCCCCCCTTAATTAACCCACACACCCTTAATACACCCCCCTTAATTAATACTCACTCCCCCCTTAATTAATACTCCCCCTTAATTAATCAATACACCCCCCTTAATTAATACACCCCCCTTAATACTCACTCCCCCCTTAATTAATACACCCCCCTTAATTAATACACCCCCTTAATTAATACTCACTCAAACCTTAATTAATACACCCCCCTTAATTAATACACCACCTTAATTAATACACCCCCTTAATTAATACTCACTCCCCCCTTAATTAATACACCCCCCTTAATTAATACAGCCCCCTTATTAATACTCACTCCCCCTTAATTAATACACCGCCCCTTAATTAATACACCCCCCCCTTAATTAAACCTCCCTCCCCTTTAATTCTTTAATCCATTATCCACCCCCCCCCCCCCTTTAATTAATTTAGCCCCATCACATAAAATTACTACTTACATTTTATTGATGCCTTGACCGACTGGGTGCCTCACCGCCCGGATCCTTCCGCTGAAGATCCGTGAAGGCGGGCTGACGGCGCTGCGCACGACGTCATCACGTTGCGCGACGCCGCGGCCCACAACACTCCTCCCCTTCTCATCCTTGTAGTAAGTCCTGCCGGGCCGCAAAGGTGCTGCGGCTGTGCGCAGCGTAATGATGGGGGCCGGGGGGTGACACATGACACCGGACGTCATGGCACCCCCCTAGTCAGTGGCACCCGGGGCGGGCCGCCCCCCCCCCCCTTAGTACGCCACTGCACGGACACTAGGGTATATGGGTAAAATTGTCCACAGTTTTATTAAATATATATAATAACTTAACATAGAAACTTTAGGTCATTGCCCTATGCCCCACCTTCGCTTCCGTATCCTTCCGTTAGGTATAACATGCAATGACCCCACTATAAATAACATATATATATATATATATATATATTCATATAACATTATACCACCAACATAAACATCACTTAAAGTGGCAACGATTTATCATAAATTAACCATGGTAGGAGTATACCCAGTTACCCCTACCCCACCAGGTTCTGAGCCACCGACAAGACTCAAAACCTACCAAACATACCAATAACCATTTACATAACCTTCCTAATGGGGAGCCTATTTCCTTTCCATGAGCTCCCTATCCCTAAATGAAGGAGAAGAAAAAGAGATTGGAGCAGGAAGGACAAGTGAATTGAACCCTCCACTTTATTCTGGACACCACATCATAAGACTTTGATACCTGGACCTGGCAGGGAAACTTTGGACCTTCTCATCTCCCCAGGTAAAAAATAAAATCAGCGTTAATGTGTTCACTTTAATTTACTGAGTGTCAGGAAGCACAGAGTGCAGCTGGATAGGGGTGTCACTGATTGGCTAGAGCGGTAAGCTGTTACTCTAAGCCAATCAGTAGCTCCCCATTCATAAAAAAGTAAAACAATTTTATGAACCGGGAACTAGCAATTGGCTTAGAGCGTCAACTGACCACTCTAGCCAATCTGCAGCACCCATGCCTGACGTCAATCTGCACTTCCTGACACTCCGTTTCAGAAGCCGAATACCACTGAGTGACCTGGAGATCTGGAGCTGAAGGAAGCCTTTGGGGTTAAACCATTTGAGAGCGGTTTAACCCCTTAGGAAAGAATGCGTAAATATTTCTGTATAGATGATTGTGTGTGTCCCTGCACTTATTAATATTAACTCCTATCCAGTAACCTGGTACCAAAAAAATAAATAAAAAAACTAAACAGAAACTTTGACTTTATTTGCTTCCTTCCATTACAAATTCAGTTTACTGTAGTTGGTTCTGATGTTGTATTAACTATGGAAACAATTGACTTTTATATAAAATTATTTTTAAGATCACACCTAAATACTTTAAAATAACCTTAATGTTTTTTGTTTTTTGTATCTTGTTTTATGTATATCATTTTGATAGTCAACATTATATCAAACCAAGCCTCATGCATAAAAATGTAAAAATGAAAAAAAAAGGCTTAGGATATTTATCATTGTTAACATCCATCCAAAAGAAGTCTACAGCTCGGAAAATAACCAACTAAAGAAAATATATGTTGCTGAACTAAACTAGTTTGGAAGCTTTACTTTTATAGAATTTAGCTGCACTTATTAGAAACCTGGTATCACGATTTCTATTGCAGTTAGCATCAACAACATCTCTTCTATTCCTATCAAATGCACCTGAGAAAAACACAGAGTTGCAGTTAGTGATTACCTAAGTTAGCGATAGCTACAAAAACTACTGTCTGTTATCAGTCTGAGCAAAGCTCAGTTTGCACACATAAGAATAACATTACAAGGATAGAGAACATATAGTATGAAGATCAAGAGAAACAGAAAAATATGTTATGGTATGCCTTTAGAGATGTTAATGTAACTAATCAGCATGAGGTAGGTTACTGGCTTGCTATTGAGGCTTGGTGTATCTTGTGGAGCACAAGCCAAGAAAGTTATAAGGGGGAAAATAGTGATTGAAAACCCCTTCCACCTGAAGTCAGTGCATAATCAATACATAGTTAAACACAGATCTGCACACCAGTCAAACCATAAGACTTGCTTTTCCCATAGAAATCTTACATGTGTAGTGATGTTACTACTGCAAGAGATTCTGGGTGGGCATATGCAAATTAGTTTAACAAAGAACCCTATTTGTGCCTCATTATTCCATTTCAAACATGGATTCCTTGGAGTTTGTGTTTGCTGTATACCATGGCTTCTAAACAGAACTCAGGAAGAGATGCAAAGCCAGTGAACCACTCATGGACAGCTGTTTCATTGTTAATACAAATTATCAGCATGAGGTTGGCTCTGGCTTGCTATTGAGAAAAAAATGTGATTGAAAACCCCTTCCACCTGAAGTCAGTGGATAGTCAATACATTGTTAAACACAGATCTGCATCCCAGTCAAATCATAAGACTTGCTTTTCCCACAGGAATCTCACATTTTCATACTATATGTTTTCTATCCTTGTAATGTTATTCTTATGTGTGCAAACTGAGCTTTGCTCAAACTGATAACAGACCGTAGTTTTTGTAGCTATTGCTAACTTAGGTAATCATTGACTGCAACTCTGTGTTTTTCTCAGGTGCATTTGGTAGGAATTGAAGAGATGTTGCTGATGCTAACTGCAATAGAAATCATGATACCAGGTTTCTAATGAGTGCAGCTAAATTCTATAAAAGTACAAGCTTCCAAACTAGTTTAGTTCAGCAACATATGTTTTCATTAGTTTGTTATACCGGAGTTGTAGACTTCTTTTGAATGGATGTTTATAATGATAAATATCCTAAGCCTTTTTTTCATCTTTACATTTTTATGTATGAGGTTTGGCTTGATATAATGTTGACTATCAAAATGATATACAGAAGATAGGCAAAATTAAAGATAAAAAAATTGACTAACCATTAAAAGCACTAAAATACGAATGCCTTTAAAACTGATATATTCATCCTTTACCTTTAGATTGCTACAACAATGTGCAATGTCAATCAGCAGTGGCCAAGGCCAGTAAGGTATTGTCATGCATGAAAAAGGGCATTCATTCTCGGGACGAGAATATCATTTTGCCTCTTTATAAATCACTGGTAAGACCACGTATTGAATATGCTGTGCAATTTTGGGCACCTGTTCTAAAGAAGGATATTATGGCACTAGAAAAAGTGCAGAGGCGTGCTACAAAATTAATAAAAGGAATGGAACATATCAGCTATGAAGAAAGGTTAACAAATTTAAACCTATTTAGTTTAGAAAAACGTCGCCTGAGAGGGGATATGATAACATTATACAAATATATTCGGGGCCAATACAAACCATTGTGTGGAAATCTATTCACAAACCGGACTTTACATAGGACACGGGGCCACGCGTTTAGACTGGAAGAAAGAAGATTTCGTCTAAGGCAAAGGAAAGGTTATTTTTTACTGTAAGAACAATCAGGATGTGGAATTCTCTGCCTGAAGAGGTGGTTTTATCAGAGTCCATACAGATGTTCAAACAGCTACTGGATGCATACTTGCAAAAACTGAATATTCAAGGAGATAATCTTTCAATGTAGGGTAATAACTGCTTGATCCAAGGATAAATCTGACTGCCATTCTGGGGTCAAGAAGGATTTTTTTTCCTAGCTTGTTGCAAAATTGTGCATCAAACTGGGTTTTTTTTTTTTTGCCTTCTTTTGGATCAACAGCAAAAAACAAATGTGAGGAAGGCTGAACTTGATGGACGCAAGTCTCTTTTCAGCTATGTAACTATGTAATTGCTGACATCACAATAGCACAAAAATATTAGCAGAGACAGCTTCATATCTATTTTCAACTCAAAAATGTTTAACTTGTTTAGACTTGTGCAGGGTGAAAAATGTCTAATCTTATGAAAAACTACAGAATTTATTTTATGCTGTTGGGCTTGCTCGAATTTCGGTATTGGGCAAAAAAAAGTAATATCTTACCTACCTCCAGTTTTGTTATGCAACGTTTTGTATCTCTCTATTCCCATAAACACTTAACTTCTTACATGAGATCTGCAATGTGCCCCTCCCCATCTCTACTTGGAGCCAATAGTTTCTAAGTAGGAACTTTCATAAGCTCATTTGCAGTAGCAATAAGCTAAAATTGGCCAGAATAATTACACTGGTTAAGGGGGTGCTAGGACACATTTGTCATTATACTCACTATAGCAGTATGTAGTAGTTTTGGTGCTTGAAGTGTTCCTTTAAGTATATCTGCTCCTCCCTTACAACACTGCATTGCTTTTCAGGGTAGTCGTAGGTTTTTGAGTCAATTGCAAGAGCATTTCTTGATATACGAATTCTAGTTGCAATTTACATAATTTTACTGTTACTTTTAGAATGTCAGTTACATTAAAAAAAATAAGATGATCAAATAATATGATTCACTTTTAAACACTCACATCTACAGAAGAATAGACTTGAAGATTTATTATAATTGTAGAAATAAAGCTTGTTGAGTATTTTAAAGAAGTAGACGTTTTTTGTTTTTTTTTAGAAAGGATACATAAAGAAGTGATTTGGTAGGCCTTGCGTGTTTGTTGAGTATTTTAACATTGATGTTTGAGTGATCAGCCTGTCCAAGAGTCCAGTTAGCCTCCTTAAAATGTGGAAGAATTGTACAAATTTAGCGTATAGATTTTGAGATAACTAAATACTAGTATGGGAAGTGAAAGAAATGTTAGGGGCAAGTGAAGAGTATCAAGATTTTAAATGAATATAACTATTAAAAGGTCACTCACCTTGCCTGGCACAGAATATTTTGTCCTGCAATAAGGAAACCCCAAATCCATCTCTATGCAGATAACTAATCAAAGGGAACACCATCAACATGAAAGAAGCAGCAGAGGAGCAGCACTGAATGATGCAAGGAATATTGCAAAGTATTAGCACAAAAGAAAAGCAAATAGGAAGACTCATGGTAATCAATATTACATTTTGGGGGGGGGCTCACTGGGGTAACTTATTTCATTCGTTTTTGCCTGACAACATTGCCTATAACCTCTCTTGTATACAGAGGATTTGACAGTTTGTCTTTTCTAGAGTATTACACATAATTTATCTTTTGCTTTAGTGGCAATAAACTTTTTTTTGTTGTGGTTGGACAGAATATTTTTTTCTGTAAATTCCTGAGTTGACTGTGAATTAATCAGAAGGTAAAATGCCAAACAAGCAAAATCTCTTTCATTTTTTGTTGATGTAAAACTCACATTTGCCATCACTAAAGTGTTTCAACCTTCCATGGTTACTTCGACTAACCTTGGGCTGACCTCGTCAGAAATGTTCAACATATTTACTTCAAGCATGTCTTCTAACAATTACTCTAGTAAATTAGATGTAGTGAAGCATATCATTCTTCATGTTGCATGTTATAGCGTTGCATAAGCAAGAACTGATAAAATAGACTGATATTTTAGTTGCTTGTTTTTGACATTATTTGACAACAGACAAATAATATTTGTTTATAGAAGATACTTTAGTTAAGTGCTAGTCTTAATCTCTGAAAGGGCACAATGTACAAATAAAGAGCATACTATAGTCCCATTATTATTTTTTTTAAGTATAGGTTGTGTTCACTATAGGCATAACAAAAATAGAATAAAATTGATGGTGATGATGATGATGATGAGGATAAGTTGAAAAATGAATGCAATCTTTATAATCTTTATATTTTAAAGTAAGCATTCAATAAACAGTGAGTAATAGTGAATTGATAATAAACTTGATTGTTTTCAAATACTTTTGTTTAAGTTTTCAAATTATTTTAACAAACTATAACAATTATATTTCAATATCAATAAAACAATCATAATTTGTAATTATACCAATAAACAGGGAAAACAAAGAATGGGGGAAGTCGGGAATGGTTCTATATTATTTTACAAATATACATGACAACAATTATAGAATGTAATAGATCAAACCAGACACAATAATGTAAAAATGATTGATCCTAGTATTATGACTCCTTCTCTCAACTTGGTTTATTTTAGCTAACTCCTATGGCATTGAGGAAGCCTGGAAAAAAAATGCGGTACCCCACGTGCTAATTGCAGCTACTTCGACTATCCCAAGATTTTGGAAATCCCCTACTATACCAACTTGCAAATTCTAATCTAAGATAATGCCTGAATCAAAAATAAATTCCAGTTCAAACAAGACATTTCATTGCAATTTGGTCATTTTTTCTAAAGTAACACATGTGTTGGCAGCTTAACTAATCCTAGAGTTTATATATAATTGCCAAACAAGTTGTGGTGAGACCAAACATGGTAAAACTCTCCACAATTTGATGTGAATGCAAACATTACAGTAGTGCTTCACCTGCATATTCCAAGCTGGACTTTGGAAAAGTTTGTCTTGGGCACAGTAATTCCGAGAAATCATGTTTCCACAATTTCCAGCACAACCTACAAATTAGCAAAGGCAAGACTCATGTTTCAGACTTCACATGACAATTATTTAAAACACAGCTTTTTAACCCCTTAAGGACACATGACATGTGTGACATGTCATGATTCCCTTTTATTCCAGAAGTTTGGTCCTTAAGGGGTTAAACAAAAACATAGTTTTTATTCTAAAAGGACCTTTTTGAGATAGGGATGTGAACATGAATTTGTTTCATTTCAATTATTTGTGATGAGTTTTACAGTGTTTGGTCTCACCATAACCTGAATGGTGCTTAGCTAAATGCTCACAGAGAGCTACTACAAGGGTTATTTAATAAAATGAAAAATGTCCGAAATTCTAGGTGAATTTCATATTTAAGGTCAAAATAACTGAATTTGAAAAAGTAAGTTATGCATCCAATTTAGCTACTTTGGCCTTAAGTATAAAATTCACTTTCATTTCATTATGAATTCCCTTTAATTCTAATTTTACTAAGTAACATTGTATATATGCAAACTAATAAATGTCTAATTAATTTACATTCTATACACTATATTCACATTATTTATAAATGATCTGCCTAGCGTCTGCAAATCCTCAACTGTACACATGTATGCAGACGACACTGTAATCTACGCTAGTAAACCCAAGGTACTGCAGCTTGAGGCTGTGTTCCAAAACCAATTCACAGAGGTAGAAAAGTGCCTAAGCCCTACAGTAAGGAAAGAGACGTAACAAATGCTATTGCCGGTCCATTGATTATGGGGATGTAGTGTATGCACCCGCACCGCAAACCCACCTTAATAAACTTAATACGTTATATAATTCATTCTGCCGCTTTGTACTAGAATGTAATTACTTTACCCACCACTGTGATAAGAGCTAAACTGGCTGTCGCTGGAATCCTGACGCACTCTTCATCTTTCCAGCCTTGTGCAAAAGAGCATTTCTGGGAAGCTCCCACCCTACCTGAGTAGAAAGCTCTCCCCACCTGTTCCCACCTCCTATAACCTCTGATCAAGTACTACCACGATATTTAGCATACTGCAATACAAAAATAAAGTGGCTCGATACTCCTTTTCCTACAGAGCACCGCAATTATGGAATAACCTCAGGGACACAGTCAAATCTTCATTCAATCTAAAATCTTTAAGAGCTCTATGGCAATATACCTCAGCAAAGAATGCACCTGTCATGGTTGAATATATTTATTGCCTGGTATGTATTAAATTTATATATGTGTGTGTGTGTGTGTATATATATATATATATATATATATATATATATAGTTTGTATATTGTTTTTTTGTGATATTGTATCGTATTGTAATAATGCAATGTTTTGTGGACCCAGGACATACTTGAAAACAAGAGAAATTTCAATGTTTCCATCCTGGTAAAATATTTTAGAAATAAATAAACAAATAATATTGGGAAAAACATATTGGTGATAGTCATGGTCAATCTTCTGGCGCATACCCTAATCAAAGGATTTGAAAATAAATCCCCTTTTCTTTCTTTCCTAAGGATATGTTTTAATTTGTTTCGGATATGTTTTTAGCATAGTACAATTAGATTTCTTATTTAAAAGAAATGTTAACTTTTGTTACTAAATGTAGGGATTATTGTACCTTTACAGTTTTATGTGTTTAGCTTTCTGGTGGTCATGCAGAAATGTCAACAATAATTTCCTGCTGTCTATCTTAACACTGGCTATATCCAGAGCTCAGCCTTTGGTAAACGTACACATGAAGTTGTGTGAAGAATAAGCAATATGGAAATTAAGTAATGGAAAATAGTTAAAGGACCACTCCACACTCATGAATCACGTCAGCTTGTTGAATTGCTTTTTAGATGAAGAGTATTCAATTTTAATTCCAGTTTATAAAAGTGCCAATTTCTATGGAATATTTGCACTTTTATAATTACATATAAAACACTTCCCTGTCTGCCAATCAAACAGTCAGGGATGTTTAACTCTTCTTTTCGTTATCTCTACTGCGCTAACGGCAGTGACAGGTGTGGTCAGCTAGAGCAGTGGTTCCCAACCCAGTCCTAAAGTACCCCCTAACAGTCCAGGATTTAGGGATTTCCAAGTTGTGTCTAAGATGTTTTTACAAATAAAAAAAAAACACTTTAGACACAACAGGGTAATCCCTAAATACTGGACTGGTAGGGGGTACTTGAGGACTGGATTGGGAACCCCTGAGCTAGAGCAAGCCTGCCTTCTCTTACAGGTGTCAGTGAGGCTCCTGATTGTACCTGTCCTCCTGGCTCCTGCTTCCTCCTCCCCAGCTATAGCTACCTTCCTAGCCTGCCCCCTTCTATACATGTCCATGTGCATGCACACTCATAGTAAATTCACCATTTCCCAGGCATAGACTGAAAGTCTGTGCTAGTAGAAAGAAGGGAGGGATTGTAAAGGTTGCAAGCTCAAAAACAGCAGCTTTTGCAAGCTCTTCTTAGATATACTACAAAAATTATAAGTGGATATTGGGAGTCAGGAACCCTCCAGGAACTTGATGAACCTCCTCTGGTTGAGTGCCAGGGTGGATTGTTATTTTTGTATTTCCTTTTTAAATACGTCAATGAACAAAAGAAAATAATATATACAGTGAGGGAAATGTGAGTGTGATAAAACACCTGAGTGAGAAATCCTTTTTAAATATACTACCAATGTCAATATGCCAAATAAATGCATGCTTTCACGAGGGGTATATCTACTTAATAGCAAGTTTTTTTTTTATTTAATTCATTATTTATTCCTGTGTTGTATTCCATTAATATTCTGAATAAACTTTAGTTTTAAATGACAAAGAAGGCAACCAGTGACATTTGGAATATAAAGTTAAAGGAACTCTCAAAACACCGTAACCACAACAGCTTGCTTGAATGGTTTTACTTATTAGCAGGATTCTGCCGGGTGCCGCACCACACCTCCACTACTAAATGCGGGAAAGCCGAAAATGCCTAAGCGGGAACATCCGTCAGCTCTCCTGAGCTAAGTCCTACACGTGCAGTGCTTTGCTAATTGACTGAGAGCAGTTAGGTGATGCTCTCAGCCAGTAAGCTAAACCCTGCATTGCTGAGTTTAGCTCAGAAGAGTTAATAAAAGATCCTGCCTAGCGATTTCCATCTCTCTTGAATTAGGAGTGGAGGTGCAGAGTGTCTCCCAGAGTGTCACCCAGATCCCAGGTAAGAAGTCAAATGGTTTAAAACCAATGTGATTACTTACAATGGGGGCAGGTGGCGGTACCACTCCTGGCATCATTATTATGACAGCATGCTGTGGTGGTTTATGTACCCAAAATGCCCTGGTGCCCCATCCATAAGTAATCACACTGTTAAGCTTGCCAGATGCCACTCCAGAACTCCATTGCAGCCTCCTCTCAACCTGAAGCTGACAGTTGTGAGCTGACCCTACACAGAAGGATTTGCGCTTAAAGTGTTTCTTTAAATATAGTCAGATCTTGATAAACAGTTGTATTATATTGCAAATAAAAATCTACTTATTCGAATTGTTATTGGAAAATATTCAGTAAAATAATTTTTTGCTACAAATTTAAGGGATAATATGTGTGAGATAAAAACAAAACTAGTTTAAATCTAAACATATATTTTCTAATATAAAAGTGCATTTAAAAACATTGCGAGCATAACTTTACTAAACATGGTATAAGTTGATTAACACTCTTTTGCTTTAGGCTTGCTGAAGGTCAAATAGGTTGTTTGTTCACTGGATAAATCATCTGACCTGTACATACTTCTTATCAACACCTTACCTTCGCACCACAAATTCTTTCCTCAAAGCCATTTACCCGTTGAAAAATGATAGCACTTTTAAAAACTACATACATTTATAAGAAGACAACGCATTTATGGGAAGACATAGTGATTAACTATGATTGCAAATTGAACACATTTGACTTGTGCTATTATCACTAGTGAAAATTGACTTACTATATTTAATAAATAATGCTAATTATTCTCCACTGAATTAATGATAAAATCAACAGCCTTTCTTAAAAATATTGATTTTTGAAGCCAGCCTATATATGTGCTATGCACTAATAGCCATGTGTAGGACAAAACACAGTTAGATTTATTCACTAAAATTAGAATTGTTGGAAATTCATAGTGAATTTAAAGTGATTTTTCAAAGGCCAAAATCACCTAACTGGAAATAAATCTGCATGACAAGTATGATTCCAGTTTAGCTACTTTGACCTTTAATTTAAAATGTGCTTTGAATAAACTTTGAATTATACACACACATAATAAAAAAATAAAAATAAAATACACACTTCTCACATTAGTGAATAACTTTGATCAATAAATGTTGTGGAATTATACTGTGGCATGTTTCTTACCTGAATGTAAGAGCTTTTATTCTTTGGTACATAAAAAAAAATATATTCTAATTTATGGCCCATTTATCCTATCTATCTGTCAAGGCTAGGTAGTTGAACCCAACCCTCTCAGACCCTAATTTGCTATTACCCGGCTTAGAATGGCCTGATTTAACGTAAAGAGTAGTCAAGGGGAAAACTGAGGTCAAGCGTAAGAGAAAACAGCATAAACGAGAAACAAGTCAAGGTCAAGAACACAAGAACACAGAGAGCAGAGAGATGAATAAACAAGCTGGTAACAAGAAATCCAAAATACAATAAAGCACACTCTTGGGTAATCAAGAACCACAACAGGGCAACTTTCTACAGAAAGCTCTGGCTTTATTATTATTATTATTATTATTATTATTATTATTATTATTATTATTATTTATATAGCGTCAACAAACATGTAATTGTAACCAGCCAAGTTAGATGCACAGGAACAGAGGGGTTGAGGGTCCTGCTCAATGAGCTTACATGCTAGAGGGAGTGGGGTAAAGTGACACAAAAAGGTAAGGATAGTATTAGAGAAGTAGATTGGTAGAATAGTATTCACTTACTGAGTATTTTGTTTTATTAAATGACAGTTGCAGGAGAGGAATCAGTTGGGAGCTATTAACTGTTTAATTTATACACTTTTGTGAAGAAGTGATTTTTTAAATGATTATTTGAAGGGGTGGACACTGGGTGAGCATCTAACGGAGAAGGGAAGGGCGTTCCACAGGAATTGGCCAGCCCTAGAGAAGTCTTGAAGGCGACCATCAGAGGTGGGAGTACAGACAGAGGATAGACATAGGTCTTCGACAGAGCACGGAGGCCTAGACGGGAACATAATTGTGTATAAGGGAGGATAGATAGGTGGGAGCAGTATTATGCAAAGATTTTAAAGCAAGAACCAACATTTTAAATTGAGCCTTATATCTTATGGGAAGCCAATGCAGGGACTGACAGAGGGGTGAGGTATGGGAGGTGCGGGCAGACAGGAAGATTAGCCTGGCCACCGCATTCCTTATATACTATAACAGAGAAAGTTGGGAGCATGTAAGACCACTGAAAAGTGGATTGCAGTAGTCAAGGCTTTCTATAGCCAGGACACTAACACTATTGGTTGGTGTCACCTTGGAGAGCCGAATGCCGAATTCGGGTACATCTGCTCATTTGTGCTGATCGATTCAGCACTTAGAGTCGTGCAGTTATGACATTGGATGGATCGGGTATCTCTGGAATGTGTAAACATTACACTGTCTTTGAGGATCAAACTGCAATAAACTACATATTTAGACATCCTTATCACACTCAAGCTGATATACCTGAGCCAGTTTTAAACAGGCTCAAGAAAATGTGAGTATGATACTATTTTAGGTATTTGTATCTATTTATTTTACATATCAATTCTGAGAGTATCTGTTTTATTTTGCAGTGATATTTCAAGACTTATCGGGTATATTTATAAATTTGATTTATATCCCTTTATTACACATTTTTTATACAGTGTACACATTTTTTTACACATTTACCATTTTTCTATACCACGTGTGCTGTACACCTTTTTTGGTTTATGTATATATGTTTGTTAGGGTGGAATTTTTATGATTGGTTTCATACTGTCAACTATCTGCACTTTGTTCTATATTCAAATTTAATTGTAGCACCATATATATTGCACTTTGTTCTAGTTTACCACTTGTTCGTCTTGTTTTATGCCTTGTCTGTACTCATGGATGATATAATTTGCTTAATTTTTCAGATAATTTGAAAGAAAATGCCTGAAAAAAATAAAACTTAATGCAATTTATAGGTGGTTTCAATGTTTCATTTAATGGTGTATTTCAGATAAGTGACAGTTCCTATTTGAAAGGTACCAAGGGAAGGAAGTAGTTCCCCAGGTAGTTCTTAGAGCCCCACTTACTGCTTAATAGAGGAGACTGGGAAGGGACACCTTATGACCCCCATTTAGTAAATAATAGACCCTACCTGCCACCTATGAGTGGGAGCAGTAGGGACAGTTTAGTGTACTTTCATGTAATTTTTATATATCCCACCCGGGAGTGGCAAATGAGAACTGAGAAATGAGAAAAATTACCTGGGGGGACATTAAACTGTCCTCCCTGCCCCTACTAAAAGGTGGCAGTTTGGTGGCTATTAGTAAATAAATGGTGTAGTGACATCCCAGTGTCTCCTAGCCCATACCCATGGATGGTGGGCGGAGGCTTTTTAAAAATAAAGAAGTGGATGTAAATAATTGTTGTCCTCCCCCAACCATGGGCTTTGGGGTATGAGGGTATGAACTGGCTCTGACTGCCCCCCACTTGTCATTAATACTCCCTACCTAAATCATTCAAAGTTCGTCATCAAATGTGACTTCTAAAGTTTAACAATGTGGAAGACGTATTTCTGGTATTTTCTTCCGTTTAAGCCTTCAACTTTCATTTATGGGTTACACATGTTTAGGAATGAAAAAGCATAAAAACAAAAGCATAAGCATAAAATAACAGTTATTAAAGTATTTATGACTGACGTATAAATAGGCATGGCCATTTTCAGTAATTAATATTCTAGCTATTACAGCTAGGAATCAAATCAAAGTAATTGTTTTAGATAACAGGCATAGGAGACTTCAATACAAATATAATTTAGCGTTAGATGACTTCTAATTTAGAAAGAGTCACTCCTAGCTTTCATAATTATGTAACTCTTTCTTTCAGAACTGTCTGTTACAAATCATGCATAATTCAAGCAAAAACAAAATAACACATTTTTGACCTAGGTCATTTGTTATTTGCTTTTGACATGGAAGCAAAACAGACTAAATCTCCCTGCTACTGGAATCTTATCTGAAACAGGAAAACAATATTAGTTAAGAAAAGAACAAGCAAAACGTAATAATAATACTGTCTGACAGTTATAAAAATAAAATAAAATAATAACCTAAAAATAACAATTTTGCTCTTAAGGGGATACTAAAGATATCTCGAGATATCTGAACAATATTAAATCCAATTTTAAAACAATTTTAATGACGTGTGAATACGCTGAAAGTAATTTTGCTTTTCGATACAAAACATAATCTCGCTCTGTAGAAGCCATCTCTAATGACACTTTAAGCTATGACCGTAGAACAATGCTCTTCTTAACTAAGTATTTTGTTAAATGGCTACTCCAACCACCATGGCCACAGTGAATTTAAGTAGTCATGGTGCTAGTAACCTGTGTGTGTAGCATTTCTGCATTAAATGCAGCATACAGAGAGTAATCTGCACTTTTGTGCTTGGGGTTAGTTACACACCCTGCACATGTGAGTTTAGCAGCCCAGAACTCTGTTCCAGATTGCCAAATGTCAATTCTGTGCAAAAAATACATCGGTCATCAGCGTACATGGCAAACTGACAACTGTATCTGCAAGGGGTAGAATTTTATTCCTTTCCCTCCCTCCTTCAGAGTTGAGCCATCCCTGCCTCCCAAAAGCCTCACTAGTGCTTGTTTTATTTAATTCTATTTTCCAGTCCTACCAATTTTCTTTCCCATTCCTTTGAGGGGCAGGAACTACTTTTTTAACCCTCAAGTGAACTTGTATTTGTAAAATGTTACTTTCACTAAATGAGCCAGAAATACATTCAATACAACATATATCACAGAGATACATGATGTATTAAATGTAAAATACTGAGTTTTATTCACCATTCCAGCTCCTCTATTTCCTCAGCTTTGTGGGTGTTACTCTTCATGTCAATTCCACCTCCAGTTTGTCTTGAACTCCTCCTGCAGTCTTCTTTGCTTTATCCTGGTGTTGAATACTTAACCAAGAAAGGCAAGCCTCCTAAGTGACATCACCAGCATGCCAGTCTGATATCACTTTTCCTTTAATCCCCAGCTGGCACTAGCAGTAGTGGCTAAGGAGTTTCCATAGCAACTGCAGTGCATGCTCTATGAATGCTCTGCATGGGAAAGCAAAGGGGCCTCCTGTAGGAGTTTTTTTTTCTGCTCTTCCTTGTCAGTCAAATTGTCAACACAGAGTCTATGCCAAACATTTGACTGAGACAAATATTTAACCCCTTAAGGACACATGACGTGTGAGACACGTCGTGATTCCCTTTTATTCCAGAAGTTTGGTCCTTAAGGGGTTAAATAGGTTTTTCTCCCAAATAATACATTTGTTGGCAAAACTGGTAGCATAAGGTATACACTTGATCATATGGTCTTTCAGAAGAGCATGCGTAAAGAAAAATAAGTAGAGGTATCCTTTAATTTCCTTATTGAATGCTGTATTCCTGACACAAAAGTGCCCTTCTGCACCCGCAGCCCCAGTACCCCTGTCTATGAAAAGTTTAAAAATCCTTTAAGACACCTATCTGATTCCAGCGCTAATTCCCATTTTGGAGCAGGGTCAACCATTTGGGTTGCATTCCTCCTCTGCTGACATCAACCAATGAAGGGGACCTAATGTGCAGTGAATGTTTTGCACACATTAGGACTTCCTCATAAGAAACATGAGATAAACATTTTCCTATGGAGTTTTGCTTGGCACTGGATGTCCTTAGCATTGTTTCACGCAGTCAAATCCTGTGAAACTGCAGGAAGCGCCTTTAGTGGCTGTCTGGTAGACAGCCACTAGAGGCAGTATTGACACTGTATAATAAACATTGCAAATTCTCTAAAACTGCAATGTCCATTGCAGGACTAAGAGGGATAGGGACACTGCACCCAGACCACTTCAATATCATTGAAGTGATCTGGATGCCTACAGTGTCCATTTAAAAACACAATATCAACGATTGTAGTTCACCTCCAATAAAACACAGACATTTGACAGCAATTTAATATTTTTGGATATCTATAGAGGTCCTCATTAAGTCTATGAAAATTTTGCAGTTACATAACTTTTGTTAACAGATTGTGATCATTAGAAAAGCTTACCAAAAAATCAAACCAATATTAAATCAAGGCCTATATTTGGAGGACTTATTGCAAGTAAAAAAAGTAATTTTACGTTTACGTCTAGTTTTGTAGGATGAAAAAAAGCAAATGCCTGGTATTTGTATTAATGCATTATTTGTGCAAGAAATTTGCTTATTTGAAGTGCCCATTATTGATTTTTCATGTAACCACATATCAACAGGAAATACAGGATGCAATTCCCTTTTAGCTTTATTTCTTTCTTACATTGGGTTATTAATGAATTGTTGTCAGTTTAACATTTGGGGCCAATATAGTAAGCAAGAAAAGCATCCATTAGCATAAAATTAGCATTTTGCCATTTTCCATCTGCCTTCATTTAGTGAATAACCCTAGTTTTGCATCATTTGTCTTCCACTGGGCATATGGTGTAGGGTAACGGAGCACAGAGTGAGGGGATATAATGTGTGAATTGGATTTTCCTAAATTGATATATAATTTTCCATTGTTAACAGGACACTGTCGGCACCCAGACCGCTTCAGCTCACTGAAGTGGCCTGGGTGCAATGTGCCATGTCCATTAACCCTGTAATAGTAATCATTGCAGTTTCTAAGCTACCCAACAGCCACTAGAGGGACTTCCGGAATTGAAACGGACCTTTGGTTATCTGACGCAGGACGTCCTCACGCTATGTATGAGGACCTCCAGCGTAAAATTTTCTCCATAGGAAAGCATTGAATAATGTTTTCCTACGGGGAAATCCTAATGTGAGTGCAGCCATTGCCGTGCATACACATTAGGTCTCCCCTGCCGACAGGAGCAACTTTTGTTTTCCTGGCACTATAGAAACGCTTTAAGGCATACAACATTTATCTAGACAATAATAATTATTGTTATTTCAAACCATTACACAATGTTCCCATAAAGCAACAAAACAGTTTTTTTTTTTGTTTGTTTGTTTTTTGTTATAAGATTTGCATGGGAGTTAAATTGTATTTAATTATAGTGACAAAGAGCATAAATTATAAATCAATGAAATCTTAATTATTCTAAGTAAAATAGTTAATTATTTACAATTAACTTATCGGATCATGGAAATGACATACTAAGCTTTAGTACCAATTTTCTGATCTGAACTGTCACAATTATACACATTTGAGTGTTGTAAATCAAAAATTAATATTTAAATATTGTTCTCAAATTCATGACCGATAGTCTTAACATTTTAAAGTTATACATATTTTGGAACATTCTATTTTTAGATTAAACTGTAGGCAGAGGAATAAATACAAGCAGTGGCACAACTCTATAGTTCACAAATGGATACAATTCCAAAAAGAGGCCTATGAATACTCTTCGTGTTTTGTTGCAATTCAAGCAGCCATAGCAGCTCAACCTTTTATTTTGCTCAGTCAGTTGGCCAAAACCATTTTACTATTATGGGTGCAATAAATCTGCTACTTCATTTATTCACACATTTGCTGGATTCTTTGGCAGTCTATAGATATTACTGAAACAAATTAAAGCAGCCATTTCAAACACCAACTACACTGGGACTTCATTTGCTGGCTGTCAAATTTGTATGGATTGGTATGGATCAGAAGATTAAGCTGCCCTCTGTTGTGGTGGATTTTTAATGAAGCTGGGAATACCAGGGCCGGATCCAGAGCCCAGTCTTCGGAACAGCACTGCAAGATTATTTAGTTGCAAGTCAGATTTGAAAAAAATCAGTCATTCACATTACTGTTTGTTTTATTGCTGTGAGCCTAATGTGCATGTGTGGAAAAAAGAGCTCTACAAACACTTCTCAGTGCTAAATACCCTGCAAGGATGGGCAAATGGTAGATCTCCAGTTGGCAAAGCATTGTGAGAGTTGTATGACAGATGGGGATTTACCTTTTGGCCATCTTGCACCAGGTCCTCTCTTCTTTAGTTTTGCCACTGATTAGAAGGCACATATAAGATATCATCATAGGTATGATTTACAACAAAAAATGCAACCACTCTGAGCATGAAAAGTCTGAATGCTGATAGCTAATAGGAAATGGTATCACAGTGTCTATGCTTTTACAGTGAGCAGTTTTGCTGTTTCCAGAGTTTTTTGTTTTTTTCTGGTGACTTGAATAGGTTTATCAACCTAAAAGCTATGTGGCAGGCTATGGGGTTTCTCTATAAACAAACAAAGATAGGCCTCAATTTAACATTGATATAAGTTTTTTTTTATATATTTTAATATTTTTTAAAAATCATTTAAAAGAGTATCTATAAATATTAAATCTAGGCCATAGGTTGTAAACAATAAACACATTTTATTATCTAAAACATTTGCTATACTAATGACTCTAAAAGACAACAGTTTCAGATATTATCTTGTGTACCAAAACATAAGTATTCTAAAAATATAAACAAATCTAGTGGTTGTGTTCATATAAGGGTATGCTTACACTGGCATGCCAACAATTTCACAGACAACACAAAGGTTTTGTTTGGCATTTGATTATATTCCAGACAAGAGAGAGAGGCTTTATTGATTATCTCGCCTGGAAAGGATTAAGTGTGATACAAGTCTCAAGATTCCTGCTGAAGAAATGATACCTTTAATACTGATAAGCTGATGTGTTTCTGTTAGGGACCTTATCTGTGTACAGTCCTTCATCTACAACAATCAAGCTTAACTGCATTTTGTTACGTTTAAATGGATTACTTTCATTTTGGCAAATGTATTTTCAGCACACCACATGTTAAAGCAAGAATTATACATGCCTTAGAAGTGTTTATATAGATGTTTGTCTTTCATCAAAATATATTATAATCAACAGACTAGCCAATACACACCACTATTCTGTCTATAAAAGAATCAATTTATAAAACTGAGTATCAATAAAAATATATACTGTTTGTTAAACCTAAATTGATAAAGGTTTGCGGTTAAAAAAAATACATTGCATATTAAAATCATAATCTGATTCACTACATGGCATTATAGCAGTCATTGCTTTCCTTACCAGGTTATGATAGTTTCATATTTTTCAGAATTATGTTAAAGGTATGCACATAAAAAAGATACAAACATATAATGATAGGAAGAGCTCAACTGAAAATGGGTAGTAAGTAAGTGGTTTAAAAAGTACAGGGTGCTCTTTAAGGAAAGAGATCCATTCCCACACCAGATATATACATATAATAGAAATAATAATAATCCAAAGGCACACCAAGGTTTTGCACATAGAAAAAGTGTTTATTTATGCATAAAGTATACATCAGACTATCTTAACAGAAGGAAAGTGCTTGGTATAGTGCATAACATATTCATAGTACCAAAACCACAGTAATAGTAAAGTGCTAGATGCAACCACCCATTAAAAAGGTATACTGACCAAGTTACTCAAATTTTGTTAGGTCCTACTCTATGCAAATTTAAAGACTCCTGCTATGAGATTAATCAATTTATGCAGAATATCCACCGTTTTTGTCTCTCTGCCAAGGAAGGTTTATGTAGGACCTGCAAAATTTATCTTTTGTACTTTTTAATTTTTTTACATAAAACATAATTGAAGCCAAGGCATATATTAAAGGACCACTATAGTGCCAGGAAAACAAACTCGTTTTCCTGGCACTATAGTGCCCTGATGGTGCCCCCACCCTCTGGGTCCATCTCCCGCTGGGCTGAATGGGGATGTAGGGGGTTAAACACTCACCTTTCTCCATCGCCGGGCTCCCTCGGCACTGGGGACTCTCCTCCTACTTCGGTCGTCATCGGTTGAATGCGCATGCGCGCCAAGAGCCGCGCGCGCATTCAGTCAGTCCATAGGAAAGCATTCTCAATGCTTTCCTATTGACGCTGGCGTCTTCTCACTGTGAAAATCACAGTGAGAAGTGCGGAAGCACCTCTAGCGGCTGTCAATGAGACAGGCACTACAGGCTGGATTAACCAATATGTAAACATAGCAGTTTCTCTGAAACTGCTATGTTTACAGCAGGCAGGGTTAACCCTAGATGGACCTGGCACCCAGACCACTTTATTGAGCTGAAGTGGTCTGTTTGCCTATAGTGGTCCTTTAATAGAACATAATATATTCTGAAGACCTAAAAAAAGGCCATAAACTACTCATCTTGTAGTTTGTTAGGACTCCAGATTGCCATCATGATCCCCTACATTTATAGCTAAAACAAAGTAAGAGATTTAAAGAGAGAAAACAAACTTAAAATATGTTTTACCTAGTAGTTTATATGATGAAGACACACTTCTATATATTTCACAGAAACAGATATGGAGACAAGAAGGTAAATCTTGTACACAGGGTGATACAATTCAGACTTAAAGCATTATACATCTGATAACTGCTCCATTACTTTATTCACCCTGACTCCTGAAAATAAGCTAAAACATCTGCACCCATAATTCAATAATTAGCTTGCAGGACTTATTGAATAGCACAAGTGTGAGTAGAGAAACCAGAACACTTTCAAGTGTGTGGTATACAAGTTTATTTTCTTTGCATAAACAAAAGTCAACTATATTTTATGAGGAGAATTTACTGCTCAGCCGGCTACACGGCCAAGTAGGTGATTATTTTTTATTGAGCAATGATTAAACTAAAGCACTACTGTAAGTCACAGTATTAATTTCACTAGTTTTTAAGGATTCTGCATGAAATTTCACAATATTAGCACTAGAAAATTTGTTATCTAGCTTAATGGGCATGCATTTGTGAAAAGGCACATAGCAGTACGATGTGACAATTTTAGAAGTCTCTGTATAGAATGCTCCTGTCAGGAATCCATCTGTTAATGACATACACACCATTGCAGGATAAACGCAGAAAGTCCTATCAAAAGGTAGTGCATCTGTAGGGATACTGACCAATTAATTTGCTATAGCAGAGGTAATAACTGCTTCAATATCTACACCTTGCTGTGAAAGGTGCTGTGACACAGATGAGATCATCAAGGGTAGTTCAACAAAGGTACACATGATTGTGTGAACAGGTCAACGTTTCTATCTTTTCAATAGAATATTAAACGAACACGGCAAGCACTATAACAAATACATGCCACTGGCCATGGTGATTTAGTTGTTCCTTTAGCAGCAGGAGTCTGCTGAATTTCCTGCAATATTTTGTGCAGCATAAAGTTGACAGCTGATAAAAAGCAATAGAAGTGTTTTTTCATGAAGGGTTGTTCTCTATAGAAGCTGCCAATAAGTTGATAGAAGCCATGTATTATTACTATTATTATTGGCATTTGTATAGTGCCAACTTATTATGCAGGGCTTTACAATAATATAAGAGGAAATTTAACCATAAACGAGACAATTATAAAATGTTACAAGAATGATAGTTTGATGAAGACCCTGCTCAAACGAGCTTGCAATCTAGAGTTTTAGGATCCTCTTCTTTATTACCATACTACAATATCTCATTTATATCACATTATGACTGCCACCAGTTCCATTATCTATATTCAGTGGTAGAAAAACAATCTTGTAACACTTTTTGTATTCTATTCAATAATTATGTTACATGTAACCATATCCGAATTAAAGTTGTATTTCTAGCACTAGAGCTTTCTTGCATCCCCCCTCACACCCTCCCCCCAGCATAGTAAGGGTCAAAATACCCTTACTGTACATACCAGATCCCAGCACCGATGCCTCTTGGTGCTGGGTTGGCGCTCCACCTCCTCCAAAGTCACCTCAATTGCCATGAGTGCATTAGGCCCTCCCCATAGGAAAGCATTGCTGCACTCTCAGGGATGTTATCCTTGGTGGTTCAGTGGAGTGTACTCTCGAGGCTGTTATGCCTGGTGGCCCGGTAGGATATGGATTGTGGTCTGTACCTGTCTTATATGCAGATCACTTTAACAGTAACGCGGAGACCGGACCCCACAAGTTGCACTTGCGAGAAAACGGCTAAAAACTCCCCCATGGGAATTACCCTACATGCAAAATTCAAACTGCCTATCAAAGACTGCAGCTTTCACTCAACATAATCTTTTTGTACCCTCTAATACGCACCATGAGCTCCCGAAGTGCAATCAACTTACCCCTAGTCAGCTGACATTCCCCTGCCACTGAATCAATCTCAAAGCCAAGAAAACTGAGACAAGTGGTAGGGCCCACTGTCTTGTTGGCTGCCAGGGGTACCCCAAATGAATGAGCCACCTATTCCAAAGACCGCAAGGTATTGCCACAACGTTCTGACCCGACAGTGCCCACACACAAGAAGTCATCGATCCAAAAAGGAACTATACTTTTTGAAGTAGGAACATGGAATGGAGCAGCCCACAGGCAAGCAAAGGGCCACAAAATAAGCCCAGTCGAACATGTAACAGATGGTGACAATTTGGATGGATCGGCAGTAATCGAAAAGCCGACTCCTCATAAGCCTTTGCCAGCAATGCCCCGCGTCCCGCCTTCCGAACCAACTCAATTGCCTGGTCAAATGATGCATGGGAGACAGAACACAGGGCTGTTTCAATGTCATCATTCACCGAACAACCTTTTGGATATGACAAATGATGGATCAGGCGGAACTTTCTTAGGCACCACTCCCAAAGATAAAATCCGTAAGTCCGCCAACGGAGGTTGTGAGAATGACTCTGCCATCCTACCCAGCTGAACTTCTTTAGCCAATTTATCTCGAACCACCTCCACATGCTCCGCTACCGACTTCAAGTTGTCACACAATCGACCACACAAACCTTTTCCTTAAAAGGAATACCAAACCCTTTTGAAAACCCATCCAAAAATAACTGCATCACCTTGGTTACTGTAACGGCTTAGCCAAGGCAACAGTGGAAGTGGATTGTGCCACCACACCCCTGGCCAGCCAGCAGATGTAGAATTTCTGAGGGTTTGTCCCTCAGTATAAACAACATCAACTGTTCAAATTTTTAGCATTAAAGGGTGCATAGGTTCAGGACTAGTCTCAACCCAGTGTTGAGGAAGGTATTCACATTAATGTGGATAGAGGGGAGGGTAACGGGGCTTGAGGGGGAAGGGGTAGGGCGGGGAGTCCATTGGAAGTCATTATCGATGCCCTTGGCTGGCCCTGTCGTGGGACCACTGTGGTCCTACTGCCATTTATATTCAAGTAAAGCGGCATGCACCATTTGGAACGTGTTTGTTAGATTGTCCCTTGTGTACCCCCAAGTTCTCTTTTCGAGGTGGTGTTAGGTATTGGTGCTCTTATCGGTCTGAGCTGTCGTGTTTTTTTAGTTTTTTAGTTTTGTTTGTTGTTTTGGTTTTTAAAATTATTGTCTATTCTGGGTTGCGTTGATTGCGTATCATGATGGGGATGAGAGGGGGATGGTGTTGCAGTGCCACCTGTGACATTTGTATGTGTCAGTAATTAGATACGTGCTGTTTTTATTTGTGTATGTTTGGTGACTGCCAGCAGCTGTTTCTTCCATCTGCTGATTCCTCCCAGGCCTTCCTTGCCAGGAAGTGCATTGTGGAGCGGGGACCGATTGGGGGGGAGGATGGATCCTGTTGGAGAATTCCTTGCAGGTGTTCATGTGGCGGTGAGGGAGTATGGCATTGCTTGGTTGCAGGAGCCGATGGCATCCCCTGGACCTTCTGGCAGGCCAGTGGTGGTTCCTGAGCGACGGTCCGCATGGAGGACAAGGCCTCACCAACGTTTCAGCCCCGGTTCGGTGCCGGCACAGATGAGGAGCCCATCTCCAGAAGCTGCTCCTGTGGCGGACGCTTCCGGAGCAGGCTACGTGGTCGAGGCGGCGGTCTGCGGCGAGAGAGCTGGGTGAGGTTTAGGCCGCTGAGGCCCCCGGCAAGTGGTCTATGCTAGGAGGTGTTGCTGGAGTGGGTCGGGGACGGGAGTCTGCATGTCTGCGTCTCCCAGGTCAGGCGGCGCCCCATCGGTTGGTGGCTGGCAGGAAAGGGTGATGGATCAACCTCCTCTTCTTCGGCGGCGTGGACTGTCCTCCCCTGAGGGTCTTGTGCTGTCTTCATTAGTGGATTTTCAGTCATTGATATATGTCTCCCAGAGATGCCAAATCTTTTCTCCGTGTTTCTGATCTGGGCGGTTAGTTTGTTAGTTTGTTTAGGAGTTCTTGCTCCTTCAAGAGGAGTCCAACAGTGGTTTTGGACAACCTGCTGTTTAAATATATTTGGCTAACCTTTGGGCATGTCCACCATTTATGAATAAATGTGCTCTTATCTCCACATTCCTTCCAGCATGTATCTGTCATGGTTTTTCCCATTATGAATAGTTTTACCAGGCTTGTGTTCTATCTCATCAGAATTTTATACGATTGCTCTTGTTGTAGTATGCAGATAGATGTTTTGGCTTTCGCTTCTCAGATGTCTGCCCGGCTCATGTTAAAAATGTGTTCCCACTGAATACTGTGTGTATGCTCGGCCAAAAGGGTATATTTTAGGGGGGAGGGTGTGAGGGATTCCCTATCTAGGAACCTCTATTCATGGATCCTCAGAGGGCACACTTGTTTTTGTGAGCCCTGAGCCTTTGATGGTCTTTCTGGCTGAGGATACTATATATGTTGTGCTACAGATCCCCTTTCGGGGGGGGGGAGCATATTGTGTGTGTCTGTCGGACCTATGGGCTGGTCTTTGTGTGGCTGTGTGTGTGCATGAACTTGCATTCAAACATCTTAACTTTTAAACTCTTGAACATTCAACACATTCTGGTATACACTTGCGTGTCTGGTCGCCAACAGTGAGTTTGCGAGTCTCTGTCTTGTTCCACGGCAGTCTGTGGGGCAAGTGCCCTGTGCTCCGCCTCTTCTCTTGGCAGATGGGACCTTGATGCCTATGTCCCAAAGGAAAGTCCTTGGGTCTGCAAACTGCAGGAGGATTACGGGTCTCGGGCCATTGAAGATCAGTGTACCAAGTCTGCTATGGGTTTCCATTCCCTTCTTCGTGCTAATGTAGCTGGAGCGATGTCTTGGTACAAGTGTATTGGACGGCTCTTGTAAACGTACCCATGGTTTCTGCTGCTTTTCATGGCTTCTTTGGTGAAGAAGAAATTCCACCTCATGATCACGTCTCTCAGAGGGCCACTCTAGCTCTCAGTGCTCTGTGTGCCCCATCGATAGTCCAGAGGTGGTCCGGTATATTGGGCAGCTGCGCCTTAAAGATTGTAGTCAGTATTGACTGGATTTCCAGGTCTTTTAAAATTATTGCTTCTGCATCTGTTTGAGGCGTCTTCCAGTTGTGCTTCCAAGTCGTAATGAGTAATGAGTTGATGACTGTGGCTGCTTCATTGTGTGCTGTTGCCACCTGGTCCATCCACCATTCAAGGGCCTCTGGGCGTTGGCCTACTGCTTGATTTTTGGCTTTTACCTCTTTTGCTGAGTGCTCTATCTCCGCCACCAGAAAGAATTTCACCTTTGATAGGGACCTCTGAATTGCGCCTTGTGTCTCCATCTGTGGTAGGTATTCAGACTCTGTTGATCCTGGGGAGACAGGGGAGGCCGGCCGCACCGGGCAGCAGCCATCTTTGGACGCATGAGGCCTTTGTACCTCCAGGATGTCCACAACCGACGGGGTTCCCTCTCTGGGTTTTTTACAAGATTTTTGGCTCGCCATGGTTGCTGGTATGTTCCCCTCCCATATGGGTAGGTTCAGGGTTGTTGGTGTCAGATACATTGCGGATTACAGGGTTTTTGTAGAGCTTTGGGTGGTCAAGCCACGCCCTCCCATAAAACTATTTTTTTGTATGTCTGCTCTGTTCCTTGATCTGTATTTTAAATATTATTGCCTGAGGGTGAAGAGACAGTTATATAGCCAATATAATTTTAAAAAAAAATATTGATTTTCTCACCCATATTGATTTTCTCACCCCTCCTGGATGATATATTTATTTCTCATTCTCGGGTCCTGTATCTGAGGCCTGGGAGTCTGAGGGTTCTGCACAGTATCTTAGCTGTTCCTAGAACTGCACTATTCTGGGCAATAATTTAGATGTCCAACATGGAATCTGTTGAAGCACCTCCCCCAACTTGGGAGTCACAGCCCAGAGTGCTCCTATCAGAACTGGGACTACTACTGCCATCACTTTCCACTTCCATTATAGCTCTTCTTTTGGTCCTTGGTATTACTCTATCTTCTCGTGTTCCTTCTTCCTGATGTTATAGTCACTGGGTATTGCCACATCCAACACCACTGTTCCTTATATACCACCACAATGACAGGTTGGTTGGCCACTACTTGCTTATGTGCCTGGATCTGAAAGTCACATAGGAACGTAGCCCTGTTATTCTCAACTACCCTTTGTGATATCTGCAATCAGCCCATATTTTGTGCAGATATTTCAGTTCACAATCCCAACAATAATATATATATAGATTATGCATGTTCAGCCAATCACAATTTAGCAGTAAATCATTTAAGTGTCATGGTTTAAAATTCTTGTGTTATTACAGCTATTCAGCTAAATAGATCAGATAAAAAACAACACGTTGATATAAATCAGTTTGTTCTTTAAAAATAGGCAACGCTTTATAAACCTCTAAAATGTATGACCACCATTCTGTGATACAATACAATATATTATTAAAACCATATATAATACAAATTACCTTTCTTGTTCAGTTAACTACATAGTTTGACATGCAAATGAAGCCATTTTAGAATGTCTGCATATTTAAAGTGGGTTCAATTGACTTGAATTGCAGTAAGACTTTTAGTGATCCCCAGTGTTCCACTGAAATACTGCAAGACAGCAAGTAAGCCTGGTCCTCTAGAAGCAATTACTGTATCCAAACCTGCTCTATAGCCCATGATTAGACTTCCCTTAAATAAATGAAACTACGTAGACATAGAATATACTGTACAGTAACTTATAATCATCTCTGTGGGTGCAGCTTTTATAAATGATTTGTATTATGGCTTTTTTTTTTCCAGACTGAAAAGTGGTGTTTGAAACTGTAGTGAAAAATACAAGCAAGAAGTAAGTTTTTGACATAACATATAATATGGAAATATTCAAACAATCAATCAAGGACTACTCTCATTTTCCCCAAAATAATATGTTTAATATGTTTAGGAATCCTATAATAATTTTAACTTTTCCGTCCTATAATAATTTTAACTTTTCCCAGCAAAATAATAATTTTAACTTTTCCCAGCTTACAAAGCAGTTTTTGTATATATATCATGACCCTGCAGTCACATTGCTCAATTCTATGCCATTTAGGAGGTAAATCACTTTTAGTGGGAGTAGTGGGAGTTTGAGGACAGGACTTATTTTTGCGTATTTGTATCACACAGCTATGTTACAATGCTTACGCCCATCCCATGTGATCCCTCTTAAGGGTTAATGAGTATGTAGGGGTTTAGAATAATACCCCTCTCTGTCTCATTAGAGCTTTCTTTGCCTGAAGCTAAAGGAAGCAAGGTGAGTTGTTAGTGTAGGACCCACCTAAGAGGTTTGCCTTGATGTGGCAGGTGGGCTTCCATCTAACTGCCATTGGAGTTACTAAAAACCTCCATTTATTTAAATATGCATATGGATTTGGGAAGTGCACAGATAACTCTTTTTTCTTTGGAACATTTTTTAGATCTGGATTAATGTGAGAGCCTTGCTGAGTCTATCCAGCCTTGCTGAGTCTTTCCCTATCTTAAATATGGGAGTTAGAGGAGCATCTGGGTATAGATACTATGTCCTTAAAATCACTGAAGACAGGAAAGGCTTCAGATCTTGTCTACATTTCTTATAAAAGGCATTAGGGAATCTGAGATGTCACTGCGCCTACCATACTTTTAGTTGTTTTATAACATCAGAGATTTCTGATTACTTACATGGAGAGTTTAGATCTTTCAATTATAATTAATCCAAGTGAGGTAAATCTGTATCAGATAGTGTATTGGTTATGGGCAATGATAAATGTTCTATTATTGTGTTCCCATTAAAGTGCAATAACTTATGATACCTATAGGGGGTGTAGTGAGCTATGTGACATTAAGAGCAAGAAGATGGCTGCTGCATATTTAATGAGACATGTGCTTTAGGGAGGAAGTGACCTATAGGTGGCCTAGTGAGCACTGTGACGTTGAGTGAATAAAGATGGCTGTCGCATAGTCAATGAGACATGTGCTTTAGGAAGGTATTGAGAATTCTTAAGTCACTTCCTTTCACAAATGACCACATGTAGTATCCGCCTCCTAGAGATGACCATTAGGTATTGGTTATGTTACCTCTGTGGGTGGATACTAGATGGGAGGTTATTCAAGGGGTTACCAGAAACTAGAGAGCAGTTTTCATGACTGGGTCGGAAGAAGCCAGGTGTCTTTAGAGGTGCCCATGTAAATCCATTTAACATGTGGCAAGGAACTCACCTCATTGTTCTGTGTGTTATGCTGATTCAATTATCCTGTGTAAGCTGCTGAATCTCCATGAATAGAGCTAAGTAGATTTCTTACCTTAATGTATTGTTTATAACAGTGTGTGTTTTTAAAGTATGTTTTTTTGTGTGCTTGATAATTGTATTCCCAGTAAAGTTTTGTTTATACTTTCATCAAAACTTTGCCTCTTCTCTGTTCATGCAAGATATTCACTAATATTTATGTGATTGACCAGTATACCTTTTATTATTTTATTTGTGGTATTATTTCATATTTATGAAATTCAGAACTTCATAAATATAAAGAAATTACTTAATTTACCATTACAACTGGCACTGTGAACAGGATACTGCACAATTACTAAATATAGAATATTTGAATGTGTATATAGATTGAATAAGCCTATAGCACAGTCACGTTGCACAGTGAAAAGAGATATAGTTAACAAGCATTGTCTTTGATTGGTATATTTGCATTTTTGTGTTCCCCCTGAGAGTAAACATGCTTACTCTGTTTAAAAAAAGTAATAGAGCAGGAGGGAAGGAGGCGTCTAAGTATGGGACAATTCCATTGTGGGCCAGTTTAGAAAACTGGAAACCCATTGCTGAGGAGCTGATAAAATATGCAGCTCCTGTCTATCCTGATGCTGGTACTGAACTTGGTGCTCAAGCATTACGGTTAGACCTGGGAGTATACTCCAAAAAAGTGCGGAAAGCCGCTGCCACCACAGGGTGGATAGTTGTGCAGGCCCTTAGCCGCGAGGTGCAGAGAAATAAAGTGCTTGAGAAAGAGTTGCAGAATGTAAAAGATTTATTAGTTATGACTAAAGAATGTATGCGTAGTAATGCATGCCAGGTGGCTGCCCTAGAAGAAAAATGTACTACTTTAGTGGTAAGCAAAATTAACCGCAGGAGGTCACAGAAAGGAAAAAAGCCAGTGCCTGTAAGTAAAGTGCGAGCAATGGTTGCAAACCCCATATGGGATCCTGAAGCACCGCTACTGTCATCTGATGATGAATATGTATCCTTTTCTGATGATGATAATGATGTGGACAGGCGACAAGCACGTCCTATCATTACACAGCAGCAGAAAATGAGACTACAAGATAGAGTGTGTGATTTGAGAAATGGTGTACATGAAGAGATGAATGAAGTGGTAAAAAGTTACACACAAACAGAGCTCATGGAGCTGGCAAAGGTGTATAAGCACGAAGTTGGTCAAAATGTGGGAGAATGGTTATTGCGCATGTGGGATGGAGGAGCTGACAGTGTGCAGTTGAATGCAAGGGAAGCATTATGTATGGAGCAGCTGACGCTACATCCACAGCTCATGCAGGTATTACGGAGGGTGAGGGAGATTGGAGGTAATTTTTCATTATTTGATATGGTGCGGCATGCCATAATTGTGGCCTTCCCATCTAGCAATGACATTGAGCCCATTTTACCCTGGTCAAAACCGAGGGATGCTATTACCCGCATTAGAGTTATGGGTTGTGTGGTGGGATTAAACAAGGATAACTGGGAAGGTCCAGACATGGAGGAATTCACACCCAGCATGCGGTCCCGGTTTTTAAAAAGTGCACCCCAGGAAATGAAGGCATCTTTATTGTCTTTGCTGGGCAGTTTGGGGAATAAGTTAAAGGTACATCAGCTCACCACTTATTTAGCTGAAATTGGGGAATTAGAGTCAGAATCTAACCCTAGGAAAGGTGTGTTTGCCGCTAACAGGACGAGGGAGGAGATGGTGGAACCAATAGTGGGAGAAAAGGGAAAGTTTAGGAATAAAACAAGGCTGAGAGTTAATCGTTTTCAAATGTGGAATGATTTGATTGAGGCTGGTGTACCAAGAGAACAAATTAATGGAATTTCAACACCTGCCATGTTTGAAAAATGGTTAGAACTAAAAAAAGGGTCTAATAAAAAGGCACAGGTGCATTTGGCATCGGGGAGGGCTGGCAGCCTTAGGCCTGGGGGGCAAATCCAGTCAAGTGGCCCATTGCACCAAGAGGAGAGTAAAAACACCTTTCCCATGTGATTGAAAGTGTGTGTGTGTGTGGGGGGGGGGGGGAGCAGTCACCTAAACAGACCATCAATGACAGGCACACACACTTGCTGATTTGGCACACACAAAAAAACACACACTCACTGACAGGCACACAGACACACACAGAAGGACACATTGTTACAGGCATACTGACTCAGACAGACAGACATACTGACACACACAGGCATACTGGCTGACAAGACAAATTGGCACACACACAGAGACATACTTGCACACAGACATACTGACACACACACAGAGATACATACTGGTACTCACACAGACACACACAGAAAGACACACTGTTACAGGCATACTGACTCCGACAGACAGACATACTGACACACACACACACAGGCATACTGGCTGACACACACACAGACAAACTGGCACACACACAGAGACATACTTGCACACACATAGACAGACATACTGACACACACACACACAGACAGACATACTGACACACACACAGACAGACATACTGGCACACACACACAGACAGACATACTGATGCACACACACAGACATACTGATGCGCACACACACAGACATACTGACATACTAACGCACACACAGACATACTGACACACACAGACATACTCATACACACAGACATACTCATACACACAGACATGCTGACACACACAGACATACTGACACACACAGACATACTGACACACACAGACCTACTCATACACACAGACATACTCATACACACACCCAAACTTTACACTTTTAAAACCAGTGGACAGGGGCTGAGTAAGGGGACAGGGCTGAGGAAGGGTGACAGGGGCTGAGGAGAGGACAGGGGCTGAGGAGGGGGCAGGGGCTGAGGTAGGAGCTGACTAAGGGGACAGGGGCTGACGAAGGGGAGGTGTGGACAGGGGCTGAGGTGTGGACAGGGGCTGAGGTGGGGACAGGGGCTGGCTAAGGCTGAGGTGGGGACAGGGACTGAGGTGGGGACAGGGGCTGACTAAGGCTGAGGTGGGGACAGGGACTGAGGTGGGGACAGGGGCTGAGGTGGGGACAGGGGCTGAGATGGGGACAGGGGCTGAGATGGGGACAGGGGCTGAGGAGGGGACATAGGGCTGACTAAGGGGACAGGGCTGAGGTAGGGGACAGGGGATGAGGAGGGGCAGGGGCTGAGGAAGGTGACAGGGGCTGAGGAGGGGGCAGGGGCTGAGGTGGGGACAGGGGCTGACTAAGGGGACAGGGGCTGAGGTAGGGGACAGGGGATGAGGAGGGGGCAGGGGCTGAGGAGGGGCAGGGGCTGACTAAGGCTGAGGTGGGGACAGGGGCTGAGGTGGGGACAGGGGCTGACTAAGGGGACAGGGACTGACTAAGGGGACAGGGGATGAGGAGAGGACAGGGGCTGAGGAGAGTAAAGGGGCTGACTAAGGGGACAGGGGCTGAGGTAGGGGACACGGGCTGAGGGGGCAGGGGCTGAGGAGGGGGCAGGGGCTGACTAAGGCTGAGGTGGGGACAGGGGCTGAGGTGGGGACAGGGGCTGACTAAGGGGACAGGGGATGAGGAGAGGACAGGGGCTGAGGAGAGGACAGGGGCTGAGGAGAGGACAGGGGCTGACTAAGGGGACATGGGCTGAGGTGGGGACAGGGGCTGACTAAGGGGACAGGGGATGAGGAGAGGACAGGGGCAGAGGAGAGGACAGGGGCTGACTAAGGGGACAGGGGCTGAGGTGGGGACAGGGGCTGAGGTAGGGGACAGGGGCTGACTAAGGGGACAGGGGATGAGGAGAGGACAGGGGCTGAGGAGAGGACAGGGGCTGACTAAGGGGACAGGGGCTGAGATGGGGACAGGGGCTGAGGAGGGGACATAGGGCTGACTAAGGGGACAGGGCTGAGGTAGGGGACAGGGGATGAGGAGGGGCAGGGGCTGAGGAAGGTGACAGGGGCTGAGGAGGGGGCAGGGGCTGAGGTGGGGACAGGGGCTGACTAAGGGGACAGGGGCTGAGGTAGGGGACAGGGGATGAGGAGGGGGCAGGGGCTGAGGAGGGGCAGGGGCTGACTAAGGCTGAGGTGGGGACAGGGGCTGAGGTGGGGACAGGGGCTGACTAAGGGGACAGGGACTGACTAAGGGGACAGGGGATGAGGAGAGGACAGGGGCTGAGGAGAGTAAAGGGGCTGACTAAGGGGACAGGGGCTGAGGTAGGGGACACGGGCTGAGGAGGGGGCAGGGGCTGAGGAGGGGGCAGGGGCTGACTAAGGCTGAGGTGGGGACAGGGGCTGAGGTGGGGACAGGGGCTGACTAAGGGGACAGGGGATGAGGAGAGGACAGGGGCTGAGGAGAGGACAGGGGCTGACTAAGGGGACAGGGGCTGAGGTGGGGACAGGGGCTGACTAAGGGGACAGGGGATGAGGAGAGGACAGGGGCAGAGGAGAGGACAGGGGCTGACTAAGGGGACAGGGGCTGAGGTGGGGACAGGGGCTGAGGTAGGGGACAGGGGCTGACTAAGGGGACAGGGGATGAGGAGAGGACAGGGGCTGAGGTGGGGATTGGGGCTGAGGTGGGGACAGGGGCTGAGGTGGGGACAGGGGCTGAGGTAGGGGACAGGGGCTGACTAAGGGGACAGGGGATGAGGAGAGGACAGGGGCTGAGGAGAGGACAGGGGCTGAGGTGGGGACAGGGGCTGAGGTGGGGACAGGGGCTGAGGTAGGGGACATGGGCTGACTAAGGGGACATGGGTGAGGAGAGGACAGGGGCTGAGGAGCGGACAGGGGCTGACTAAGGGGACAGGGGCTGAGGTGGGGACAGGGGCTGAGGTAGGGGACAGGGGCTGACTAAGGGGACAGGGGATGAGGAGAGGACAGGGGCTGAGGAGAGGACAGGGGCTGACTAAGGGGACAGGGGCTGAGGTGGGGACAGGGGCTGAGGTAGGGGACAGGAGATGAGGAGAGGACAGGGGCTGAATAAGGGGACAGGGACTAAGGAGGGAAATGAATAAAAAAACACTAAAGTGTACTTCCCCCCTCCCTGAGTCTTACCTTAGGCCAGGGAGGGTTGGACAGCAGCCAACAGGAGCAGCCAGTGAAGTCGTCCTCTCCTGATGATGTCAGGAGGAGGGGGGCGTGACTTCCTCTGCTCTTCTCCTAGACTCCCCAGCGGTCCTGTGAGAAGAGCAGTGGAAGTCACGCCCCCTCCTCCTGACATCATCAGGAGAGGCCGGCCATCTCCACTGGCTGCAGGCTGCAGGAAGAGTGAGGAAAGTTGAAAAATCTGACTCCTCAGCCAGAAGCAGGGGATTCAGATTTTTCCTTTTTTTTGCTGGGTGTGGGCGGCCCTGGGTTTAGGGCGGCGGGGGGGGGGGGGGGGGCAATTGCCCCCCTGCCCCCCTTCCCAGCCCGCCCCTGTTTGGCATGCAAGGATCAGGCAAACAATACCATGCCCTCTGCCCCATTTGTCCCAAAGTCTCCTCCCCCTAGTTATTTGAAAAACACTCCTCTCATGCCTACAGACACACCTCCTCTGTCCATACCTCTATTCCAACATTGTGCTCCTTATGCTGTGCCCCCACCCTCATTTCAAGCCCAAGATAACCCCCCCCACATTCATACCCACATATGTCCTCACTGTTTCCAACAGAATATGGTGCTAGGACTTACTCTCATACTACACCTAGTGAGAAACAAGCACTGCCAAAGAGTGATGGCAAAGTCAGATCCTTGTATCCTGTAAAAGATCTGATGACACATGATTGGATGGATTGGGACAGTGCTGTAGTACAATGACAGAATGGTGGGCCTCCGGCGGTACATGTGTCCCCTTTAACCGCTGGGGACCAACGCCCTTATGTACCTTTGACTGTGTGGTGGGGGACAAGACCAGGACCAACAAAGATTTTAGCTTTAGTTGACACAGGAGCAGAAGTCACAGTACTGCATGGTAATCCATCAGGACCCTGTGTGAGAATAGAAGGTTTAGGAGGTAGAATTACCAAAGCAGTACAAACTGTTGTGGCTATGTCAATTAACAAAGGACCAAGATTCAGTGCTAAAGTTTTGATTTCAGAATTGCCAGACAATATCTTATAATAGATGTGTTACTAGGGCAGAGTATTGAGACACAGTGGGGGGTGTTCACGTTTGGATTCCCTCATAAGCCATACTATCTCAGACCAGTAAAAGACATTGTGCGAGGGAATGCAAATTGGACACCTGTCATTGTTCCTCCTCCGTGCAACCCGGTAAGACTGAAGCAATACCGTTTGCCCGGAGGATGTCAAGAAATTAGTGAGACTATCGACAAGCTTTTACAGTCAGGTGTAATTCGTCCTGGTGTCAGTCCATTCAATGCTCCAGTATTCCCTGTAAAGAAGATGGATGGCTCATGGTGAATGACGGTGGATTACCAGGGACTCAACAAGGTAGCACCACCATTGAGTGCTGCTGTCTCTGATATTATCACCATTGTGGGAAACATTGCCAAACAGGCCGGGGAGTGGCATGCGGTAATAGATTTAGCTAATGTGTTCTTTTCAATTCCTATTGCACCTGAGTCACAAGATCAATTTGCTTTCACTTGGGAAGGACGCCAATATACCTTCCAAGTTGTGCCCCAGGGATATATACACTCACCTACGATTTGCCCTGGACTAGTTGCACGGGATTTAAGCCACCTCACTCTACATCTTCCAGTATTTCACTACATTGATGACATCATGATCTCTGGATCTAAAGAGGAAGTGAAAGAAGCATTAACTGTTCTAGTGAATTACATGACTGGACGGGGATGGGCAATAAATAAAGACAAAATTCAAGGTCCAACCCAAGAAGTTAAATTCCTAGGAATGATGTGGTCTGGGCCTGTTCGGAAGATACCTCAGCCTATGCTGGATACAATCCAGAATTCTCCAGAACCTAAGACGTTAACAGAAGCCCAAAAGTTTTTAGGTGCAGTTGGTTACTGGAGAGCATTCATACCGCATTTAGGATTGCTGCTACGTCCCATATACAATGTTACCAGAAAGAAATCAGCATTTGTATGGGGAATTGATCAAGCTACAGCATTTCAAGCAGCAAAGGAAGCAGTATTACAGCATCAGGGCTTGGGCCCGATTCATATTGGAGCTCTGTTCATATTGGATGTGATGGTGAACGACAACCAGGGCCGGTGCCACCTGTAAGGCGACCTAGGCAGCCGCCTAGGGCGCAACTTACCAGGGGGCACCGGATTCCTGTCCCCGCTGCGCCTCCTCATGCTGCGCCGCCTGAGCGCTGTAGCAAGCCCCAGGCGGCGCAGCACTGCTGCATGGAGGGCGGCCGGGTTTATAACCGGCAGGAGGGAAGCGCAGAGCGCTCCCTCCTGCCGGTCTCTCCATGTAGCGTGCCCGGGGGGCGCGGAACGCGGGACAGGAACCTTTGTTTCCTGTACCCGGCCGCCGGCGGAATGACAGGAAATGCTCAATCAGGGAGCATTTCCTGTCATTCCGCCGGCGGCCGGGTACAGGAAACAAAGGTTCCTGTCCCGCGTTCCGTGCCGCCCGGCCACGCTACATAGGCAGGAGGGGAGGGTAAGGACCACTAAGGGGGTGTTTAAGGACCACGGGGGGGGGGGGTTTAAGGACCACTAAGGGGGGGAGGGGGGTTTAAGGACCACTAAGGGGGGAGGGGGGTTTAAGGACCACTAAGGGAGGGAGGGAGGAGGGGGGATTAAGGACCACTAAGGGGGGGGTTTAAGGACCACTAAGGGGGGGAGGGGGGTTTAAGGACCACTAAGGGGTGGGAGGGGGGGTTTAAGGACCACTAAGGGAGGAGGGGGGTATAAGGACCACTAAGGGGGGGGGGGTATAAGGACCACTAAAGGGGGGTGGTATAAGGACCACTAAGGGAGGGAGGGGGTATAAGGACCACTAAGGGGGGGGGTATAAGGACCACTAAGGGGGGTATAAGGACCACTAAGGGAGGGGGGTATAAGGACCACTAAGGGAAGGGGGGTTTAAGGACCACTAAGGGAGGGGGGTATAAGGACCACTAAGGGAGGGGGGGTATAAGGACTACTAAGGGAGGGGGGGTATAAGGACCACTAAGGGGGGGTATAAGGACCACTAAGGGAGGGGGGTATAAGGACCACTAAGGGAGGGGGGGTATAAGGACCACTAAGGGAGGGGGGTATAAGGACCACTAAGTGAGGGGGGTATAAGGACCACTAAGGGAGGGGGGGTATAAGGACCACTAGGGGAGGGGGGTATAAGGACCACTAGGGGAGGGGGGAAAAGGACCACTAGGGGAGGGATGGGGGGTATAAGGACCACTAGGGGAGGGATGGGGGGACAAGGACCACTATGGGAGGGGGGGATAAGGAGCACTATGGGAGGGGGGGATAAGGAGCACTATGGGAGGGGGGGATAAGGAGCACTATGAGAGGGGGGATAAGGAGCACTATGGGAGGGAGGGGGGATAAGGATCACTATGGGAGGGAGGGGGTAAGGACCACTATGGGAGGGAGGGGGGATAAGGACCACTATGGGAGGGGGGGATAAGGACCACTATGGGAGGGAGGGGGGATAAGGACCACTATGGGAGGGAGGGGGTAAGGACCACTATGGGAGGGAGGGGGATAAGGACCACTATGGGAGGGAGGGGGGGATAAGGACCACTATGGGAGGGAGGGGGGATAAGGACCACTATGGGAGGGGGGGTAAGGACCACTATGGGAGGTTGGGGGGATAAGGACCACTAGGGGAGGGGGGGATAAGGACCACTAGGGGAGGGGGGATAAGGACCACTAGGGGAGGGGGGATAAGGACCACTAGGGGAGGGGGATAAGGACCACTAGGGGAGGGAGGGGGGATAAGGACCACTATGAGAGGTGGGGGGGATAAGGACCACTAGGGGAGGGGGGGATAAGGACCACTAGGGGAGGGGGGATAAGGACCACTAAGGGGGGGAAGGACCACCAAAGGGGGGTAAGGAGGGAGGACTACTAAGGAGAGGGGAGGAGGGTGATTACCACTAAGGGGGTGGGGGGAGTAGGGTAAGGTCTACTAAGGGGTTTGGGAGAGGGAGGACCACTAAGGGGTTTGGGAGAGGGAGGACCACTAAGGGGGAGGGGGGAGTGAGAAGACCACCAAGGGGGACTGCAGAGGGACAGGGGGCCAAGGGAGAGCACTAAGTGACAGAAGGGGAGAACACGGAGGGACAGAAGGGAAGGGGAAATCAATAATTGAGGGGAGAGCACTGTGATTATTTTTTTTTTTTAAAAAGAAAGCTGTTCCCATCTCAGTCCCTATCCTACCCCACAAACCCTCTCTTTTACACTACACACATACACAATGCATCCCCCCCACACACACAGAAACATACAATGTATTCCTACTCACACACAGACACACCCGAAACACACAATTCATCCCTTACGTTCTCTTACATAATTAATGCACCCCTTACAGACACACACTGCATTCAATTACATACACAGAAACAAACCTTGCACCCCTTACACACACACACACACACACACAGAAACATACAATGCATTCCTTACACGCAAACACACACTACATCCCCTATAAACACACTACATCCCTTACACAAATTGCACACATAAAACATCCCCAACTCATGGATGGGCCATGTAGGTGGATTTATGGGTGGGCATTGTAGGCGTATGCCCCCTGGGGGCCCAGACCTTGAGCTGTGTAAGGGGCCCTAAAGAAATGGAGCTGCTTCCTGTTCGTTAATTGTTGTGAGCACTGTTAAAAACAGTCTCCAGAGAGCCTCTTCTACACCAGACCTGTGGAGCCAGACTGAGCCCATCATCAGCCTCTTGTCCTCATCTGGTGGTAAGTAGGCAATCCAATATATTATTAGTGGCACTAATCTCTAATTTACCTCACATTAAATGGATACTATAGTCACCAGAAGCACTACAGCATAATGTAGTGGTTCTGGTGTCTATAGCCTGTGCCTGTAGGCTTTTTAATGTAAACACACTGTCTTTTCAGACACTTTGTGAAGACTGGCGTTGGCCCATATGGCAGAGCATATGGGCGGGGCATTGGGATGTCACATGGTGGGCTGGACATATGGGGGGCGGCAAAATTTTTTTTGCCTAGGGCGGCAAAAATCCTTGCACCGGCCCTGACGACAACGTAGCATCATAGGGACTATGGCAACCGAGCGAAGACAAAGGCAAGCGGGCAGTACCAATTGGGGTTTGGTCCAAGCAATTGACTGGGGCTCAGCAAAGGTACACACCTTTGGAGAAGAATCTTCTGGCAGCATACCACGCACTGCAGCATGTGGAGACAATGACTGAGAAAAGCATAGTATCAGTGAAAACAGATTTACCAATAGCAGGATGGGTACGAGATGAAGGATTATCTGCAAAGACAACAGTGGCACAAAGTCAGACATTATTAAAATGGAAGTGGTACCTGCAGGAGGGATCCAAGCAGCTGAAGTGAAGGAACTGACCAAACTCCTTACTGGGTTAGTGACATATGATACACTTTCACATCCCAATGTACAAGAAGTCCCAATTTTACAATCCTCACCCATCAAGACAGCTCCTTCATTCGGAGAACTGGGTGAAGAACAAAAGAAAAACGCATGGTTCACAGATGGGTCTGCAATCATGACCCACAAAGGACGACATTGGACTGCAGTAGCTTACAACCCTCAGCAACAAATTGTGATTCAAGAGAAGGGAATAGGAGGATCTAGTCAATATGCTGAATTGACTGCCATAGTCATACTGATGGAAGAAACCACAGATCCAGAGATCTTATCTATACAGATAGCTGGGCTGTGTACAAAGCTTGTGTTACATGGATGCCTACATGGAGAAACAACAGGTGGCAAATACATGGCAAGACAGTATGGGGAGGAGAAGATTTATGGGAAAATATATGGAAAACAGCCCAATCAAGATTAATACACCTCGGACATGTTAATGCCCATGTGAAAGACAGTACTGGAGAAGAGAACTCGAATAAGATAGCCGATGAATTGACCCGAATACGAGAAGCAAAAATAACACCAGAACCTGTTGATCTAGTATTACTTAGGATGGCAGACTGGGCCCATGAGACCGCGGGTCATAGAGGAAAAGCAGCTACGCTAGATTGGGCGCGAGCCCGAGGATTACCAATAACTCTCCAGATGATTGTCCAAGCTCAAGAAGTATGCAAGACCTGCAACGAGGTTAAGAAATGGCCCCTCACGAAGCAAGCTTGTGGACATTTAAATAAAGGAACAATAGCAGGACAGATCTGGCAGATGGACTACATTGGTCCCATGCCTAAAGGAAGAGGGGGGCTGATGTATTGTTGTACTGCTGTAGACACCTTTTCCGGAATTCTGAAAGCATTACCCTGCAAACATGCGAACCAGGCCTCAACACTTCAGATGCTACAGACTCTTGTGATTGCTTATGGACTGCCATCTGAGATTCAGACAGACAATGGAACCCACTTCACTGGACAGCTCGTACAGCAGTGGGCAAATGACTCAGGGATTAAGTGGATCTTCCACATCCCCTATCATCCTCAAGCTTCGGGGTTGATTGAAAGGTGCAATGGGCTTTTAAAAGAAGTAGGACATTGGGGGGGGTGGGACCGGGTGATCACGCAAGCAGTTATGATACTAAATAGTAGACCAATAGGACAGTTTTCACCTTATGAAAGATTGACTGGACAGGCAGGGACACCAACTGTGTCAGTTCGAACAGAAGGTTCAAGGGATCTTTCCCCCAACAGGTGGGGAAGAACAAATTTAAAGTGGTCAGCCAGAACCTAGTTGAGATTGTACAGGGTGATGAATGGATGACATACATCCTTCCCATGGGTGGGATATTACCAGAAGGTACTGAAGTGACCTTCGCCCTAACAGGGGAGCTAAGAGACGATAAATGGTTGACCACAGGGATGGTAAATGTGTTATCAGATTTGTGGGAAATCCCATTGACCAGGGGGTGTCCAGGCCAGATTTTCTCACACACTGTATTAGGCGTGGTATCCATTTGGATCCCACGGAAAGTATTAGTGACATGGGAGGAAAGCAATACCTTACAGACAGGTTCCAAAGTATGGGTGCTACCATGAGCAGGTGAGCAGGTCAAACAGAAGGGAGAAATACTGTCCAATGGACCTGGTGACACTAAAGTTGTATTACTAAGTGGAGGTACTCACCCTGTTTTCTTTCCTTCCAACAGATTGGTGGCTATATAGGCAAGTCGGATCCCTGGTCCTCCAACTCATACCTGAATCTATTAGCAAGTTATTCGAGAGTGTCAAACAGCACGGATTGCTGGATTTGTGGGGCCATATCATTCAGCGAGGAGAGCAGTTACCCATATGTTGGTGTTCCATGGACATTGGAGGAGTTAAAACAATATAATAATACAGGATTCGGCTGGTACCGAGAAGAAGGAAAGCCACAATCATTGGACAGATTGCATATTATAAACGGCCCCCAGGAAGGTGCTATTTGTATCAGTTCACATAACAACGGAGCCAATGCCACTAAAATGGGATATTCGAACTGTACATCTGCCTGGGTAAAGGGCTATGGTAATGAACAACATTGGGCAATGACTGTCAAAGACTCCAGCCCAGTGGTGAGAGTAATAAGTGGATGAAGCTTTAGATGCAACCGTGGATGCTATTAACAAACTATACCAAGAGCAGGTACAAATGAGAGCAATGGTGTTGCAAAAAATATAAATGATACCAGGAAGAAGCTCCAGAATCCACCGGATAGTGGACCTTTTGGGTGGTTGGGTAATTTAGGGTTTAAAGTAATGCAATGGGTAGTAGTGGGTGTTGTTTTATGTATAATATTGTATTTTTTTTTGTAAATTTGATTATATGTGTGGGAAAGCAAGCTATGAAGAAAGTAAGACCTATCAGGGAAATATATGAGTTATAGTTATTACTCATGTAATGGGATCAACAGGTGGATTGTATTGGTTATGGGCAATGATAAATGTTCTATTATTGTGTTCCCATTAATGTGCAATAACTTATGATACCTATAGGGGGTGTAGTGAGCTATGTGACATTAAGAGCAAGAAGATGGCTGCTGCATATTTAATGAGACATGTGCTTTAGGGAGGAAGTGACCTATAGGTGGCCTAGTGAGCACTGTGACGTCGAGTGAATAAAGATGGCTGCCGCATAGTCAATGAGACATGTGCTTTAGGAAGGTATTGAGAATTCTTAAGTCACTTCCTTTCACAAATGACCACATGTAGTATCCGCCTCCTAGAGATGACCATTAGGTATTGGTTATGTTACCTATGTGGGTGGATACTAGATGTGAGGTTATTCAAGGGGTTACATGAAACTAGAGAGCAGTTTTCATGACTGGGTCGGAAGAAGCCAGGGGTCTTTAGAGGTGCCCATGTAAATCCATTTAACATGTGGCAAGGAACTCACCTCATTGTTCTGTGTGTTATGCTGATTCAATTATCCTCTGTAAGCTGCTGAATCTCCATGAATAGAGCTAAGTAGATTTCTTACCTGAATGTATTGTTTATAGCAGTGTGTGTTTTTAAAGTATGTTTTTTTTGTGTGCTTGATAATTGTATTCCCAGTAAAGTTTTGTTTATACTTTCATCAAAACTTTGCCTCTTGTCTGTTCATTCAAGATATTCACTAATATTTATGTGATTGACGAGTATACCTTTTATTATTTTATTTGTGGTATTATTTCATATTTATGAAATTCAGAACTTCATAAATATAAAGAAATTACTTAATTTACCATTACAGATAGGTATCTAGCTATTCATTTCACTGATGTCTAATCCTGAGAGAGATTATATAAACCTGCATAGTACTTATTAAAAGCTAAACATGGGGGCGTGGCCACACAACCGTCTCTATGAGGCTCTCTTCACAAGCAGTAAAGAGCTCCAAATAAGTGGACTACTGGGCATTAACCTGACACACCCCGACCACCATGTTCAAGAGACATAAAGCAAAATCGCCTAGAGTGGAAAAATCTTCCTTTTTTATTGCAAAACCACCAGTGCGTAAGTCCCAGGAAGGCCCAAGCAGGATCCAAGTTGGCTGCGAGCCTCGCTCAAGAGAAGGCTCAGTTTCCCCTCCAGCCTCTCTGAGCTATCTCTCCAGAACAACATCTCTGGACAGCTACAAGCACTGGCAAATTACCTCATAAAATAGATACAAGAGGTAGGCCAGAGAATCTCACAGCCGTAAAATAAAATGAGCAACTTTGCAGAATCTCACAATAGCTTGGCCGATAAACTCCAGGAATTAGATGCCATATTATAAACCCAGAAGGTGAAGCTGGCTGACCGCCGCTGCATTCAGGGTATCCCGGAATCTGTCTCAAATGAAAACCTACAATTTTACCTCTTGGACATGTTCCAAGAACTAACACCTGCAATTCATCCAGGCCTACTGCTGGTGGACAGAGTGCTCCGACTTCATCGACTGAATCACTTACCTCTGACTGCGGCAAGAGATGTGGTGACCGGGGTCCATTTTTTTTTCACGTTAACGAAGCATTTACCAAAGCAGCTAGAAAATCAACATTGCCTGGACCCTACACCTTATCAGCTGCTACGCTACAGTTTCATAAGACCATGTCACCAATTACCTCAGCCCTCCGAGGCAACAATGTGCAGTACTGATGAGGATACCCGGCAAAGCTTCTCATACATTACCAAGCTGCCATGCACTCCAGAACATCACATCTCCAGAAAGAGGCCGATTTCAGCTCTAGGTTTGGGGCCTGCCGATATCAGCGTGGCAAGAAGAGGTCCTTAACAAAGTCCTGTGGATGTCACCAGAATGAACTTTAAAGAAGCTTTAGCTAGGCACTGGTTGGATAGCGTATATCATTATTGATGCAATATGCAGACTCTAATGACATAGGGTGCTAACACTGCTATTATTTTGCTACAATGCAGAAATTTAAACACAGCCCCTCCAGGAAGCACAACTTCCTGATTATAAAAACCGACCGGCGAAACGCATCTCGGACTAAGAAGGAAGATCATCATATCGATTTTGCTGAGATTGGTATTTAAACTCATTGTAGACTTTTATATTTTTTTTTACAATAAATTGCCATTTTATTAATACCTATCCATTGGACCTTCAACTGCTTCCTGCATCTATACACAAGAAGGGCAGTGTGTTCCTTAAAGGCACAAGTGCTTTTATACATAGAGCCTAGTATAACTGGCTCTATCAAAGGTGAGCAAATCTATGCACTGTCACTTTGACCATTATTCCATCTATACAAATTTGCACTAGGATATTTTGTTCCCTTTTTTGTCTCCATACATCTGAGAACCTGTGAGCTGAGAATCTGGAGAAGGTCTGGTATAACCTCATATACCCAAGCTGTTGAGATTAGAGCTGATCCCCAGGCTTTATACCATGTGAGTTGGATATACATCTCCCCTTGCACTATATGCAGATTCCATTGGCATACTGCACTATTATGTGTTTAATTTTTTTATTCTAGACAATACTGTCTTTTATATCCCCACAAGTGGGACAAGTGACAAGAATACTAAGAGGGGTAAGAAATTTCTTTTAGCACTCCACTGAGTGATTCTTGTTGTGGTGGTGTGGTCCACCAAGTTCACCCTCTTTTTGACATAACTATTTGTGTAGGTCTGGGATATCTGCACGTGTGTTGAGCTGCTTTATATACATTGTTTATATTTACTATTAAGCGCCAGTTTTACACTGCACAGAGCACTTTTTTATTGACCCATATTGGTCCAAAGTTCCCACTCATTTATTTTGCAGGCGAATTGCCTGTGGTTAGATCCTGACTCTGCCCAATTGAATTCTGATCAGTATGAAACACATACTTCTGATCAGTATATATCACTAAACAAATATCACGAGGCAAGTTCAATATTATTATTGAAAAATTAAACACAAACACTGAGCATGATGTAGTTGTGGTGGTGAAAGGGTTAAATTTAACTATTTGTCTGCACTAGACCGGAAATAATGACAAAGTCCCCCTTTTAACACCACCCACACTTAAACATAATATAACTATTACTATTTTAACGCTGCCACCACCAAGACAATTTATAAATGGGTGCCTTGGTCCCCCCAGGTAAATCAATAATAAAACCCACCAAATATTACTTAGTACAATATTTAAGGAATTGCAAAAATAATAATTAGTCTCTTCAGGTAACGTGATTCTTAACCAGACAAAGGCAGAACTTAATGAATGAATGTTTATTATGAGCAAAAAAATAGTGCATATATAAATATATGATAAACAAATTATTTACACCAACCACAGATTAAAACAAAAATGATAAAATACAGAAGTCCTAATTACTCACTTAGGTTTTCAAAGTACAACTTCTGCCCAGGGGTCTCTGGCAAGGAAAGATGGTGACTCACTTAGAATTAGATTTGGCCCCCAAGAACCCTTAAGGATCATTAGAGATATATCCTGTGGATTACCACACCTCACCCAGAGGTGGAGTTAAGGCGTACCTATAGAGATACTAAGTGACCACCCCCTTGTGTCCAGACCCACATCAATCCAAATGGAAACATTTGGTTCTATCTTCTCTTATGTACCTGCCACAGATATAATAATTACATCTACGAATGTATTATTATTATTATTTACCATTCCATAGACATGTTGCATGCCCCACTCGTGATCCCATAGGACTGACGTCACAATTCCTGCCACTCATGTTTAGGCTTAATTAAAAGATTGGGCTTGTCCCATTCCAAATATAATAAAAATGAGGCTTAATTATTAAGCTGATGGTAAGTAATAATGTTTTTCTTGAATATGATACTGGAACACAAGGGTCTTCATGAAACTAATACCATTACCATATCAAAGGATTGAACCATCAATTGAGAGTTTCAAGCCATATGGTCAAAGTCAGTTAGTTTACATTGAACTAGTCATAGAAACATAGAAACATAGAAACATAGAATGTGACGGCAGATAAGAACCATTCGGCCCATCTAGTCTGCCCAATTTTCAAAATACTTTCATTAGTCCCTGGCCTTATCGTATAGTTAGGATAGCCTTATGCCTACCCCACGCATGTTTAAACTCCTTTACTGTGTTAACCTCTACCACTTCAGCTGGAAGTCATACAGCCGGCTTAAGTGTAAAATGTCTCACTTTGCAAGATCAAAAAGGGCAAACCGTTTCACACCTTACAGAAGCCCCTTTTAATCAAAAGAGCAATTTCTCTCTGCCATTTGTCCTCTAGCCAGGAGTCCAATTATTGATGTACTGCACAAGTTATATTAAATAGCAATATACCATAGTGCAATATTAAATGATGTACCCTTGCCTTGACAAACACGTTTTCTGAAAATATTTTGTTACACTGTTGAGAACTTATCGTGCATTAGAAGCCCCAAAAGCACACTCTCGTTCTTATGCATTTCATGAGCTCTGAGCTGTGCTCTGGGTTGCGCATATGTTTTCCCTAATCTGGGACACTTAGCAACTACCCTTAGCCACTACCCCCACTGACCATCCATATGTAAAGAATGGATGGCTCACGCTCACATGGTGTGAACGACCACACTGTTTCTGATTATCTCTTTTCTTTCACCACATTCCCGAGTTACATCCTACCAACACCCCCACCTCACCAGCCCCCACCAACAACAGACCTATGCAATTCCCTATGATGTCGGATTCGACTAGTGACTCTTTTTGCCTACTACTTTATGAAGATACTAACACATAACTTTATGAAGATAGTAACACATAACATTAAGAGGTTGAATACCCCACGAAAGAGAAAATTACTCTTCTAAGATATCAAATCGCAGTGTGTGCAGTACGTCCAAGAAACGCATATTAATGACAGGATAACACCTGCCCTTTACAACAAATGATTTCCTACCCAATTCCATATCCTATCGGATAACAAAACAAAAGGGGTATCTATTTTCATACATAAGAACGTAGCCTTTACTTTGCAGGATCTTTTAATTTATTTAATGATGTCCAATATACTTTGGTGTCAGCCTATTTCCCACATGCAGACTCCTGGACATACTTACATTCACTACAAGCTAAAGTTGAAGAGTTTCACGAAGGAGATTTTAACCTCAGCAGAGACTTCAATTTTATACAATTATTGGAATTGGACACAACTGCTACTCCCGCAAAAACAGGAAGAAACATATGATCGCCACGTGCAAGAAATTAAATAAGCTATTGTCCCATTATGGTTTGTACGATGCCTGGAAGGTTCTACACCCAACGGAGCGCAATTACACATTCCACTCAAGAATGACACCTTCTTTCTAGACAGTGTGGCCCTAGCACAGTTGTCCTCTTGTTGTCCAGTGGTCTTAGAGCTAAGTGACTCAATTCAATTCCGTGGGTAAGGGTCCTGGCGTATGAATGATTCTCTGCTGCACAATAATGATTTTGTTGCAGACATTAATGCAGCACTTACAGACTACTTCACACTTAACTCAGGACAGGGGACCTCTGACACAATAGTGTGTATGGCTCATAAAGCCGTGATTAGGGTACTATTCATTAGACACTCCTCATACCTCAAGAAAACACATCAGTTGTCCCACCTAGAATGCTATAAAAAAACTAGCTTACACCTCAGCTCTAAACAAAGCTAGCCCATCTAAACTATCCACTCTACATAAAAGACTTACTGAGAAAACAAAATTACTTCCTACACAAACTTGGTTTCTTCCTGAATAGTACATATTGTTACTGAGGATGGGACAAAAAAGATTGGCCCTCAGGCGATCAGTGAAGAATTTGCTGACTTCTACGCAAGGCTTTTTAACCTGAGATCTGGTCCCAATATCCACGTCCGAACTACCCGGGAAATGTATGATTTCCTTGGGAAGGTTCAACTGCAACGACTTACCCCAGAGCACACCTGCTCCCTACTCCAACCACTATCGCTAAATGAAGTATTAGACACTATCCGTAAACTTCCTTCAAGGAAATCAACAGGATCTGATGAGTTCTCGAATGGGTGTTACAAGAAGATTGCGGGAATACTGTCTGTATTCCATTCAGCCTCACACTCTGGCTCTATGCCTCAGGAAATTTTGCTTGCCACTGTAGTTACAATCCCCAAACCAGACAAACCCAATACCATAATTTAAAAATGTCCCCCCATCTCCCTCCCTCCTCAGCACAGATGACAAAATATATGCTAAGATTCTAGCCAACAGATTCAATATACGCCTCCCATACCTCATCAATGTTGATCAAACCGGATTTGTTAAGTGCAGTCAAGAGATAATACACATAAGCTTTTTGTTAGTGCTGGGACATCTCAGGGGCTTTGGCCAAAGTGATCTATTGCTAACATTGGATGCCGAAAAGGTGTTTGACTGCCTCGGTTGGGGCTTCCTGGAAAGGGTGTTGGCCTTCTACGGCTTCCCACTAGAAGTTATACAACAAATACTTGCCCTCGATGCAGAACCTGCAACAAAGGTATTACAAGCTAGCTTCCTTTAACCCGAGTTCACGATTTCAAATGGAATGAGGCAGGGGTACCCTCTTTCCCCCCTCCTCTATGTACTTTCCCTCAAACCGCTTTTGCAGGCAATTATTGACAACCCGCTGATTAAAGGCATTCAGATACACCACAATGAAATTAAACTCAGTGCCTTTGCAGATTATATTCTCCTATACATTTCAGAACTGCAGACCTCCCTGCCACCTTTACTAGATTTGATTCACAGTTACGGTCTAGTCTTACTACTCACTCAACACATCGGGGTGCTTTGTGCGTTGGGGTTTCTTCGACCATCCTAGAATACCTCAATCAAACCTATCTCTTTGAATAGAGATCAGACAACATTAAATATTTAGGAGTGACATTTACTAAGAACCCAAACGATTTGCTTTTGGTCAATTATATCAAAGTCTGGAAAGAATGCAGACAATTATTACAGAGATGGTCACCCTTATTCCTCTCTTGGACAGAGATAATTCTATTCTTTAAAATGTCCCATCTCCCAAGATTACAGTACTTGTTTTGCACGTTCCCACTCGAACATCCCCCACCCCTCCTCCTATTTTCAGTCGATCCAAAATTAACCAAATTTGTGTGGGCAGGAGGGAAACCCGGAGTGCCTAGGGCCTTGTTACAAGCCCCATGTACCAAAGGAGGCCTAGCTGTTCCAAATGTCCAAACTTACTATTATGCCACGATCTTGGCATCAGCCCTAGCACATTTTGTAGCCTCTAACCCACCTCAATAGGTGACTCTAGAAAAAATGCTATTGGAACCCGATGACTTAACAGATATAATATGGCTACCAAAAACTCTAAGACCACCTATACAAAGTGTGCCTCTGCCGGTTGACTTACTTTTTCATGTGTGGGAAAAATTTAACCGTATTCAGTAACACATCGAAGCTTTCACTTGCAACCCCAATTAAGGCTTTTACATATTGTATCCCAACCTTTCACGCCGCTCCATGAGGTGCAGCTGGACTGACCCGCCTGCACCAGGTTGTCCGAGAAAACATCCTTTTAAGCTTTCGGCAACTGTCTGAGACCTATGGCTTACCACAAACATCTCATTACTCTTATATGCAACTAAGATCCTTTGTTTCTCAACATTTTAAAACCCGCCCAGACACAAGGATGGTCTCAAACCATTTGTATTGGAGATAAACTGCTACCACATTGTAAACCGATCTCCATGAATTACACTATGTTACTTAAAGGGAAACTCCAGTGCCAGGAAAACGATTCGTTTTCCTGGCACTGGAGGGTCCCTCTCCCTCCCACCCCCCAATCCCCGGTTACTGAAGGGGTGAAAACCCCTTCAGTGACTTACCTGAGGCAGCGGCGATGTCCCTCGTCGCTGTCTCCGCCTCCGCGACGCTCCTCCTCTTCATTGTGTCGGCCGGTGGGCGAGACTGATCTCGCCCACCGGCCGAGGGGACCTAATGCGCATGCACGGCAATGCCGCGCATGCGCATTACGTCTCCCCATAGGAAAGCATTGAAAAATCATTTCAATGCTTTCCTATGGGGTTTTGAGCGACGCTGGAGGTCCTCACACAGCGTGAGGACGTCCAGTGACACTCTAGCACAGGTTTCCTGTGCTCGAACCCAGGAAGTGACCTCTAGTGGCTGTCTAGTAGACAGCCACTAGAGGTGGAGTTAGCCCTGCAATGTAATTATTGCAGTTTATAAAAAACTGCAATAATTACACTTGCAGGGTTAAGAGTAGTGGGAGTTGGCACCCAGACCACTCCAATGAGCAGAAGTGGTCTGGGTTCCTAGAGTGTCCCTTTAACTACATCCCCTTCCCCAAATCGAAAATTGCCCTCTAATGGGAAACTGACATCCAGGGAAAAATTACCCTGAAAATTTAGGACTGCATTATAACCAACTCTAAAGGTCTTAAAGCTGCAACATTCCTACCATATTGGAAATCCATACAAGATACATTATCAAAACTCACAGGATTTAATATATACCTCTCCAACCACTCACGCACCTATTAATCAATCTACCAAATAAACTCCCCCGTACAATACAAAAATTGGTGCTACATGTACTATTAACTACTCAACAAATGATAGCAATAGCATGGAAATCGCCCTCCCCGCAAAAACTTCTGATGTGCTTGCTGAGCTAGACAAACAGCGAATTTCTATGAATCCAAATTCACTTCTATTTGCCCCTCCATATACTGCTCTAAAGAGACTTGGATATTGTTGGACACACAACACTATAAATAATGAAGGTCTGAACCGTATAAATCTCAGTGATAATTCATCCACTGCTAAGAATATGAGTGTGAAGTGGTTTTCCTACATTAGGTACCATTCGACTTAACTGCTGCTCTGCACGCATCCTGGAACAGGGAAACATTTGAGACACCTTATGGAGAAGCACCAGAGGTGGAGGGGGTGCTACTACATGGATACTACCCAAAGCATAACTAGAATCCACTGGCCCAGGTGCGAAAGTTGCCCGGGGGCTCCCCTCCCATGTGTTTCATGAATTTCCTTCCGGTACACCTCTGGTGTGTCGTCTAGTTGCTGCGGGGTAAGTGTCTTGGATTGTTATACTGCTTCTTTTAGCTTTGTGGAAGGAATGGCGGTGTGAAGAAATTACCTAGTTATTTCAGTTATTTAAAAAAAATTCTGTTTGGTATTGGAAACTACTGAACACAGACCAACTCCTGGCTCGTTAACTACAAAAAGAACAAGGAATTAGTGCAGGTAAAAACGGTGGCCATCTTTTTCGCACAAAAGGAGGCAGCAGGACTTGGTCATCGAGTGTCTGAACTAAAACTGGACACTCGACTTCCCGAACCCCGGTCAAACCATACAAACACCTGCTTCTTTTTTCTGAACAGCTAGGAAAGCAATGTTCAGTAGTTTTGTTCCCACAAACTAGGGGAACAAACGCTACTATGAGCCAGGGGGTTCCAATCATGGATTTATTCGGTTTTATCACTTTCCAGAATAGACCGACTGCACAACCTGGATTCATGGAATGGTTTCTGGGCAAGAACCTAATGTGCGGTTTGTCTAACTAATACTTCCATGCAACTCCTAAAAACCCCTGAACTGATCTGGGCGCTTTTTGGATATGTTGGTCACCCAGATCAGGCTGTCAGGGGATATAACATTTATGACCAGACTGAAGTACAGTTTTTCGGGTAAAACATTTCTGCCTCTGGTTTTCAGATGGATTCTCATAAACTAGAGGCTGTTCTACATTGGCCATTGCCCAATGGACTAAAAGCCATCCAAAGGTTTATTGGGTTTGCTAATTTTTACTGGAGGGTTTTTATCAAAGGGTTCTCTTCTGTGATAGCCCCCATCACCAATATGACACGCAAGGGGTTAGCAGTACGATATGGTCTAAGGAAGCTAAAGAAGCTTTTGAACTTCTCAAACAAAGATTTGCTTCTGCTGACATATTGATACATCTCGACACCAGCAAACCTTTAATACTGGAGGTTGATACCTCCGAAACTGGGGTAGGGGCTGTTCTGTCTCAGAGGGAGAGTCAGGATACCCCTTTGCATCCATGTGGGTACTTCTGTAGAAAGTTGTCTCCAGCTGAGCATAATTATGATATTGGCAACAGAGAATTGTTGGCCATTATACCAGCACTTAAAGAGTGGCAACATCTTTTACTGGGTTCCAAGGATCCCCTGTTGATCATTACTGACCACAAGAATTTGGCTTATATAGGGGATGCTAAACGACTGTCTTCTAGAAAGGCTAGATGGTCTTTGTTCCTATCTCGCTTTAACTTTCTTATAACTTACAGACCTGGTCCCAAAAACATGAAAGCAGATGCCTTATCTATGCAATTTGACACTGAATCAGTACAAGAACAAGAAACATCCCCTATTATCCCTCCTGAGTGCTTCCACTGTTCTTTCCTTGTCATCCCCTCTGCTTGGTGTTATCATGGAGGTTCAGTCTCAGGCACCATGCAATAAACCACTGGATAAATTATTTGTTCCATTGGCTGAAAGGGAGAATGTCATGAGGGTGTTCCACAATAACGTGACTGCTGGGCATCCAAGCATTAATAAATACATATCCACAATCCTGAGATCATTTTGGTGGGATTCTCTCAGGAAAGATGTTAAGCAATATGTGCAGGCCTGTACAGTTTGTGCAGTTTCTAAAGTTCCTCATAAGCCTCCATGTTGCATACACTTCCCGTACCTAGTGTTCCATGGTCCCGTTTGTCTATGGATTTCATCGTAGAACTTCCCAGTTCTAATGGCTTTACCACCATTCTTATGGTGGGTGACTGCTTTTCCAAAATGGCTCATTTTGTTCTGCTCAAAACATGCCCCACTCGTGATCCCATAGGACTGACGTCACAATTCCTGCCACTCATGTTTAGGCTTAATTAAAAGATTGGGCTTGTCCCATTCCAAATATAATAAAAATGAGGCTTAATTATTAAGCTGATGGTAAGTAATAATGTTTTTCTTGAATATGATACTGGAACACAAGGGTCTTCATGAAACTAATACCATTACCATATCAAAGGATTGAACCATCAATTGAGAGTTTCAAGCCATATGGTCAAAGTCAGTTAGTTTACATTGAACTAGTCATAGAAACATAGAAACATAGAAACATAGAATGTGACGGCAGATAAGAACCATTCGGCCCATCTAGTCTGCCCAATTTTCAAAATACTTTCATTAGTCCCTGGCCTTATCTTATAGTTAGGATAGCCTTATGCCTACCCCACGCATGTTTAAACTCCTTTACTGTGTTAACCTCTACCACTTCAGCTGGAAGTCATACAGCCGGCTTAAGTGTAAAATGTCTCACTTTGCAAGATCAAAAAGGGCAAACCGTTTCACACCTTACAGAAGCCCCTTTTAATCAAAAGAGCAATTTCTCTCTGCCATTTGTCCTCTAGCCAGGAGTCCAATTATTGATGTACTGCACAAGTTATATTAAATAGCAATATACCATAGTGCAATATTAAATGATGTACCCTTGCCTTGACAAACACGTTTTCTGAAAATATTTTGTTACACTGTTGAGAACTTATCGTGCATTAGAAGCCCCAAAAGCACACTCTCGTTCTTATGCATTTCATGAGCTCTGAGCTGTGCTCTGGGTTGCGCATATGTTTTCCCTAATCTGGGACACTTAGCAACTACCCTTAGCCACTACCCCCACTGACCATCCATATGTAAAGAATGGATGGCTCACGCTCACATGGTGTGAACGACCACACTGTTTCTGATTATCTCTTTTCTTTCACCACATTCCCGAGTTACATCCTACCAACACCCCCACCTCACCAGCCCCCACCAACAACAGACCTATGCAATTCCCTATGATGTCGGATTCGACTAGTGACTCTTTTTGCCTACTACTTTATGAAGATACTAACACATAACTTTATGAAGATAGTAACACATAACATTAAGAGGTTGAATACCCCACGAAAGAGAAAATTACTCTTCTAAGATATCAAATCGCAGTGTGTGCAGTACGTCCAAGAAACGCATATTAATGACAGGATAACACCTGCCCTTTACAACAAATGATTTCCTACCCAATTCCATATCCTATCGGATAACAAAACAAAAGGGGTATCTATTTTCATACATAAGAACGTAGCCTTTACTTTGCAGGATCTTTTAATTTATTTAATGATGTCCAATATACTTTGGTGTCAGCCTATTTCCCACATGCAGACTCCTGGACATACTTACATTCACTACAAGCTAAAGTTGAAGAGTTTCACGAAGGAGATTTTAACCTCAGCAGAGACTTCAATTTTATACAATTATTGGAATTGGACACAACTGCTACTCCCGCAAAAACAGGAAGAAACATATGATCGCCACGTGCAAGAAATTAAATAAGCTATTGTCCCATTATGGTTTGTACGATGCCTGGAAGGTTCTACACCCAACGGAGCGCAATTACACATTCCACTCAAGAATGACACCTTCTTTCTAGACAGTGTGGCCCTAGCACAGTTGTCCTCTTGTTGTCCAGTGGTCTTAGAGCTAAGTGACTCAATTCAATTCCGTGGGTAAGGGTCCTGGCGTATGAATGATTCTCTGCTGCACAATAATGATTTTGTTGCAGACATTAATGCAGCACTTACAGACTACTTCACACTTAACTCAGGACAGGGGACCTCTGACACAATAGTGTGTATGGCTCATAAAGCCGTGATTAGGGTACTATTCATTAGACACTCCTCATACCTCAAGAAAACACACCAGTTGTCCCACCTAGAATGCTATAAAAAACTAGCTTACACCTCAGCTCTAAACAAAGCTAGCCCATCTAAACTATCCACTCTACATAAAAGACTTACTGAGAAAACAAAATTACTTCCTACACAAACTTGGTTTCTTCCTGAATAGTACATATTGTTACTGAGGATGGGACAAAAAAGATTGGCCCTCAGGCGATCAGTGAAGAATTTGCTGACTTCTACGCAAGGCTTTTTAACCTGAGATCTGGTCCCAATATCCACGTCCGAACTACCCGGGAAATGTATGATTTCCTTGGGAAGGTTCAACTGCAACGACTTACCCCAGAGCACACCTGCTCCCTACTCCAACCACTATCGCTAAATGAAGACACTATCCGTAAACTTCCTTCAAGGAAATCAACAGGATCTGATGAGTTCTCGAATGGGTGTTACAAGAAGATTGCGGGAATACTGTCTGTATTCCATTCAGCCTCACACTCTGGCTCTATGCCTCAGGAAATTTTGCTTGCCACTGTAGTTACAATCCCCAAACCAGACAAACCCAATACCATAATTTAAAAATGTCCCCCCATCTCCCTCCCTCCTCAGCACAGATGACAAAATATATGCTAAGATTCTAGCCAACAGATTCAATATACGCCTCCCATACCTCATCAATGTTGATCAAACCGGATTTGTTAAGTGCAGTCAAGAGATAATACACATAAGCTTTTTGTTAGTGCTGGGACATCTCAGGGGCTTTGGCCAAAGTGATCTATTGCTAACATTGGATGCCGAAAAGGTGTTTGACTGCCTCGGTTGGGGCTTCCTGGAAAGGGTGTTGGCCTTCTACGGCTTCCCACTAGAAGTTATACAACAAATACTTGCCCTCGATGCAGAACCTGCAACAAAGGTATTACAAGCTAGCTTCCTTTAACCCGAGTTCACGATTTCAAATGGAATGAGGCAGGGGTGCCCTCTTTCCCCCCTCCTCTATGTACTTTCCCTCAAACCGCTTTTGCAGGCAATTATTGACAACCCGCTGATTAAAGGCATTCAGATGCACCACAATGAAATTAAACTCAGTGCCTTTGCAGATTATATTCTCCTATACATTTCAGAACTGCAGACCTCCCTGCCACCTTTACTAGATTTGATTCACAGTTACGGTCTAGTCTTACTACTCACTCAACACATCGGGGTGCGTTGTGCGTTGGGGTTTCTTCGACCATCCTAGAATACCTCAATCAAACCTATCTCTTTGAATAGAGATCAGACAACATTAAATATTTAGGAGTGACATTTACTAAGAACCCAAACGATTTGCTTTTGGTCAATTATATCAAAGTCTGGAAAGAATGCAGACAATTATTACAGAGATGGTCACCCTTATTCCTCTCTTGGACAGAGATAATTCTATTCTTTAAAATGTCCCATCTCCCAAGATTACAGTACTTGTTTTGCACGTTCCCACTCGAACATCCCCCACCCCTCCTCCTATTTTCAGTCGATCCAAAATTAACCAAATTTGTGTGGGCAGGAGGGAAACCCGGAGTGCCTAGGGCCTTGTTACAAGCCCCATGTACCAAAGGAGGCCTAGCTGTTCCAAATGTCCAAACTTACTATTATGCCACGATCTTGGCATCAGCCCTAGCACATTTTGTAGCCTCTAACCCACCTCAATAGGTGACTCTAGAAAAAATGCTATTGGAACCCGATGACTTAACAGATATAATATGGCTACCAAAAACTCTAAGACCACCTATACAAAGTGTGCCTCTGCCGGTTGACTTACTTTTTCATGTGTGGGAAAAATTTAACCGTATTCAGTAACACATCGAAGCTTTCACTTGCAACCCCAATTAAGGCTTTTACATATTGTATCCCAACCTTTCACGCCGCTCCATGAGGTGCAGCTGGACTGACCCGCCTGCACCAGGTTGTCCGAGAAAACATCCTTTTAAGCTTTCGGCAACTGTCTGAGACCTATGGCTTACCACAAACATCTCATTACTCTTATATGCAACTAAGATCCTTTGTTTCTCAACATTTTAAAACCCGCCCAGACACAAGGATGGTCTCAAACCATTTGTATTGGAGATAAACTGCTACCACATTGTAAACCGATCTCCATGAATTACACTATGTTACTTAAAGGGAAACTCCAGTGCCAGGAAAACGATTCGTTTTCCTGGCACTGGAGGGTCCCTCTCCCTCCCACCCCCCAATCCCCGGTTACTGAAGGGGTGAAAACCCCTTCAGTGACTTACCTGAGGCAGCGGCGATGTCCCTCGTCGCTGTCTCCGCCTCCGCGACGCTCCTCCTCTTCATTGTGTCGGCCGGTGGGCGAGACTGATCTCGCCCACCGGCCGAGGGGACCTAATGCGCATGCACGGCAATGCAAAGGTTTCCTGTGCTCGAACCCAGGAAGTGACCTCTAGTGGCTGTCTAGTAGACAGCCACTAGAGGTGGAGTTAGCCCTGCAATGTAATTATTGCAGTTTATAAAAAACTGCAATAATTACACTTGCAGGGTTAAGAGTAGTGGGAGTTGGCACCCAGACCACTCCAATGAGCAGAAGTGGTCTGGGTTCCTAGAGTGTCCCTTTAACTACATCCCCTTCCCCAAATCGAAAATTGCCCTCTAATGGGAAACTGACATCCAGGGAAAAATTACCCTGAAAATTTAGGACTGCATTATAACCAACTCTAAAGGTCTTAAAGCTGCAACATTCCTACCATATTGGAAATCCATACAAGATACATTATCAAAACTCACAGGATTTAATATATACCTCTCCAACCACTCACGCACCTATTAATCAATCTACCAAATAAACTCCCCCGTACAATACAAAAATTGGTGCTACATGTACTATTAACTACTCAACAAATGATAGCAATAGCATGGAAATCGCCCTCCCCGCAAAAACTTCTGATGTGCTTGCTGAGCTAGACAAACAGCGAATTTCTATGAATCCAAATTCACTTCTATTTGCCCCTCCATATACTGCTCTAAAGAGACTTGGATATTGTTGGACACACAACACTATAAATAATGAAGGTCTGAACCGTATAAATCTCAGTGATAATTCATCCACTGCTAAGAATATGAGTGTGAAGTGGTTTTCCTACATTAGGTACTATTCGACTTAACTGCTGCTCTGCACGCATCCTGGAACAGGGAAACATTTGAGACACCTTATGGAGAAGCACCAGAGGTGGAGGGGGTGCTACTACATGGATACTACCCAAAGCATAACTAGAATCCACTGGCCCAGGTGCGAAAGTTGCCCGGGGGCTCCCCTCCCATGTGTTTCATGAATTTCCTTCCGGTACACCTCTGGTGTGTCGTCTAGTTGCTGCGGGGTAAGTGTCTTGGATTGTTATACTGCTTCTTTTAGCTTTGTGGAAGGAATGGCGGTGTGAAGAAATTACCTAGTTATTTCAGTTATTTAAAAAAATTTCTGTTTGGTATTGGAAACTACTGAACACAGACCAACTCCTGGCTCGTTAACTACAAAAAGAACAAGGAATTAGTGCAGGTAAAAACGGTGGCCATCTTTTTCGCACAAAAGGAGGCAGCAGGACTTGGTCATCGAGTGTCTGAACTAAAACTGGACACTCGACTTCCCGAACCCCGGTCAAACCATACAAACGCCTGCTTCTTTTTTCTGAACAGCTAGGAAAGCAATGTTCAGTAGTTTTGTTCCCACAAACTAGGGGAACAAACGCTACTATGAGCCAGGGGGTTCCAATCATGGATTTATTCGGTTTTATCACTTTCCAGAATAGACCGACTGCACAACCTGGATTCATGGAATGGTTTCTGGGCAAGAACCTAATGTGCGGTTTGTCTAACTAATACTTCCATGCAACTCCTAAAAACCCCTGAACTGATCTGGGCGCTTTTTGGATATGTTGGTCACCCAGATCAGGCTGTTAGGGGATATAACATTTATGACCAGACTGAAGTACAGTTTTTCGGGTAAAACATTTCTGCCTCTGGTTTTCAGATGGATTCTCATAAACTAGAGGCTGTTCTACATTGGCCATTGCCCAATGGACTAAAAGCCATCCAAAGGTTTATTGGGTTTGCTAATTTTTACTGGAGGGTTTTTATCAAAGGGTTCTCTTCTGTGATAGCCCCCATCACCAATATGACACGCAAGGGGTTAGCAGTACGATATGGTCTAAGGAAGCTAAAGAAGCTTTTGAACTTCTCAAACAAAGATTTGCTTCTGCTGACATATTGATACATCTTGACACCAGCAAACCTTTAATACTGGAGGTTGATACCTCCGAAACTGGGGTAGGGGCTGTTCTGTCTCAGAGGGAGAGTCAGGATACCCCTTTGCATCCATGTGGGTACTTCTGTAGAAAGTTGTCTCCAGCTGAGCATAATTATGATATTGGCAACAGAGAATTGTTGGCCATTATACCAGCACTTAAAGAGTGGCAACATCTTTTACTGGGTTCCAAGGATCCCCTGTTGATCATTACTGACCACAAGAATTTGGCTTATATAGGGGATGCTAAACGACTGTCTTCTAGAAAGGCTAGATGGTCTTTGTTCCTATCTCGCTTTAACTTTCTTATAACTTACAGACCTGGTCCCAAAATCATGAAAGCAGATGCCTTATCTATGCAATTTGACACTGAATCAGTACAAGAACAAGAAACATCCCCTATTATCCCTCCTGAGTGCTTCCACTGTTCTTTCCTTGTCATCCCCTCTGCTTGGTGTTATCATGGAGGTTCAGTCTCAGGCACCATGCAATAAACCACTGGATAAATTATTTGTTCCATTGGCTGAAAGGGAGAATGTCATGAGGGTGTTCCACAATAACGTGACTGCTGGGCATCCAAGCATTAATAAATACATATCCACAATCCTGAGATCATTTTGGTGGGATTCTCTCAGGAAAGATGTTAAGCAATATGTGCAGGCCTGTACAGTTTGTGCAGTTTCTAAAGTTCCTCATAAGCCTCCATGTTGCATACACTTCCCGTACCTAGTGTTCCATGGTCCCGTTTGTCTATGGATTTCATCGTAGAACTTCCCAGTTCTAATGGCTTTACCACCATTCTTATGGTGGGTGACTGCTTTTCCAAAATGGCTCATTTTGTTCTGCTCAAAATATTGCCATCCACACAAGACCTAGTTCTTATTTTCATCTGAGAAATTGTCCGACTACATGGCACTCTGCACAATATTGTATCTGACATAGGTTCTCAGTTTGTGTCTCAGTTTTGGAGGGCTTTTAATAAACAGTTGGCCATTGAATTGTCATTTTCTTCCTCTTACCATCCCCAAACCAATGGTATGGCTGAGAGGGCTAACCAGTCATTGGAATTGTATTTGCATTGTTTTACTAATAGCACACAGGATAATTGGTCCGAATTATTACCCTGGGCTAAGTTTGCTAGGAACAATGCTACCCACGACTCTTCCGGACCTAGCCCATTCTTTGATAATAATGGTCGTCATCCTCCTGTTCTGCCGGCTGTTTTCTTTGACACTGCTATCCCTGCTTTGGATGATCACCTTACTTCTATTCGTGAGACTTGGACCAAGGTTCACTCTGCTCTCGAAACTGCAGCTGATCATTTCAAATTTCATGCTGATAAACAGCTGGGTGCCAATCCTGTGGGCGAGAGGGTGTGGTTATCATCATGCAACATCAAACTTAAAGTTCCTAGCATGAAGTTTGCTCCCAGATTTCTTGGTCCATTTCGTATCCTTCGTAGAATTAATCCTGTTTCATATTCTCTGTCTCTCCCTCGCTCTTTACGTATTCCTAACACTTTTCATGTTTCTTTGCTCAAACCACTTATTTGCAATAGGTATACTATTCCAAGTGTTCCACCTCTCCCGTTGGTTGTTTCTGGACAGAAGGAGTATGAAGTCTCTTCCACAATCGATGCCAGGTTCTCTAGTGGTTCATTACAGTATTTGGTAGATTGGAGGGGTTATGGGCCTGCCGAATGTTCTTGGGTTCCGGACTCCGATATTCACGCTGGTCGCAAGATTAGTTATTTCCACACCAAGTTTCCCCTCAAACCGGGTCCTGCCCGCCTGGTGGGCAGTCTTCAGGTGGGGAGGAATGTCACATGTTCATCCCACGGTATTGACGTTGTCGGCCTGTGTTTGACGTCACGCAAAAAACGCGCACACGTTCTGGGGTCAAAGGCCGGGTACGGCCAATCAGACCTAAGGGAGACTTATTTAAACTCCTTTTTCCTTTTCCTCATTACCCTGTCATGGTTTCCCTTAGTGGTTGTCCAAAAGTGTGTTCCTGAGCATGTATTTCTGGTTATTGACTTTGGCTTTTGACTTCCCTGTATTCTGGTATCCCTGACTTTTGGCTTTCTCTAATCGTTGAGTCTCATTCTGTGTCCCCAACCCCAGCAAGTATTCTGACTATTCTATGGTACATTAAGTTTGGCAATTCTAAGGCCCGGTAAGACGTTACCTTTAGTCCTAGGTGTGATACAGTTCTGCGTGCTGGATCAACTAGTAATCCTGACAGGAGGCTTGTTGCTTGGCTGTTGAATCTCTTAACTAAAATGAGAGTGTTGCGGTATGTTAGTAATGCACTATTTTTTAGATCAATTGCGTGCCAATTTTATCGCCTGTCTCAGAACAAGATCTCTATTTCTGTAACCATGTACGTTATGTGTTAGTAACTGTGTAGGTAGCAGTTAAGTTTTTGATACAGTTGTGACAGTACAAATTGTATCGATGTGGGAAAATAGTATCACTAGCAATATAGGGTAGAATGTTAATAACAAACTGCCGTAGCTGATGATAAGGAGGTTTTCTATCATAGACAAACACTCATAGTGCTAATCCCTATTCAGTGCCTTCGAGGACACCCCTTAATCAAAAGCCTAATAACTTCTCTGCCTAGGATAAACCTATTGCCCACCCGCTGTTTGGTTGAGTTAATACACAGTTGTAACAATTAGAGAATATCTAATAAGTTTAGTCTGAGGATAACATGGATTTTGTGCACCCTACCAAAATCTGATTACTGTTGAGGTATATTTCACAGAGCCTCTGACGAGTGTTTCACCTCGTGGCTCACACATACATGCAATCACATACACTCAACTAAAATAGCGTGGATCTAGTTAGTAAAATAAATAAGAAAAATATATAAGAAAACATTCTATTATATAAAAATATTTTAAAAAATTCTAATAAAATTAAAAATTTATTTAAAAAAAAAAAATGTTTATGGGAAGGGAGGGGAGATTACCAAAAATTAAATAAATCAAAATCATAATTCAGAATTTCAGCCCAAAGTTTTAAGATTAAAAACCCAACTTGAAATTTTTGCAGAAGCTTTTTAATATCACCTCCTCTCCAATGTTTTTTAGAACTTTGAATTCCGATGACTTTTAAAACACGCGGATCATTGTTGTGTATTTTAAAGTGCTTAGATAAAGTGTGGTTTTGGAAGCCCTTGAATATGTATTTAGACACTTGTGGTGGGTGCCTTTTTGAGCGACGTCATGAGGCCTGTGCATGCCTTTTTTTAACAGAGTGCTAAAACAGCAAATTATGAAGCCTCCTATCATGTAATGAAATTGTAGATTATTCTAGGCAAATATTTTCTCACCCCTTATTTTCTCGTCCCTTGTTTGGAGTTTAGATTCTGAATTGGGGGATGAGTATGCAAGTTTATTTGTTTATGCTTCCATTATTTTAAATTGCTATTGTTTGTTATATATTCATTTGGTGAATATTTGTGTGTTTTTTGTACATTTATGTGTAATGTTTTATATGTTTTCCAAGAGTGTCTAGCTAAATTTACATGCTTTTCAAAATACATTTAATTGATTAGTTTGAGTTTTACATTTTTTTTTTAAATTGTGAGTCCAGTGTTTTGCAGGAGAACATGTTATCTCTTCTGGACTGGAGTCTTTACAAAGATTTTTTTTGTTTTGTTTTGTTCTGATTGTTACCCTTTATATATCTTGTAATTATGTCTCTGTATCATTTGTAGTTTGCACATCCAAAGAGGAGGTACTAGAGAAGTATGGGAGATTTATTTACTTAGATTTTTTTTTCTGTATGGTTGTTTTTCTTGGTTAACTTGAGCCACTGTGGAGTTCTAGTAAAGAGAGACTTAATCAAAATATTCACCTCTTGACATTAGTAAAATTAAGATTATTGGTACAATGGGGGCATGGCCTGGCTAGTGGCCAAGATGACTATCTTGTGACTAAGCTCTGGGCAATAACTCCGTAAAAAAGTAGATTTTTATACTTTAATTTATCAGAAACTTGCCTCATTTCATCATTATACCATGCATGCAGCAATCCAGAAAAATCTACCTTTAAGGTGAGTGTCCCCTCTCCTGGTCCTTCTGCAGTACCGCATCGCAACGTGATCCCTTAATATGCGGTTCGACAAAATGGATTGGATGCTCGAGGCTGTTATGGATGCAGCAAGATAATATGGCGCATTCGGATGAAAGCATTCATGCAGTCTCTGACCATTTGACCACACAAATTCATGCAAAAGCAAGCGATTTGGGAGTTTCAGTTTCAGCACAGAAGGACAATTGGGAAGAACAAATTATTAGGTTTGGCGAATGGAGGCTGCTCCAAGTAAAAGAGTCTGTGCTTTCTGATTTACTCTGTGAGATGGTTTCCATTTGTAGAGAAGTGGCTTCCGTGGAAATTTGTGTTTCTCAATTAGAGAAAACTAAGATGGAGCAGGAGGAAGAAACAAGGGTGTTGAAAAAACAATATATAACAATCTCAAATGCAAAATGGCAATGAGGAAGTGAGACAAGGCAAGAAGTCAATACACCTCCTTTTCAGCACCACAGAAACCATAAAGGATAGACAACCAAAAGTCAACAGCAACAGCAAGTCCTTTAACATATACAGACAAGGCACCAGCAATTATTAGTAACAGAAGCTGCATCATAATCTCCTGTTATGTCACCCATCAACAAATCTTCTTTAATGCATTCATTAAGCCTATAATCCTTCTATCACGCTCTACCCCCAACATTTTTTTTACCAATACTACTCTGTACATTACAGAAAAAGAGCATGATCTTGTTGTCTGTTATCTTCTGGGATCACATTGGGCCCTGACAGAAATCAAACATGTGACTCTGTGTTATTGCTGGCATCCTAAACAAATGAACTATCTTTCCAAATATGATATAGATGGTAAATTTGAAATTAATGAAGAATGCCTGATGTGTCTCAATGATATTAACTAGAGTGAGAATAATTGTGAATTGAAAGTACATTTCAAATTTAAGGCCAAATAGCTAAACTTGAATGCGCCTCCATGTCAGCTATGCTTCCAATTCAGTTATTCTGATTTAATAGTTAAAATTAAAGGAATCATATAGTGTCAGGAATACAAACAACATTCCTAACACTAGAGTGTTTAACTAGATATTTAGGTCCCAAGCCCCCTTATATTGCATGGGAAAGGTGATTTTACTCACCTTCTCTTCCCACGCTGCGCTGGTATCATCACGGCTGGACAAGTCTGGTTCTGCCTCCATGGCTGAGATCATCAACCTTGATGATATCCGCCAATCCAGTGCTTCCCATAGGGATGCATGTGGAGACCATTGCACATATGCAGCAAAATACCAAGCTGCACCAATCAGCATCTCCTCATAGAGATGCATTGAGACAATGCATCTCTATGCGGAATGTTCAGGGCCTCCACACAGAGCGTGGGGATGACGAACACCAGAGCTGCACACCGTGCAGTACTTGATTAGAAAGCACCTCAACTGGCTGCCTGAATGACTTCCACTAGAGGTTTTAGTAGGTACCAGTGTAAACACGGCCTTTTCTTTAAAAAGGCAGCGTTTACAGTGCTCAGCCAGCAGGGACTGGCTATAGACACCAAAACAAGTACATTAAGCTGACTTTGAATTCTGACAATTCTCACTGTAGTAAATATTGTGAAAGGGAGTAGAGTCTGCTTATTGGATCAGCCCTAGGCTAGGGCAGGTTTGTACCATAATCACTGTACTATTAACATGTACAGACACTGAAAAATATGCACTTTCTACATTCAGTGCGTTATATTCTTTGTTACAGTCATACAATTTGCTGCACTGTGAATTATGTATGTGCATTATACAGTAAAAGAATGCATTTGATTTGTAAGAGAAAATAGAAGTAAGAAATCTCATTTTTTTATTAACTTTTAATGTTATGTCTTATCCATGTAGATGTATGGAGACAACTCCAAATGAACACTTCCAGCTAACTGACGTGTTCACGTTATAAATTATTCCATAAGCACTATTCAGTTCTGCATCTGTAAGGTGTTTTTAGTTGATCCAATATTTCAGTGATGTTATAGTCACATATACATCACATTCTTACTGAAGCTTGAAACGCCATCTCTTTAAATTACCATTTTTGTCACTTAAAAAGTGGCTTACCAAACAAACATCTGACAACAGAGAAGAATGCATTCTCCATTACTGAGGTATGTGCTATATTTCACAATATGTTACAGAATTGCATTGTTTAAAACATAATCTTTCGAAGTTCGATATAAATGAAACACGTGAAATCAATTTTATGTCTTTTAGATCTTCTGCTGTTTTCATAGAAAAGTAATAATGTATAGTCAATGTCATTCATTTTCATATTCTATGCCCTCTCAATAATGAGGTAAAAGTGTACTCAAAAAAACTTTACAGAATTCAGTCTATTCTCAGATATTCCTGCTGTAATTGAATATATTTTGAGGATAAATCTTGCCTAGAGGCTTAGTGCTTCACATAGATACTCTATGATATTTCAGCTGGAGAAATATGCCAAAATATTAATATTGAGCCAAATATTTTGAAAATTAAGGACTATGTGCTGCTTTATAAATTCCCCCAAACTTAAATTATTATTAAAATTGTGAAATAATGTTTACTTTCAAATGTTCACCGTGATTTTTGTATTCATACAAAAAGTTATTCATTAATTATTGAGTCGTGGATGACCCAACAGTTTATAGCTATTTCCTGCCTTTAACATCTTTTAAATTTGAAGTAAGCCCTATTATCATTTGTCTCACCCTCCATTATTTATTTCAGATTTCAATCTTGCAGGCTATCTTGGTTCGTGCTTGGTATAGAAGTTTAGTAGATTTTAGACTGATGAGCAAGGCTTTCAAATAATTTTGTAGTATTGTCTTGTTATGAACCTGTGTTGTTTCCAGTCACTATCGTTTCTCAATACACCTATTGCACTGTGCTGTAGATAGATAGACATCCAGACAGACTTACAGATAGTAAGATAGATAGATAGATACATAGATAGATACATAGATAGAGAAATATAGACAGATAGACAGATAGACAGACAGGTAGAAAGAAATATAAGATAGAAATATAATCTATCAGACAAACAGACAGACAGACAGATCGATCGATTAGTGGAAGAAGCTGATGCTTTATAAATAATTATATGTAAATATAATAAGCAGATGATAGTATTATTGAACATTTATATAATATATATATATATATATATATATATATATATATATATATATATATATATATATATATATATATTATGTGTTACAGTTTTAGAGCGGCTAAACATCCCTCTTGTTCTTAAACTATTGAAGCCGTAAACCAAATTAGTCCAGAATGGGTTAAATGAAAGGTTTCTGTGTATGTATATTCTGTGCAGGTGCAAAAGCTATTTTATAAAAGTATTTGCATATGTGGCAAATATTCCTGAAAACATAACAGCTAAGTAATTGTTTATCTTTTTGCTAAACTGCACTTCCACAAATTGGTTGCTTTGCACCTGGAACGTTTGGATTAAGCCATTATGATGAACTACTGTCCAAATGTCTAATATATAAAAAGCTAAGAGTGTTCTATCAACTTTTGTTAGCTCACAGAATGCCAGAAAAATTTCACAAAAACTGATACATACAAAATATTTTATAAATATACTTTCACATTCTGCTAGCCAATACACAAATAATTATTTTTAAAGAAAGGAAATCACTACCATCTCTGTTTGCATACTGTTACCAGTGAGTGTGTATCCATTGGTCAATATGAGTTGTGTTTTTATTATATTAATGTAGCCTAGCAACAGAGCTACTGACTAACATTAACTTTGTCTTCTAATAACGATCTCATCTTTTGACTGCCGTAGCCTATCTCTGGAATGTTGAGTTTTATACACAGAACTGTAGAACATGCATGAAATGTATAAAATGTAATAATAATAATAATAATAATAATAATAATAATAATAGCAATGTCCAGTATTTATGAAGCAAAAACGTTAGCATGTTTAGATAAGGTTCCTCATTTGAGGGGATCACAATATCTGGAGACTGTAACTTACAGCTCTCTGGTTTAATTTGTGTGGCCAAACTTTGATATTTTATAATGAGATATCTCTTTTTTTGCATTGACCTCATCTTTCTTTCCAATAAATTTCGAGGTATTATAATCACCATTGAAAATTGTAAAATATGAATTTGCATATTGAGTTTTATGTATATGGAAAGTGTTTTGTTTGCTTTCAATTATACCATGTGTACAGAAAATAAAATAATGTTAGACAGCTAAATATTTGCTAAATAGGTGCAACACAAAAATAACAGTTAAGATTGTTGATACAGAAAAGAAGACTGTTTAAGAGATTTTAAGTAATATAAAATTGCATGTTTTCTAAACAGTCATTCCAGTTTAGATTTTGCATCACGAATCACAGATCGAACACAGAGAGAGTAAAAGTTGTATATGTGCTGTTCAATCACGTTCTCTGTGTTCTGCACTATACATCAAAAGTGAACTTTCAAATTTAACCTTCTAAATATTTCTGACAAATGATTGCTAACAAAAACCACAGATGCCCTCATCTGACTTTTCCCAGTAGCTGCCTTATATTGTAGCAGATCTTAATATGAAAATACAGCTCAACCTCACTGTTAGAACATTGAATAGTGTTAAGTAAATTGAGTGTGTTTAGTGATATCCAGCATATAACAGAGGCATTTCAACAATATTTGAAATAAAATATAATTGAATTGGAGGCTGGAAAAATGTAGAAAGGTTCCCTAGATGCGATGGTCCAACTCTTTCCATATTCCCAGATCAGTAGTTGCTATCTACTTCTTCGAACATCCTGTGGTATTTCTTACCTAATCTTACCTTGTGAAAATAAATATTTTTCCACTACAGTATTTACTAATGATTCTCAAATGTACTTCAATGTTATATATAAAAATGGGTTACTGGTTTGATACTGGGAATGACAATGATTTTATGACACAGAGGCGAGTATTGCTTAACCCTTTCCTTATTGTCCACCAATAGCATCAGAGAACACAAATAGAAAAAAATAGAACATATACAGTAAGACACCAGCCAATCCCCATCCAAGTCCCAGTATAACAGCAAGCACCGCCTCTAAAGCTGCCTCTTTCTTTGGAGATGCGACACATCATGAGGAGAGACATAAAACAGTAACCAACAGAAAATCCCAACATCCGGAAAACACGGTCACGAAATCCAGTAAATGCCAGTCCATGGAACTTCTTAACCAAAAACAAACTTCAAGACTAATGGAATCCAGCCATCTTTAGTGAAACAGACCGGGAAGAAGTGAGGATCATCGAGCAACACCGAATCAAGCTGTGAAAACAAAAAGAACAGGAGCCCAATGGTTATATCGGTTCTAAAACCAAATTGCAAATGTCAATAAGCATAAATCCCACAAAAAGACGGTTGTTATTACAAACAGTGCAAACCCACCATACAAAAACATGAAAAAATTGAACCAGGACATACGTGAACATAAAACTACGAAATAAATACAGGGAATACAACATAATACCTACCACACCCTGGAATCCTTGTGAGAGAAAAAGTTAGCAGGGAGGGATAAAACAAGTTAAACAAACTCATAAGGGTGGGACAATACTCGCCTCCGTGTCTTTCACAAAATCATACATTTTAGTCATGAAATAGCAAAATCATGTAATTTTATGTCAAGACATGGAGGCTCATATTGCAAGTTTAAAGCTGACCAACAACCGAAGAAAAAACGTAAGGGACTGGCCTAAAATAAAATTTGCAGGAAAGCATTCACTGCCTCCACAGCCGGGTCCGGGTGCCAGTTGTAGAACCGCGACAATCGGGTGTTGATACAGGATGCAAATAGGTCAATGGCAAAAGGACCCCAGAGAGAAGAGATAGTGGAGAACATCCCCAACCTCCAATTGCTGCTGTCCGAAAGATAGCATGAACTCCAGTCCGCGTAAATGTTTTGGAGTCACGGGAGATACTCTGCCTGGACCACCAAATCTCTGGCCAAGCAATGCATCCAAATGTCCTTCACCAGGCTAGCCAGAACTGCCGACTGCGTGCCACCCATGTAATTGACATAACGAACCACTGAGACGTTGTCCATGCACAGCCGGATGCATGCGCTGGCAGTCCCATTCGAGAAACTCCTTTAAAAAAGCAGAGAGGTTGTGGATCCACCAAGTCAATTTGTCTCATGTCTCAGTGTCCAGAGGGACCATGTCCACGGAGGAGGTGCTGTTGCAGACGTGTGCGATCTTCAGTTGCTGGAGGGTACGGTAATGAAGAGGAGCCGGAAACACCGCTTGGATTGAGGATGCCAGCAGGCCAATGATCCATGCCAGATGGTGTAGCATGATCTGAGGGTGTGCCAGTGTGTGGCGTAATTGCTGGCAGGTGGTCAGAATCTTGAATGTTGGAAGGCTCAGTGACTCCGCTCCGGAATCTACGGTGAAACCGAGGAACTCTATGCATCTCGAAGGAGTCAGGCAGGACTTCTCCCAGTTGAGGAGGAAACCCAGGTGAGATATGAAGTCTATTGTCCATTGCAGGTGTCTAAAGAGGACGGAGTGATCCTGTGCCATGATCAGGATATCATCCAAGTAGACCTTGGGTGCGTTGCCTGAAGGGACTGAACCAGAACGCGGCTGGTGCGTTGGTGGGCCCATACTTTCTGTGTCCAGTGGGTGCGAGAGTAAGGCCTGGGAGATGGTCTGAGAGAGGGCAGAGGACATAGAGCCCATTGCTGCAATAATGGCATCAGTGACTGAGCATTGCAGCACCAGGGACTGAGTCTCATCAGGGTGAGACATAGGGCCAACAACTGATCGAGGGGAGCTAGAAACTGAAGAGGGGTTCCCCAGGCCTTGAGGCATATCCATCTCATCAAGGGAAGGGAGGCAGGCACCTTAGGTTTGGGCATATTGCAATGTGAGACCCACAAAAAAACAGCACAATACTAGACCCTTTTACATAAAACTACAGTTGTAGGCAAAATAATAATACTACAGGCTAGTAGGGGTTAATCACCCAAACTAGCTACACCAAAGAAAGAGAAAGAGGAAAGCACACAAGGCCCAGACCATCAGACAGGGTAGAAACAAGGCAAAGACAGAGCCAGAAGGACGAGTAAAATCAGAAAATTGCCGCCGTCAGTCTCGTGTGACTCGCGGCAAAAAATCCCGCAAACGCATTCAATTCGCAAACCGAAACTTGACGAACAGGACACATTTATTGAACAAACGAATGGACGGGCATTCAAGGCAAAAAATGCAGAACTAGAAACCATTAGTGGAAAAAATAGTCGAACGACATGGTTCGCAGCAAAATTGCTAAACAATACCATTTGCGGTCAAACTCCCGAACGGCAGGAATTTGCGGTAAAATTTTGTCAGAAGGCGCGAAACAGTTTAACAGATGGTGCAAAATACAGGCGCCAAACAGCCAGAAAGAAGTGGTAAACCCAAGAAAGACAGAGAAAACAAGGGAAAATAAGAAAAACTAAAGGAGACAAAGGGAGGCAAACCCCAAGGGACCCCCCAAAGGACAGGAGCAACAAGACAAAGTCAAAAAAGAGGGAAGAAACACATGCAAGAAAACCCCAGAGGATGGTCTGGAACCCTGGGCTCAAAGGTATATAACATTAACCAAAAACCATATAAAGTAGTAGAATAAAGTAGAATAACAAGATAGAATCAACTATGAAAATAACCAAAACATATAAAAGGCAATTAAAGACAGATAATGCTAAGACTAAAAATTCTGTTACTTATCTTGAATGTGGAGCAGCAAAGTAAGAGGAAGTTTTAGAGGCGGTGCTTGCTATTATACTAGAACTTGGATGGGGATTTGCTGGTGTCTCACTGTATATGTTCTATTTTTTCTGTTTGTGCTCTTTGCTGCTATTGGTGGACAGTAAAGAAAGGGTTAAGCAATATGAGCCTCCGTGTCTTGACATAAAATCAGTGATTATCCAAGTAGCCTACTACTACATCTGTATATACAGTGTCAGCATTGTTATTTGATTTGTTTTATATATTTTTTGTTTTGATTTACATTTTTAAAACAAATAATATTTAAACTGCTAATAGATATCGCAACTTGTTTTTTTTATGTATTGAAAAGGTGTAGGCTAATAGTATACTTTTCTGTAACTATATATGTCTTTAATTTATATACAGAGAATGCTATGGATAATCATTACTATATCCTTTGAATGTAATAGTCCTAGGAAAGCGCAGCTGATACCAGAGGTTTAATTTTCATTAATGTGTTATTGCCTTGTTATTCTGTTACTTCTAAAGCCTGCAACACCAATTAGACCCAGATATGTAAGTTTAGTCTAAGATTTAACATTTATAATTTTTTTTATTATACAAAAAGTGCAGTCCTCTCTTGACATTTCATACTGTTGCATCCATGTCTTTATCCATCTTGTAAAATGTTCATGCATGCAAGAATGTCAAACTATGCACTACAAAAATAAAGAATTATAATACAAAAAGATCCCTCAGTTGCATCTTGTCTTAAATCCACTTAACAATCTGAAACAATGTAACCACCAAAATCCAGCCCACATTCCATGGGCATTAATCACGCTCCTTGTTCCTCAGGTGTACGGGAGAATCCTATATTTTTAATATGTATTACTGCATTCAAATAAACTCTTAAAAATGTTGCATGGTAACATTTATATCACACAAATTAAATGGTAAGTTTGATTTTGCCAAATATATGTTCGATTGCAGCAAATGGATGCCATTTACTTGTTGTAACTCTTCCAAATGAAACCATGTTTTATCTTTTTTAACCCCTTAAGGACCAGACTTTTTTTGCGATGTTGTACATTTGCGACCAGGCATCTTTTTACACTTTTGTGGTGTTTGTGTTTAGCTGTAATTTTCCGCTCTCTCATTTACTGTTCCCATACAAATTATATATTGTTTTTTTCAGGACAAAAGGGGCTTTCTTTACAAACCATTATTTATATAATCTCATGTAATTTAATTTTTTAAAAATGAAAAAATATGATGAAAAATTGAAAAAAATACATGTTTTTTGACTTTTATGTGAAAAATCTTTTACTCATCTACAAAAGCGAATGAAAAAAACTGCTAAATAGATTCAAAATTTTGTCCTGAGTTTAAAAATACCCAGTGTTTACATGCTTTTTGCTATTTTTTTGCATGTTATAGGGCTATAAGTACAAGTAGGATATTGCGGTTTCAAAACATACATTTTTAAAATGTATCAATAGTGACATTGTAACACTATTATCTGTCATAAATCTCTGAATAACATCCCACATGTACATATTTTTTTTAAAGTAGACAACCCAGGGTATTCAATATGGGGTATGTCCAGACTTTTTTAGTAGCCAGTTAGTCGCAAACACTGGCCAAAGTTAGCGTTCATATTTGTTTGTGTGTGAAAAAAGTAAAAAACTAAATTGAACGCTAATTTTGGCCAGTGTTTGTGACTAAGTGGTTACTAAAAAAGACTGGACATACCCCATTTGCAATACCTTGGGTTGTCTTCTTTTGCAAATGGTATGCCATCATGGGGGTAATTATCATTCCTGGGCTACCATACACTCTCAAAGGCACGTAACCAACCTGGCCATTTTCAATGTAAAAATATTTGACCCATATATTTGACCCTGTAACTTTCAAAAACGCTATAAAACCTGTACATGGGGGGTACTGTTATACTCAGGAGACCTTGCTGAACACAAATATTAGTGTTTCAAAACTGGAAAATGTATCACAACAATTATATCATCAGTAAAAGTGCTGTTTGTGTGTGAAAAATGCAAAAAAAGTCACTTTCACTGACAATATCATCGCTGTGATATGTTTTACTGTTTTGAATCACTAATATTTGTGTTCAGCGAAGTCTCCCGAGTAAAACAGTACCCCCCATGTACAGGTTTTAGGGTGTCGTAGAACGTTACAGGGTAAAATACAGTGATAGCAAATTAAATTCTCTGGACTTTCGGCCTTAAATTGCAATCAATAAAATAACTTCATTATGTAAAAATATTACATAAATACGCACGTAGAATTTAAATATATATGCATATTTATATATTTGAAGTCTACGTGTATATTTATATAATTATTTATGTAATTTTTTATATGGACATATGAATAGTTCGTATTCTTTTTATTTATTTATATATACATAGATATATATACAATTTCATTCTAAGTGTATTTTGATATAAATATATATATATTAATATCAAAATACAGTTAGAATAAAATTTCGTATAGATATATAATTTTTTTTTAATTTTTTATTATTATTTTTAATTTTTTTAATTTAATTTAATTTACTTATTATTTGTATTTTATAATAATATATATATACAATATATATAGTTATTATATATATTATATATATACGTGTGTAATTTAATTATAAGTGTATTTTTATATTAATATATGTACATATTAATATAAAAATACATTTAGTATGACATTATATATATGATATATAGACATATATTACATAGGTATAATATATGTCTATATATCATATATATATACACATATATAATAATATTTTTTTTTTTATTAACTTTAACTTTTAATTTTTTTAATGATTTTACAGCAGCAGGGAGACTGCCTGTCAGCACAGACAGTCCCCCTGCAGGCAGAGACTAGGACACCTATTGTGACCATGTGGTCGCCCTGTTGGGCGATCACATGGCCACAGGGGTCCTAATTCAACATGGGGAGACTGTCTGGGCTACAGGCAGTCTCCCCACAACGGGAGCACTGCCGATCGCCGCCGGGGGAACGACGGCGATCGGGTAAGTACATTTTAAATTAAGGACGGTTCAGGACCGTCGTCGGTCGGCAATGGGAAAATGCCGATGACGGTCCTGAACCGTCCCGCGTCCTTAAGAGGTTAAGAATTTAATCTAAAAACATACTTTTTTTAGCTATTCAAAATGTTTACTGGTCAAACTTAGGTTACTTTACTTATATTACGTTTCATTATTTTTTTTAATTTTTAAGAGGAAGATTGTTGCATTTTATCACTAAATGGTATTGTTGCAAAAATTGCATCCAAGCGTTTTAGCTGGAATTGCAATAAATTAATAAATTAATGAAAATAAATTAACTGACATCTTCATGATAAAACTTCACAATTATATATCTAGTTTGGCCCAGACTTCTTTCTCAAAGGCATATCAGCTAAATCCCACTGGCAAGGCCATCATGATCATCTAGCTATTATCCTACCTTTAAAATAAGGTCAGTGACTAATGAAAGTATTAAGAAAATTGGGCAGACTAGATGGGCCGAATGGTTCTTATCTGCCGTCAAATTCTATGTTTCTATGTTTCTAACTGAGCTTGATGTCTCATGCAGAGTGAACTGGCATTTACAGTTTCAGATCTGAACTTCCTGTTTGAATGTTATCAGTCTGATATGCAAATGTTCAGGATTTCTCTGTAATGACAGAAGATGAGCTAAGATGATCCTTAGGACTGAGTGGGGACGCACCAAATAACAAGCAATTTGAGTCATTTTCCACTCTCAGTATTCTCTTGTGCCCTGTTTTAGGCATCTTTCTGTCCATGTGAAGACTTATGCCTAGCCTCAGGGTGGGATGATATGAACAATTTCCTCAAACAAGTACCAAAGGATGTTTTAACAGGTCGCATAAAAAAACCTGTTGGCACCATTATTTTGCATACAATGGACCTCAACATGTTTTACTTGTATCTGTGATGACACCAGGGTACAAATCACTTTTGTACTTCAGCACACACAATTGCCAACAACTTCAGAATTTTTTGCCCATGAACTTCTGTGGCAGCTTTGGGACCTGTCTGTTGATTACTTGACCTGAAATACATTGCATTAAAGCACTCACAATTCAGATTTTTTTGTTGTCGTGCACAAGCAGCTGATGTCTCTGAATGTCAGTTCTCGATGGGCTGCTGCCTGATGGATCCTCATAATAGACAGAACTGATGTCACCTTAAACTGCATTCTTAAGTACTTCCTTGCTGACAAAAAATAACTTTCTTGTGGTTTCTGTCTTTTTTTTTTTTGGATAGTAATGTCACTTTAATTTATAATTATCATAGAGCAGATGTATAATATGCATTGTGGGTATATACATCAAAACACTATCACTTTAAACGTTTAGTTTTGACACTGCATTTTTAAATTGCATTTTTCACATTAATTTTGCATTATATGTATTCACAATGCACTTACAACAAGATATTTAAATACACTTGAGCTTACAAGATTGGGGTACTGTGCAATAGTGGTGGGCTTAACACAATATGGCCATGTGATGGAATTAAATAATCATATTTGTTTGCTAAGATAGGTACTTTTTTATATATTTAATATTTTTTATTTGTGCATAGCGGTTTTAACATACATGCTCGGGGTGCCCCAATAGCAATCCTCGAGTTTCTATTCATGCTTAGCAATAGGAGCATTATGAAAATCGGCACACTTTTTGTGTAATATGCAATTAACAGGTAACTAACAGCTTAATAGCAGGATAATTGTTTCAAACAAGTGAGCATAACATATAGCTTATCACCATTGCCCTGAGCAGTGGGTGGATGTCAGGTTATAGAGAAAAGAAGTAGCTAGTCATAGACAGAGAAAAGCATATTGGAGACATGGAAAGTATAGGACAAAACTTGCGAATGACTGATGCAGAGGGTTTGTTTAACTCAGCTTCTTCACTCTTATGGCAGCAGGCTTATGTTACAGTCCCCCCCCCCCCCTCTGGGTCAACCAACTCCGGTCCTTAGTAGAATGGCTATATCATCCATTGGGCGTTCTTCACCTGTTCGGGGTCCTCTCCAGCCCCAGGCTTGTTCGAGGGACGGCATCTGTGTACCACAGACCTGGTTTCTGCAACAGTCCAAGTCTATTCCCTGCAGGGAGTGATCGGAGGGTCGAGGTAGTATTTGCCGCATGACGCGGGTGATCTTCCGACCTTGTGGATGATGCGGGGTATGTATGCCCCTTGTGGCTCTTAGCCCAGGAAGGCGAGCTGTATGTCTCATGGGTTTCCTCGCCGGAATGCCGCCTTGAGTAGGTCCCCTCCCAGATAGTCGCACGGGACTCCTGCCTCCTTTGCGCTTGCTTGCCTCAGGAGCTTGGGCGCGGTCCTTTAATCTGAGCCAGAAACAGTGGAAGATGGCATCCAGCCTCCTCAGGGAGTCTGCCATGTAGTCGTTGGTGGTCGCCTGCTTTGGACTCACTGCGTGTAATTGCGAGGGAGCAGCATCCGCCATTTTGCAGTGGCTGTGTTTTTGCTCAGCGATCTTGTTGGAGTAGTAAGTGTTAGTTCAGTAGTTCTGGTAGGCTTTAAGAGGACTGTGATGACCCCCACCAGTCTGGGGGGAGGGGGTAGGAGTGCTGCAGTGCTAGGCCCTGGGTCGTAGTGCGGGTGGATCGGCCGCTTCCCCCACTGCCTCATCCCAGGTAGGCCGCAACAGAGCTCCCGGGCTCACCGGGTGGGTGAGTGCTGGCTTGTGTTAGAGTTTTGCAAGCCCGGGTCCCCTGACCTTTGGTATGTGGGTTGCTATTCGTGGAAGCCCCCAAATCAGGTAAATTACCCCAAAATCAGGCTTTGTTTCAGGAGCTCTGGCTTTCCACGTCTTGTTGGCTCAGAGGTCAGGCTCCGCCCCCTGTGGTGTCTGTCTTTTTGCAACACAGCAAACAGCTCTGTGACATCAGAGAAGTCTGTCCTTTTGCTGATTAGGTTATCAGCCCTCCTTTTCAGTGCCCCTCCCACATCATCTGGAACATACTGCTCATGGTTCTTCTCAAAGATGTTCCATGTCCAAGCAGTGAAACGTCCCTATATATTCATTTTGTAATACAATTCATATTGCAAAAACGATCTTAAATGTGTACAACTTTGGAAGTTGTATAACTAGTATTATATCAACTAATATGCACACTAAATAATCAATATAACATAGGATGCTACTCCCTATTGTTACTGTCACTCTATCATGCTACATATTAGATAAGTAACAAGAGGGGATTTTTTTTAGCATATAATTAGCAAAAACCTGTAATAACACTTGCTTTTAATCTTCCTGTGGCCTTCAGAATATCCAAAGGATGCAACTTCCTGTTAAAAATATGTCTTGTGGAATGTTCCAAGTTTTTCAGAGATGGGAATATATTTGGGCAACAGGACTGAGTGAAAACCTGGGGACAGGACTGAAATGTGTGTTTTATCTAAAATAATATAGATTTCTTATGAAAAAAAAAATATTATATTTAGAGCATAGATGGAATATGGCATCAAACAACAATGCAAAATAAACAAAAAGCTTTCTGAAGGATTTTTATTGTTATATTTAATAGTTAAGTGAAGTGTTACAGACTGGGGACAGGTAACATGCTATTTTTCAGTGTTCTAGGTATTATTTTATGAATTATACAATTTACATTTGCAATTAGATTCATGTGCAGGACACTTTGCTTAATAATAAAAAGTATTTTAGAGCAAATCTTCATGCATATTTATACGTATAATGTTCTAGGGTACAGAAATGGCGCCCATCGCGTGGAATAGCGCAAACAATATGAATGCGTTATTGCCAGTCTCCATTGTTATAATGCAAATAGCCTGAATTCATAAAAATTCATAAAACAAATATTTTCAATGAGCTGGTTGTATTTAGCTTTATGAATGAAGACCACTGTACTAATTTTGAAAGATTGGAAAAAGAATTGAGGAGATTCTTAAATGCGTAACTTGCAATTTTAACATTTTATTGTATAAATGTTGTACACGTCTATGTTTAAGTGACTTTTACTAAATTGTGTATAATTTTACGTTACATGGGGCTATATTATTCTACTATATTAGCAGAATAAGCTTTTACTCTTCTTATTAAATTGACTTCAGTTGAGGAATTGCTATTCAATAAGAGAATAGAGCACCTTGTTTTTATCCCTACCATTTACAGACAAAATGGAACCATTTATAACAATTTATTTGTTCCCTTTAATTGTGTATCACCTTATATTTATTCACCTTGCATACAGCTCTGTGAAATATCAAGTTTGTACTCTTATTTGAGCTGGGCTCCCATCACTTCTTGCTCATATATTTTACATTGACTTGTGCACAGTGAAAAATTTTGTTTGTCTGGAAAAAATAAATTGTTTCAGAGAAATCAGTTTTTGTCCATGTGGCTTTTTAGTTTGGAAAAATCCCATTTATGCGATTGTTTTGATTGTTGGAAAAAATTGCTATTAGTGTACGGCAAAATATATAGGTAATATAAATATTATAAACCAAAGAAAAACAAGTTACCTGCGCTCTCTCTCTAATCCCTATGTATTTTTAAACAAATGGAGGTTTTGACGTTGGCAGGTGGGCTCATCCTCTCATGGCCATTGGAGGTAACTAAAAAACCTCCATTTGTTTAAAAATACATAGGGATTAAGGAGAGAGAGCGCAGGTAACTTGTTTTTCTTTGGTTTTTACTATATATTGGGGCTGATGTGTACTGTAGTCATTTGCAGCCGCCCAGTGATGGGAGTGAACGCAGGACTTATCTTTCTGCATTAATATAAATATTATACATGTATTTTGGCAGTACACATTTTTACACCATTTGGTTTACAGATCAAGTAAGAAGAAGTAACCAATAAAGGCAAAAAAGGAAGAACAATAAAAAAAAACCTAAATTTACATATATGTAAGATTATGTATTTCTTAATTAATATTGAAATATAAATTATTTACTCTCTTTTTTTTTCTCTTTAGCCATTTTTACTATATCTGTGAATAAAATAAATATTTAGTGACCACTCCCTAACCATCAATCATCTTTTTGTTTATTGGGGGACGGCATGGCAGAACACTGAATCATGAAACTAACTAAATGGCTGGTTCATTCCCAATTTTGTTTGTTTCATGACTTAGTCAAATAGTAAGGATGTGCATGGGCAAATAATTTGGTTCGGTTCGGCATTCCGAAATTTGGCACTTCGACAATTCAGCACTTCGCAATTCGGTTCAGTTCGGCACTTCCGAAATTCGGAAATTCGGGACTACAGCAATTCGCCACTTCGGTTCAGCACTTCCGAAATTCTGGACTTTTTCAATTTGGCACTTCAGTTCGGTTTGGCACTTCCGAAATTCGGGACTTTGGGAATTTGGAGCTTTGGCACTTCGGGACTTAAGCACTTCGGCACTTTGGGACTCCGGCACTTCGGGTAAGTGTAAGGTTAGGGTTAGTGTAGGGTTAGGGGTAGGTTAGGGGTAGGGTTAGGGGTAGGGTTTAGGATTAGGGTTAGGGTAGGGTTTGGAGTAGGGTTAGTGTTGGGTTAGGAGTAGGGTTAAGGTTAGTAGGGTTAGGGTTAATAGGGTTAGCGTTAGAGTTAGGGTTGGGTTAGGAGTAGGGTTAGAGTAGGGTTAGGGTTGGGTTAGGAGTAGGGTTAGAGTAGGGTTAGGGTTGAGTGAGGAGTAGAGTTAGGGTTAAACTACTCCGATCCCAAACCTAACCCTACTCCTAACCCTAACCCTACTCCTAATCCTACTCCTAACCCAACCCTAACCTAACCCTACCCTAACCCTACTCCTAACCTAACCCTACCCTAACCCTACCCCTATTACTACTCCTAACCCTACCCCTACCCCTACCCCAACCCCTATCCCTAACCCTACTCCAAACCTACCCCTACCCATTTTGCCACTTTTCAGAAGTCCAAAAAGCACTTCGGCACTTCGGTTCGGCACTTCCGAAAATTGGTACTTCGACACTTTGGAAATTTGGCAATTCGGCCATTCGGACATTCGAAAGCATCCGAATGTCCAAAATGCGTCCTAATTTTTATTCGGACCAAACCGAATTGCACATGTCTATCAAATAGTGATTCATAGTTACAGAATTCAGACGACTCGCTGTTCCCCCAATATCGGGATCTAGTAGAAACCAAAAGCATAAGCCTAATATCAAACTAATATCCATTTATTTAAATATGCATATTGATTTGGGCTAGAGGCAGGAAACTCTTTTTTTATTTTTTGGTTTATATTGTATGTATTTGGGATGATGTGTGCTATGGTCATTGCTGCTGCCCAGGACTAGTGGGAGATTAAGCGCAGGACTTATTTCTGTGTATTTGTATTCACTTTTGTATCACATATCCATGTTAAAATGCTGCCACCAGTCCCATATGTTCTCTATTAAGGATTAATAAGTATGTAGGGGTTTAGAAAAATACCTCTCTCTGTCTCATTAGAAATTATTTGGCCTGAAGCTGAAGCAAGCAAGGTGAATTGTTAGTGTAGGACCCACCTAAGATATTTGCCTTGACGTGGCAGGTGGGCTTACAGCAATATGCATGGGAATTTGGGCTAGTTCTCAGGTAACTTTTTTTCTTTGGTTTATATTGCTAATATCAAACTAGTCTTACTGAATTTACGTGTCTGCCTCATTGACCCATTGCTGTAGAAATAATGTTTATATTATTATTATTTGTACTTTTACTACTTTCCTCAGCCTGCATTACATTCTTATTGAAGAGTTAGAATCAGCCAGAGGCATAAGGGATATTAACTTTAACATTCCTTACAGTGTGAATGTTACCCTTAAGACACAAGAGCAATTTGTTATGTTTTTAATTAAGGCCCTTTTTCTGTTTCTCAGAAATCTAATAACCTCCTTCTGTCATCACCACCAAATGCCGAAAATAGGTTTCCAATCTTTGTTCGCTATGTAAGAATTATCAGCAGAGTTGGACTAAAAGTTGCTTCAGTGTTCCATGATACTCAGCCAACCATAGCAGAGTATCAAGGTAGGCAAAGCTCATGAGAATAAGACAACTAACGATGGCACATATCATAGCAGCCTGATGCTCACACTCCCTCTACCATAAGAATATGTTCCGGGAAATCCCCCTGAAAGCTACAGAAAGTGATTTAAGTAAAATTAGAACTACCTTTATTATTTTCTTTACTCACATTTTAATTTTTTGTCTTAGTAACCATGTTATGAAGCATGATGAAACTTCACAATTATAGAGCATTCAAACCCCTCCAGATGAATGCAGTATTTGTGTAGCAATCAAGCTGTCTAATGAACGGTCTTTTAAACTGTCTATAAATCTATCTTAACACTACAGTTTATGCATGGCTCTCTATCTATTTATCACTCGAATGCTATTAGTTCTCTCATTTTATATATGTAAATTCCTGTGATGAAGATGTGAAGATATATTCCATTATGAACTTATTCTACTGTGATTTTTATATTGTTTCTGTAAGTATGTCAAAACAGCTTTGAGAGCCTATAATATATGTTGCAAAAAGGATTACTATCTGACACTGCATGATTATGTGCTATATTATGTTTTATTCACAGTAGCAGTCGTTTAGAAAATGCAATCAGAGGGGAAAAGTGCTAAGCTCGCAAAATCCTTTCCTGTTTGCCCATAGTATGGCCGTCAAGTTCTGTTAAAACATCTCTAATTGACCATGTCTTAAAAAAGCTGAGGATAAATAGTTCATCCATCATGACCTGTCATGTGTCACAGGCTCTTTCTCTGACCCTTGCTAAAGAAGTAATGGAAAAACATCTAGACTTCGCTGTCTAATGTATCCAAGATTCTTTCATTACATCTTTAGGAAGGGCACGTGTGTAAGGACAAGCAACAAAAAATGTTTTATTTACAATGATCTTCCAGCGTTTTGGCATTTAAATGGTAGACACATAACACAGTTCTAATGAAATACAGGCAGCATTCACTTAAAGGTTTACTTTGACTATTTGTCAATCATATATATTTTTTTAATTTTCTGAATACACCACAATATATAGCAAATAAATTCCAGTCTGATTTTCAGGTGCAGTTGCTGTCTTATCAACAATATGTTTTTTTTTTCCATTTAATAGCATATAACAGTAAATTGTGGCGACTGTAAGCTCGTTTGAGCAGGGCCCTCTTCAACCTATCGTTCCTGTAAGTTTTCTTGTAATTGTCCTATTTATAATTAAATCCCCCCTCTCACAATATTGTAAAGTGCTACGAAATCTGTTGGTGCTATATAAATGGCAATAATAATAATAATAATATAATATTGCAAACCAATGCAATTTGTCTTATATTTTATAGTTCTCAATGCAATTTAACATAGTTTACTTTTCAATGACTAAATGTTGACTGTATGGCTTGCATGCTTGTTTTAAAAAAAAAAATTGCATGTACTCTTTATTAAGTAAAATGATTACAAATGGTTTTATATTATTCAGTGTGTTTACTTAATGCTTAAAAAAATATTAATATTATTTATAAAATATCAGCATATTCTGCTTGTACAAATGGTGGATCAACAAACAAGTCATTTGGACAAGACAGCTTGGACATAAGGGAAGAGAAGGTGATGAGGACCCTGCTCTGACAAGCTTATATGAGTAATGCATCAAAATGTATCAATGACATCATCAGGGAGATGCAACAATTTCATGCACACAGTGTGAAAAATCATCTGCAAATGTATAGGGAAGCCTATTACTCAACTCAGTAACTAATGCATTAAATTCATCCAATAAATGCCATAATACACTGTATATTAACATCATTCTCACTTTTGCTGTCCTCACTTACTGTTTCTCACCCTCCCCCCACCCTCCCCCCACTCGACTTCCAGAACTTCCTGTGGGAATACGGACCTCAATGCCTCTTCTATTTGTTTGTCAAATTTTGTATAGTCTCTAAGATGTATTGTACCTTTGTAATTGTACTTGTTACTTGTACCAATTGTACCCAAGGACAGCATTGCAAAATGTGTGGGCACTTTGCAAATAAAGTATAATAATGTGTATTATTATCATTATAAAATGGATGAGTGCACAACTACTCCAAAGAATGCATTACAAAAAATGCACAAATCATAAAGTTATTAATATTATTACTGGCATTTATAAAGCACTGACATATTCCATAATGCTGACAATTGGGTGGGGACAGACAGTACAAAATATACAAACCAATACAACCGGTAAAGAAGGCACTGTGCATGAGATGAGATCTAGCCCTTGAAGCTCTTTTATACAAAGTGCTTAGTTAGATAGCACATGAGCTTACAATCTAAATGTTATAATGAGAATTTGAGACAAGTTGTAGTGATGGCAAGAGAAAATTAAAGGAAAGTCACTGCTACTGGTAAAATGTTAAGGAAATGAGGAGGTAATTGAGTAAGATCTCAAACAGCTGGAAAAGCATGCTATAAATTTAGAAGGAAAGGAATGTTCATTTTTTTTTTGCAATGAAAATGTTAGGTTTAGATTTTTTGGGAGGTAGTGTAATAACAGCCCATGTGTTGTTCATTCTCACTGCCCTTACAAATAACAGCTTTTCCCATAACCACTTCATTTTAAGGCTTAGGGGTGCTGTGGGCACTCAGAACACTTTATTTCATTTTAGAGAAACTGCCATGTTTATATTCCATGACTAAGACTACCTCTAGTGTCTGTCTACCAGACATCCACTAGAGGGGCTTCTTGGAGTTTTATGGAGTTTTCATTCTCTCTGTAAAATATCACTGTACATGGTCATGGACATTATCACATTCTCATGCTCTGCATGAAGACACCCAGTGTCTGAGAAAACCCCATAGGAAAGCATTGGAAAAATGTTTCCTATGGGGAAGGCCTAATGCACACATGGTGCTCACCGTGCTTGCTCATTAGGTTCCCACAATCTGATGATGTTGGAGGAGGCAGACCCCAACCAAGAGCCAAGAGGCATCCATTATGAAGTCAGGTAAGTGAATAAAGGGTTATTTAACCCTTTACAATGCTGGGGGGAACCCATTGGGAGGAGAAGGGCCTTGGGGACAGAGGATCATATCAGTGTTAGGAATACATCTTTGTAAATCTAACTCTAAAGTGTTCCTTTAAAGAGTTCTAAATTGCCAAAGTCAACAAAATCTACTTATTTTTCATGCAAAAAAATTGATACATTGATAAATATGTCCACACATTTCTCAAAATAAAGGCACAGACATTGCATAAAAACCACTGCTCATGAAAATAAACACAGATTTAATGTACTTTATGTGAGCCACAATTAACCACAAAACATAAAAAGCTTGTAACGTTTATTCTACATCATTGCAGTATTAAAAAGCACACAAAAACACAAGAACCGTGCTTTCTACAAACATTTCCAAATGTGTCTGTAGGCTTGACATTTTGACATATTTGGACAAGGAGTGTATAGGAAATATTTTGCCTAAATACTATTTATCTGTACATTTGCTGACCCGTAATACTTTTATTTTGTATAGGTAGGTATTTGAGAACTTAATTTGTTAATTTCATACTACTAAGCATTCAATAACCAGAAAACAATAATTAAAATTGTGTTAAAAGCAGTTAAAATACTTGAACATCTGGACCATATCTGATGTCTCCAAGTTGTATTCTGCCAACTTCCCAGCCTGTAGATTGAATTGGATTATAGGGAATGTGGATTAGAAACTTCTGCCGAGTTTGCTCTACCTGTGTAATTCTTCCAATTAGAAAACACAGCCAGTGTTTCTGAACACACAATTAATGGATCTGTAAATGTGTTTAGCACAGCAAGTAGACTTTTGCATTTGATTTTAAACAATTTGCAAATCATCCGAATTTGGGGGTTGATCCGACATTTATAACTTCGAAGTGCCATATGGATGTATCATGAAACAAACAGTGGGGGAACAGCTTGGTTTGTTTTGTGACTCAAAGTTTCACTTGAAGTGTTTAAAAAGATGACTAATGGTGGTTAGGGAACAGCCAGTAAATGTTTGGTGGTTAGGGAACAGCCAGTAAATGTTGATTTTATTCACAGATCAAGTTAGAAGAGAACAACAGAGGAAAAATAAGCAGGAGCAGTAGAAAAAAATCTAGATATATAGAAATATGAAATCTAAGACTTTTACATATATACTTTTTTTAACTGCGCCTCTCTATTTACAAATGAATATATATACATATAGATGTATTACTGGTCCTCCTTTACCCTTTTATTGGTCACTTCTTTTCACTTGACCTGTGAGTAGAATCAATATTGATTGGCTGTCCCCTAACCATAAATCATCTTTTTTTCATCAGGCATCTTATTCATAATATATATTTTGCATTACACTGATTGGCCTATTTACCAAGCCTTTTCATTCATCTGAACCGCTTTCCTAAAAACAATTGCATTGATCTTCTTAGATGTAATGCCACATTGAAAAATTTCGGTCCACCAAAGGATTTTTTTAAGATGAATTGATTCAGCCAAACCAATTTTTTCTGCTGCTGACAGGTCTAATGGGAAGTCTTTAATATGTACTAAGCTTATATTCTCTCTATTTGCAAAGTCAAAGTATACCTTCTCGATTTAGCATAATATTACAATAGAACTTTGATTACTGTTGATTTGATATCACAGACAAATTATATAATTTATTAGTACTTAAATCTTAAATACCTTTCTAAGATTTTAAATATTCTTTATAAAATGCATGTATTTTTTCCATGCTTATTTTGACATATACTCTCTCTTAACATTGGAGGGCATAAAAGCAGGACTAATGGAGATAAGTAAAAGAAAGGTGCCTGCTAACATTCCTAATTTGTGACACATGATGTCACCAGTGTAAATTATTTTTTTAAAAACCATTATCACTATTATTAGTTTATTGTTCTTTACTGTACTTACAGCGGATGAATTGATTTAAACATAACCAAACACCACTTAAGAACATTTCATCTTGCCCATAATGTTATACATTTAAATTTCTTATATATATTTTCTACTATGAGCCTCATGAACTAAGCGTATCTGCTGTTTTCCAGCCCTGACTTGTTTATTTACAGTAACAAAAAAGGACCACCTTGGAGTATAGTTAACATTTAAGGAGTATTCAGATGAAGTCATGATATTTGAGCTGCTGTAAGAGTCCAGTAATGTAGATGCAAAATAGTGAAGCATTTCAGTTCCTTTTAATACCTTTTTTATTGGACTAACAGAAATTTGTAGTGATGAGCTTTCCGGAATTCTTCCTTTTACAAAGTCCCCAAAGCTCATCAGTACAATTTTTAGTAACTGTACAATACTACACTATTTTTCATAGTCAGAGGAAGAAAGCGTGGACTACAAAATATCCACATATCCACATATGAATGAAAACAACTGCAGGCCAGCCAGAGAACACCTAGAATTTGTCTTTATAGAATATAGAGTTTACCAGTAACAAGTATTACTCTTCACAAATCCCAGCAGCCCCCTCTTTGCGTACTATAGACAGTGTCCCTGTACCCAACTCTCCTGGACATTTTCAGTCTCTTTCACCCTAGTAAAGATTATACAACTGCTCCCTTTACCCCAAAGTAAATGTATTTTATTATTTGTAGCTTTTTTTTTCTTTCTATTTTTACAGTATTTCTTCTCATTTGTTCTACTCCTTACAGCAGTATTTACCCCTAAGCAGTTTATAATCTCCAAGGCTCTCAAAGCAGTATTTTGTATCCTCATGATGTTTTTGACTTCAAGATGGACTTTTTTTTTATACAGCATCACTTTTAAATTGTTCTATTAGTCATGAACGTCTGTTATTTTTATCTTTGGTATTTCAACTGTACAAACCTTGACTCTCAGATTCTTATTGCGTTCAGCCCTATACTGCTTCCTGCACCTTAAGTTTAATGTTTTCAGTATGCTGTACATTTGTACATATATGTATTTCCATATTCTTTTATTCAAATGTGACATATTAAATAATTTGGTATTTCTGAAATCAAGGATCGTCTATAATTAAATTAAACTGGAAAACATAAATTAACTTTTGTTTCCACTTTTTCAACATGTAGTCCTACTTTACAGATACATAAGGTGCATGTTTGCCTATCATTACTAATTGAGTTATTCTACAATTGCTGCACTTGAAGGTGACATAAATTATTTAACAATATACAAAGCAATAGAGAGCAGCATAGGTAGTTCGCTCTCTTACAAGGATACTTTGAACAAAGGTCATCTGTATGATATTCAAAAGAAATCAGCACACCACATGCAGGAGGATTGATGGGCACACTTTCGCAAATGAAAGAAAGTAACAGGAGAACATTTGTACTATTCATCTCTTATATTTGCTCCTTTAAAAACATTCAATATTTATATGAATCTTTTTTTAACTTTATTTTTGTTAAATTTTGTATTTTTTTGTGTATGAAAAGTAACATTTCTACATTTGCAGCTGCAAAAACTAGCTAAAGTAGAAAGTGCCATTACTGAGGTTTTGCAAGATTGGGAGGATTTTCACAGTGTAAAGCAACCTGGTTATTAATAAATAATACTTTTATTTTAAAAACAATCACTACCACCTCCATCTGCGATAATTGTAGAAATAATTGATTACCACCCATCACCAACGTCCACTCCCATATAGGGTGCGATTGACCAATTCATGTTGTCCAACACCAGAAGCAGCTCAAGAGATATGTAAAATGTTTAGTGTGTCCTTCTTATGTTGTAACACACCAGTAATGTTTCAATGCCTAAATGTTGGCACGATAAAGGCTCCTTAAGGGATAAAACATTGCTAGTATTTTATGACACAGAAAAGGGATGATGTAACTTTTATACTGGACCTTATTCTCTCTCTACTGTGATTCTAGCTTGATTTATGCTTATCTTCCAATAATGGTCTAAATTGCAAGCATTAAATGAGTATTAATACACGTACATATGTGTCAGTGTTGTACTGATTCAGGTTGTCCACCAGCAGAGGCAGTACAACAGATTTGTTAAAATCTACAGTGTGCCTTTATTATGTCCTAATACACTAATAATGTTTCGACCCCTAAATGTTGGCTTGATAAAGACCTCTTAAGGGATCAAAACATGGCTAGCATGCTATGACAAAAAATGTGACAATGTAACTTTTAACATATCCCAAGGTGTGCTGGATCTTTTTTCTCTACTGTGATTCTAGCTTGATTTTAGCTTGTCTTTCTTGTCACAAGATTTCAAGATTATATAGCAAGTCAGTCTCACATTATAGTGATCAAAATTAAAGTAAATTAAAGTAAATGAAGTAAATACCTAAAGGGACATTATAGTCACCAAAACAATTTTAGCTTAAAGAAGCTGTTTTAGTATATAGATCAGGCATCTGAAGTTTCACTGCTCAATTTGCTGTCATCTAGTAGTTAAATAGCATTTGTTTGTGTATATGCAGCCCTAGCCATACCTCCGCTAACTGTGACTGACACATCCTGCATGAGGAATAATAATTTCATTTTCAATCTGATGTAACTTTTTTTGTAAGCTTTGTTATCCTGCTCTATAAACGTTAATTACATAGTGGAGGCTTCAACATGGTCTAGCAAGCCATTAACAGAACATGAAATAAGAAATTCTAAATTAACCCCTTAACCCCTTAAGGACCAAACTTTTGGAATAAAAGGTAATCATGACATGTCACATATGTCATGTGTCCTTAAGGGGTTGAGGACAGAGCTTCGGAAGCTTGTCTTTCACTTAATGACAACGGCATTTTTTGCATTTTTTGCTGTTTGCGTTCAACTGCAATTTGCATTTGACTAATTTATTGCACCGATGCATATTATATACCGTTTTTTAAAGGACAGAAAGGGCTTTAATTTAATGTAACATATATATACATAAATGCTTATTTATTATAAAAAATACAGAAAAATGCAAAAAAATGTAAAATTGTGTGTTTTTTGCAGTTTTTGCAATAATAATGTGTGCACAATTAGTGCAGGTTAAGGAAAGTAATTAAAATAAATTAATTTAGTTGTTTTGATTTACAGAATATATAATGTGTCTGGGATTTAATTAAGTTTTTTTTTTGGTAGTTACAGGTCACAAAGCACAAGGAGTAAAATAAACTTTTAATGTGGAGCGAATTTAGAATTTGGTATGTTTGTCTTGTAAGCTTAATAGCCATAAAAGAAAACAAAATTGCCACACAAAAGTATATATTTATATAAAGTAGACACCACAGGCTATTTACCTAAGGTTGTTTTGACACTTTCTACGTAGCCATTTCACCGCCAATCTCTGCTAAATATTGGAGTAAAATTGTGTTTTTTGGGGGTTTTGGCACACAAACTTTTAACAAAGAACTTCTCATGTGTATTTTGTAAAGTTGGTGTGTGCTATTCCTGTACAAAGTTTTATTTTGTGTTCAGTTACATCCGCTGAGTAAAATGACACCCCCATTGTATGTCTTTGGTACTATTTCGTGAAGCTACAGTGCCATACAGGAGACCTGTCCTTTTCAGTATTCACAGTAGAATTTTGAGAGACGGATTTAATGAGCCTATGCTTCCATTTGAGGTATTATAACAGTGTGACTGTTCAAAAGAAACCACATTTGTAAAAGTAGACACTCCAGGGTATATCATAAGGTGCATATTGTGCCTTAGCATGCCCCCATTTTTTCACCAATATATGCCAAAGTATGTGGTAAAAAATAATTTGGGGCATTTTTTTACATACGGATTGCATTTTTGCTGGGCATTTTGTATATTTCATATGTGCCACTAAGTTCAAAACCCCCAAATTATGCTCAGCTAAGTCTTCTGAGTAAAAAGACATCCCCAATTTGGCACTATTTTGTGAAGCTACAGTGCCATATAGGAGACCGAGCCATATCAGTTTTTACAGAACTTTGAATTTTAACGCTGGGCCTATGTGCAATTCCCAAGCATCTTCGCAGGTTTTAAATTCAAACTACCCCACAAAGGCCTACCATTTCTTAAAGTAGACACCCCAGGGTATTTCAAAAGGCATATTTTGAACCTTAGCGTGGGATCATTTTTCTGCTAGCTTGTACCAGGTGTAGTGGTAATAAGCGTTTTTTTCTGCCTTTTTGACACACAAAGTGAGTTTGCACAGTATATTTTGCAAACCTTATGTGTGCCACCACTCTATAATACTTTATATGTTGCTCAGCTATGTCGGCTGAGTACAAAAATACCCCCGTATGTACCTTTGCCAGGTATATGTGGACATCGGAGGGGCACATTTGGGACACAGCCATTCCATTTTTTTTCAAACTTTACATTTTTACGCTGTGCCCATGTCCCATTTTAGTCACAAAGGGAGTTTGCACAGTATATTTTGCAAACCTTATGTGTGCCACCACTCTATAATACTTTATATGTTGCTCAGCTATGTGGTCTGAGTACAGCAATACCCCCGTATGTACCTTTGCCAGGTATATGTGGATGTTGAAGGGGCACATTTGAGACGCAGCCATTCAGTTTTGTTCTAACTTTGAAGTTTTACGCTGTGTCCATGTTCCAATTTGGAGTAGTTTAGATGGTTGGTTATTGAAACTTCCCCACAAACACATACTATTTATTAAAGAATACACCCTGGGGTAATTCAAAAGGCATATTTTGAACCTTAGCATGGGATCATTTTTTCTCTAGTTTGTTCTAGGTGTAGTGGTAATGAGCGTTTTTAAATGTATTTTTTTAAACTTTTTTAAATTTTGAACTTTTTAAAACTATTTTTTAAACGTTTGTTTTGCTTATTAATTTTTTTAAACTTTCCTAAACTTTCTTAAAACTTTTTTTTACAGATTTAACATTTTTCTAAGCTTTTTTTTACCGTTAACCCCTAACTAACTGTGGCCGCAGCAACCCCGGTTCGTATCCGGGTCACGGCATTGTGTAATAGCAATGGCACGGCAAGTGGGCTCCAGAATCATTTTAAGCGCTACGGAATCTGTTGGCGCTATATAAATGGCAATAATAAATAAATAAATAAACTAGCAGTAAGCAGCACTAACCGTAAATTCCCCATTTCCCCATAACTCCCACCCACCCCACCTAGAATAAAATATTTAATTATACAATATTTAAATTAGTTAATTAAATAAATTGAACCCCTGAGGATTAAAAAATAAATAAAAGTTAATCGTCAGGGATTAAAAAAATTAGATCACAGTATAATACTGTGATCTGTGTTTTGATCACTGTAGGCAGTGATCGACTGGCAGGGAAGGGGTTAATTTTTATTTAGACTGGGTAAAGGGGGGTGTTTTTTTTTTTTTTTTTTACTTAAACGTTATTAAAACTTTTTTGAACTTACTTTTTAACTTTTTAAAGCTTATTTTAAAACTTTTTTTAACGTTAACCCCTAGTTAGCCTAACACCAATTCCCCAAATTCCCCACTAACTTCCACCCTCCCCAGCTAGCTAAATATATAATTTTAAAATACTTTAATTAATTAATAAAATAAATTTAACCCCTGAGGGTTAAAAAAAAAAGAATTAACCCTCAGGGGTTAAAAAAAAAAAAAATCAGATTATAGTAAAATGTAAGCCCTGCCAATTGATCACTGTAGTGAGTGATCAATTGGCAGGGAAGGGATTAATTTTTTATTAAAATGGGTAAAGGGGGGTGGGATTTTAATTGTACTTTATTTTTTTTTCACCAGGGGGCAGGATCAGCACTGATCCCTCTCCCTGCACTTCACAGTGAACCCGGAAGTGCAGGGAGGCGGAAGGTAAGTATACAGAGCACATGTGCTCTCTCTGACATGCTGTCAGAGCGGGCACATGTGCTGGGGCAGCACTATCGGGTGCTCCCGGTCTGCCTCTAATACAGAGGCAGACCGGAGCACCATTAACCCCACGATCGCTGCGATTGCGGCGATCTGGGGTTAATTTTACCGCGTGACGGACGAGGTCCGTCACTCGTCATTAAGAGTTTCCCCTGAGTGACGGACCTCGTCCGTCACTCGTCCTTAAGGGGTTAACAGAATTTGCAATAAAGGACATGTAAACATTAGATGACTCTGTACAGGAAGTGTTTAGGAATGCTGTGCAAGTCACATGCAAGGAGGTGTAAATAGGGCTGCATAAACAAAGGGATTTAATTCCTAAATGGCAGAGAATTTAGCAGTGAGACTTCAGTGGCATAATCTATACACAGAAACTGCTTAATTTAGTAGTTTTGGCGCATATAGTGTCCCTTTAACTGTAAAAATAAATGGAAAAAATGCAATGTTGCATAGATGTGAGAAAAATGTTCCTTGTTTATGACGAAGAGGTAAGAGCTTTACTAACTATGATATTAACTTATCAAACATCAGAGAGTGCTCTTTAAGTACACACAGTCTGATTCGTAAGGGACACAATCTTGTATAAGGATTTTCATCAAAATATGTCTCCTGAAAGTTCCTATAGCCTAGGCCAAGGGAAGACATCCATCAGCACTCCAGATATTGTGGGCTACATCTCCCATAATGCTGTTACAGCTGACAGAGCATCGGGGAGATGTAGTCCACAACATCTGGAGTGTCGGTGGTGGCCTACCCCTGACCTAGTAAATGACTTAGGTAACAGCTGGCAATGGTTATAGACAGGATACAGGAGAAAGAAGATTTGGACACAATAAAGGTATCTATCTATACATCTATGCCTTGTTCAACACCTTATTCTTCTCTACTAAATATCACCATTGCATAGGAAGAGGTCAGGGCAAGATCAATATACACATCACCCTAAACTCTCGATTTCCATCTATGAGTGGATTTTTTAAGGGCAAATTACATTGTTGTATGATGTAAAAAATAAAAACAAATTGGTAATCCATAACAGTTACGTCCTTTGATAGCAGCATGAAAACAAAAGTAATGCGTTTTCACAGCTGCATTGTGCTGAATAATCTCTGGCTGACAAATTATTCAGTGACTGCTTTCCTCCTAATAGCTTATATGATTTTAAAGAAATTAAATAATTATATTTCATCTACTTTGAGACTAAACAGTATTAAGTCAGTTAATTGAAGATCAATGTTGAAATGTTTCCTTATTATAATTAAAAATGCTGCCTCTTCAGATGAAGCATTGCTTCTTCCTGTACAAGAATAAAATATTGCATTTTTTAAATACGATAGTAAAAATAATAGTTCTACGTTTTAACCTGCACAGTCTATTTGTTAACAATTTATATATACAGTATTATTAAAAATCTGTCACTAGAAAAACTTGCAGAAACCATAACTTCTTTAACCCCTTAAGGACACACGACGTGTGTGACACGTCATGATTCCCTTTTATTCCAGAAGTTTGGTCCTTAAGGGGTTAAGCAGTGATTCATGAACAATCTGATGTGATGCTTACTGGATATCCTGCTAAATTTGACAACCCATGGTTTGTGAACTAAATTTCCAATGACATTATGTAAATTTTTAAATTTTAAAGTTGTCAAAGCCTCATGTGAATTGTAGCTCACAAACATCTGGGAAGCCAAGGTTGGCCTCGCTATCACTATCTTAGAGAATGCTCTTATGTTCCTTGAATGATGACTGAAATCAGTAAGTACAAATATTTTCATAAAAAGGAAACAGTTTCAAAAGGCTACATTAAAACGCACATTCCATGAAATCAACAATACTTACGCAAAGTCAAGCACCCTGTAAGTGTAAATACGGGTTTGTTTTGGAGCAATGCATTCCTTGTGTTTCCAGAACAAAACATAATGTACATCTTACACATTAATTGCTGTGGAAGTCATTGTAATTTCGTTTTTTTGATGTTTGGAATAGCTAAAAATGTGTCCGTAAACATAAAGTTTGCGGTGAGCTGAAAATAGACTTAAAAAATGTATGACAGAGTCATTTCTATGCAACAAAAAGCCATCCACTTCGTATATTTAATCTCACCTGATATACATGATGTTATGAATATCAACTTTATATAGTAAGGAATACCCAATTTGGTACATGGTGTGGTGGGTAGATGTGAAGCTGCATAACTGGTTGATGATTTAGCAATGCTATATGATGCCCCACACATTCATTTCTTTACTTATTTGTGTAAGTATGCATTTATGTATAATTTACACATTCACTGTTTGCCTGATGGCAGCTCAGGGTTATCTTTAATCATTATATTTACTCACAGTATGATATTAGGATAATCTGATATAGAATAAGAAATATGTTTGGTTTCTCTCCTCACTTATTAAATATCCAACTTGTTATTCAGTGAATGGATTGTGGAATGTGGAACAATTACCAGAATGATTACCAGAATGATATGCAATGGTCTACATGTAAGAAAAAAAAAATACCCTGAAAAGTGTTAACTAACAGAAGGACGTAACATTTGCTATAATTAGAAAATACCAATTACTTAAAGCACAGGTACTGCTTAAACATAGATTATGGCACAGAGTAATCATAGAGATTTTCTCCTTTTATTCCCAACCTTTTATTTTGACAGGACATTGCGAATTATGGGGTTCTGTCCCACCATTCTGCTTTAGTTCTCTCTTGTCCCGCAGCTGGGGACACCAGGGAACTGTCCCAGGGCACCACAGCATGAATGCTTCATGTGCAGTGGGCAATAAGACCGTTCAAAAAGCACTTCAGCAGCACTCCCTGCATGATCCTAATGGCTGGCTGCCTGCCGCGCTTCACGTCATGTGACAGACCAGCTCTTTCTTCATCTGATCTGCCCCCTTTTCAGACAACACCACCCTTTTTCTGGTCGGCCCTACCTATTGTGGGCAGTGCTCGTGATGCGGTTCAGGACTCTCCCCATGCATCCCATGCAACAAACCCAGAAGTAGGGAGGTATGTAAATCTGAATAATATACAAAGTAATATTGGAAATATTTTTCTCATCTTATCTCATCTTCTCATAGTAATGCAATTATAAGTTCTCAACAAAAACATAACAGAGCTAGAAATATGGCAGAAATTGGGATCAAAATGCATTAAAATTAAGGCTAGTTGAATACTATGGAGGAATGTGTAAGGTTCCTTGCCACTTTCCACTGACTTTGCACATTCTAATTTAATTACCAGAACATTGCTAAATGGTACTCCATCCCCCCAATTTAGGTATTTTTGTGAATGTTTATGTTTATTTGGGTGAGATTATTATCTTTTGAAGAAAAATACAGGACTGTTTCTGTTCAGCAGTTCTCCAATGCTAATAAACTGTGTTCTGTACTTCATTCTTTTTTATTTTAACTAGTATATTTTAAAGGAAAAGTATATGGTATTTTTGTCTTGGTGCACACCACATCCTAATCTAATGCACTGTGCATGCCTACAGTTCTGATTAAATTAATTTGCAATGAATATTTTATGGGGATCCTAAAAGATGTTAAATAAATCTTTCCTAATGAATATTTCCTTATTACATAAATTTACCATATTATTATTATTATTTTATTATTTATATAGTGCCATCAGATTCCGTAGCGCTGTACAATGGGTGGACTAACAGACATGTAATTGTAACCAGACAACTGGGCGTACAGGAACAGAGAGGTGGAGGGCCGTGCTCAATAAGCTTACATTCTATATAAACTAATGCAATTTTTGAGGGAAAAAAACACCATTCAAGAACACCCAGTGCATGTTTTTGTTATAATAAGATACTTTGAAAAGAGTTTTGTAGGTCTATTTCTCTTGAAAATGTTTGTTTATATATAAACGTGTATATGCAGTTTACATACACACATAACCATGTCTTTACACTCAGGCTATCCATCTTCTTTTTTTGGGCTTGCTGCTTAGCCTTCCGTGACATTAAGGAGTGCAGACTATTAACAAAATAACCATCTACAAGACAGGAAGGGAAACAAATCTGACAGCTATATTTATGAGTTTTTTAATTGCAAACATAATGAATGGGAGTCATCAGATTAACGATAGCAGTACACTAATAAAATCAATAAATAAGCCTGCTTAACAATACATTAATTTAGCTTGTAAAATTTAAGCTTTAACACCTGAGTTATATAAAATCTCAAATTCAGTTAAACTGGATGTTTTTCCAACTGGAATGTTGCATTAATTTTGCAAGTAAGTTCTAAAATTGCCATGACACATGTTCATTGTCAAAACTTTTCTTAATTGCAGCATAACCCTAGGTAAGGGACAGTTAGGGTATTCAGATAATATGAATGTACTAATTACTTACACTATTCACAACAAAACACACTGTGACAGTGACATAAACTGGCATGCAAATATTCAATGCTCAGAATGTCATTAGTCTTATCAGTTAAACATTACTTATTCATGATCAGTTACAATTTTAGCTTACAAAATGCCACAAAACTGCTAAATAAAAATATTCAAAATATATAAAGCACAGTAGAGACTTATAATTCCTATCTAAATTACATTTTGCTTCATGAATCTCTGAATCATACCACTGCTATAAATTCTGAGCAGGAACGGAGGAATCCACAATTATCTAATAAATGAAACCAAGTGCACAGCTGGGCCTCAGGATGGCAAAAAACATACATAAATGTATACTGGCTACTGCCTAGATCAAAACTAGAGAACCAAACCACTGTTTCTAGGCCAAGTTGACCTCCAGGTCAGGGGTGTATTTTGGCATTAGCAAACAAAATCTGTGCAGTAGAATTGAGGGTGCAAAGTTATAGATGGTTTGCTTGCTACTGTCCCATCATGCAGAAAGCAGGAAGGAGTTCCAACCAGAACATAGCTCTCATACCTCCCCAACATTAGATACCAGGGACAGTATAACTCCAGACATCGCTTCTCATCCCTGGTGCCAAAACAAGTAATCTGCAGGGTAAAATAGGGAAGAGAGGGTTAATCATTGCTTTAGTATGTGACTGTGTTTCCGAGTGTGTATATATGTCACTTTGTAGGATTTTATGTCTATAGATTTCTTTCTATGTGTGTCTGTGTATGCTAATGTGCATGTAATTAAATGTATATGTATATTTATTTATTTATTTATTTATTATTGCCATTTATATAGCGCCAACAGATTCCGTAGCGCTTTACAATATTATGAGAGGGGGATTTAACTATAAATAGGACAGTTACAAATAAACTTACAGGAACAATAGGTTGAAGAGGACCCTGCTCAAACGAGCTTACATTCTATAGGAGGTGGGGCATATGACTGAATGTGTGTGTTTCCATGTTGGGTATATGGCTATATGGCTATGTGTGCAATTGTGTGTCTATGTACATATTTGGTCACCCAAAAACTTGATTTGACAGAGCTTGAAGATGAAATAAAAAGTTATATAGGTAAAAACCTTGGGATTCTGCTTTCTACAAATATACTTTTCTACTACAGTTTTGTATTTTGAGTCTGCTTTTAGGTTGTTGCAGTATACCATATTTTCCAATGGCTTATTTTTAAAAGAGAAATTCAGTTGCAATATTTGTCATATAACTTCCAAAATAACATGAAATTCTAGACATTTATCAATTTAACAATTGGAACCAATAAATTAATATAATTTGAGGTTTTTTTCTTTAGTTGCACTTTTGATATTGACATTATTATAAGCAAAACCCATCATTTTTTGTCTATTTTGTAATAATGTATTCATATGCAATGCTGTGTTGTGTGTACATATGGGGTATCAAAGTAAAGCCTGATATGTTGTTTTTAAACCGATATAAAATAAGTGAAGCAATAATAAAAATTGGAACATTTTCATTAAACAAGGACATAGTAGAAATGGTAGGTTTTGTTTTGATTCTGTAGTTGGGCAGTTACAATAACATTTAAAGTGGCTCAGTACACCTCCCCCTAACCCCCCCCCCCCCCCCCCCCCCCCCGAAAAAAAAAAAAAAAAAGGTGAAGTTAACACCTCACAATAGTGACTTTGCTGCTTGCAGTGAGATGGAGGTAGGGTGAGGTGGGTGTAGGGTATAGAAAGGTGAGTTTTATATACCTGAACCTGTCTCTCGCCGCCGCCACCACCATCGTATTCTTGCTGATCCCTCTCAGATCCTTGCACTTTATCTGCCAGTGCTGTACTTTCATGCATGCACAGAAGTACAGCAATGATGTCTATGGAGGATTCAGTGAGACCATAGGATCCTCCATAAATAGAGTCTTTTTCTCCTACAAAGATCTTTAGTAATCGCAAAGGGCTTGACAAAGCATGACAACGTTAGCTCCATCTTTTTGTCAAGATTTGTCATGTGTAGGAAAAATACATGACAAGTAGTTTCTACTTTGTTTTATATTATCAGTGAAATTCCAACACAGTCATTATGAGTATTTAATTAATATTGTATCTTTATCAAATGCTCTGTTTTTTGTTATTCTCTTTCTCTTCTGAGCTGTCACTTATTCTCCTTTCTATTTTGTTTATCCTCATATAATATGTTTCATTCTTCACTCAAAACATACCTGAATATATTTCGAGACATAATTCCAAATATAGGTTTAAATAAATAAATAAATAAACGACTGAATACATAAATAAGAACTTGTATCTTATCATTTTCTTCTGCGGGTATATGTGTGAATTACGAGCATGTGCATACATCACACAGTGAAAATAAGTAAAAACAGCACTTTTTGAAATCATTGTTCACCAAGGCAATAAAGTATGTTTTTCTATTTATTTTTTATTGTTGGACTCAGGAAACCAGGAAATGTTCCTTATATTTGTGAATTACTCATACACTGCTGTCTACTAGGTCATGTTGCCTTATTGAATACTTACAGATAAATATTTTCTGTTGCCATATGCTGATGATCAAAACCGATTGTTTTATATTGCTCTTTTTGAATTTGCGTATAGTTTTAAAATGTTAGGGAGAGCAATAAAACTTCTAGGCAAAAAACATAAAAGACATACATCTATTTATACACAATGATATGTCTTTTCTGCACATGATTATTATATATTATACTGAAAATAATTGAGAGGGTTGAAGATTTTTCCTTAAAGAGTTATAGCATTTTATTGGATTTTGCAGCCAACTGTATCATTTCAGAATTATTCTGAATAAATCAACTGCAGTCTTGGGAAACTACTCAATGAGGCATAATTCTCTAATATTAAGTTTTACAGTTTTAAAATTTTTTGCACTTTTAATATATGTGTATTGTAAAACTATATATTTTAATGAGCCTGAATTAACTATCTTTATTCATCACCACTTATGGGTGCAGAATTACTATGCATATTGTTTTGTTCTATAACTGATGCAAGTGAATCTGTGAATATTTATGATTTTCTTTCACTGCCTTTTGTTACATTTGTTCTTAAAGAAACAAAAATGCATCCCTGACCCTATAGTGTTAAAACCACCATTTAGGGGCTTGCCCCTCCTTAGCCCGCTTATAAAGCGTTAATACTTACCTTATGTCCTGACCTCCTTGGGCCTGCAAGTGCTGGACCCAGCCCCCGATCTGCCTCATTGACTTACATCATCAGAATTGATTATATCAGCCAATCTAATGCTTTCTCACGTGGAAACCATTGGCTGGGCCCATATGGAAAGCATTGGCTCGGCCCATATGGAAAGCATTGGTTTGGCCCATATGGAAAGCATTGGATTGTAACACATGGAAAGCATTGAATTGGCTGAGTTTGCCAATGAGGCGGGCTGGGTGTGGGACCAAATGCCACCCTGGCCAATCAGCATCTTCTCATAGAGTTGCATTGAATCAATGCATCTCTATGAGGAAAGTTCAATGTCTTCATGCAGAGGTTGGAAAGACTGAAGGAACCACCTCTATCAGCCATCTGACTAGTTGTCATTGGAGGTATCCCTAGGCTGTAATACAAATACTGCATTTTCTCTGAAAAGACAATGTTTACTGCAATAAGTTGTAGTTGTTCTGCTGACTATAGTGTCCCTTTAACAAAAAGGTCATAGACTTAAAGGGACACTATAGTCACCAGAACAACTACAGCTTATTGAATTTGTTCTGGTGAGTAGAATCATTACCTACAGGCTTTTTGCTGTAAACACTGTCTTTTCAGAGAAAATGCAGTGTTTACATTACAGCCTAGTGATAACTTCACTGGCCACTCCTCAGATGGCTGTTAGAGATTCTTTCCTGGGTCATGGCTGCCTAAAATGCATCCAAACATTCAGTGTCTCCTCCCTCTGCATGCAGACACTGAGCTTTCCTCATAGAGATTCATTGATTCAATTAATTTCTACGAGGATATGCTGATTGGCCAGGGCTGTGTTTGAATTGTGCTGGCTCTCCCCCTGATCTGCCTCCTAGTCAGCCTCAGCCAATCCTATGGGGAAGCATTGTGATTGGATCAGGCCACCACTTCTGATGATATCAGAGGTCAGAGGAAGTTCACAGGCAGAGGCATCAGCTTCAGACTTGAATACAAGTAAGGTTTTACTATATTTAGGGAGGCAAATGGGGCTAAGGGGGCTAGATAGTGGTTTTAACACTATAGGGTCAGGAATACATGTTTGTTTTCCTGACCCTATAGTGCTCCTTTAATGCTACTGTTACTACTTCTGATAGATATTTACGCTTTTGATTATGTTACAAAAGAGTAACTTGGGGTTAAATGAAAACAAAATTTGGAAAATTTAGACAGCAATAAGTAAAAAATGTTTTTTTATATCAGGAACTTGTTTTGATTTTTTGATTGATTTTGATTGATTCAAAATCTCTGTTTAGTTAAACAATCTTAGTAATGCGTTTTTTTTACTCTTCACTTTATGAACTGTTACTGCTTTTTGTTTGATATTTCATATACAAACTCTGCATAACAGAATGAAAATTATTACTTGTTAAAACTATAATATTAAAGAAGTATTAAATGTATAAAGATTGTCATGGTTTAAAGATATATAACAAAAATGCCAAAGAGGTTTGTGTGTTTAGGGTCCAATACTATAAATGTCTTTAAAGGGATTGCTTTTTGTGAAATTAAAACATTTAAATATGAGATCTTATTACCACCAAACAAAGCTCTACCAATACTATATCAAGTACTTGATATAGGATCATGCTTACATTATTAACACATGCTCAAATGCAAATATTATTTCCATACAAAACACCTGAGTGTCATGAGCAATTTGCACTTCCTATATATACAATTGGTTTATAATACTTAACAATGTATTAATGACACCTTCTAAAAGTGTCTGTAAAAATATAACAATTTATGTTTTCTTTTCTATGCATTTATATTGCTAAGGGTTGTTATAAACACTTTTCTATAACACTTTTCTTTAGACCATTTCTAATCTACCAATTAGTCGTCACAATTTAACAAAGTCATGCTGTTTCACACATTGACACCATTGAACCGCTTAGCAAGGAAGGTTTATCTAAAAGAAATGGTATAGGATTGTATTTTTGCAATTAACTATTACAAAACAAAATTATATGATTTTGCTATTACATGATGAAAAGTCATGATTTTTTTTAAAGACATACATGCATATCCCTTTCTTTACTGTCCACCAATAGCAGCAATGAATACAAAAACCAGTAAGAAAAATATGGTATACATCATGATATAAGCCACTCCCATATCAACTCCCAGTATAATAGTCAGCACCTCCATTAACTCTTCCTCTTTCTTTGAAGTTGCAAACACAATAAAACAAACAAGTTACAGGAACCTATGAATCAGTCCAACCGCACGATAACATCACAGTCAAATCCAGTCCAACCAGGCAACAATCCAGCAAGCCGGAACAAATCCATAACAGGAACAGGAATTCGCCAACCAAAGAATCCCGTCAAAGGATAAGCATCAGGGAGCGTAGCTTGGATGCCGAGAAAGATGGCAACGTAATTCTCGTGCTCCTTAACCCCTTAAGGACCAAACTTCTGGAATAAAAGGGAATCATGACGTGTCACACACGTCATGTGTCCTTAAGGGGTTAAAGACTCCACACATATCCTCGCCTTACACACTTTCCTGGTACAAAAATGGGCAAAACGCACCGAGCATCACATGCTGTTAAGCCTGCAGACACGCCATGAGATAACTCACATTTTTCCTACAGGTCATCCTAACAGAACTTTTCAACAGGTTGCTGGGACATCTTGCACAGGCCCTAATTAACTTTCTAAGAGCCCACAGAGCTCTCTGGCATAAAGGACCACCCGGGAGCCCGCCCCGACATCATATGCTGTCTGGCTAATTTCCAACTGAAAGAAGACATCCTTAGAAAGGCAAAAAACACAGAACAAGTCTTGCTCGTGGGGACAGAAATATAGCTGTACCCTGATCTATCTCTGGCCACCCTAGTATACCGTAGGGTTTTGTGAGACAGACAGTGGTCACGTGACAAACTATTTGAGAGCGGACCCTGCTCGCGAGACCCTGATTCACTCGGAGGCTCTTGGCTTCTTTACACTTTCCAATGGGACAGAGTGTCTCAATCAGGTAGATGTGATTCCCGACCCACAGGTGGGCTTGGGCATAGCTTCTTCTCAACGCTCCTATCCCAGTGTTGTGCCAAGTGACAATTCCTACTGTTTTTTCATTCCTCTCTCCCCCCATCTCCTACCTCCCCCCTGACTTTTGACTACTGATGACTTCATGACACTCACAAATACCAATCATGTCCCTGACATGAGCCAATCTCACAATGACCTCTATTAATGCTAGGGGATTAAACAAATCAGAAAAAAAGGTGAGTGCCCTACGAGATTTTCATTCCTCCAGGGATTCTATAATTTTTTCCAACAAACGCACTTTAAGGAAAGGGCAAGGCCTTGACGAGACAAGACCTGACACCAGCCAATCTCACAATGATCTATATTAATGCTGGGGGATTAAACGAATCAGAAAAAAGGTCGAGTGCCCTACAAGATTTTCATTCCTCCAGGGCTTCTATTAGTTTTCTCCAAGAAACACACTTTAAGGAAAGGGCAAGGCCTTGACGAGACATGTGCTAGTTTCCAAAATAAGTACTTCCAGCAGACTCCATAATCACCAATATCCCACAGGATATTTCAGTTACTATCACTGGGGCAAAGCCAGAGGCACGGCAATTCTAATACATAGAAGGTTACCCTTCTCGGAGGATGAGGTTATGATGGACAGGGAGGGTAGGTTCCTTTATTTGAAAGGCAAGATCGCGGGGAGGACTTACAACTTCGCTAACATTTATGCAACAAAGCAAAGACACCATAGATTTCTTTCCCGTGCACTCCACAAACTACAAAAATGCACAGAGGGGTTCTAGACACTAGACCTGAAATGGGACTCTTCCTCAGGCACATCCCGGGTTCCAGCCCAGCACATCTCCATGATCAAATCACTCCTAGCTAATGCCCAGATCATTGACTGCTGGAGAGCCTACCACCCAGATGAACAAGATTACACATTCTTTTCCTGCCTGCATAACTCCTACACACGCATTGATTATTTCTTCATGTCACACTACCATCTCCTTAGTCATACAAGCTGAACAAGGCACTGCTACGTGAGCTGACCACGCTCCACTGACCATCATTCTTTCATCCCCTCTCTACAGACCGGCGGTGACCAAGTGGCGCCTTAACAACTACATGCTCTCTCTGGCTGACATAAAATCAGACATCAGGACAGTTTTGCGGGAATACTTAGCAAACAACACAACAGCCCATACATCCCCGACGATACTCTGGGAAGCACACAAAAGCTCAATACTGAAAAAACAATGAGAGGCCATGATGGCCATCCTTCTCACAGAAATCCAAACAATAGATAACCTTAATATTAATAAAAATAAACAACAACCCACCAACCAAGGCAGATTACTACAGCTGAGGAGGACTTGGCAGAACTGCTTCAGAAATGATACTATAGAGACACACTGAGACACAAGGCGTTCTTCTGCCTACACGGGAATAAGAGTGGCAAGTTACAGGTCTGGATGCTGGCCAAACACAGACAAGTGACATACATTGACCGCATAACAGACAAGGCAAACACTCTCCATCAACTACCAACTAAGATACAGGACGCAATATGGACCTATTACTCAAATCTTTATTCCCTCTAACAACCTCAATCACCAAAGACGGACAGCTGCCTACTAAATACATATCTCATTAATCATGAGCTACCCACCCTCAACAGAATCATGGCAGACTACCATGGCAGTAAAGCAAACAAAACAAAACCAGGCAGGAGCAGGAGCCAGGGCCCAGATGGCCTGCTGCTACGCTATTATAAAGGCTTTGCGGACAATCTCTATACAACACTCCTAGCTACTTACAATGCCCTAAGAGAGGGACACTGCTTCCCTAAGAAATCCCTCACAGCACACAGCACTGTCATACCTAAGGAGGGCAAGGATGGAGAGCACTATGGGAACTACAGTCCCATATCGTTAATAAACTGTGATCTTAAACTGATAGCCGAAATCCTCTCCTTGAGGTTGCAGCAACATGTGCCCTCGCTGGTACACCCAGACCAGGTGGGGTTCGTGATGGGGTGAGAGGCGAGAGATAACACAATGCGTACAATCACACTGATGTGCAGATGGGGAGGTGGACCAAGAGGCCTTCTCATGCCATCGACGGACGCGGAGAAGTACTTCGACATGGTCTGCTGGAAGTACCTATTTTGGACACTAGCACATGTCTTATCAAGGGTGCCCTCTATCCCCACTGCTCTTCATCCGTGCCCTAGAACCCTTCCTGATGGTGATGAGACAAAATCTCGACATCAAAGGGGTGACCACAGCAATCAAACACCATAAGATCACTGCATGTGCAGATGGTCTACTTTTCTACTTTATGAACCTGGAAGTGTCACTCCCCAACATCCTAAGGGCTATCAAGGACTTCAGAACATTACCTAACCTAAAGATTAACAAGTTCAGTCGGAATGTCAGTGTCCAGCAGGGTAGGGCAGGCATGATCCGCCAGAATTACAACTTTTAATGAGCAGACCATAAAATCAGATACATAGCTAACACGAAAGGAGGGAGACCTATTTAAGGAAACATTTTCCCCGGTGCTCGCAGAATTTCAAATGGAAATGCAGGAGTGGTTGGGTAGGTAACAGGTGGCCAAGATGAACTTCCTCCCATGCCCGCTGTATTTATTCCAAGCCATCCCCATATCTCTTCCACACACCTTTTTCACCTCCATGCACACAGCATTGGGTAATTATGTATGGAATGGAAAGAGACCCAGGCTATAATATGCCTTACTTATGCAACCCAAAGACAAAGGAGGTCTGGCAATGCTAGACTTCTCTCTTTATTACACAGCCTGCAATCTCCTATGGGTGATGGAATGGTCCAAGCAAAAGGCACACAATGTATTTAAACAGGCGGAGGAGACAGAGGCGGGCAAACCCATTGCTTTGCTGCCGTGGCTGCCACTTGGAGTGACAGGGACAGAGGGGAATTGTTCTCTGTATACAAAAGCCACCTTAGAAGTATGGCATCAGGTCATGGGAAGGCATGCTCTTTCAGCATGTCCATCCCCACTACTCCCACTGACACACAACGCAGACTTCCCACCGGGGCTGGTGGACGGTAGCGGACATTACGGGCAACTCGAATAACACCTTCCTCTTGACCCTTAAATATAAATAACTGCAGAGTTTTGTCACAACACTCCCCCAGGTGAAGGCACTGTCACGGAACCTCACACTGTTCGAAACTTCATGCATAAACCCAGACCCTGGGACACATGGTGTCTCCTTCCTATACTCCATGCTAAACACACAAACACCAACTGAAAAACCAAGATTGTTGGAAAATGGGAGTCCATTCTCAAGTGCACGTACACTGATGCGGAGTGGGAGAAGACGTGTTACCTCACAAATCACTGCTCCAGCTTTAGAAAAACATAAGAGACAGCGTACAAGCTGTTAACCTTTGGGTACCGCACCCCCTCATTGCTTCATTCAGATCAGTCAAGACCATTCACACTTATGCTGGAGATGCGGGAAAGAGAGGGGCACACTACTTCACCTATGGCGGGAATGTGTAAAAGTGTGCCCATTCTGGAATGGGATACATAACATCTTACAGTTGTTCTTGGACTGCCCATCCCCATTTGAACCCACAGCAATGCTGCTACACCACACCCTTTATAAAAAATCCCTCACGATTGGGATCCAAAATGGTGATCCCACAATACTGGAAACAGACAGTAATTCCACCGCTGACCTTGTGGTTCTCCCAGATGCAGGAGCTATGATCTGTGGAGGACCTCCACACTAGCTCAGCTGATACACACCAGTCATAACTACATGGACACACTGTCTACTGACAACAGCCTCTGCAAACTTCACAGACAAACTGCGATACGGAGTGAAATTGGAATTGACGTTAATGGTCGACGGCCCGATCAATTTATATTTCTAAGTGACACCGACAATGACCTAGATGCAATACCACCCCCTTCTACTATTTGTGTTCTTACAACTCTATGTTGCTTGGACCCGCTATGGGACTCCCCTCTCTGCTTTATGAGTAACAAGGGATAATATTGAGTTTCATGTCCTGGGAAACTACTCATCACTGACATACTGAACATGCGAACAGATACGAGACATGCGAGTCCTTTGTTCTTTGGGGCCTGCAAGCCGAAGTACTACAGATGTATAGACAAATATTTTTCGTTTTTCTTTATTTATCTTACAAAGGACCTGCGAGCTCCACCTGTTTTCTTTTTTTCTTGCTACTGTACATTATAACAATGTTGAAAAAATATATATAATAACAAACTAATAAAAATTCTATTTACAAAAAAATATAAAAAAGAATAGGCATCAGGAATCCCTGGAATGAATCCAGATCAGGCTGTGAATACATAAATGAATAGGAGCTACACGGTTACTTCGGTCCTTGCAACTTAGTATAAATGTAAAGCATAAACAGACCCTTCTTATCAAACAATCATGAAAAAAATGTGAACAAATTCATGCTCAAAACATACTGACCACCAAAGCATTATTGTAAGAATATCTACACTTACCATAATACTAACCTTATCAAACAACTAGCATAACAGGGAGGGAAGATGTAAACAAAACATCATATTCATGTAAACAGGCCACCGGACACAACGCTGCTGCCAAAGGAAAAGCCAGATAAGTTACCGATCTATTTGAAGTCTCTGTGCACCTTGATATAGAAAAAGTCATTCCATCAGGAGTAAAGGAACGTCCATCGAAATCCAAGGCACATACGTCTGAAACCCTCTTACAGGATACCAGGCAAAAAAGAGTGACCAATTTAGCTGACAATTGGCGTAAGGAAAGATCCGCATTAGAGGGCCATGAGTCAAACAGCGATAATACAATTGAAACATCCCCGGTGGAGGAATACCGAGGCCTGGGTGGATGAGAAAGACGGGAGCCACGCAAGAAGTGCCCATGTGTCCTCCAGTTGAGTTGCATCCGAAACTCCAAGGACCTGTCATGGTCCGCCAAAATCCACCAATTTATCTGGAGCAGGGATCTTTCCAGGAGGAGAGGGTGGCAACCTTTGGACGGGTCTCGAAGCAAACCTGGATGGGCCTGCAACAACCTGGCAACATCCACCGCCATCTCCAATAGTTGAGGGAACAAAGACTGAGTCCCCCAAAACAGGGCTAAGAGGACCAGTTATGCCCCATGGCAGTGAACCTGCAGGAGTACCCTGGGCAGCATGGCAAATGGGGGAAGCCTAGAGAAGTGGTCCATGACAATCTTGCAGGAAAGTGTCCACTGCCGTTGCGTCTCGGTCTGGATGCCAGCTGAAGAAACGAGGTAGATGGGCTTTAAGCCATGAAGCAAACAGGTCGATGTCAAAAGGATGCCATAGATATTATTTTGTAATTAAGTTAATAATTATTTTCTGAGAATCTCTGGGACTACTTGTGTTTTTTTGGGTACGGCCATCTGACATGATGTTAGGTGAGAACCACCACTTATCTGCTAAGACCATGCACAATTAAAAGCTCTGAAACCATATCTCTGGTGCATTTGTTGAGAAGCCTGGCACTTCACAAGATGTCAGAATTAGACAATGCATACTACTTATTGAGCTGCACAGTATTTGATCAGATACATTACACTTCTGACCAAAGAGGACTTAAATGACTATTCCAGAGAGCAAGTCTAAGCAAGGAGATAAATTGAAGATATATTTACTTATCTGTATGCATTACAAAACAATACGCACAAGGGCACATATAATATTTTGCTAGCATTTCGGTTCTGGACTACCCGAATGGGTGGGAGAAGTCTGATATGCTTCAAATATGTTCTTTCTCTAATGACACAAATGAGCAAAAATTACTTTGAGACCTGAGCAGGGATTTACAAAAGGGCACGCTACTGAGTTTCTCTAAGCTTGTGTTTGTTCTCATATTATTTGCTTTCACATATAATCTTTGTTTTAATTTATAGAAAATTATGACATTCTTTTAAGACTTACACCATGCAGAGGAATAATGCATGGGATTTTAGTTCTGGGTGGTTCTACTGTATTATAAACATAATAAAATTGTATTTTTGTCACAAGTCAATAAATCTGTTTCTGTATTTAATTGTCTACTGGTTCTTGTGCCTTGTACCTGACATTGAAGATTGTTGCTAAGAATAACAGCCAAAATTGCTATCATATGAAGTATTTACCAGGCATCTCAAGAATATTATTAGTCCTCTGTTTTCCATCCAATGAATTTTTTGAGAGTCCTTTGTATTCTATGTACTACATTTATGTATACAATATACTTTCATGTATTCATGTACCTAATTAAGCAGCTAACATAGGTTGCAATCAGTAGGTACTACTAAATGGAACCTATTACACTACTGTCAAATATCAGCTTCATTACTTGTTTTTTCCAGTATTGATTACTAGAAATATATACATCCTTGTATAACACTTTTATTAATTTATTTACCATTGAACATTGTAACATGTTTTCACTCTCTTATTTATTATTGTTATAAAAGGCATGCATGTCTTGTAATGATAAAATGGCATACCACATAATCTTGAGTCCTTAAAACGTCACTATTTTTCTTTCACTGAAAGCCATTATATAAATGGATGGCCAGACATGTTTGCTTATTTTAAACTTACATTAACTACATACATTGAATTACAAATGATAGAGCAATGTCAGCTGATATCTGGTAGCAAGACATTTGTATTATTGGTAAAATGTGTTCACGGCTGTGGTTAATTTTTATATATATATTGAAAAGTTCTATAAGTTGTATCAAAACTCCTTCAATAAAATATTTACCTGTTACTATTTGATTTGACATGGACCCCCTTGTTTGCTAGTCTTACAGATCTGTACTCTTAAATAAGCATATAAGGGACTTACATGATAATGTTTTCTTAAAAAATAAATATCATCATTCTTAATTCAATTGCTTCTACATTTATAAAACAATGTATAATCCTTACAGGAAGCCAGCAGCGCCTGTGTACTTAGAGAATTTTGGATGTTTCAATTTAGAAATAAAATAAAATATATATAATATAGTGATAAATCAATGTTATGATTGTTAGCATTGTATCCTGATTTGGTGAGTGATGGCTACTGTATTCTGTTTTTATTAAGAAGGATGAGGGCTGTTCAAAAACACTACTTGTTCAAAAACATTATTCCAATGTGTGCCTTTTAAAATAAAGGTAAATTTGGAAATACTTCATATTAATAAATTAACAATAAAAAGGCAATTGGATTAGTGTTCAAAGGACACCTGGCTAAACAAATAAATAAAATAATAAAAATAATAATAATGGTTTAGAAGATATACCCCTAATGAAAATATGTTTCTTTTAAATATGCATTTTTTTTTCATTGGGGGTATATATAAAGGCATCTTGCAAAAGTCGCAGATCTCCTTCCCCAGCCCACACATTCTCTGGTTGTCCAATTAAATTACAGGTTGTAACAGTGCTCCCTGTACCTCTGCCAAAGGACCGCTTCCTAGCTAAAATAGGGGAAAAACAGCAGCGCTTCTGCTCCCAGTCGCCGTGGCTTGACTGGGGGTCCTGGAACCTCCTGGAGCCGAATAGGGAACTAGCTCTATCCACTTCCAGGGACTGGACGACACACTGTCCTGGGAGCTGTAGTTCTTTACAAGGACTTTCCCTGCTGAATCCTCCACACTGGAACAAGCTGAAACAGTGATTAGCCATTTCAGTGACACATAGTTCTGGGAGTACAAGCTGGAATGCTTTAATCTGGCAGATGGCCTGCTTTTATACATTTATGGACACAGTCAAACACGCCCATGACACTCCCACACAAAACAGGATAATCCCTCCCCTGTGACTGGGAGATAATTGAGTCAGGAACTGTACAAACTAAATTATCTCCAGGTACAGAAAAACATACAATTTATAAAGCACCCCAAAATACACATAAAATACACAAAAACCCCACAAAAGTTACATTCTCTGATAGCCCCTATTTGGGTGACCAACATATCCAAAAATTACCCAGATCGGTGACCAACTGCGCACATTGTCATATGCCCAAAACAGTTCCATGAAATCAGGGCTAGCAGTCGGTCAACTTCGATAACAAAAAAAATGAATAAAATACCAAATGTAGTCTCTATTTGAACCGTGCTTGTTCCCCTCATCCAGACAAACGATTTCTTCAGTGTTGGGTGGCTGATACTGCTTTAGGCCCTCTGATATGTTTGCAAATTACCTATGGTCTCCCCACCAAGGCTGAAACGATCTGATGTTACTGAATCACTTAACCCAAGGGAGTCGGCCAGCATGTCCAATCTGGAACACCATTTCAGGTGCAATTAGTCTGACATGCAAATGATTTAGGTTCTCAGCCTGTAATGGCACAATACGAGCTAAAACTAACTTGAGAACTGAGTAGGGACCCATCGAAAAAGGCAAGCTATTCAAGTTACTGTCCATTCTCTGTATTCTCTCCATTATGCTTTTTTTTATCTCTACCTTTTATTTTGTGTTCTTTATATATTTTATATAGTATCTGCATGTCTGTGTGTCATTCTGTGTGTCATTCTGTGTGTTTAGTACCCAAATTGTTTGCATGCATATCAGTCTTTTTAGTAGTTTTTGCTTGACAGCTTGAAGGAAATTGGGTTGAACAGAAATTGGTATGATAGGAAATAGGCAGTATCTGGCACCACTGCATTAATGGACCTAAAACATAATGAATAAAAAAAAAATAAAGAAAACATAATAGAATTCCTAATCTAAAATTCACAGAAGTATATAATTTAGGACCTTAATAACATTAACAAGGTCTACAAATCATTCATAAACTATCTAATGTTATTCTTTGATGTGTATAGTGTCTGTCTTTGGAGGTCCAAATGGAAACTATAGATAGAATTGACCAAATTAGCTGAAGAAGCTAAATTGTTTCCCAGGATGGTAAAGTGCTGTAGTTTATCCTCTATTGTTTTAGCAATTCCCAGTAAGTATTAGAGTGGATTATATAGTCACAGTGGCTCAGGGTTTAAACGCACAAATGACTGAAACTTTCCAGATACCCAGGTCATTTACTTAATATACCATTATACTTAGGAGTTAATCCGCATCCAAACATATCCATATATGGTGATAGCATGCCAAGGTGATATCACCAACATCTGGATGACACACCATATAAGCAGGAGACATTTTTACAAAGGTGAAGGGAAACAGACAAGAAAACTGCCCATTACTAATTATTTAATTGCCTTAGTATGGTACCGATTGACATCATCAGCTAAAATTGCATGGGTTATTGAGTCAGAAAATGTATCCTTAAAGTAGAATAATCCACTCAACTCTGTATATATGGAAACCACCTGTCTGTATCTTGATATTAAGAACGTTTTTTAATATCTGTAGTTTATATGCATGAATCTCAATTAACTTAATTCAGTCACTCCTATTACTAACAACACACAGAACTTTAGTAAATTGAAAAAAAAAATGAGAGAAAAAGTGCTGTTTCAGAAAAATTCTTCAGCTCAACAATAGTCATAGATTGGCCGTTCTAGACTACATTTTGTAATTAAGTCATCAATTCACTACATCAATTAACAAATTCATAAAGTCTTCCATCCCAAAGAAAACATATGTAGTCTTACAATTATAGGGTGCTAAGTGAGTAATTAAAAATGCATATTGTAAATTCCATCCATTATGAAGGGCATCTTGGAAGAGGAAGAAGAGGAGAAAGTAATTACCTTCTCAGACACACATCTACTTTAAAACTGAAACATGTTATGTTTATTACAAAGTGTTTTTTTATTCTACAATTCATTTTGATATGTTATAGGAAATAGCATCTTTAACCCGATATAATATTTAAAAAATAATTATTTTTTTAAGATGAAACTATAGTCTGACACTTTTCAATTACTTTATGGGATTAAGTGAAATTATAATTAATTAATTAGTATTGTTATACCTGGGTATTTGGTGACATGGTTTCTGTTATTTTGATAAGAGAAAAGAAGAATTGATCATCGCCACTAACAGATATTTACTTAAATGCATGGTTTTCATTAGGCAATAATGCACAGATATGTACTTACTGGTTTAATATGTGACTATAAAAATAATTTCCTATAGACAGACAAACTACATATCATATGATTTCACTCAGTCATTAAACAACCAAATGTTGAGATTGAAGTGCAGTTTATATTAAGAAAAATATGATCCAATATAGACTTAAATTATTACAAATATACCTGACATGTGCAGAATAGTCTTTGGGATTAAATTAAATTTTAATTTATGAGTCTGCTTATGTAAATCTGGAGATATTTGCTGAATTGATTTCCACTGTTTGGGATGAAAATAGTAGACATAATTTTTCTTCAATGACATATATCAACTGAAACACACTAGTGCCTTGGGTGGTATAATCCCCACCGAAGGATGTAGCAACCAGGAAGTGAAATAGTAATTTCAAAAAGTAAAAGGGTAAATATAGCTTTAAAATATATTATTTAATGGCAAATATATAAAACAAAATGGCTCTATATAAAAAGAAAGTCCCACTTTACGCGTTTCGCCCGTCAGGCTTCTTCAAACACCTCTGAAGAAGCCTGACGGGCGAAACGCGTAAAGTGGGACTTTCTTTTTATATAGAGCCATTTTGTTTTACATATTCGCCATTAAATAATATATTTTAAAGCTATATTGAAGAAGCCTGATGGGCGAAACGCGTAAAGTGGGACTTTATTTTATATATAGCCATTTTGTTTTATATATTTGCCATTAAATAATATATTTTAAAGCTATATTTACCCTTTTACTTTTTGAAATTACTATTTCACTTCCTGGTTGCTACATCCTTCGGTGGGGATTATACCACCCAAGCTGATTATACTATAGCAAGTTTCTGCTCTAGTAAATGTGAGTACCACATTTTCTATTGTATTTCTACTTATTTTTTTTTATTTTTTTAATTCTTTCTTTCTTTTTCTCAGTGCAGAGTTAGTTACATATGGCAAAATTGGTGAATGACATAGCAAGTGTTATACATGTAAATCACAAGATATGCTGCACTTTTTTTTTTTTGGTAGTCAAAAAGATAACAAGAATGAGCAACAGTATTGTCTAGGAAAGCATATAACAGGACGTTCGATTTGGACTGACAATATGTACTATTAGACATGCATGTACAGTAGTATCAAAGAGTTAAATATCTTAACATGTGAGTTATATCACAAAACAATCAATAGGCAAGTCATAGGCACTATTTGTGATATTGCTGCATGACTTGCTGAGAACTTCCTTTTAACAGTGGGATATTTAGCATTACATGCACATGTTTGTTTGTTAGGGAAATCACGTTTAAGCATCACGATAGGTTGTTAAGTAGTATATGATTCTAGCTTGGCTTGTGAGATTAGGCCTTATCCCTACGTCACAGCACTATACATACTTTGTATGGCTACTAGCATAACCGCAGGTTTAACTAACTTGTCTAGGATATAGAAAGGGTGTATCACCGTCAGTTACTCTGGCTGGGTATTACTGAACATTTTACAGACAGGTTCCAGATGAAATTTGGCTAAACATGCAATTAACACTTAAGTTAGACATAGAGGTGAGGGAGAGTATATATGAGTGAAGCACCTGCACCCCTATTAGGCACAGTATCAGGGGGGAAAACAAGGAGCATTATCACATTTAGATGGGGGTAGATATGAAGCCTGTAAAGTGAGCAATGCTCCCCCGTAGGAGAGTAGTTCAGCCTATGCCCCTCGGACTGCAGGTACTATGGTGATAATCCTGGTTTAGTCCATGCCCTTCGCCCCTACTTCGTAATGAGTGAAAGTTAGAGTCCCAAAGCACAGCTTCCCACCATACCCCGACTCCCACCCATTCCAGTGTTGCAGACTCACAGGTCCAGTAAGTGGCTACGGTCCGGCCCCTGGCTCGGAGTCCCCTGCCAGGGTGCTGTCCGGCAGGATTGGAGTCGGTTTTTAGAGCATGTGTAGACTGCGGTCCTGGTCTGTGTCGGGTGCTAGGCTTCCCCAGAGGCTTCCCGTTCCTCCGCGGTGCCGGCCGGTTGTCAGGACGTTTGGCTGCTAGCTGACGGCTTGTACATGGTTTCTGCCCAGAGAGGTTGGTGTTGTGTGGTGGGGCAGGTTGTTGTAGCCTGTGCTCCAGCTTCCTCCAGAAAACCTCGAAGTGTTTGTTCAATTTTGCCAGGATGCCGTGTGCTGTGTCAGTGGGACCCTCGGCACTTGCAGAGTCCGCCATCTTGGGTGAATCCCTGTGCGGGCTCTTTGCCCATGCGGTGGTCTCTAGCACTTCACTTGGGGTAACCGCTGCTTAGTGGACCGGGATGTCCCCCGCCGGTCCAAAGGGCGGGGTAACGGGGCTTGCTCATGATGTAGGCCTCTTCATAGTGCCTCCGGGTCAGGAGAGCGGCCATCTCTCCCACCTGATGCGTTCTAGGCCGCACAATCGGCCGCGATGTTAGCGGGTCTCGAGCGGGTCTCCCATCGTTCCACTGCTGACCCTCTGGTGTGGGGTGCATGTGGGTATGTAATACCGCTGTTTGTCTCGCTATATGCGGCCTTAAGTTGCTTGTTTTGCCGTAGGTGTGCGGGAGCTCTTGAGAGTCACGACTTCTCGCCATGGCGGTTAGGCCCCGCCCCCCATTTCTACTTATTTTAACTAGAATATAATACACTATTGGAGTTTCTTTTTATATTCCTTCCATATTGTCACTGTTATTGGAATATTGGAGTCATCCGCTTCGATATAGATCCTTAGACGGGGATTGTTCCGTCCAAGCGAAGTACGGTAGAGCTCCTGGATAGCTCTACCAAATGTGAGTGTATATTACTCTATTTCACTCCACTATTTTATCCAACTACCAAACAATATTGCACTATGATGTTTCCTCTCTGTTTTTATTTTTGAGGTTTTATGTGAACCGTTTATGCAATACCTTTTTATGTACGTATATTTTATCAATTATTATCTGGGGCGCGGTTCCTCTTTCCTTTTTGTTTGCATTCTTCTTTTCACAAGGTTGGGAACCCTTGTATTGGTTACCGCTGCCTATAAATTATTTTTTATTGGAGTACCTACTATATTCTTTTCTATAAGTGTTACAGTGTAACTGTGTGTGAGGGGTTGATGTTAAAGGATGATATAGGGGACATAGATTTGTGTTGGGAGGCTGTATTCGACTGACAAGCCTCCCAACACATTGCTGCTCAGTTTTTGTATTTATTTATTAATCTGATCTACCTTCCTACTTGCCTGTTTTTAATGAGGTGGCATTGATATGCATGGTGGTCCTGTGGGCTGTCAGCAGGATCTGAACATGTGACTGGGTGCAAAGAGTATATTCCGAATCAAATATTTTGATATTTTTTTTTTCATGTATTATCAAGTATTTATTATTTCCATAGACATTCTTTATATTTGGTATATTTGTTTTTATAATTACTGTCTGTGACAAACTCCCCTGTCCTCGTGAGTTTGCCACAAGTACCTGGAGGAACCATCTTGCCAGCCTCCTGCTCATAGACTATGGACCCTGTAAAATATGATGTAAAAGTCTCCGTTCATGTATTTGGACTATATGGTTCAGGAACCGAACAGCCACACGAACAGGAGACCACTCTGGAGCTTGTTAAGCCTAATTACTACTTTGTAGCAATTTCCACCTCAGTGTTCTAATTGTTCATCTGGCATGAATGCAGGCAGTGGTGTTTGGTCAGTTCATGGAACTATTTTCGGATTCTGAAACTCTCGAACACTGCTGGACTTCCAAGATCACCTGTGTTTGGTTCTACAACCCTTAGAAAGACACTGTTCAGTGGAAACGTTCCCACGAACAAGCTCCATAATTTTGCCTCTCATTGCTTTCCGTACTCCTTTTAAACTTTGAATTTCAGGACTTTGCACGCAGGCGCACATTGGATTATGATGCATTCAGAACAGTGACTAAAAAGGGAGATGCAGCAAAAGTACGTAATTGTGTTCCAAGATGGAATGCACGCCAGACGCATCTGGATCACATGGATCAAGATTATCTGCTTATTTAAAATGGACTTTCTAGACACCACACATACTATTTCCTATTTGGACGAAACGTGTAGGATTTCTTTGTTTATTTTAGGTTATTTGTTGGTTTTAGTATTTCAATTTTTTTTTTGTGGAACTATTTCCCTCTTTGGAGCCTGATCCTGCAGGGTTTTTATTTTACCACCGAGAGTGGAGATATGCCTACTTTACATATACATCTGTAAGTGTAATCTAATAAAAAAAAATTTACTGATTTATATAGATGCATCACTATTGTGGCTATTTTTTTCCATTTTTGTCCATATTGTCATCATGAAGGATTGAAGCTTCCATATACTGCCACCCCTAGGGGGTAATGAGCCTGAAACCGTTTGGTTTGTGAGTAAGCTATTTTATTATTTTTAATTTATTTATTGTTTACTGTATTACGCTATGTGCATTTTATTTTTATATATTTTCTAGATTGCTTATATTTTTCACTGGATTTGAATAAATCCACATGTTATATTTACTTATTATTTATACATGTGTTTTGGTTTTTCCTCCTTTTCTTCATATATTTGGTTTGTTTTGGTGTTCTTGTGAGGCACACCTTGGAGGAAACTTTTTCACATTGTGCATTCCTGGTATTATAGTGTATCTTTTGTTTGTTATTATATCCTGACTCAAGCTAGATTTTGCAAAGCTTCAAGATTCCTAACATCAAGATATTTTTTTAAGAAACACATGTCTAACCATCTAATTCCTCTAGTCTTGCTAATCATAAAAAGCCCCCAGGGCTACTTAAGCCACATGCAGGACTCCAAGTCCATAGGTGTCACTGTCTAGTTCTCTAATAATGCCACATTTTTATTTATTGATGAATACAGAGATGGTGAATATCGGTATTTGTTCTAATGTGCCATATGTTCAGTATGTTTATCACCTTTACTGGTTTGTATGCACCAAATGTTGATCAATGTCCATTTTTGCTGAAGATGCTACAGACGCTATAATCTCTAGTAATACCACATTTTCTATGGGAATATGAGCTTCAGAACTAGACCATGGATCAAAGGAAGAAGGTTGCCTGGTCTGATGAATCATGGTTTCTTTTAGATCAGGTGGATGACCAGATGGGTGTGTGTTGATTACCTGGGGAAAAGATGGCATGAATTAGTGAAGTCAGGCAATCTATGATGAGACCAAATTGAGGTGTTTGCCTACCAATATGTACTTCCTGATGATCAAAGAATTGAATGTGCCAGTGAAATAATGTGAGCAGAGGGAATGTGTGCCGGACTGTAACTTGTGGTGTTACCCATATTGGATTAAAGTAACGGGTACATAGTGGAGTACTCAGTGTGAGGGTTAGGAACACCTGAGTTAGGAGACTCTAATTCTCCAGACTATCATAGAACATAATTATGATGAAAGGATGGATGTAATCATAGCATGCATCTCTGCCATGTTGTTGTGATATTTGCACGGGCATAGATACCCGGCTGGGGAGCTCAGAGTTGACAATCATGAGTCTGTACAGCTCAGCTTCAGTACTGTTGCTAGGAACGGTAAGTCTTTATGCATGAGTTTGGCAGCAATTAGGAACTGTGTTAGTGGTATACTGTTACTTGACTAGAGTACAATGGACTAACTGGGGTGGAGGGTCTAGCGGGGTACTTGGGAATGAAAAAACCTCTTCAAGTTCCATGGTGAGAGACATACTATGATGAATAAACAATAAGTAAATGTAATGGACATCTCGATGAGAGTGTAGCTCTGTATCAACTGGCAACTTGCCAAGTGTCGGATGGCGAAGAAATTAGTTTACAAGGGGAAGGTGAGGCCTTGCTAAATGCTAAGTGGCTCAGAAAGGCTCTAGCTGTGATTTTGGGACTGAGTACCCCCGAAAGAAGTGGTGTGAATATTGGCCTCTCAGTGACAAGTAAGAGATTCAAATGAGTGGCCGTGACAGGTGAGTCCCTATCTAATAACCTGTAGAGGTTGGAGCGAGGCTCTAGCTATGAGTTGGGCTGATGAGTGAATACAAGTGCGTGAGGATGTGTGTTGGCCTGTGTTGACTGAATTATACTAGAAAATAGCTTGCACCAAACCCTTCGCAGCCAGTTGATCTATCCCTAAGGAATGTAGGGGAATAGAAAAGTAGTGGATTGATAGAAAGTATGTTGGAACATAACTAGTGAGGTTGAGCTTGAGAAAGGAATATCATAGAGAGGAACCTAAAGACACAATGGGAATATGTCCAGGATGATGCAAGTGCCAATTGAGATAACGTACCTGTGTTGTGGTTAAGGATGATAAGTAAGGATGGTGGAAACCTAGAACAAAAAGGGAACTTATGTATAAGTACATACCTAGTCCAAACAAAATGAGTAAGGAAAAGAGATACCCAATTGAACTGAATCTAGATATGAGTTCCCACTGTGTGTCCTTCTACTAGTAGGACCTTAAGTATGTGTGAGAAGGAATAGCCTAAGTAATTAAACACCAACACATCTCTAGCTTACTAGCGTGTAGCGAATTATGAGATCTAGTAAGCACCTTAGTTGAAAGTGTGGGTTATACTAATTTAAGTAAAATAGATGGAAGAAGTCTGAATACCTATAATTGCATTATGATAGGTTATTGTGAGGGCCTAGCGAGGCAGTGTGGAATAGTAGAATGTGATAAAAGTAATGGGGGGAGGGTGATTGGTACATCAGATATAGGTTGAAGAGAAAATACATGTTAAAAGTTATACAATACATACTTACTGTTAAAAGTTATACAATACATACTTACTGAGCCAATTGAATGGAGGGTATAAAACAGAATTTACAACAGGAATGAGGTGTGGTTCACTAGAATGCAATAGTGCTGAATTGGTTTGAGGCCGTGTTGGCCATACACTAAATGTAGGAGGAGACAGAATTTACAAGACATCCACTTATAAAACGTCTACATTGTGAAATGGTGAATGTAATATTTTTTTTAATTTTATTTCATTTATTTTTTTATACATAATGCATATGTTTTTAAGACATACTTGTGGAATACCTAGGAGAATAATTAAGACTTGTGCATACATAATTGGTATGGAAGAATAGGGTTGAAAGCAACAGCAAAGGCTAGAATAAAATAGAGTAACCTGCATAAATGTGAGGCTAGTGACGGTCGAATCGAAAGCCAGTACCATGTGTTAGAAGTTATGTAGGGCTTGTTAAGACACACTTGTAAATATAATCCCAATTAAATATTTATTTATTTTTAACCCCTTAACCAGGCTAGCGGTATTCCCGAGCGTGACTCGGGGTTAATTTTCGCTGCCAGAAGCGGTAACCACGAGTCACGCTCGGGGTAGATAACAGAGCTGGCAGCGGAGTCTCCTTACCTTCTCCTTGCGATCCAGCGATGTCCCCGCGCTGTGATTGCCGGTGAGAGCCCCGGCGGATGCCTCCATCTGACTTCCTGGTTCCGTCTCTGTGAGCCGCAGAGGCTCATGGAGGCGGAACTGGGCGGGTAATTCAAATGTTTCAAGCATAAAAGTGACACACACACATAAAGTTAGGTGATACAGTGAAATCCTGTCAGATTACATTGTATCACCTCAGATTTGACACAGTATCACCTCAGATTTGAAATTTGATCATCCTACACTGCCCTGCCTGCCCTTTTTGCTGTAATTTCTGCCCATAAAATAATTTTTTTACCATGGCATCAAAGCGTCACTTTAGCATCTCCAAAGCGGGTTTGGATCAGATGAGTGACAGCGGCAGCGACACAGAGCCCCTCGCAGAATTGAGCGACTGCGATAGCGATTCGTGGCAAGATTCGTCATCCGACTCTGACAGTGACCAGAGAAGTGGCGACAGCGACGATTCTGCACCCGAGCTCAGTGATGTGCGCACTTGGTGCCTTATTGATTGCGGTATGGATGAGGTACCACCACCAAGATTTCCGTTTACTGGATCACCTGGGATGAAGTACCGCTTTTGGTACAAAATTCCTGACATAATCATACCGCCAGGGAGGTTAAGGACACATGACGTGTGACATGTCATGATTCCCTTTTATTCCAGAAGTTTGGTCCTTAAGGGGTTAAAAGCATGTTTTAATTTGGGGTATATCTACTAAGCAGTTTTTTTGTTTTGTTTTTTAATTTATGTATTTATTTTTCTTATTTTGGGGCATTGGAGTGTCCCTTTAAGTATGTTTACTGGTGACACCCGAGTGGCAGACCGGGTTCATGGCATGTCTTGATTGATGTCCGACTATTACATTTACACGAGGGCCATGTATATGGCCATATAACTATAGAACAGACAATTATGACCAACATAATTTTAAAGTACGATTAAATAATCCCATGCTGATCCCAGAAAGGGGTAAAACAATGTAAGTATTGACAGACAGTGCAATAAGACTATTATTATCAGGCTGTGCCATAAATGCTGAAAACATGTATAGGCCTGACATAAATTTAGACAGTCAGTTGCAACACTTTGCCACACAATTACTAAACAGTGCCTGAATGCCAAGAGGGCAACCATGAAAAATACATATAGGTACTGGGGCCTGGTGACCATAAGTAACAAATGCTGAAAAGTTTAACCGAAGCCATGTGGGCTGACTATAATAAGCTACAAATATGAAAACAGAATATGGCATAGCATTTATTATACAAAAGAACATGGGGTGACCTACTAAATTGTATACTATAAAATACGATATGTTCAAATACAGTTAGCATAATGCATGAATCGAATTGAGGTATCACTGTGATGCTGTGATTGAAATAAGCCGTATTTGCATTAGTAGTGAAATTAGCCATATCCGAGTGAGGAAGTAATACGTACTGAAATGCTAGAGCCACCCTAGTTAGAGAAAGGCCAAATCTTGGCTGAATACGTCTAGAATGTCAGTGATGGCGTGGCCCAACGCGGACCAAAGCGAACAAACTTATGGATTTGTTGACAAAAAAAACAAAACACGAACAGCAACAGGAAAAGCCGCGGCTGGGCCAGATGTGGCAGTACCTCATGAGCTTCGAGGGAGGGCTGTATTTTTTTACTCCAATGAGGTAAAATTAATACTTGCATAGGCCTCAGTAGGCCAAAACCAGCTTGTTTGTTTGGAGTTCAGGAAGTTTGTGTTGATGACCTTTGAACCGGAAATAGATGGTTCTGTACTGAACCAGGAAGTCTCAGCTCAGAGGAAGGGGAGGGCTGTGAATTTAAAGGCTGGATAAACCCTCCCACAACTACAGGCTCTGCCTTTCCATATATATATTTTTTATTTATTTATTTATTTACCGTATTTATCGGCGTATAACACGCACCGGCGTATAACACGCACCTCATTTTAAGAAGGAAATTCCAGGAAATTTCCCCCCCTCCCATAGTATCCCCCCCTCATCCCATAGTGTTCCCCCCCTTTCCATAGTATTCTCCCCCCCTTACATAGTATTCTCCACCCCCTCCCATAGTGTTCCCCCCTCATCCCATAGTGTCCCCCCCCTTTCCATAGTATTCTCCCCCCTCCCATAGTATTCTCCACCCCCTCCCATAGTGTCCCCCCCCCCCTCTCATAGTGTTCCCTAGTGCACTTTCCCTCCCATTGTCCCATAATTACTTACCTGTCTTGAAGCGTGGGCCGGCTTCACAGCGCGCACCGCGGTACTGGAACTTAAATTTCAGGTTCTGGTTTCCGGAGGGACTGAAAGGAAGTGTGCACACTTCCTTTCAGTCCCGCCGGAAACCGGAACCTGAAATTTAAGTTCCAGTACCGCGGTGCGCGCTGAACACTGGCACCACGCTTCAAGAAAGGTAAGTAAATATGGTATATCGGCGTATAACACGCACACATCATTTCCCCCCTATTTTCAGGGAGAAAAAGTGCGTGTTATACGCCGATAAATACAGTATTTTAAGTTTCCACTAGAATTTAAATAAAACAAGCTGAGTCATATTTTAATTGCTTTCATGTATTTCCTTATTGCCATGTTGCTGTTTATTATTTTTATAATTTCTAAAGCACCAATTTAATGTCAACATTTACTTTATGCAAGACTGTGCATAATACTGACACTGTGACCTATGTCATAGACGTAACTTAAATAACATTAATGCTTCTAAGCTTTGAAAGAACTAGGTATTTTATTAAACTGCTGATGGTGTAGGAAAAATAAACCAGTAATAGTAATGTTTTTTTATGGACAAACACTTTGGTGGTATTCATCCCAAAAAATGGACTTTGTTTTTGTTTATCTTCATTATTTTTATCTCACTATTCCACCTTTAATTCATTTACTTTGCATTGTATTGTCTTACTTGTATCCTTACTCATTTTTGCTATTTTTATTCTGTTTACATTAAGTCACTATATGCACTTTCAAGTGGCCTTAAGTTTTGACCTTGCTACCTTCCACTGCCTTTGTTTTTGTAAGATATTTGAAGCCTTTGCTGGCTATATCATGTTCCGGTTTGAATGGAGAAAGAACAGATGTTTACTATCAACTTTTCACCTGTGCCTCCTCCAATTATTGTATTCTTGATGGGAAACTGCATTTTGTTGTGTCTGTCTCTTTCACTCCCTGTTTTGTATTTAAAGAAAAATTAACTCATGTCCACATTAACGCTGTCTTACTTTAGTCATTCAATGTCAACGTATCACTAATACTGTTATTTCTGCCAAGTATACCACTCCCTAGATATATTTCCATATGTTTCACAATCTGTATTTTTGTTCTCACTACTTTAACAAAAATATAAGTATTTACAGTTGCTCTGGGTTGGATTGTCTGTCAGTTCATGATTGCAGTGTTTAAGCCTCTTAGGCCTAAACTCATCAAGCATGATTAATTTGTAGCTCACATTTCTAGAGTTAAAACTGTAATCACTTGGCATTAAATCTCAGATAACATTTAATTTATTATGATTTTTTTTAATACAGCAGCTTACAGTTCTGTGAAAGTGTTAACAAAAATGAAAGATTGGTGCACTGAAACAATGTACATCTGTGGGCATCCCTTCAAATATTGTATATGATATACAGGGTGGGCCAAATTTTAGAGTAGCATTTGATAGGTCTTGGGAGATTCATCATGGGTACAACAAGTAATCAACAAGTAAAATCTGGGCATGGAGATTTGTTTTTGTCAGAACTGCAAAATGACGAAAATTGTGATCGACTGAATTCCCAAACCCTGAGCCGAAATGTACCCAAATCATGAACCCACTAAAATGTGTAATAAATGAGCATGTTCTTTTCAATGTGTGATTCTGAATTCCTCCTGTGGTACCAAAAAATGAGATGACTGGATTGAAAAAAGATGATTGATGGCTGTGTACTGCAAATTGTATACTTAATATATGTTATGTACTTTACAATACATTGATTGGCATAATTTCACCCCCTTTTTGCTTATCTGATTCAGTTTCCAAAATAGCTTTTTGGTAATAAAATAAAACTGAGAATTTGAAATAGTTAGGCCAATGAATACAAATTATAATATTGCTAAAATGAATTGTTTAACTAAACTGAGAATTTGAAATTGTTGGAAAAATAATTAATTTAGTGATATAACAAAAACATAATATTCACTTATTGCTGTCTAAATGCAGCAAATTCTGTTTTCATTTAACCCCAAGTTACATTTTCAACACAATCAATAGCACAAATGTGTAAAAATGTGTGTAAATCTTTTTAAATCTTTTCTTTGGGGGCAATAAAAAAACTAGCTTACAATATCAGCAATACTAGTATCTGCAGATACTGCAAGCCCTTCCCTTTTCCCCAGCACAGACTTTCTCTTCTGTGCTGGCAGGCTGACCAATCAGAGACTTCTCATTGAGAAGCCATTCGGATCAGCCACATTATAGCTCACTAAGAAGTCTAAAGGCAGGCACCATCCGGACATGTACTTGCCATTTTTAATTGGGTCTAAAGCTAAGCGATAGGGAATTAAAACCTCTATTAAAATTGTCTCTTTTGTGAAATAAAAAAAAGGGAACACACTGTTTATACCTAAAACACTTTAACAATCTGGAGTGATTTATATGTTTGGAGTGTTTCTTTAGTATATTTGTGTAAGGGGCACATAGCCGTATATGGAGTAAGGTTCCAGCATAAGCGTAGGATAGTATAAAGGGAGCAAGTCGGTTGTGGTGTGCCGAGACCGATGATACGGTAGGCCTGTAAATAAAGAGGGCAAAATGAATAATTATAGATTTAATACAGTCAACAAATATATACAAATTAGCCAGACATTTCCTTAAATGCATTACGGTATTTAATTCCTGGAAGGATTTTGAAGGTAGGAATCTAGGACCGCAACTGGACACCATTTATTGTGGGTAGGATAGTATGTTATCTCTACTGTTGGTGCGTGTTGACTCGTTTCAGAATGTTGTTGAGCCAATAGGTAATGATATATGTGTTTTCATACGTGGGATCGTTGAAGACAATGATCTGTCTGAGTGGTGGTGATGGTAATGGATTCTATGGCCTGAGAAAGGCATAGAAGGCAGTGTGCATGGCTGGTAATGGCCAACTTGGTAGTATAATTGAATGGTTGTAGATCTAATAGGTCCAATAAGGATGGAAAAGTTGGATGGCTATTGGTAATCTCTGAGAGTAACGTGGGGGAATGGATTCCTGAAAACCTCTGAGTATATTCTTGTCTGGTATGATAGCATGAAGTTATGGTAGTTTTGGCTATAGGTTATCCTGTGTTGTTGAATGCTTGTAAAATATATAATTAATGGTGTGTGAGATAGTTTTAGTTTAAGGTGGTAAAAAGAAGCAAAACCTAGGAGAAATGTTATGACACAGGTTGAGCTATGTCGTGTTCCAATGAGATTCTTTAAGCCAGGTGAAAAGCTGTGTTATGTGTTCTACAAGTATGGGACGAAAGTGCTAGGTGGGATAGTGCATGCTATGCTGCATGAGTATGTCTAATCCATGATTTTCTCTCTGGAACGGAAGAGTGGCCGTGACTGTATGGGCGGCTGTATGAAGCGTATGATGAACATGCCTGGAATATAAATGAGACAATTGTCGGCAGGAATGTATACCCCAGCCTGGTACATGAAAGTAAAAGAAATGTGATAAATGGCCAACCAAGTGAGTTCCCCAGAAATATCATGATCGTATGGATGATGAGTGGTGTTTGTTGATGATATGACATGTGCTTAGTTGTCTGAGTAACAACGGATTGATGACCCTGACCATGATTTACCCCATGCCACAGCAGCTGCTATAATGGGGTAGATCCCCAAAGGGGCTGAGGTGGTGGAAACATTTCCAAACCTGGATGCCATGGCCAACAGCTCCAAAGCAATCGTTCCCGTTAGATCGATGCCAAACCTGTGGTAGACGCCGCTTCTGACCATCTGTTTGGAGAAGTGTCAGACAATCCTGGAAGGAACATGCTTTTACCATGCCAAGTGGTTAAGAAATTCCCCCCCATATGCAGGTCTGCTGTGGCTGGGGTGTCTAGGGACATCCTCTGATCGTCATGTTGGAAGTGTGGAAAAAAGGGAAAAGTACTCTGGATGTGAAAGGGTGGTCTTGTGGTATGATTTGCATGGCAAAATTAAGGAACCTGGTAGGGATTGTAGTTCCTTGCGGTTGTAAGTACTAAGCAGGAGGTAGTGATTGATGTAGTTGAGAATGTTCCCTATTTGTCTTGTGGTAACTTGCGTGTATGGATGCCGACTCAAGTCGTATGCCCAGTAATGTGATGATAGCGTCTGGGCCTTCTGTTTCTTATGGGGTATTGGGACGCCCAAGTGGTCAACCAGACTAAGCTGCCGTGAGGCTTTTAGTGAAAATATGTTATCTTTGATCAACAAGAAGTCTTCTAGATAGTGTATGACTGTAAGGCCTCTGGATATGTTATCATAACCAGCACAGAGTATCTGCAAATATCGATAGTAGGCTAATCTGTAGCCCAAAAGTTGAGCGGGGAAAGGATTGCCCATTTTATGCCATGTAAGTGCCAGTGGTAGGGTAGATGGTAGCCGTTTACTGCATTGATGATATTGGTCTTACTTAACCAAGCTTCAACCCATGCTTGAGTGATAGCTGTAAAGGTAGATCAATGGTGTTGTATAGTAAGAAACTCCTCGGAGGGTATGAGGGAGTTGAGACTTGGGGTAGCGGAGGTGTGTGGTGCCAATAAGTCTATGGTTAGTCTTTGTTTAAGGGAAGATTCCCTTGTGACAATACCAATGTGTTTGTGTTTGGCGCCATGTTGTAAATGGTGGAGATTGGAAAACCCAAGTACAAACCCCTCTGCAAATCTTAGCTATGAGTGTGTTTACAGCCGATGGTTCTGTTGTGCTGACTGTAAGTAAGGGCATGATATATTCCTTGAAGGTGTATTTATGATACCTGTATGGGAGCCCTTTGAAGCTCCAGAGCTTTAGTAAATCTACTACAAGTCTGGAAGGGTGATTAGTCAGTAGTGTTGAAAATGCATTGGTGTGTACAGATGGTGAGTACGTTTTTTTTTTTTCTAAGTTGTATTGGGACACATGGTTTGTCATATGCCCTGAATCATTTGAACATATATGCAACAGTCTATATGCAATGCAACTACTCATACCAATTGTCTCTGGTAGTTCAGAGGTGCTGGTACCTGGAGCCTGAGAGTGCTTGTCCGTTTGTTTGGGACAAAATCCCTTCTGTATGGGTACCTGCACAAATAAACATCTGTACATATTCCAAATGCCAACACAACTAAGGGATGGTCAGTTCCCGATTTACCTGAAATCCCTGGATCTGACCATCACAGATACATCATCATACATATATATGCCTTGTTTCCCCAATGTGCTGGGATCATACGTGCAGGGTTAACGTCTTGTGTGTCATAAGAATTGATTGTGCCAGGTAACAGAGTTTCGGTTGGTGCTGGTTGTACAGTAGCGTGAGGCCCAGCCTTGTGGGGGCTGTGGTGACCGACTCGAGATTACAAGTCTGTCGTAAATTTTGGGGCTCATGAGTTTGAGTGAGGCTAGCATGGCCTGGGTGTTACCTGAGTTGGTGTTGTTGGGCCTTCCCCTGCCTCCATGTTGTCCGTTGATGTATGGAGGAGTTTGAATAACTCTGCTTTCCTTGCTGTGGCAGGGTAGGGGATTTGTCGCCTCCTTAGGTTGGTGGTAATATGTGGGATCGTCCAGGATCTGATTGCTGCTGGACTAGCAACATCTCCTCTGCTTGAAGGTGTATCACTTCTAGCCGGGGTGCTAGGAAGAGGTGATTCTTCACCATCTTTTTGAGAAATACTTAAATAACAATAAAGATTGCAAATATTATTTGTACCCAGGGGTCTTGTACTGGCTTGCTAGCTTGCTAACGATTAGGCTTGGTGCTTTTTGGTGACTGGTGAGGCCCTGCTAGTTGCCAAGTGGCTTGAGAGGCTCTATCTATGCTTCGTGCGAGGCGATTTTGTGTGGCCACCGAACGTTGTGGCAGGATGTTGGCTTCTCGGTGACAGTAACCAGAAAGTAGGAAGGGGAGTGACAGGTGAGGCCCTCTCTATGATACAATGTGAGGCGGTTAGCTCACGAGTGGCCCGAGGGGTGTATGCCTCTGAGTGTGAGGCGGGGTGTTGGCCTCGCGGGACCACTAACCGAAGCGTAATGCAGAGAAAAAAGGGGGTAATACCTATTGGGCCCTAGAACCCTAATTGCCAGTACGCTATTACTATTCCAGGGAAGGTAAGAGATGGATAACTACGTGAGCAGGTGTATGTACCTGGTAGTATGGTATTGAACCTGACAATCCGTATAGGTTTTTTAGTAGTAACTGTAACCTGAATGGATAAAACCGTATAGCATAAGGAAATATGTCATAGACCAAGCTTATCTTAATATGTACAGTATATGTGAAAAATAAAGTGCTGTGATGCGTAAATATTAAACATCGTAGCCATACTGGTTAAATATGTATCAATCTTAACCCATTAAGTGCCTTATGTACAAGTGAAAAAGTGGTCTGTCCCCACCTTGTATGTTGTATGTCCCCTTGCTAGGGGAAAGTCTGTTGTGTGAGCAGCGTGCTGTGAAAATTGTATGTGAACTATATTACCAGTTATGTATATACTGATGCGTCTGCTACTGTGTAATAATATGTGTATTTATACCAGATGTTGATATACTACTTGCTATGTGAATGTTGTATGTCATTGAATGGTAGTGGTCAGTGAACATGGTGTTGCAAAATGCAAGTGCACTGGAGATCTGCCAAGTACCCTATAGGTGGTAGTGTAGTTGGATACTGATTGGTATGTGAAATGTTGTTTGTCTGTTGACCTATAAGGGTCAGTGTTTTGGTGTTTGTAAAACCCAATTAAAATTGTCAATGTACTTGACAGACCTGTAGGTGGCAGTGTTGATAGAACCACTGTTGGTCTTGATGTGAAATGTAAATTATTGTGAATTAAACCTGAAGTTGAGCCCGTGCTGGAGTTTAATTTATGGTTTATGGTTATGTTTAAAACAATCTTATGTGTAATTTATATTGGCTGGTAAATTGTATATGACATGTGAAGACAGTTTTGCTGTTGACCAGTAGGGGTCAGAAATGCTGATTGTATGGTAAAAATACCCTTTAATCCAAATGCAAGGTTAACGTGATTTTTGAGAGTGACCTGTAGGGGTCAGTGTGGTTTATGTGAAACATTGTTCATGAACTATGCCCCAGCATTATAGTTGTATGACAGGGAAACGAACAGTGCCCGTTTGAAAATATACAATATGTGAACATAATAATAGCTTAATAACAGTCATTGTAATAAACCAAAGTTCTGTTCGTGGGTTGTAAACGCACGAAACGTGTGTGTAGTACAATAGTAAATGCATGAACTAGTTCCCGTTTGGTAGAAAATTGCATGAACCATGAGCCTGGTATGTCAGGGAAACAAAACTAAACGAGCAGTGAGATTCGAAATGCTCGCACAGAATTGCCTAGTATGTTTAGGCAATTGAAACAGAATGTGTTCCCGTTCAGGAGTATGCTAATGCTCAAAATGAGCCAGTGAAAGATATAAACAAGTGAGTTTAAACAAATGATATGCATGAACATGCAATGGTTTTAAAACAGACTTAGACAAAATGCAGCCATAAAGTGAGGACCTGACCTAACGGGTAGGTCGACTTACGGTTTGTGAGTCACTTGGACACCATCCACAGCGATGGATTGAAGAAAAAAGGTGGTAGGCCGGAAAAAGCCTGTGGCTGGATTCCTGACACAGCTCAGCTTAGAAAACCTCATGGAGTAATCAGGTAAAATGGCGTCTGGATGACCCAGAGGTGGAAATCATTCTGATGCTGACCTCAAGCGATATGGAGTCAGGTAAGGGGTGTGTGTCCCTTATATAGGGGAGTAAATTAATTTAAGCCCCTCCAACAAATAAAGGCCAAACAGCCTTAATACTTATTAAACCATGACATATGCACAGGTTCCGTAAGACAGGAATATTCACTTAAAGCGGCACTGTCATGCCGAACTTACCTTTCCTCAATCTCTTCCTCTTCTCCCCCTCTCTCGGGATCTGTTATTCATTTCTTCCTGTCTTCTTTAGTTTTCTTTAAAATCATAAGACAAAGTAGGGACTCTTTGTCTTATGGAGGATTCCTCCGCTTGACCAGCTCTGACCAGCGGAGGAGCAAAGTGTGCTTCATTTCCGCTGGTCAGAGCAATTTTCCGATGGTCCCTAGCTTTTCCCTGTTCCCACAATGCTTCCTGTCAGTATTGCCGAACGTCCTGTCACTTAGACAGAACGCCGGCAAAACTGCCAAATTGCATCCTAACAGAATGAGCACTGTTTCTCCATTGGTGTTAGGATGCAATTCGGTACTTTGATCGTATCGGAATTTCATTCTAATGAATGAAACTCCGATCCTATTCATTGCTGTGGCTGCATCTTGCAGCCGCTTAGTAGATAACTCCCTAATTCCCACGGTATCAGGGAGCTATCTACTAAAAGGCTGAAAGACCTAAACTGGTCTTTCAGCCACATTTACTAACACTAAGTAAAAATGACTTGGTATTAGTAAATAATATGCCCCTACTCGCTATACCACGAGTAGGGGCATGTCTAGTAAGCAGTGAGCAGCCTGTGGCTGCTCACTGTAAAAAAAAAAACTAAAAAAATATTGCCCCCACCCCTAAACGACGGGTGGGGGCCGTAAAGTAAAATAAGGGAGGGAGACCTATTGTCCCCCCCCCTGGCCCCCACCCCTGGGCGGCGGGTGGGGGCCATAATAGTAGTAGGGGGGGGACCTACTGTCCTCCCCCCCCGGCCCCCCCTGGCCGGCGGGTGGGGGCCATAATAGTAGTGGGGGGGACCTACTGTCCTCCCCCCCCGGCCCCCACCCCTGGGCGGCGGGTGGGGGCCATCATAGTAATAAGGGGGGGGGGTAATTATAACGATAATGAGGGGGGACCTACTGTCCTCCCCCCGCCCCCACCCCTGGGCGGCGGGTGGGGGCACTAAGTAAATTCCCCTCCCCCCCATCAAGGTGACTAGGAGTCCCCAAGCCCCTAGTCACCCACCCCCCACCCAAATAAAAAATGCCCCTACCTACCCCCCTCACCCTAAAAAATAGTGAGGGGGGAATAAAATTGCTAACCTGTAAAGTAAAATTAAACTTACCATTCGACGTCTTCTTTTTTCTAAAATCTTCATTTTTCAGCCACAAAAAAGGCCAAAAAAAAACATCATAGCCGTCGAACTAAAAATAAAATAAAAAACCCGAGCGCAAAAAAAAAACCTGACGAAAAAGAAAAAACCCGATCGCACAAAAAAATAATCCATCTTCACCCATGGAGGGCTCCGCGCAGACTGAGCTCCGCAGGGCGGGGGAAGGCTTATAAAGCCTTGCCCACCCTGCAATTAGGCTAAGAACACTCTGATTGGTGGGTTTAAGCCAATCAGAGTGCTCTTTGTCATTTTACAAGCGTGGGAAAGTTGTTTGGAATTTTCCCACGCTTGTAAAATGACACAGAGCACTGTGATTGGATGGCTTGAAATCCATCCAATCACAGTGCTCTGTGTCCTTTTACAAGCGTGGGAAAGTTCTTTGGAATTTTCCCACGCTTGTAAAATGACACAGAGCACTGTGATTGGATGGATTTCAAACCATCCAATCACAGTGCTCTGTGTCATTTTACAAGCGTGGGAAAATTCCAAACAACTTTCCCACGCTTGTAAAATGACACAGAGCACTGTGATTGGATGGCTTGAAATCCATCCAATCACAGTGCTCTGTGTCATTTTACAAGCGTGGGAAAATTCCAAAGAACTTTCCCACGCTTGTAAAATGACAAAGAGCACTCTGATTGGCTTAAACCCACCAATCAGAGTGTTCTTAGGCTAATTGCAGGGCGGGGCAAGGCTTTATAAGCCTTGCCCCACCCTGCGGAGCTCAGTCTGCGCGGAGCCCTCCATGGGTGAAGATGGATTATTTTTTTGCGCTCGGGTTTTTTCTTTTTCGTCAGGTTTTTTTTTGCGCTCGGGTTTTTTATTTTATTTTTAGTTCGACGGCTATGATGGTTTTTAATTTGGCCTTTTTTGGGGCTGAAAAATGAAGATTTTAGAAAAAAGAAGACGTTGAATGGTAAGTTTAATTTTACTTTACAGGTTAGCAATTTTATTCCCCCCTCACTATTTTTTAGGGTGAGGGGGGTAGGTAGGGGCATTTTTATTTGGGTGGGGGGTGGGTGACTAGGGGCTTGGGCACCCCTAGTCACCTTGATGGGGGGGAATTTACTTAGTGCCCCCACCCGCCGCCCAGGGGTGGGGGCGGGGGGAGGACAGTAGGTCCCCCCCATTATTGTTATGGCCCCCACCCGCCGCCCAGGGGTGGGGGCCGGGGGAGGGGAGGACAGTAGGTCCCCCCCCTTATTACTATTATGGCCCCCACCCGGCACCCAGGGGTGGGGGCCGGGAGAGGGGAGGGCAGTAGGTCCCCCCCCCCTTATTACTATTATGGCCCCCACCCGCTGCCCAGGGGTGGGGGCCTGGGGGGAGGACAGTAGGTCCCCCCCCCTCATTCCCATTATGGCCCCCACCCGCCGTCCAGGGGTGGGGGCCGGCGGGGGAGGACAGTAGGTCCCCCCCACCCCCTTTTTTACCCTTTTTTTTTACAGTGAGCAGCCACAGGCTGCTCACTGTTTAGTAGACATGCCCCTACTCACGGTATAGCGAGTAGGGGCATTGGGGAGATTTGAATCTCCCTTATGCTATTATGGGGGTCATATTGACCCCCATAGAGTGAGGGGAGGACCTGGGGGGCTAATGAAGTGGTGGGGAGCACTGCTCCCTGCCGCTTCTATAGTTACATATTACAAGGAGGGTGCTGCACGCCGGTAGCTCCCTCCTTGTAATAAACCGAACAAACAAACGAACACTGATATTCGGTGTTAGTTTGTTCGTTTGATTTTTTCTATTCATTCATTTGTCTGTCTGATGAATGAATGAATAGATGAAATTCCCGTTCGCATGTCCAGGTATTTCACTGGGCATGTGCGGGAATCTTACAGTCTGTGTAGTGTAGATGACGTGTCCCACAGGGACTTCACCTACCCACACAAAGATGGCGGCGCCCTGAATAAAGATCGGGGCAGAAGATAAAGAATAAAAAATAGGTAATGTGGGGGGCTTAGGGGCATTTGGGGGTGACTAGGGGGTCGATTGGATGTAGTGGAGGCAGGAGGGGGGTTAAAAAAAAAACGGAATTCGGCATGACAGTGCCGCTTTAATATTTTTGTGCACTGTATAAAGAACATGACAAGTTAGGAAAATAATGCTTTGTAAAGAGAAAAAAAAATATTTTTTCAATTTATTTTTTTATTGTTTTATAGATTTTACGTTACAGTTATAATATCAAACCGTTACAGTTATAGACAACAGTGTCTAGAAGAGATAGTACAGCATTCAATATCATTGTTGAGTTAAACTGAACAAAATCGCCTGTATTCATACATGAGACATTGGTAAATGAGTATGCATTCCACAAAAAAGGGAATGTAAAAACAATAATAGCATAACTGATTAAGAAAAAATAATATTGTAAAGAACTATAGAATAGCAGAACAAAAGGATAATAGAATGGGTGTACGTGTATCTGATGCCCATCACTAATGGCTTATTAGATTTCGCATTGAGTGTTCCCATTACTGCAAGTGTTTAATCTAAAAAAAAATTAATCTAAAAAAATATCTCTAGATTTTAAGTGTTGTTCCCATAACCAAATCATAGAAAAACTTTAGGGATATTTGAGCAGGATGTGTCACTTGTTTACTGACAAACATAGAGTATATTCAGTTAACAATAAAATCTCTGCATGTCTTTTTTTTTCATGCGGACACTATATTAGTTGATCAATATGCAGTCTAGCTTCCAAACTTTGATCCATTCATCATTAACCCTTCATTTCCAATATAGGGGTGAGGGAAGATAAAGCAGTTGTGTATTGACTTAAAAATATATGTATTGCACTTTTTTCACATTATGGTAAAATAAAACAGAAATGCATTTAAGGAATAATTTAGAGACAAACCATGCAGTATTAAATAATGTAAGATCATATCATGGGTTGATCTGAATTAAAATATGAGGGATAATGTTGTACTTTTGCAGAAACAAATGGAAATATATTTTGCTTATATAATTCCATTCTACTGATAAACAAGCAAACAAACCCAGAGCATTTATGTTAAATGAGCACATTGTGTATAATTAAAGGGACCCAATAGGCACCAAAACGACTTTACCTTCATTCTTACTGCTCAATTCTCTGCCATATAGGAGTACAGTCAATTTGTTTATGCAGCCCTAGCTAAACCTCCCCTGTCTGTGACTTACACAGCCTCCCTACATACTCCCTGAAAAAATGTCTACATATTTTGGTGTCTCTTATCGCACAATTAGGATTATTCACTAAAGTGATAAATAAAGGTGAATTCCAAATTAATTCCAAATATAATGTCAAAATAGCCAACTGGAAAAATTCTGTAAGTGTCATGGCATTTATCCAATTGACGTAATTCTTTGACTTTCCTGCGTGTACTGCATGTGTCATTCTGGAAATACCGCCTCCAAGATCACTTCTACATTCCTGATCAGCACTTGCATTCAGACTTCCCGAATGCACTGAATGTGGAAGGCAAATGCTCTTAGGCTGCCTAATAGAGCGAGGAATTATGCATGCTCTCGGCGCCCCTCTACGTATGCCAATTTTCTGCCTAGCATCTTTTCATATTTTATCAGTGCTGTATCATTGCTCTGACCCCGTTCTAGTAATTTTTGGGGTCACAGGAATGACATGGACCAATCAGTGTTTTAAAAAAGTTTTAGCCCCATTGTCATTACCCTGTGTGATTTCCTTTGGTTCCTCTTATAGTGCATTATATTGTTCCCTGATTTTCTAGCCATGATGCTAAGTCAGCTATGCTTTCAGTTTGGCTACTCTGGCCTTAAATTTTAAATTCTCTATAAATTCAATAAAAATTTTGACTTTAGTGAATTACTCTGAATGTGTTTAATTTAGCATTCTTAATCTCCTGCTCGGATAACTGCCTGCTAGAACTTGAAACAGCCCACTGTGTTTAAACAAAATTAACAAAGCAGGCAACAAGAACTTCTAAAGTAAACACATTGTGTTGTAAAAATTAAACCTAAAGTCATTAGTGGGCCTAGACAGGTGGGGCTTCTGCATAAACAGAAACAATGTGATTGAGCTCCTAAATGGCACATAATTGACAGTGAGAATGCAAGCGCCTGGTTGCTACACCAAAACTGCTTCATTAAGCTCAAGCTGTTTTGGTGTTCAGAGTGCTTAAACGTTTTTCTTAAAACTTTCAGGCATGCATTATTGTACATGGCGTTATCTTGCACTTTCAAATACATCTAGAAATTTAAAATACTATAAATAGTTTGTCAGCATGACTCCATGTGTTTGCCTGTATGCCTATTTATTAAACATAAGCAATGGTACATTATTTTTCAAGTGTTTATATTTAATGCTTTATGTCATTACAGCCTCTTATAGCAAACATACCTTCAAGTATAAAGTAATCTAATTTTCTGTCTATTAGCAAGGTATTATAATGCTTTTATTTTCAGTATTCTTTTAGAAAAATTGTAAATACATGTTTAACCATATGCTCATGAAAATAGATATCTTCAGTCTCTGCAGTGAACCAAAGTGTAGATTGCATTTTTTTAATAGCAGATCTTTAGAAGTGAAGGACATCAAAGGTTTAGTAAATGTATGCCTTGTATTTTAAATCTTAACAGCCACAGATTTCAAATATAATATTTTAATACCTGGTAGCAAAACTGTGCTGTTTGTTCACATCAGTAAGCTCTAAGTGACAAGGGTCCTCAATGTTCCTTTTCTCCTCTTTACTCTGGGCTCAAATAGTTTATTTTATCCCTATCACAGGCAGGATTTGAACTAGTAATCATTTTTCTGATTTTTACATGCACATTACATTTTTGCAATTTATTTCATAAAAGAAACATGAATTGTACTACTTTTGTAAGGCTCCTTAAATTGTTCTCGACTACTTCTGAGTAAAAAGTGCTCTTTATGTATATCTAGGTCAACTTTTTCTGAAGTTACAGGTTTAATTAAAGTCCTGACCATTTTAGACTTTTCAAAACTAGAATTGGAATGATTGGTTTATGACATATTTTGGACTTATGCTGGGGTAATATTTGAATTATCCATCACTGTAATGAAACAGGTATGATCAGAGGCGGCTCTAGACTTTATGAGGCCTTAGGCGAAATGCAAACATGAGGCCCCACTAACAAAAAAGTGTCACATATACACATTGATGCACTGTCTACCTGTGTACGTGCCTGACATAGAGTATCCTTGTGTGTGTGAATGTATGTCTCTGTGAGCATGTTTGCGTTTTTGTCTGAGACCCTATGTGTATGGGGTAGCTGCTTGAAGTGTGTTGTGTGTATAGGGGGGGGGGGTGATGGTGAGAGGGAGAGACGGGTGATGGTGAGAGGGTGAGGGGAGGGTAATGGTGAGAGGGTGAGGGGAGGGTAACGGTGATAGGGTGAGGGGAGGGTAACGGTGAGAGGGAGAGGGGAGGGTAACGGTGAGAGGGAGAGGGGAGGGTAACGGTGAGAGGGAGAGGGGAGGGTAATGGTGAGAGGGAGAGGGGGTGCGATGGTGAGAGGGAGAGGGGGTGCGATGGTGAGAGGGGGTGCGATGGTGAGAGGGAGCGGGGGGTGCGATGGGGAGAGGGAGCGGGGGGTGTGATGGTGAGAGGGAGCGGGAGGGGGGGTGGTGAGAGGGAGCGGGGGTGATGGTAATGTGAGAGGGAGGGGGGTGATGGTAATGTGAGAGGGAGGGGGGTGATGGTAATGTGAGAGGGAGGGGGGTGATGGTAATGTGAGAGGGAGGGGGTGATGGTAATGTGAGAGGGAGGGGGTGATGGTAATGTGAGAGGGAGGGGGTGATGGTAATGTGAGAGGGAGGGGGTGATGGTAATGTGAGAGGGAGGGGGGTGATGGTAATGTGAGAGGGAGGGGGGTGATGGTAATGTGAGAGGGAGGGGGGTGATGGTAATGTGAGAGGGAGGGGGTGATGGTAATGTGAGAGGGAGGGGGATGATGTAATGTGAGAGGGAGGGGGATGATGGTAATGTGAGAGTGAAAGGGGGTGATGGTAATGTGAGAGTGAGAGGGGGGGTGATGGTAATGTGAGAGTGAGAGGGGGGTGATGGTAATGTGAGAGTGAGAGGGGGTAATGTGAGAGTGAGAGGGGGTAATGTGAGAGTGAGAGGGGGTAATGTGAGAGTGAGAGGGGGTAATGTGAGAGTGAGAGGGGGTAATGTGAGAGTGAGAGGGGGTAATGTGAGAGTGAGAGGGGGGATAATGTGAGAGTGAGAGGGGGTAATGTGAGAGTGAGAGGGGGGATAATGTGAGAGTGAGAGGGGGGTAATGTGAGAGTGAGAGTGGGGTGAGGCTGAGGGTGGTGGGAGGGTTATGCTGAGGGTGGTGGGAGGGTTATGCTGAGGGTGGTGGGGGGGGTGAGGGTGGTGGGGGGGGTGATGCTGAGGGTGGTGGGGGTGATGCTGAGGGTGGTGGGGGGTGAGGCTGAGGATGGTGGGGGCTAGGGGTTGTGAGGCTGAGGGTGGTGGGGGGTGGAGAGGCTGAGGGTGGTGGGGGTGATGGTGAGGGATGAGGGTGAGGGTGGTGGGGGATGAGGGTGAGGGTGGTGGGGGATGATGCTGAGGGTGGTGGGGGGGGTGATGCTGAGGGTGGTGGGGGCTAGGGGTGGTGAGGCTGAGGGTGGTGGGGGTGATGGTGAGGGTGGTGAGGCTGAGGGTGGTGGGGTGGTGAGGATGAGGGTGGTGGGGGCTAGGGGTGGTGAGGCTGAGGGTGGTGGGGGGTGATGGTGGTGGGGGTGATGGTGAGGGTGGGGGGGTGAGGCTGAGGATGGTGGGGGCTAGGGGTAGTGAGGCTGAGGGTGGTGGGGGGTGATGGTGAGGGGGGTGATGCTGAAGGTGGTGGGGGTGAAGCTGGTGAGGCTGGTGAGGCTGAGGGTGGGGGGGGGGTGATGGTGAGGGTGGGTGAGGCTAGGGGTAGTGAGGCTGAGGGTGGTGGGGGGTGATGGTGAGGGTGGTGGGGGATGAGGGTGAGGGTGGTGGGGGATGAGGGTGAGGGTGGTGGGGGATGATGCTGAGGGTGGTGGGGGGTGATGCTGAGGGTGGTGGGGGGGTGATGGTGAGGGCTAGGGGTGGTGAGGGCTAGGGGTGGTGGGGGTGATGGTGAGGGTGGTGGGGGTGGTGAGGCTGAGGGTGGTGGGGGGTGATGGTGAGGGTGGGTGAGGCTGAGGGTGGTGGGGGCTAGGGGTAGTGATGCTGAGGGTGGTGGGAGGTGAGGCTGAGGGTGGTGGGGGGTGGTGAGGCTGAGGGTGGTGGGGGGTGATGGTGAGGGTGGGTGACGCTGAGGGTGGTGGGGGCTAGGGGTAGTGAGGCTGAGGGTGGTGGGAGGTGAGGCTGAGGGTGGTGGGGGTGAGGCTGAGGGTGGTGGGGGTGATGGTGAGGGTGGGTGAGGCTGAGGGTGGTGGGGGCTAGGGGTAGTGAGGCTGAGGGTGGTGGGAGGTGAGGCTGGTGGGGGGTGAGGCTGAGGGGGGCTGGGGGTGAGACTGAGGGGGTGATGCTGAGGGTGGTGGGGGTGGTGGGGGTGGTGGTGGCTAGGGGTGATGATGGTGAGGGTGGTGGGAGGTGGTGTGGAGATGGTGACTGAGGGGTTGAGGCTGAGTGTTGTGGGGGTTATGGTGAGCCTACCTTGATTTCCCTGGTGGTCCAGTGGGCTCCCTGGTGGTCCGGTGGCCACTGCTCCCGGTCTGCAGCTCCGCAGAGCTGCAGACCGTGTAGTCTCGCGAGATTTCAGAGCGTTGCCGTGGTAACCCGCGGCAACGCTCTGATTGGCCAATTCTTGCGAGTCACATGGTCTGCAGCTCTGCACACTGCGGAGCTGCAGACCAGTGTCTGCGATGGTGGCCGGGCAGCCAGGAGGGGCCTCGCACCCGGCGGCATACCGGGCAAGCCGCCGGGCCCCCTCCTGGTGTCAGGTCCTCGGTCAGTGACCGAGGACCTGACACACTCTGCCAACAGGCGGTTTAGGCGGCCGCGAGGCCCCCGCCAGCGCGAGGCCTTAGGCGGCCGCCTAAACCGCCTAATTAGAGAGCCGCCTCTGGGTATGATAGTGTATCGTATGCAGAGTCCAGGACTTATTTTAGTGAAATAAGGGCTTAGGGTAGTGAATGGTTATTGGTAAGGAAGTCTTCGATGGTACCCTGCTTAAGCTTGCTATGGACCATCATCCCTATGATGCTCAGATTATTCCTTTCTAAGAATCATAGTAGCTACAGTCTGTTGATTTTTGCTATGAAAAACAGGCCATCAAATCTGTTGCAGTTTGGTTTATATGCATGTATCCATTTTCTCAGCATCTCTTAAACCCTAAGACACCAATAATATATCCATAAACATGAAACCATTAACCCTGAACTGTTCTGAACCCTAAATCTATACTCGCTCATCCAATAACCCTAACATTAAAACACTCTTAACCCTTGCCTTTAATGTCCTAGCTCTATGCGACCCCTAGCAAAAATCCTAACTTCAGTGTTTGTGCTATCTCTAGTCCTCAACCTACTCTTGCTGTCAGCAGAGGGTTTTCCCCATGCCCTGGTTATATTAGCAAAAGTATCTTCATAGTGCTCTGCACAGTGTGATCACAGCATTAAGGGTATATCACCCATTCAGGTGCTATATCTTATCACAAGTGGTCACAATATGATTCATAGTTCTTTCTCTACTTGATTACACATAGAAATCAAAGTAGGTGTTGCTATATGACCCAACACAGAATATAAACCCACCAGGAATAGAGACAGAGAAATTACCTATACCAGTCCTAAGAGTAGTCGGACTAAAACGAACACAATAAAAAAAAAATATAAGGAAAGTCAGAACAAGCCAGAGTCAAAGGGAGCAAGAAAAATCACAAGAACGATACCTAAAGCTGGGTTAAGGGAGCCAGTACAACAGAACAGTCAGAGAAAAGTTAGGTCAATACCAAAAAATACAGAATACAGAATATGTAACTCAGTCTTGGGACACTAGAATCCTAGGAACCACAATAGAGCACTGTGTACTGGGTCAAGTAAGTTTTTATATGATTGGAGTCGTCCCCTTCATAACATGAAAGTGCATTGGTTTCTAGTGAGTTTGCCCCACCCAAGTCATAATGCCAGTTCACATGTGCCGTGTCATTAATAGGGGCATGCACACAGCAGCCGGTGTCCAGGAGGCTGTCATATTAGGCCGGAGGCTCATAAGTGGTGGTCTGCCAGATTGGAGCGACAGCTGATCGGCAGACTGGCAAGGTAAGTACAAGAGTCCTTACAGTAGGGAAATACTCTATAGTGAGTGATGAGTTGGGGGGACATACATGTAAAATTAGTCTTTGCAGACCCTGCAAGTCTTCTTTACATCATGTCTTTGTACAGCTGTGAAAAGTTGTGTAGGCTCAGATGACAGAGGAGAGTCCCAAGTATCATGTAGATAAACAACTCCTGCTGGTTCAAATATTATTTTATTGGGATAAGAAGGGGATAAATAGCATATATTCCTGTTGATCTGGGTGCCTGTACTTCACCTTCATTATTGTATGAACAGGGCTATGCATGCTCATTCTGTTTTTGGATACATCAGCCATGTACCTGCCATCATCATGACCATTTTAAACCAGCTTCACAATGAGAAATGCCTTACTACAGGAAAACAAAATACCTCAGCATTTTTCAGCCTAACAAACCTATTTTGCAAATACAATGTTCTTGCTTTTGCAATTGTGCACTACAGTGAACTTACAGTATGTGCTTTTGTATTTTCACGTGTTAAAAAACTGTCATTATATTTCTGTGTATGACATGTATTTGATCTCTTAATTAATGCACAGCTTGCTTTCAATAATGTTGGATGTGTGCTTTCATTTACTCATATTCCAGTGTGTTACTCTGAGTGTGTTCTAGGGCAATCATTGTATTCAAACCCACTCTCTTTTGCCCTTTCTAAGAGCTGTCTATGATCAATATTTTGCATTAACCTTTAAGTAATTTGTTTAAATTCTGGAAAGGGCATTGTGAAAAGATGATTGCACAGTTTGCCTATTTAGCTAGAAAAAAATAAACATTCAAATATCCAGGTAATTTAATTATTTGTGTATTAAAGTACATCATTTTCATATAAGACATGCTGAAGACATTAACAACCATCTAATTAAATACTGATGTAATGTTCTACTCTAGATCTGGAAATATAACCTATGGGATTATAGTTCTAATGTCATTCTTTACGTGATTATGTGAGCTACATTCCTAGACAAATTAAGTAAGTAATGATATCTTTCAAAGCAATACTAATATTAAAATCACTGCATGCTCTAGATAACTATGAATACAGTCTTTTATATTTCCATTGGAGTCATATTATATTGCTATGTATACATCAACAATCTGTCTTTTGTTTCAGTAAAAGATTTAATGCTTGACTGATCCTCATATTCAATATTTAATGATTCAATATATGATTCTTTTGTGGTTTCGGAAGATTGTTGTTATTTATTATTTATTTTTACTACAATGGTTTGTTTGTTTTTTTTAAAGTATTTGAGATGCATTCCTTAAGCTTTCTCAAAATAATTCCTCATTTAGGCTTGCCTTTGGCATTGTTCCTCATTTAGGCTTGCCGTTGACATTCCAATACGTTGAAGATTGATATATCTCACTTGTTTATATCTTTCTTGTTTTTCAACAAATATGGTTGGAAATGTGTAAATAGGAATATATATGTGCTTCCAAATGTAATTATTAGCTGCTGTCCTGGTGTGTAACTCTAACTAATCTCAGGCATACTGGGAAATATATATCATAAACATAACATCAAAAACCTATGTCTCCCAAGCTTTACACTATTGCTAATCTTTAAACACTAACCCTACTCCATATCATAGCTCTAACCGTAGCTTGAGCCATAACATTAAAACTAACTCTAGTCCTAACAATAACCATAACACTAAACCTAATTCTACTCCTATTGGTTAGGTATGTTTATTTTTAATGTTAGAGTTAAAGCTAGAAGTTATCTAAGATGCCAACCCTAGACTTAAATATAATGTAATATAAAAAAATGCATATTGGCTAAACATTTATTAGAGAAAAACAAGTTATATTACTTACATAGGTTATAAGTTATAGAATCAGCGCCGGGAGCCAAAATCACTGATCTACTCTCGCACATGCACAAGAGTACAGCATTGAGGTCTATGGAAGATACCATGAGACAATGGGATCCTTCACAAACATAGCCAATTCCCTGCAGCTGTCATTGGTGATGGTTGGAGGGCTTGACACTTTGGACGACGATAGCTCCGCCCAGTGTCTAGAAGCATCAGACGTAGGAAATATACAGAGACAAAGTAGTCCCTACTTTGACTCAGTATATCTCTTCATGGGGTTGGAATTTCAGTAAAATTCCAAAAGAGTCAATATGAGTATGTCATAAAGATTCTAAGAGAATGCCACTTCAACTATGTTTGGGCTCTCAACTGACAAATGACACAAAAGAAAGTCCACATATTTTATTAATTAAAATGTTAAGCAACAAGCACAGTAGACAATTTCATGTCAAATTATCTCTGTAAAATGGACTAACTGCTTCCAATTTGATGGGGTCTCTGCCCGTTTGAGCTACTTAAGCCTTCTTGCAAATGAATAGATTGACTTAATCTTGTTAAAGTATGCCTTCAATTCTAATGAGGAGATCAGCTGCCCAAAACCCACAGTACTAAAATAGCAGCAAAGGCAGTGAATGTTTACCTCTATTTGCTACCACATTATGCAGAGTTTGGAATATCTAGTAAGTGGGTGTAACAAGGTCTGCTTGTATTTTCAAGACAGTACAAAAGACAATAGTGTGAAGGAATAATGTCCATAATATTGCATATAAAATACGAAGCGCATCATCATTTCTCGATAAATGTTACTATTACGCAACTTAAAGTAATACTATAAGTGCAAGAAACACAAAGCTGTATTGACCCTCGGTACCGGGTAGCCTCTCCACCCCCTCCGACGTCCTGCATGCACATTAGACCTCCCCATAGGAAAGCATTCAATCAATGCTTTCCTATGGGAAAAATCTGTTGCTAGAGGTCCTCATTCAGAGCGTGAGGTTGTCCAGCGTCAGATACTGGACCAAGGTCCATTTCAATCCATGAAGCCCTCTAGTGGCTCTATGGCAGACAGCCACTGGAGGCTGACATTGCAGTTTCTCTTGAACTGCAATGTTTTACATTGCAGCACTGAGCGCAATAGGGACACTTCTGTGTCTCTTTAATTTAGTTTTTCTTGACCTTGGATGATAAAAGGCTCTGACAGCCTTACCTAGAACAATCTTGATGGGGATGTTCTATGAAATAGAACAAACAGTAATAATCACTCGACTTGTGAATTCAGTTTGATTTGTCTGAATTTTGGGAGCCATTTACATAACAGAATCACCATGTGAATCACCATGTGACCACAAATGAGACAAGGAATGAACAAGCCATTTCATTTGTTTTGCAAATTGGAGTTACATCTGTGGCACAAAAAGAAAGATGATTGACGAAAAAAAAGATGATTGATTCTTAAGAGCATTTCAATGTGAATTTTATTCAAAATTATTTAGATCAAGTGAGAAGTAACCAATAGAGGGAAAAAAGGAAAAGCAGTAAAAAAAATTAAAAAAAAATTACAAATATCTATATATATTATACAATTTTCTATATTTATGTAAATATATATTATATTTAATCTATATTAATCTATAAATAGCTATGTATCTATCTATCTATCTATCTATCTATCTATCTATCTATCTATCTATATATATATATATAATACAGTATATTAATATATAATAATTATATTATGTACCGTATTTCCCCCCCCCTCCCCTCCCCTCCCATAGTGTACTTCCCCCCCCTCCCCTCCCCTCCCATAGTGTACTTCCCCCCCCCTCCCATAGTGTACTTCCCCCCCCTCCCATAGTGTACTTCCCCTCCCATAATTACTTACCTGTCCTGAAGCGTGGGCCGGCTTCACAGCTTGCACCGCGGTACAGGAACTTTAATTTCATGTTCCGGTTTCCGGCGGGACTGAAATGAAGTGTGCACACTATTGTGCACACTTCCTTTCAGTCCCGCCGGAAACCGGAACATGAAATTAAAGTTCCTGTACCGCGGTGCAAGCTGTGAAGCCGGCCCACGCTTCAGGACAGGTAAGTAATTATGGGATATCGGCGTATAACACGCACCCACGATTTTCCCCCTATTTTCAGGGGAAATAAGTGCGTGTTATACGCCGATAAATACGGTATATATTTTTCAATACTTAATGTATTTTTGCACAATTCTGGTTTGTCCAAACCGTTTTCCAAAAATTATGGCAAACCACATGAATGACACCAGAATTGCCTAAAACTATTACTTTTTTCAGAATAATCTATTTAATGTGAGGTGATAGCCATCAGCTGTTTCCTGGGGTGTAATCAGGCACAACTAAGCAAGTTATGTGAGTATTCTTTGAGAAAGGTGCTTAGTACTGTAACAGACCGACTGGCACCCCAACTAGGTACTTCCGCCAAGCTCGCTTCATGGCTCTACTCTGGGACACAGGAGTGCTTCAGCCCGTAGCCAGTGCAGTTTGGCTGGGGTCTCTCCGTCGCTTCCGGTAACCTAATTATCTCCCAGGAACAGAGAGGCAAACATAAAAATATAAAACATTAAAATGCCCCAAAACATCATAAAAATATATATAAACCTTTAGAAATAACACATCCCCTAATAGCCCTGATCTGAGCACCCAAGTTCCCGAAATAGCGCTCAAATCCATGCAGTGTAGGGGAAACCTCTCAGTAAAGTAATACTTCCTGATATTATTTTTAAACCTTTGTCCCTCTAATTTAAGACTATGTCCTCTTGTTGTGGTAGTTTTTCTTCTTTTAAATATAGTCTCCTCCTTTACTGTGTTGATTCCCTTTATGTATTTAAATGTTTCTATCATATCCCCCCTGTCTCGTCTTTCCTCCAAGCTATACATGTTAAGATCCTTTAACCTTTCCTGGTAAGTTTTATCCTGCAATCCATGAACCAGTTTAGTAGCCCTTCTTTGAACTCTCTCTAAGGTATCAATATCCTTCTGAAGATATGGTCTCCAGTACTGTGTACAGTACTCCAAGTGAGGTCTCACCAGTGTTCTGTACAATGGCATGAGCACTTCCCTCTTTCTACTACTAATACCTCTCCCTATACAACCAAGCATTCTGCTAGCATTTCCTGCTGCTCTATTACATTGTCTGCCTACCTTTAAGTCATCAGAAATAATCACCCCTAAATCCCTTTCCTCAGATGTTGAGGTTAATACTCTATCAAATATTCTGTACTCTGCCCTTGGGTTTTTACGTCCAAGATGCATTATCTTGCACTTATCCACATTAAATGTCAGTTGCCACAACTCTGACCATTTTTCAAGTTTACCAAAATCATTTGCCATTTGGCTTATCCCTCCTGGAACATTAACCCTGTTACATATCTTAGTATCATCCGCAAAAAGACACACCTTACCATCAAGACCTTCTGCAATATCACTAATAAAAATATTAAAGAGAATGGGTCCAAGTACAGATCCCTGAGGTACCCCATTGGTGACAAGTCCAAGCTTCGAATATACTCCATTGACTACAACCCTCTGTTGCCTGTCACTCAGCCACTGCCTTACCCATTCAACAATATTGGAATCCAAACTCAAAGATTGCAGTTTATTGATAAGCCTTCTATGTGCAACAGTGTCAAAAGCCTTACTGAAATCTAGGTAAGCAATGTCTACTGCACCACCCTGATCTATAATTTTAGTTATCCAATCAAAAAAATCAATAAGATTAGTTTGGCATGATCTCCCTGAAGTAAACCCATGTTGTCTCTGATCTTGAAATCAGATGTTCAACAATCCTATCCTTTAACATGGTTTCCATCACTTTCCCCACTACTGAAGTAAGGCTTACTGGCCTATAGTTGCCCGACTCCTCCCTATTACCTTTCTTGTGAATGGGCACAACATTCGCTAACTTCCAATCTTCTGGGACTACTCCTGTTAACAATGATTGGTTAAATAAATCTGTTAATGGTTTTGCTAGTACACCACTGGGCTCTTTTAATAGCTTTGGGTGTATTCCATCAGGTCCCATTGACTTATTTGTCTTTACTTTTGACAGTTGAAATAGAACCTCTTCCTCTGTAAACTCACATGTAATAAATGACTCATTTATCCTTTTTCTTAACTGAGGTCCCTTTCCTTCATTTTCATCTGTAAATACCGAACAGTTCCATAACCAGGGCCGCCATCAGGGGGTGACAACCATAACGGTTGTCACAGGCCCGGCGGCCCTGGGGGGTCTGGGTGCCCGGGCCCCATGTGTAGCGGTGGAACTGCTGCCGGTGTACGTGCACCGGCGCCCGCACGCTGATGGGGCCTATCGGGTGGCCCATGCATTTAGGGCCACCCGATGGGCCCTATATCTTCAGGGGCCCGGTCAGCGCTGTGGCCATGTAATAGCACGACCGGGCCCCTTTAAAAAAAAAAAAAATGGCGCAGCGCAAGTGCTGCTGGGAGGAAGTGGTCAGTTCCTCCCAGCTCACTCCGCGCGGGAGGAGCGCGCGCCCGGCAGTGAAGAGGAAGAGCCAGCCGACATTTATCAGCCCCAGCCACCCTCCTGCAAAGAAAAGGTAAGAGACAGGAGGGTGGCTGAAAAATGAGCTGTGTGTGTGTGTGTGTCTGCCTGTCTGTCTGTCTATATGTCTGTATGCATGTATGTATGTCTATGTCTGTATGTATGTATGTCTATGTATGTCTGTATGCATGTATGTATGTATGCATGTCTGCATGTATGTATGTCTATGTATGTATGCATGTCTGCATATATGTATGTCTGTCTGCATGTATGTATGTCTGTCTGTATGTATGTATGCATGTCTGCATGTATGTATGTCTGTCTGTATGTATGTATGTATGTCATTATGTGTGTATGAATGTCAGTGTATGTATGTCTGCATGTAATTCTGAATGTGTGTATGTATGGATGTCAGTGTCTGTATGCATGTATGTCTGTATGAATGTATGTATGAATGTATGACAGTATGAATGTATGTCTGTATGTGATGATGAATTTATGTCTGTTTATGTATGTGGGTATAGATGTCAGTGTCTGTATGCCAGTATGAATGTATGTCTGTCTGTCTGTATGTCATTATGACAGTGTCTGTATGCATGTATGTCTGTATGAATGTATGTATGAATGTATGACAGTATGAATGTATGTCTGTATGTGATGATGAATTTATGTCTGTTTATGTATGTGGGTATAGATGTCAGTGTCTGTATGCCAGTATGAATGTCTGTCTGTCTGTCTGTATGTCATTATGAATGTGTCTGTGTCTGTATGTCCTCATGCATGTGTGTCTGTATGTATGTTAGTATGTGTCTGTCTGTCACTATGTACACCTGTGTGTCTGTATATGTGTGTATGTCTCAGTATGTGTGTGTCAGTATGTATGCCTATATGCGTATCAGTATGTGTGTCTGTTAGTATGTATCAGTGTGTGCGTGTGTGTGTGTGTGTGTGTATCTGTGTCCTTTTGTATCAGTGAATGTGTTTGTGTCTGTGTGTGTAATCCTGTGGGCGGGATTTAGAGGCGGTCCCTGTGGGCGGTTTTGGAGGCGGGCCCCCGGGGGCCCACACCCTGAGCTCAGTTAGGGGCCCCAAAATTTCTGGTGGCGGCCCGGTCCATAACATTCGCGGCTAAGTCCAACTGAGGTGACCGGGAACCCACAAAGTCCTCATGCCAAATTTAGTTCCATAACGATGACGGCTAAGTACTGCTGAGGACAATTCGTGGGTTTGGTTCATTGAACGGCCGCCAGAGAGCCAGCTTTCGGTTACATTCGCATAATGGGAAAGTGATGAACCAGGTGCACTCACGGCAAGCTACTAATGGTAGCTGGGGAGGTTTAACTATGGCCCATATTTGGCCCATAGTCCTTGGCAGGAGGCTAGCTAGCAGGCTACTCCAGGAGCTAGTGGCATAGGCATGTTTGCCATAAGTACTATTAAGCCATGTTATCTGTCTTATTTATTGTTAAATCTCCCTCTTTTATAATATTGTAAAGCTCTATATAATCTGTTGGCACTGTATAACAACAATAATAATGTAAAGGTTTTTGAGGTAAATCACAGTGCACTAGTAAAGAGATGGAAATTTAATGTACTAATACTCTATAATATGATTTAAATAAGCTTGAATATGTCTATAATAATGAGAAGCTTACTGAGACAGCTTTCAAGTTTCATATGTGTCATCTAGCGTGTATGTTCGTTATGCTTGTCATGGTATATCATATATGTCATCTGTATGCATAGCTACAGACGATGCAGATTTTAAAGTTGAAATATTAACTGTATTAGTCCTGTCATTTAGATGCTAGCTGCATTAGTCTAGTAAGATCAATACCAAACATTAGACTGAATATATGCATCCCTGTGACATACCTTTGATAAGGCTGTTGAATGCATTTGCTGGAAGGTTGATATAAAACACAAGATGCTATTTAAATGCACTCTGTTAACAGAATTACCAAAGCAACTATATCGAGTGACAAGCTTACCTTAATTAATTCTCTCTGCTGTTCCATTGGCAGAAATGAGGTTAAAGATGTCAAGTTATGTCTGTGCTGTGACCATAAAGGAACATTTTGATCATTTTAATGCCTATACAATTAATATTAGAGCACAACCACGCTAAGTGATTATTTCCATACTAGGTTAACAGCAGCATTCATCTATGTTCATTGATTAGTTTAGTATCTATGCCAATTTTAATGAGTAGTACATAACAGAAAAAAAAAAAAACTATGAACGTTTAACAAATCAGTGACCTTTGAATCAATCAGATAATCTTTTTTACATACAAGACATTTGGTAAAAAATGAAACCTTTCATTAAAGGTATCATCAGTCACAACAATCAGTTTCAGTAGTTGTTTCTCTACTGGAGTATTATGGAGGTCACAAATCACTCACATTAACTAACGTATAATTAACCACTTAACATACTCTTTATATAACTAAGCAAAGTGTTCAGGTGTTCACTGCCCAGTAATCAATGTCTCTCCACAGCCCAGGGCATGCATGTTGTGTAATTCTGTTACAGATGATATGTATTCAAATCAACAGAATAACCTCAGGCTCATCAGAGCAACATTCTATGATCTGGATAACTGTTCAACCAAATGTATGTACATTTCCTGTGCTAGTGAAGTGACTAGAACTTCACAAAACAAAAGGCTGTGATAAGTCAATAACAGTATTTCACAAATTAGGCTAAAATTACTAAGTTGAAATAATAATCAATAACATAAAGGATCACTATAGGGCAGGGCCGTCTTTAATATTGATTGGACCCTGGGCAAGCATTTGCTTGGGCCCCCTGGGCATGCAATCACTCCCTCCACCCCAACCCAGCGGCGAAGCTAATGTAGAGAGTGACCTGGTGCAAATTTTTTTTTAGGTTTAGGCCTCCCCTGTAGCACAAGAGTAAAGAAAAGATAGATCCCCATCTGTCATATAACTCCTGCAATGCTATGAAGGTGCACTTTTTTTTTTTAATTCTTTATTTTTCTGTGCATGAGGAGTTACAAGCATATGTCAAGTGCCACAACAGCATGCATAGGTTAAACAATAGTATTGACAATGTGGCGCTCAGAAATTGCACATTTTTTGTAAAAGTATGTTGAAACAGTCTAGTAACAATTTTAGCATGTAATGAAACTTATACACGTTTAGCTGATATCGGTAAAACAATGCTAGAGTAGCTAGCGCATCTTTGATTCAAGCCAGGTTCATATGCATTTTTAATAAAGCGCTATAATATGAAAACCACAGGTGTGTTTTTAGTTGCCTATAGTGTCCTACATGAGCCAACCTATAGTAGCGCAATAACATGAAAGTCAACTTGTACAAATTTAGCTCTTGTCGTGCTGTGAGTAAAAATGGGCATTCGAGTTCAACGGTGGAGCGCAGTTTCAATGCTATAAGCATGGTCAGGCTATCTTATCATGTTAATCGAGACCGGCACAACAGTCTCACGCAGGTAGTGTTTTAAACCTGCCATGAGATAGTTATGTGCAGGGAATAACAAATTCAAGTTAACTTAACTGGCATATAAACACAAGGAATATTAAATCAAAAAATTCCCACTTGAATCAGGCCCCTTTAGCACTGAAAGCAAGCTGTGCATTAAGAGCTCTGTGGCCTTTGTATGGGGCTGCTTATCCAATGCCCATTAATGGCAGGCTGCTGAGACTGGAACACACAAGTCCACCTTGCTGTATGGGAAGGAGGAACCAGCTCCGAATGTCTGTGCGCTCCCATCTTGCCCAGGCTGTCAAGCAACACAGTCCAGTGATCGGACCGGGGCTCCTGTGTCTTCTCTGAGCTCGAGATCTGCGTTGCCAGGTGCGCGTCACCCAACGGAGCAGTTTATCAAAGTCTTTTCGGCTCTCCCCAGAGTGCCGTGCCGAGAAGCGGCAGCGAGGTGACAAGGCAGGCTTACAATGGGGTCGTGTTGCCATCAGCTCCGGTGACCAGAGATACCTCCGATAGGACTGTCGGCGTGGCGGATGTGCTTCGGCGCTGGGTCGGTGAACAGCCGGTTCAGCAGCAATAATCTGTGTGACAGGCAAGTCCTGGGGGGCTGCTTTACGCTCCAAACGCCTCCAGAAGTTTTGACAGATTTGGTCAAATCGAGCCTCAAAGCTCTCTTTCCAAGCTTGGATCTTTGAGCCCTCTTGCTCAGGTTGTGGCTCGGCGGCCATCTTGTTCTCAGCCTGCGGTCTTCGCTCCGGCAGAGGATCCACGTACCGTAGATACGGAGATGTCCCCAGGGGACCGGGATAACCCCCACTGGTCCGGAGGGGGGGGGGATGCGGGGTATCAGTGGGGCTGCTGCTCAAAGCGATCCTCACGTTGGGAGATCGGCCGCCTCTCCCTGCCATGTGCTCGCCTTTAGTGCTAGGCCGCTTATGAGGAGTGTGGTATATCTTGTCAGAAGTAGTCGGTGCTTATATCCACGAGCTCCCACTCATTTCAGTAATGAGCAGTCGTGGTGCAGGGCTGTAGAAATCACGATTATGGCCAGTAATAGCCAAGATTGAGCTTAGTTTTGTCAGAGCTCTTTGCACACACGTCTGGCCTGCTCTTGCAGGTATACTTTTGTGTGTAGAGTTGGTGTTTGTTTATCATTTTAGCATTTTAATACAGGGATGTGTTTGTATGTAATGTTTGTATTTGCATGCAGGGGCGTGTTTGGATGTAGTGTTGTCTTAAATGCATATGTATATTTGTGTGTAGTATTGGTGTTTCAGCAAACTGGTGTGTTTGGATGTAATGTTTGCTGGGGTCTGTTTGTATGTTGTGTGATTTGTTGTATACACATACATATTAACACATATACACATTAACACACAAATACACACATAAATACACTGACACATATTCACAGATATGTGAATACACACCCTTTGACACACAGATACAAGCACTTTGATACACACACAGACACACACACACACACTGGCACATCCACACACAGAGATATACACACACACACACACTGACACATCCACACACAGAGATACATACACACACACACACACACACACTGACACATCCACACACAGAGATACATACACACACACACACACACACACTGACACAGGTATATACACACACATACAAAGGTATAAATGCGGGGTGTATATATGTACAGTGCTAGCGAAGGAATGTAGGAGTGTATTTGTGTGCAGTGTTGGCATTAAAATACTGGGATGTATGCATTACCACACACTCAAATGCACACTTACACACACCGACACATACATACACACACGTACACATACACACTGACACACAAGAACACATACACAGGTATACATATACGCAGAGACACTGACAAACACAGCCAGTTACACACACTGACACAAACACAGCCAGATACACACAATGACATAAACACAGACAGATACACACACACACACATATATGTGTAAATTGACATATTTTAATCTCTGCCCTCCAGCAGCTCCTGGACAGCAACTCCCAGCAACCTTTGCCATTATAATGTCTCAACTCTGTTCTTACATACCCTGGTAGAGAATTTGGCAAACGTGACATTTGGAAATGGTGTACAGCCTTTGATAACACTTTATGCAATACTATTTTAAAATAAATATGTTTTTAATTTATATTTAATAGGGAACTGTCAGTTTCTTCTAGGATTTTTAACATGTAGTTATTCCCTGTGTGTTACATTACAAACACCAACAGAGGTGCAGAGCATGGGGACGCTGAATGGCAGGGTTGTTTACTGTGCAGCCCTGAGCCTTGAAGCCCCTCCAGTGGCCATCTAAGGAGTGGTTACTTGGAGGTATCCCTAGGGGCAATGTAAACACTGCCTTTTCTCTGAAAAGCCAGTATTTGCATAAAATGCCTGATGGGAGCGATTATACTCACCAGAACAACTACATTAAGCTGTGGTTGTTCTGGTGACTATAGTGTCCCTTTAATGCTGATATTTTTTTTTTATCAACTTTGCAGTTTTAGCCTAGAAATGTCAAGTAGATTTTTTAGTCATCAAAGTTCACTTTTTAGTGAACCCTGTCATTTTTATGATACATGAAGTGTTTTTTTTCTTCTCCTTAGCCTATAGTACTTTGATCTATTTATTTATTATTTTTACATTCCTTTCAGACACCTTGTTAATACTAATTATAAACTACATCTTATTCTCCAAGATGGATTGAAACACTCCCTAGGATTACCTAATCATATTGAAACCAATACACAAGATATGTCAAAATACACAACAAAATTTCAAAAATAAAAATGAAAGGTGTGGAAAATAATTTCACATTTGTTTAATACACTTATGCTGAATTATAGCATTTAATTACAGTAACAACTGTAACAGTGGAATTATTGTAAGTTGACAACAAACTTGAAAAAAACTTGACAAAAACCTTTAAAACAGCAACATGTTAAGAGTCTTATTTATTTAAGTATTTATATATTTTAGGTTCAATTTTGTTACATAATAATAATATTTTGTTTCATCAAAGTGAAACGTATAACTTTTCTGCATTGCCAATTAGTGGAAAGTTCCAACTGGAGCTCAAGCACTTTTTAGAAAACCATAGAAACTGCAATGGAGTTGACATTGGAACCTACTAAAATCATAAGTGGGTTAATGGCAGACCCTTACCCAGTGGCAGAATTAATGTGCAAGAAATATTTTGGACACCCCCTCTAGTGCAAAAGTGGCCAAAGGGTAAATTGACATCTGTCGTACAACTTGAACAATGCTATACCAGGTGGAAATCTACCATTTGTCCATTCTTGCAGGGTTATATTTAGGAGCAGTGTGTCAGGGTACCTGTGGTCTCTACCTCCAAAAGAGGTAGAGACTTAGCTGTTCCACCTTCCAGACGGTCTGATGACTCCCTTCCCCGCGGTCTATCCGGTCATGCAAGGCCGGCCGCGAGGGAGTGACTGCCTTTTACACCATCTAGGCAGGAAGTCATCATCAGGACACTCCCCCGGATCGACCTGTCAGTCAATTGCTGCAGGACCAATCAGGACGTCTCGGAGGTGTGGTTACTGCTCTGAACAGGGTATTTAACAGAGCTTCCTTCATTAGCTCATTGCCCTGTCGTGGTTCTAGCTTGCTCTAGTCACTCAGTGCTTGTGTATTCTATTATCCCTTTTGGTTTTGACCTGGCTTGTTTACCTTACTCTGCTTATCTCTGTTACCCTTGATTCGGCTTGTCTCTCGCTTACCTGTCTTCTGTTACCCTCGACCTCGGCTTGTCTTTGACCATTCTATACGGTACTACTTACGTTAGTCCGGCCATTCTAAGGTCCGGTATACATATCTGGCTACTGTTTGTACTCTGCGTGTTGGATCCCTGTCCCGATCCTGACACAGTGTTTGTGCATTTGAATATAAGCATATTTTTGTATATGTGTGCATATAGAGGAGTATTTGTATGTACTGTTGCTATTGGAACGTAGTGGTGTACTTGTGTGTAGTGTTTGCATTTGAGTGCAAGGGTGTGTTTGCATGTTGTTTTGGCTTTTAAATGCAGGTATCATTTTGTGTGTGGTGTTTGATTAAAGGGGACTTGTAAATAATGTTAGTGTTTTAATACAGGAGTGTGGTTGTATGTTAGGTTTGCGTCTGATTGCATGGTTTCGTTTGGTTGTAATGTTGGCTTTTAAATGCAGATGTACATTTGTGTGTAGTATTGGTGTTTGAGTGAAGGGGTGTGTTTGTATATAATGTAGGAGTTTGAATGCAAGGGTGTGCTTGCATGTGATATTTGTGTTAGATTGCAGGAGTGTGTTTGCATGTTGTCTTGTTGTTTGATTGCTTGAATGTTTGTACATAAACTGTGGCATACATACATGCTTACAGAAATATACATACACATTAACACAGAGACATACACATAGAAAAACACTGACACACACACAAATTCATATACACCCGAACACATACACAGATAAATACACACACTGACACAGAGATACACACACTTTGACACATGCACACAATGACACATACACACACCCTGACACACAAACACACACACTGACACACACACACACACTGTTACACACACTGACAAATGCACACACTTTGACACATGCATCAACCCTGAAACACAGATACACCTTCACACACCTGTACAGATGTACGCCCTGACACTTAGATGCATACACACACAGACACATACTGGCACATGCACACATTGACATACACACAGATGCACACACAAATACACAATCTGACATACACATAAACACATACATGTCATAATGTTTATATTTGCAGCCACCCTCCTGTTAGCATACCTTTTGTGTCCAGAAGGGTGACTTGCTCGTGGTCCTTCTGCTGGTCAATGGGAGTGTGCAGTTTGGAGAAGCTCTCTCCTTGCTTCTCTTTCCCCCATGCTGCCTGTCTGTGCCACGGCCTACTCCCTCCTGCGCAGTTCTCTCTCTATTTAAACTGTGAGGAAGTGATCGGCTGTCACTTCCTCCCAGGCGGCCAATACTACAGGGGCCTCGCCGCCCTCTTAAAATGCAGTGGAGCTCAACCAGGCCCCTGTTCAGTAATAAAGAAATAATAGCAATAAAAATGGCTGCACCATTGGTAGTTCTATAGTTCCACCACTGACTTTACCCATCTTTCAGGTCTAATGTTTTAGAGGTCTACGCTAGGTACCTCAGCTTTGGGAACTTCAGAAAATGGCCAGGCAATATCCATTCTCCTGATCAATATAAAGTATGTGTTTACATCATGCTTCTCTCAGCTGCAGTACTGATAGGATTAATGTTGTGTTAGCTCAATGTATAGATGCTGAGTTTTCACAGACCCCATCATGTATTTTTAATGCAATTTATACTCTTTATACTGTAGTTGCAAACATTGACTAAGTATTTCTTTTATCAGATGAACACAAAGAATACAATAATTTTCCTGCCATCATGTAAAGCCTGAATATAGATCTGTTGGTTGAGTTATGGATATGGAATATAGATCTGTTGATTGAGTTATGGATATGGAATATAGATCTGTTGGTTGAGTTATGGAGACATTACGGATTTTTAAACTGACTTCCAAGTGTAACTGATTTTAGCAGCACAGCTCCTTTCTCTGCCTAATCAATCAACATTATAATGTTTAAATTGTGTGATTAACTTCCTGCTATTTTTTTTTTTTTTTTACAATAAATGTGTTTGTGGAAGGTGGAAGGTTTTTTCTAAACTACTTCAACAGAATGTTTTATTTTTTTTGGTGGGGGGGGGGTCAGCAGAATTTAGCAGACATTTTTTTGAAACACTGTTTGGCTCAGCTAAATTTTGGTATACCCAAAACAAAATTGGGAAGGCAGGAAGAAATCTTCACTATGATTGTGCTGGCATGCAAATATGTGGGTGGGGGGGGGTTGTCAAAGTTTACTCAATGATATGATATCTGAGTGGTGGGTGGGGGCCCTAAATACTAAGAAGGGGGGGACCTAATGTCCTCCCCCCTGGCCCCCACCCCTGAGCGGCGGGTGGGGGCACTAAATACTAAAAAGGGGAGGGACCTAATGTCCTCCCCCCTGACCCCCACCCCTGAGCGGCGGGTGGGGGCCCTAAATACTAAAAACGGGGGGACCTAAGGTCCTCCCCCCTGGCCCCCACCCCTGAGCGGCGGGTGGGGGCCCTAAAAAAATGTGTCCCCCCTGGTGACTAGGGTTCCCCAAACCCCTAGTCACCCCCCTCCCCTCCCCCCCAAAAAAATAACCCCCTACCTACCCTCCTCCCCCTAAAAATAATGAGGGGAGGACCTTTAACTAAGTACCTGTAAAAAAAAATAAAAACTTACCATTCAATGTTTTATTTCTTCTAAATCTTCTTTTATCAGCCCCAAAAAAGGCCAAATAAAAAACCATAATAACCGACTAAATAAAAAAAAAACGAGCACAAAAAATAAAATCCATGTTCACCAGGCAATACTGAGCTCTGCAGGGCAGGGATGGCTTATAAAGCCTTACCCTGCTATTAGGCTCAAAGCACTCTGATTGGTGGGTTTAAGCCATCCAATCAGAGTGCTCTGACAGGTAAATGAAGAGACTGACAGGTAAGTCTCTACATTTACCTGTCACAGCACTCTGATTGGCTGGTTTGAAATCCACCAATCAGAGTGCTCTGTGTCATTTTACACAGCGTGGGAAAGTTCTTTGGAATTTTCCCACGCTGTGTAATTTGACTCATAACTCTCTGATTGGTTACTTAATCCACCAATCAGAGTGTTATGAGTCAAATTACACAGCGTGGGAAAATTCTAAAGAACTTTCCCACGCTGTGTAAAATGACACAGAGCACTCTGATTGGTGGATTTCAAACCAACCAATCAGAGTGCTGTGACAGGTAAATGTAGAGACTTACCTGTCAGTCTATTCATTTACCTGTCAGAGCACTCTGATTGGATGGCTTAAACCCACCAATCAGAGTGCTCTGAGCCTAATTGCAGGGCGGGGCAAGGCTTTATAAGCCTTCCCCTGCCCTGCAGAGCTCAGTCTGCGCTGAGCCCTCGCCGGGTGAACATGGATTATTTTTTTTGGCGCTAATTTTTTAATTTTTTTTTTAATTGCGTCGGTTATTATGGTTTTTTATTTGGCCTTTTTTGGGGCTGAAAAATGAAGATTTAGAAGAAAGAAAACATCGAATGGTAAGTTTTTTTTTTTTTACAGGGGGTAGGTAGGGGGTTAATTTTATTTTTGGGGGAGGGGGTGACTAGGGTTTTGGGGACCCCTAGTCACCTGGGGGGGGACATTTTTTTAGGGCCCCCACCCGCCGCTCAGGACCTTAGGTCCCCCCCCCCTTTTTAGTATTTAGGTCCCCCACCCGCCGCTCAGGGGTGGGGGTCGGGGAGGGAGGACATTAGGTCCCCCCTTTTAGTATTTAGGGCCCCCACCCGCCGCTCAGGGGTGGGGGCCAGGGGGGAGGACCTTAGGTCCCCCCCCCTTTTTAGTATTTAGGGCCCCCACCCGCCGCTCAGGGGTGGGGACCAGGGGGGAGGACCTTAGGTCCCCCCCTTTTTAGTATTTAGGGACCCCACCCACCGCTCAGGGTTGGGGGCCAGGGGGGAGGACATTAGGTCCCCCCATTGTGATTTATGGCCCCCACCCACCGTAGGTCCCCCCTCATTATTTTTATGGCCCCCACCCACCGCGCAGGGGTGGGGGCAGGGGGAGGACAGTAGGCCCCCCCTCATTATTTTTATGGCCCCCACCCACCTTGCAGGGGTGGGGGCAGGGGGAGGACAGTAGGTCCCCCCCTCATTATCTTTATGGCCCCCACCCGCCGCCCAGGGGTGGGGGCTGGGGGGAGGACAGTAGGTCCCCCCTCATTATCTTTATGGCCCCCACCCGCCGCCCAGGGGTGGGGGCCGGGGGGGAGGACAGGAGGTCCTCCCCCATTGTAATTTATGTCCCCCACCCGTCGCACAGGGGTGGGAGCCAATAGGTTTTTTTTTTGTGTGTTTTTTTTTTTACAGTGAGCAGCCACTGGCTGCTCACTGCTTACTAGACATGTCCCTACTCGCGGTATAGCGAGTAGGGGCAGAATTTATTAATACTAAGTAATCTTTACTTAGTATTAGTAAATGTGGCTGAAAGACCAATTTAGGTCTTTCAGCCTTTTAGTAGATAACTCCCTAATACCGTGGGAATTAGGGAGTTATCTACTAAGCGGCTGCAAGATGCAGCCGCGGATCGGAGTTTGCATGCCACAGTCCAGGTGTTAGTCCCCTTGAAACAACTTGTGGGTTTTAAAATTCGCCTGCCTATTGAAGTCTATGGCGGTTCGCCCGGTTCGCGGATTCGTGAACATTTGCCGAAATTAACGTTCGCCGTTCGCGAACCAAAAATTGTATGTTCGCGACATCACTAGTTACCACCTGATCTGCAAATAAAAAAAACAACTAAATCCACATGTACTGGCTGTTTCCTAACCATCAATAATCTTTGTTTTTTTGCTCCCTTTTGAATGGACAGGAGATCCAATCCACAAGATTGGGCAGACCTCATGTCCATCATGTAAAACTATGCTACTTATTTGCCCCCACAAAAAAGAAAACAGCCTCTTCTCTACCCCGTCCTTTTTTTCTGACCCTAGGATTGGCACTGCAAATCCTGAATAAATAGAAACATAAAACAAGCATGTTTGGAATGGCACAAGTCCTCTGAGATTGTGAAACATGGCTGCTCAGATACTAGAATTTTGACCAATCAATCATCCAATTGTGCCAAATTCAGTCCAATTGCAGTTCAAACCAAAATGAATGCTACCAGTCAGTATTTTTTCAGGCATGAGATTGTTTTATCAATTTCTACAATTTTTATTTTAATATTTATGATCGAGCTGCTTAGTTTTTGTTTCCTATTTTTATTTAGTTATTATATGTTTAATTATCTGTTATTTAGTAAGTGGGATTTATTCATACAATTAGGAATTGAATTGACTAAAGAATAAAAAGACTAAAGAAATGTTAAGCGAAAAAAGCAGAATAATACTCCAATCCAGTTATTTGTTTTCTTCTGCTAATAGGTCTAAATATTTATATATCCATGTGTATTCTCCATAATAGAGAATTGGAACACAGTGTGATAAAATAGCTTCTTAAATATAGTATAATCTTTATTTTCTGTGAAACCTCTAATGTTTTCTCAAAAACAATAACCCTATATATAGCCAATTACATCAGTTTTATCACTATAAAAATCCAAGCAAATATGCTGTGATAGATATGTTGGTACAAAAACAATGCTAAATGTTGGCTGACCTTCCTTACCCACTAGTGATAACATCACAGACATGTAATCTCCTGTACAAGAAACTGTTGGTACAAATATTTCAAACAAGTGTTTTTTTTGTGGTTTTCCCATGCGATTAGATGAAACAAGGATAGAGTATTTTTTTTTGCTTTTTTCTTTGGGGATGACTGGTCTATAAATCAAAGCCCAAAGGGCATCTTAGTGAGTTGGGTGCATGTCCTTTCCTTGAACTTTCTAATGATAACACTGATCTTTGGGAAAAGGAAGGTGATTAAGCTATACCAAAGGTCCAGTGACTTTATTTTTGCTTGTTTGACTTGTCTGTTACATACATCCATTAGTTATCTGTCTTAGGCCAGCAGCCTGCAGTCTCCAAATTCCCTTTTCCTAGGAAATATTTTTCTTTGATAACTTGGCATTTCAAGAAAACGGGAAAAAAAGTGAAAACAGATGAGTTCACAGTACCAATTTCAGTGTTCAAAGCACTGTGTTATTAATGGACATATCAGTTTAGTATCATCATAATTATCAAGGTATTTTACAAGGAAATATGTATTTAACTTTCTCTTTTTATCAGAGAATATATGTTAGCATTATCTAATTCAATGGTGCTCATTTTTAAAGACATCAGAAGGAGCGATCCCTAGAATGATGTAAGATTGTTTAAGATATAAAATGAGAGCTAATGAGAATAAGTCTAATCATTAATAAGCACTATTATACAATGCTATTTCCAACAATTTGCACATCTTGCAACATAGCTTTCATTAGACAGATAGAACAATTACTGTGTGTATATAACCTGCATCTCTCAAGTTAGACTTTAAAAATTCTCAGCTTAACATGCTAGTGTACAAAGACAAGCATTGTGTTTCAGACTACCCTTAGCAATGGGACACAGTTTTAAACGCAGCTTTGTTTAAAGAAAATGATAGATTGATAGATAGATAGATAGATAGATAGATAGATAAACAGACAGATAAAATTATATATAAATTATTATGTACAGTGTGCAGCAACTATATTGAGGGTCTTCATGCTTTGTATGGAGACACTGAATGCAGCATATAGAAATGCATTGATTCAATGCATCACTATGAGGAGATGCCGATTGGCGCTGTGCTATGGTAAAGCATTGAATTGGCTTAGAGCATCAAGATTGATAATCTCAGCCATGGTGGAAGGACCAGCTGCAGTGAGACCGGTGTGGCGATGGAGACAAGGTAAGTGAAATAACCTTTTCACTCCACAAAGAAGAGAGCTGGGGACCCAGATAGCCATTCTAGCACTATAGTGTTTGAATTCCTGACACTATAGTGTTCATTTAAGGATATTAAGGATAGTGTGTCAATGCCATGAATGAACCAACTCCACAAAATTATATATGAATCAATAAAATGCAAATGATATACCTCTTTCTGCTGTATTCCATATAGTTCTGTTACAATTCTTTGTGTGTTGTTTAACTATTCCTTAGCACTGCAGAATATGTAGGAGCTTATTAATAAATAATACCACTGACTCTTTTGTCTACTATAAGTGAATGTATGAAAAAAAATCATACTGCTATTACTAATAATAGTATTAAAACTGCCATATTTAGCTTTTCAATGTGTAATCAATAAGTTGCATATTGATAAGTAGTCATGGGTCTAGATCAATAGTTCCATCTCAGTCCTTAAGGACTCCATGTCAAGAGAACAGCAAATCTGTATAACTCAGGGTTTTTGGACTCGTTTTAAAAACTGTTCTAGAGCATTGTTCTAAATGACTGTCCAGTATACTGTATTCAACATCAATTATCTGTTAAGCAAGAATCCACTGATATATTTTTCAGCCTGAAACTTTATAACTGAAGTTAGTATAAAAATATAGTATTTTGTTTTCTGAAGTGAGACATTCTAATGAAAAAGAGTGTAAGATGAGGCAGCATTGAACATGAATCTGCCAAAGGTTAATGCAAGTCTATAAAAATATTCCTAAAATTAAATCATCTGTCGTTTGTTGTTGATATGATAGAAACATTTAAATACATAAACGGAATCAACACAGTAAAGGAGGAGGAAATATTTAAAAGAAGAAAAACTACCACAACAAGAGGACATAGTCTTAAATTAGAGGGGCAAAGGTTTAAAAATAATATCTGGAAGTATTACTTACATGGATGCATGGAATAGCCTTCCAGCTGAAGTGGTAGAGGTTAATACAGTGAAGGAGTTTGGGCATGCGTGGGATAGACATAAGGCTATCCTAGCTATAAGATTAGGCCAGGGACTAATGAAAGTATTTAGAAAATTGGGCAGACTAGATGGTCCAAACGGTTCTTATCTGCCGTCACATTCTATGTTTCTATGCTTGACTTCACGGTTTAGTCACAAATAAAGAATTTAAAGCAAAGAATTAATTTTTTTTTAAAATAGATATTTTAAAAGGTAATTCTAGAACCCATTTTTGATTGTCTAATTTTTATCCACGTACTAGGAAACATATTGGCCAACCTAGAAGGTAGCAAATACAAGATAGTTGTCATGATCTCCTCTGCTCTGTTCTGATGTCTGGACTTGGCTTCTGGTATCCAGTACTCTTTTTGCTATTCTTGCTTAGTTTTACTTGTTTTTTTGGTTTTCTAGTCTATGTCTGGTTTTCTTTATGCTGGGATTTCTGGGTTCATTCCTATAGTTCGTCCCTGGATTTCCCAGTCTCCAGGTTTCCTTTAAATGTTTGTTTTATGTTGCCACACCTGTTTGTTTTCCATCATTCCTTTCTGTTTCAGAGTCCTGCAGGCAGCTGCTCAAAGCTTCTGCCCTTTCTTGCAGGTAAGTGCTATATATGTCTACTTAGGATGTTTTAGCATACATTAGGCAGTGTAGGACCTGCCAGATATGGGGTACATTGGCGTTGTTGGCAGGCTTATGCAATGTATGATCATATAGTGTGACTAAATCCCCATGACTTTCATATGTAGTACTTAGTTATTTCTCCTCTTGTTTTGCCTATGTTATCTTGTCTTGTTTTGCCGGTTCCATTACACAAGTTTTGAGGGATATCAGTAGGCTGCCTTGAAGCAGCAGTTGAATTGGTCGTGGGTTAGACAGTTGGTTCAGGGCATTTATACAGAGGCATTTATCTTGTATTCTTTAAGTCTGTGCTGGTAGGACTGTTCTCTTCCCCATAGTGTTATTCACTATATGGAGGAATAGCCGAACAGACCTTAAGAAAGTCTTGTCTGTACCTCCCTGTACGTTTATGCTAAGTAACCACTGTATTTACCAGTTCTCCACACTTTAACCGCTGCTATTTCAGCAGGTATCCACTCTTTATTATTTTCGTTGCTTTGTCTTGCTAGAACCTGACTAGACCATTAGCCTTACCCTATCTAGGAGAGGTGGATGTTGTTCATTTGATCCTTTTTTAAGGTCTCTTTACACCCATCCATTCCGGCTCCCTTATACATATATGGGTATATATACAGGAGCAATTCCAGGTTTTTAATAGGTGGTTTTGCATCTTTAACTTTAAACACTTTTTATGGTGTATTTACTATTAAAATGTATTATTTTTTCGGGTAAATTTGTTTACCAATTACTATATCTTTTTGAATAAAGGTTTATTACCATATTTATGTGACTCTCTACTTTAAGGGAGTAGTCAGTAAGTGGGAATGGACTCCACCCATCTTTAGTGGGCGGATCTCCTTTTTCCCATTTTCTTTTTCTCTTGTCTATTTTGTCTTGTTTTAGTTTGTATACCCAGTCCATGTACAGTCCTGTCCAGTTCATGTTTTCTTCATGTCTTGTGTATATGTTCTGGGTTTAGCTTACTATCCTTCTCTGGTTCTGGGTTCTATTAAATTTGTCTTGTTTTCATGTTTGGTGCCTATCCCTAGTCTTGCCTTGTTTCTAGTACTGGATACAATCTTGCTGCAGAGCCTCCCTATTCAGCTCCTGGGAGGTCTGCTTCATTTCCAAGCTCCTAGTTCCTGGTATCCGCTGAATCTGAATCAGGGTATGTGGCTGCACAAACGCTGGTGCTCAACACCAGGGGGTGTGCGGTTACCCTGCACCAGACCCTGCTAATCCACCTCCACGCTGAAGACTCCCACTTAACATCAGGCATATTGGGTCCCGGTCCACGCACCGCCGCCTGGACACTGTGTCTGGGTTCCGGGCACCGGACCGCCACCCTGACAATAGTAGATGCTAAATTTTGGGGTCCTTTTCAGTGCATAGTGTCAGTAAAGATCTCAGCACTCAATTAAATATTTTAGATATGCTTTTCAAGTGGCTTACTATTTTTGAATACATTTTTAAAATTATTTGATATTATAAAAATTTTCTATTTTTTTATATTTCCATATTTTTCCATAATATAAATTTTAAATATTAATATTTTGAAAAAATAATTTCAAAGTTTATCCAAAAATATTACTTGAAAAGTTTATTCAACAATATTAAATTGAGGCCTCAGCCATGATACAGGCAAACTACACCAAATTAGTAAATAAATTGAAAGGCCAAATCATGAGTTGGACAGGCAAATATGTCTCCTGGTTAGGACGAATTGCGGCAACAAAAATGATACTTCTACCCAAACTCCAATATTTATTCCGTACGTTACACATCAAGCTCCCACACACTTTCCTCTGGGAAACACAGACTCTCATAAATACATTCATATGGAACAAGAAAAAATCGTTAGTGGCAGCATCCACGTTACACAGACCCTTCAGACAAGGGGGCCTGGGACTCCCACACCTAAACACGTACTATTCGGCATCACTTCTCAGCCCATTAATCACAGCATTCCATCAGGAACCCCTGCCAGAATGGCTCGTCATTGAGTCCACTTACACAGAAGGACATGATATAACTACATTGGCATGGATACCGCGCCCCCTTAGACCCAAATACAAAACTATGCTACCAACAACAAAGTTATCCTTGTCCATATGGGATACACACCAAACTAAAATGTGGCCGTCAGCGCACCCGTCGCCGGCTATGAAGCTACAGGCCCTCACAACACTCATACCCTACTTTAATGTAAAAGAGTGGACCTCCCATGGAGTAACATACCTCCACCAGTTACTCGATAAAGGCACACTGATCTCGTTTTGACGCCTACAAACCGAATACCAAATACCGCAGTCACTACTCTTCTCACACATGCAAATAAAATCATGGCTTTGCAAACACCATCCCCCAAATGCCCAGTCTGGGCAACCCAGACAATTGTCAACTACTGAACAAATGTGTCTGCAAACCAAACTGCCAACCAAACCCATGTCTCAAATGTACCACGAAATTATCCGCAAGTCATATCTCGCAAAACCCTCATTTCTCTCGCCTGGGAACTAGACTTAAATATGGAATTAACTGAAACACAGTGGCTCCGCATATTCTCAGCTAATAAAAATGTATCGCTGTGTACCTCACACGTAGAAATATCCAGGAAGCTACTATATCGATGGCACATTGTCCCAACCAAATTAAAACACATCAACACCCAATCCACAGGTAAATGCTGGAGATGCATGGACCAACCTGGTACAACATACCATATCTGGTGGTCATGCCCAAAAATTATAAAATTTTGGGCACAAATCTCCAAATTGATAAAGACCACCACAAAGGTAGTCATGCCGCCTCAACCTGCCCTATAACTACTTCAACTGTTCCCCCCAAACATAGCAAAAGCTGTTAAATATCTAGCATATCATATACTAATAGCGGCGCTACAACTGATAAGTAGGAGTTGGCTGTCGGTGCATACCCCGCAAATGTCAGCGTGCATCCAAATAATAGAACTATCCAAACAGTATGAAACCATGGCCAGAAAGACGAGGCCTGCACAAAAATTTTGGGTAGCGGCCTGGGAGATGTGGGATGCACGGGCAGTCGATTCACCCCCAAACAGTGATATACATGAGCCAACCCCTATAGCGATCAGCACATAGACAATGATAAGTAGAAACAATGAGTACTGTATACCTTGACAAACCTCAGTATCTTTAAAACTAGACTTCCAGTATCTGCATACCTCATAGTTTTCATCATAGTAAGACATATACAGTTAGGTAAAAATTGTACCACATTATTAGAATGGATGCAAAAATAACTTTACTGTATTAAAATAAGCAAGATATATATTTTTAACATAACATGTTTGCTTTTGTGCAAACCCTGCTAGTTTATCTTTTTTGTATTTATGTACCTTTAATCTTCAACTAGTCATTTATTCTCACTTTTGTTTAACATTCTCATAGCATTTCACTGTTTCTTACACTCATTAAATTTTAAAAATGTGAACTTAATAAACTTGAGTTTTTTTTTTCTTAATGTATTTATTTTTTATGCCATCATGTAAAGTACCAAATAATCAATTCCTCTGTAATTAAACATTTCTATGTACAGAATTACCTCCTTTAGTTCACAATAACTCAGGCTCAGAACGATTCTTTATTATTTATACTCAGTCTGCAGAGGATAAAGGGACACAATAAACAGCATAATCATTATAGTACATACTAAAGATTATAATCTAAAGAGTTATTTGGATGGTGTACTAATTTGTGTAAAATTATTTTTGTTCAAAACATATTCTTCTGGGTGCCAAAAATGTTAGCATTATTTGGTCAAAATTTGGACAGTGATAGGCTGAGAGCACTGGGGCAATCTCAGCCAATCACTGGAACCAAAATTAGATGAAATCAGGGTTACCAGTATATATACAGAGGAACCTGTAGGTGCCAAGAGCATACAGACTGTTTGAAAAGAATTCACACAAAGTATGCATGGTGTTCATGGGCATTATGTATCATTGGCACTACAGTGGTTATGATGTTTAGAGTGCCCCTTTAAATGTAACTTCCAAAACTAGTGGTCAATACAGAATATACTAAAATACATAGACTTGCCTTTAAATATTAGAAATCAGTCAATAATACACTTTCGGGCACCTATGACATCAGCCATTGGGAGGCATTACAGTCCGACAGAAAAATCTGAAAGAACCCTGACAGGTACTTATATTTTTCGTGTGACTTAGTGCCGTTGGACTCCTAGATTATAATTGTGCTGACAAACCCTCAGAAATGTATCACTCTCAGTTTAGACAGTACTATTTATTACATACAATAATTAGAACTGTGCAGTTTGATGGATCTGTATAAGTAAACAAGACAAATATAAAATCGGTAAACTAGTTTAAATCTTTAACATCTTTCCAATATAAATTAGAAATGTTGTTTGGAATCTTACTGAGATTGGGAGGGTGTAAAACACATGGAAAATTATTTCCTTTATATCCATTCTACCAGCTGTTCTTTAGAATATATGTTGCTATTTAATAAGTATTATCGCTCGGATATTGAGATCTTTAAATAGACGTGCATCTTTGTGAAAAGCTAGAACATTACAAAAATTACAGTTATCACTGGCGTACTTGATTTTTTTTTGCTTTTCAGAAAATCTATATTTTTTGATACATACAGCGTAGTGAATGTGCAATGAGTTCTGTGTACGACATTATATTGTTACTCCTTGCTTTCCCCAAAACTAAATGTAATGATGCCTATTTTTACTTAGTATTTCAGCTCGTACTGCAATGTTTCTCATAGTGACACCTGCATTATTTATGTACCTGTGCTATATCTAGGGCTTGTGGTATGTCTAGATTAGGTCATTATTCATATGTTTTGTTATTATGCTTATTTTCAGCCATTACAAGTTAAATATATTCACGTTACAGTATTGAGACATTGTGATTGTGATTTCCGTGAGTACTGCATACAGTATTATTTGTAGGTGTTACTGTATAGATTTCGTGTACTCTCAGAAAATGCACATTTTCTAGGTACGAGGCAATGTGTTCTTTTAAATGCCAATTTTTTTAGTTGGTAGCAGATCTCTAAACCCTTTAAGGATGACATTAGTTAACAACAGGAGTTTTAGAATGTCTGCTATGTTTATTTCATCACAGTTTTCTTTTCTGATGCCCTGCATCCTCACATATTGTGTATATACGTTGCTTTTAATTGGATAGGTATATATATATACAGGTGCTTTAGAACACACATATATATAAATATATATATGCTCTTCTTCACAGTTTAATTTAATATGGATAAAAGAAAGTTAAAAAAAAATTACAACAAATATTTTAATATTTTGTAAACTAGTTATAGAATAGTTATAGAAAATAAATACGTGTTTTTTTTAATTTGGAGTACTTCATATGTTTAGAATTGTTATCTAATTTTTTTGGCAGTTGCATGACTGTAAGTTTCAAGTTTCTAAAAAAAATGTTATGTTGGGCTTATCAGTTTAATAGCAATAGCAGAGTCGAAAATGTTACCACATACATATAATATACATTATATATAAGATATTATATATCTTTTTAAAAGTTATCTACTGGTTATTTTGACAATTGTATGCAGTATATCTTAAAGGAATACTCAAAAGCAGTTTAGCTTGCTAGAAAATGGCATTTTACAAATTAACCCTTTTTACTCCTCCCTGACTGTCAATCCTGGTACAATCCTGTCCTGTTAATTCCTGGTTGTTTATCACCTAAAAATAAGTTAATACTGTTACATATAAAAAGAAGCAAAGTATATACAATAATCGTTTACTGTTCAGTGTAAAAACACCCTTAATGAATTGCCTAGGGCAGACTAGATGGGCCGAATGGTTCTTATCTGCCGTCACATTCTATGTTTCTATGTTTCTATGTTTCTAGAGCACACATCTTTTCAATGAGCTATAGTATAATTTGCTATCCAGATAGTCACAGAAAGTCTGAGGTAGGGAAAAATATTAGAAGCAGCTATTACAAGTCATTTCTTATACCCCCAAAGAAAACATACAAAATAAATCACATGCATATTTTCTGTGGGGTATATCTACAAAATGATTTTTTTTTTTTTAATGGAGTGTTTCTTTTACACAAAGATCACCTACCGTTTTTATTATTTAAATTTAAAATTTTTTTTTTTTTAAAATGCAGTATCAATAAATCAATAAAAAAACAAATCAATAAAACATATATGATGTTTGCAATAATAATATCTGCCAGATATGTGCTATGAAAAACAGAAATGTTTTGCATCCAGCTACATCAGCTACATTCTTCGCATTGCATTTTGATACCTTTTTTTTTTTTTTCATAATTTCAAAACCAATTTCTTTGGGTTTTGGCAGGACTAGGACTGTTGTCTATACTTACAGCCAAGGCTCTATCTTACTCAAAGAACGTGGTGAGTGACAGAGAGCTTGGATTTCTGACACAACCAGTGCTCACAAATGCAGTCTTTGTCAATTAACAGATCTTGTATGTGATTTGCCCTTAGAGTTATTGCATGCATGAATGCCAGACAGAGTGAAAACTAACTGCTAGACTCTCGGAGCAGTTGATCTCTCTGTTTAAGTGATGAACAGAATGTGCAGGACTGTGTACTGCAAGTTTAAAACATAACATGTGACCCATTCCCATGGTGCTTCATGGACTTTTTCTGTTATGTGTCAGACATGCTATTCTTCCTTTAGGAGTCAACTCTCATTTTCCTTTCAAAGTAAATAAATGCTTGAGGAAAATATAACTAATTAAAAAGACAAAATTTGTTGAGGTGAAATTGGCTGTAAAGTAGAATACTTCACACAGCAGAATTCAATTTTAACTTCAAGTAGAATTTCAAGGTTTCTTAAACATTATAGCGTTAGGAATACAAATCAATAGTGTCCCTGTCCACAACGTTGTGTGCACCACCTATTTACAGCACAAAAATGTATTTAAAACATATTTTACTAACCTTTTCTTCAGCTACAAGGCTCCCTCAGTTCTGGGTAGGCCTCCTCCTCTTGCAATGTCACAGCGATGGTAGGACTTAATGCGCTTGTGCTGCCACAGGTGAATTAAAGCTTTCTCATAGCGAATTTGATGATGTTAGACATCCTCATGTAAAGTGTGAGGACATACAATGTTGTTTAATGGTATGAATTGCCATTACAGACCCAGTAGTGCCTCTAGTGGCTGTCTGGAAGGCAGCTACTAGAGATGGACCTAACCCTTCTCAGAAACTGCAATAGTATACATTGCAGGGTTAAACATACACTAGCATTGCATGTAGACAACTTCAATGGAATGTAGTGGTCTGGGTGCCTATTGTGTGCCTTAGTCAGTTCAAGTAGAATTCCATGTATCAAAAGAAAAGCAATGTTTGTACCTCAAACTGAGGTCTTTGCCAAGCATGTGAAGACCATAGTTTTGAGGTCCAAACATTGCACACAATTCCGTGACAACTTACTACTTAACCCTTGAGTGCCTGGAACATCCTTGCTGTTTCTATATTTTCACATAGAGGTTGTGCTGCTCTTAGGACAATTACCACAATCAGGGCTGGATTAACATAGGGGCTGGTGGAGCTGCAGCTCCAGGCCCATGCCCATGAAATAGACCCAGTGCTAAAATTCACATGTGAATGTAGGAAAACAAAACTTGTGTGGACAGGCTGACAATAAAATTAGTTAAGGTAAAGCTGACTTTGCGCACTATGCAAATGCTCTTGCTGCTTCAGTCTCTCTAACACTGTGGCATGTTCCCTTTCTTCTACACTCACTACATACACATTTTCTCTGTCTCAGATTGAATAACAGGAGCTTCTGTCTGCTAGTAAGAAGGTAAAGAGAGGAGTGAACAAGTGAGAGCTTAGGGACAGTCCTTGGCAGGCTGTCTGACATGCATTCATGAAAGCTTACCTTCTAATTCCTCAGATTTTTTTTTAGGCATGTTTGTCCCTTTGGGTGGTTCTGGTTATGTGATTTGTGTCAATTTTTACTGCGTCCACCGAAATCTTGCTTAAACGGACACTGCTGTTAGGGGGGTATTAATTTACTTGAAAGATGAAAGCGTACATTAGCATAGTGTATGTGTTTTCTTAAATCTATATCCTGTGAGTTTCCCTCCAGCACCTCCTCCACCAGATACATGATGATTGAGAGGTATGACAGTTTCAATGTTTTCTGTCGATGCAATTCTATAATTAGGCCCATCATAATTGTCAGCACCAGGCTCTTAGTCCGACCCTGACCATTAAAATAGTGGGTTATAGAGCAGTGTGGTTCCTGATCTTTTGGTAACAAAGTTTATCTATAGGTCACATTAATCCTGTAGCTAAAACCCATGGGGTGTAGGCACTAATCATTAAATCATATCAAGCTATGAGCAGACTTCAAAAGCTAGTTCACCAAATAACCTACCGTATATACTCGAGTATAAGTCGAGTTTTTCGGCACATTTTTTGTGCTGAAAACCCCAACTCGACTTATACTCGAGTCAATGTCTGTATTATGGCAACTTACATTGCCATAATACAGACAAGGGGGCTGGCAGTGAGCTGTAACTTACCTTTCCTGCAGCTCCTGTCAGCTCCCTTCTCCTCCACGCAAGTCCGGTCAGCTCTCTTCTCCTGCAGTGTAAATCTCGTGAGACTTACAGTGGCAGTTGACAGGGGAGCTGACCGGACCGGCGCGGAGGAGGAGGGAGCTGACAGGAGCTGCAGGAAAGGTAAGTTACAGCTCTCTGCCAGCCCCCTCCTACACAGCCCATCCACTGGACCACCAGGGAGTGAGAGCCCCCCTCCCTGCAATGTATCAAGCAGGGAGGGGGGACAAAGAAATAAATAAAAATGTAAATAATAAAATAAAATATTAATAATAAAGAAATAATAATAATAATCACACTCTGCATCACACACACACACATTCATACACACACTGCACTCATACACACACTGCATTCATTCTTTACACACACACTGCATTCATTCTATACACACACACTGCATTCATTATATACACACACACTGCATTCATTATATACACACACTGTAAATAAATATTCAATTAATATAATTTTTTTAGGATCTAATTTTATTTAGAAATGTACCAGTAGCTGCTGCATTTCCCTAGTCTTATACTCGAGTCAATAAGTTTTCCCAGTTTTTTGGGGTAAAATTAGGGGCCTCGGCTTATATTCGGGTTGGCTTATACTCTAGTATATACGGTAAGCTATATATGTTTTCCAAATGTTCACTAAATATTGGAAACCAGGTGTCAGCTCATCACATTTCACCTTTTTCATTGTTCACATTTACATTCTAACAACAATAAAAGAAAAGTTGTACATTAGTTGGTGTGGTTTATGAAATATTAAATATGGGCATATGATCGTTAAGGGCATCTACATTGTCTTACCGAATCATGCTCACAATGGTTTTCAAGTATAAGCAATATGTAACCAAGCAACTATGCTTGCTTTTTAAATATAATTTGGGGAAAAAGCATAATTTAATTAAAAATGTATGTGTTCCAGATTCTTAGTACCTAGTGCCCCTGTAAATATCCCTGCAGATTGAATCCCATGAAATTAGACATCTGCTTTTTGACAAAACACTAGGACCTGTGAAACCAGATGTAGAGTCAGAAGCACAATAAAGAATCTTCTTTTACAATAAGCAAGCAGACCTGGCTTTAAAGACCATTAATCAACTGAGCACAAATGTAAACAAAATATTTTCTTTTGAAACCATATAATAAAGATTTCAAGGAGGGAAGGAAGTCGATAGAGGAGATGAATTGGTGTGTCATGCTAGTTTACCACACATAGTGCGAATACGCTGACACTTAAAAGAAACCTTGTTAGCAGAAACAGACCTACATATTTCTGAATTTAATAAGATCATATTATACCCAACACAGCAGTATTAAACATTGATTTAAAAACACTCTATGGCACTAAAGAGCTGGCAGAAAGCATTAGAGCATTTGGAAAGCTATTCACTCCTAGAATCCATGCCTGATGAGTACAATGGATCCCATAAATATTAATTTGTTGTACGCTACCTTTTTATGCGAACAATTAAACTTGAGTTTTGATGGTGCAAACTATGATCCTGTGTTACACATAAAAGCTTTCTATTCTGATTATTAATATTTTGTTCAAAAAGCAAAGCATTTTCTGAAAATTTAAAAGAGAGCCAAGAGAGACAAAGGCACTAGTTGCACTACTATGCAGCCAACGCACGGCAAGTGATGAACCTTGATGTTACATTAACAGTTTTGTTTTACTGGTATCTGTTATTTTTTTGTATCTATATCTGACATTCTTTGGGTGTAAGTATATATGAATTTATAAATAAAATTTAGTAAGAGATGATTTTCAATGTGAGTCTGCAAATAATAAATCAATTTAAATACAAAGTATATGATTTCAACTATTCATACACATTTAAGCAGCAACCTAACTGTCCTTGCATTTGATAGTTCAAGGGCAAATTAAGGAATATTGGTTAAGAACTTCTTCATTAAATAAATAATTTGGAATAGTGTTTTGGCTGTGTTACACAGCAAGGAGACAGGATCAGTTCTTTTCTCTTTTCTCAAGTCCCCTCATATGTAAAGAGTATTAAAAGACAGAGAAAACCATACTCAGAACCACACATCAGCACAATATCATTCTCAGGACCAAACATCAGCAGAATACCATTCTTAGAACCACAAATCAGCAGAATACAATTCTCAGAACCACACATCAGCAGAATACCATTCTCAGAACCACATGTCACCAGAATATCATTTTTAGAATCACGTCAGCAGAATACCATTCTTAGAACCACACGTCAGCAGAATACCATTCTTAGAACCACACATCAGCAGAATACTATACTTAGAACCACACGTCAGCAGAATACCATTCTTAGAACCACACGTCAGCAGAATACCATTCTCATCCAATCACAACCACTGTTGCACACAAGATGTAAAAACAATGGAATGCATTGAGCGATTCTCTCTTAATATCATTTTACCTTTTCTACATGATGCTGTATGGGAATATGCCACACTCACTTAATGTTTCACTGCTCACTTCCTGGCTGCCAAACAGTCTTAATTTTTGTGGGGCAGTACTGATTTTGGTGTCCTGTTTAGCTGTCCCCATATCTAGGTACAACAGGTAACAGTTCTCGAGCACCACAGTACAAGCGGGTCATTAGAAATTATCATGTTGTGCCCTGGCACTAGAACAATGCAGAGAGCACTTCAGCCGGTGGCGGCTGGCCAGATAGGATGCCAAGCTGCCTGACATGTCTTTTCAATGAGTGCGCACACCACTTCCTGTATGGACCAGTTCCTGTATGGACCAGTTCCTGTATGGGCATCACCAGTTTCCCTCTGCCCTGCTTAGCGTCCTGATCTCATACCACCCAATATTGAGAGGTATGCTCACTTTTTCATACATGAGGTAAAGGAAGAGCAGAGTAAGACCTGACTATGTATCTCTTGATATTATTATTTGACTCTGGGCCTGCTTGCTGCTTACTTATTATTATTATTATTATTTTATTATTTATATAGCGCCAACAAATTATGTAGCGCTGTACAATGGGTGGACTAATAGACACATAATTGAGATCAGACCACTGGACGTACAGGAACAGAGGGGGTTGAGGGCCCTGCTAGATGAGCTTACATGCTAGAGGGAGTGGTATAGTGACACAAAGGGTTAAAGTAGGGGAATTAAATAGTTTGTTAGAGAAGGGTTTATTGAGTGCTTGGTAGGTCATTTTTGACAGTTGCAGAAAAGGAGTCATGGGGTGGGGGATGAGAAACCTGCTGACAGTTTAATTGATACGCTTTAATGAAGTGAGTTTTCAAAGAATTTTTGAAGGAGTGGAGGCTGGGTGAAAGTCTGATTGAGGAGGGAAGGGAGTTCCACAGAATAGGTGCAGCCCTGGAGAAGTCTTCAAGGCGAGCATTAGAGGTGGGGATCTGGGCAGACGATAGGCGTAGGTCTTGGGCTGAGCGCAGGGGTCTCGACGGGACATACTTGTGTATGAGGGAGGATAGGTATGTTGGAGCAGCATTATGTAGGGATTTGTAAGCAAGCGCCAGAATTTTGAATTGGGGCCTATATCTAACTGGAAGCCAATGCGGGGACTGACAGAGCGTGGAGGCGTGGGAGGTGCGACCGGACAGAAAAATAAGCCTCGAAGCCGCATTCATTATAGATTGCAGCGGTTCAAGCTGGGAACATGTAAGACCGGTGAGAAGGGGATTGCAATAGTCAAGGCGAGAGAGAACAACAGCATGAACCAGTACTTTAGCTGCGTCCGATCTTAGATATGGGCGGATTTATCCATTATGCCTAACTATGTTAGTGTCTGGTAAGCACTAATTAAGGGATTTAATTAGTGAGCAATTCCGTCTTGAATTGGTAACTAAATCAGTGAATTTTTTTTTTTTTGAATTTGTCAGTTTGGCTTTAACTAAATATGGATTATTTTATTAAAACCTTAAGTATATACAATGACAATTTTCTGCTGCAAATTCATCCTTAAGTAAGAACACATTCAAAAAATATTTTAAAACATGAAAAGGGCATTCTAGAAGGGAATTTGATATAAATTATAATTTGTAGGATTATTCACACCAAATAGTAGGAAACTAAAGTGCAAATCTCAAAATATAGGATTAATTTACTGATGTGCAAAATTGGTTATTTTAATATTCAAACTCAATTTGCTACAATTCAGAGTTCTGTAAATAACCTTATGATAAGTATATAGACTAACTGTTTTTTTAACGTAAAATGTATTTATGATAGATTTTGTGTATATTTAGAGTTATTAAATAGACCCTACTCCAGTCCCAATTCCTGTGCCCTATCCTGCTGTTTCAATTTTGTTCCCTGGTATTCTGCATCCCTGGATACCAGGGAGCTGTCCTTGGCAGCACAGTGCAAGCACATCATTAGACGTTTTTCATGCTATACAGTGGGCTTTAGCATCTTGCATAGAGTGCTTCATCAGTAATCTTTGCATGGTCCTGGATGTTGAGGGATGGCCAGACAAGCTGTCAGTCAGCCTGATGTAATGGCACCAGGCTGGCACGCCCCTTCAGTGCCCATAATGGGCATGACCAGTGATGTGAGTAAGCCATTACAGTAAGGCGCTGGATTTTGTCTTGCTATATGAGAAACTACAATCAAGATTTTAGTAATGTAGATATGAGTCCTGTTCTAAAGGAAAGGAATAATAAACCACTGGTTATGTTCAAAATGTTTTAAAGAATATGTAGGACAGTAAGTCAATGAGTAAATAAGGCATTGCAGCAGGCTAGATGGGAAGCTGTTAATGCTTATAGAAGAGTTTTTGTTTAGCAATCCGAAGTTAGTGGGGCATTTCCTTTTCAATCAAAACTAAAGCCATAAATCTCCTTATGGTTTGCAAGGAAAATTATACATACAGATGAAAATCAAGAAGTAAGTCTATGGTACTGATATTTCAAAGGAACACATACAGGTGGAATTAGAAGAAGAAATATGAAGAGTATGGACAACCTATGAGAGAAGGAGATGGTTAGCCACATCAGTAGACAAGATAAATTAGAAGTGTCCCATGTGGAAATCATTTCTTACTTTTGTAGCATTAAAAACAGACTGCATAGGTTCAGGATGTTATGAGTATTAATGAAAGTAACATGACTTCCTCCAGTAATCTAGACATTCTAGAAGATTGGAGTCCAGGAGCGATGTAAGGAGGTAATTTGAGAGTGAGATAGTGTATAATGAGCTATTCTTGGCGTTGTGAAATTTCACTGAATATTTATAACATGTAAGCAAAGACAAAGAAACAAAGAACTTTCACAGTTACAATTAATTTAAACATACTGTGTCTGATTGGGGATTAATTTAGATTTTTTTATTTTGCGGAGATTCTTATATGCATTTTAAATGATTGCTTTGCTCTTCTTAGATTATGTATATTTACTTGACTCGGTCCTCCTTTCCATAAATGTTTGTAAATTATATTATTTAAACTTCATTAAATATGCAGTTAGAAGTAACTTACAGCCTGAGATAAATTTCAAATCAGAGGTACGGCTCAGGGTAATTACTTGCTTAGTTGACTTACTGGCCCCTAGGTAGCACTTGTGTATTACATCTGCATATTAGTAAACACTAACCTTGTAATTGTAATAATAACTTATGAATCAGCTAATTTATGAATTAGATAGAGGAAAACAAGACTACTTAATTGTTTGCTATTGCAGTTTAATTTTCAAGAATGCATATGCTGTAATCTATAAGGGGATTTGAGATCTGAGTTTGTCTCTGTATACCAAAATGTTACGGTAATTCCTGAAATGATCTAAAACTTTGCTTTAGAGAGTATTTGCTACAGAATTTGAATGTAAAGTCTTAGATAAACTCATAGTGTACTAATTTAATTTCACAGTTATTTTACCTATAAAATAGGGTAGCAAATCATTTTTATTTTTATCATCTTTCACCAAATGTAATTAACTATGTGAATTTTATTTGGTCTGGTTCATTTTCTTTTCAACAAACTTTTCATAAAAAAATCCATAACAAAACTATTTCAAAACACTGGTTCATTTTCTTTTATTGCAATTTCACTTTCCTTCCTCTATGGAAAAAAATGACTGTCTGTTACGTGCTGTTACAATTATATACTTGTGTCTCTCCAATCAAATTCACATTTTACTTTTGGGTTTGATCTCTCTTTTTGGTAGCGTTATAAATTATCTTTACAAATTATGTATTCCACTTCATGATTTAAGGATAACTAAAACTCAGGACATTTGAATTTCAGACATAATTTTCCTTAAGCTTAAACCTCCAAAACTATTTTCTATTATTTATCCTAATGTAAATTACGTAATTGTCATGGGGAAAAAGCAGATGCCTGTATTCTTTTTTCTGTAGATAAGTAATACATATAATGTAGGACTTTATCTGCGATTTGCAAGGTTGACAGTTTATCTTTTCTAGTACTCTAAGTAGCACTAACCATAAAAATATGAAATGTGTACTAACCCAATATGTTTCTTCATTCTACTCTTTCTGACATTCAAAAATTACTACAATATTGCCTCATCTAATGGCTACACAATAACAGCCATTTTTGCAATGACAGTTTTGACTTGACTTCGTTTCAGAATGATTATCTTTTACTCTTAAACAAAAATTTAAGGAAAACATCACTGGGCAATTGACCACCCACTCACCTCTTCCACCCTGAGAAGAACAAAGTTTTCCTACACACCCAGTCTATTGTGTCATTGACCATTCTTCACTTAAAGGAAAACAAAAATACTTTCCCCCAAAATACTTTTTTTTGGCAGCAGCATTTAGAACAAAGGTGATTTTTCAAAAAATGAAATGGTAAGTGGGTCACCAATTTCCCCCTCAGTTTTTCATTTCATGTTTTGAAATACCCCCTGTTTTTAAATTATGATGGTGATATTGATGTTCATGGTAGTAATTATGGTGATGATGATGGTAGCATTGACAGTGGGTGAGCTACTTGTGCCTGTTCTAGCAGGTGCAGCTGATGTCTCAACTGTCTCTGTTGGATAAGACAATTCTATAGTAGTGTTACAAATTGCTATTTGTAACTGGCCCTTTAAATGTGAAATTGCCCTGCTTCTCCGGTTTGTGGAGAAGCATGTTTGCCAGCCTCCTGCCTCATGACTATGGCCCCTGGAAGATTGTGCCCCTGAAAATGTATTAACTTTTATTGGGTGTGTATGGCCCTTTAAGAACCGTCTGGGGACATATTGTGACTTTGCTGAACAATGCCCCTTTAAGACTATGTCCCCAGACCTGTAAAATAACTTGCCCCTGGCTCTCTCCCACTTGGTTCAGTAAATAGGGCTTACTGAACCAAGTACCACACAGGCGGACCACCCAGAAGTTAAAGTGTGCAGGCAATTTACCTCCCAGGCTGTGAGGTTACTGCAGGTTAATTGCCGAGCGCTGGGTGGCCGCCATTCGGCAGCCGAACACATGGCGGCGGCCATTTTAGTCATTCGAATGCGGTCAGCGGTGTATGCTAAAGATTCTGTGGAACCAAAATCGGCTACACATTTTGCCGAACACCGCTGACCCTTACCTTTCCCATACTGAACTTGCAGCTCCAGAGACTAAGTCCCGTTCGAAATGGGACTTAGTCGTTTTTCGGCATGAAATTGACCGGCCGCACAGCCCAAATCTATGGAACTGTTTTGGGCAGGAAATTGTGCTTGCGGTCGGTCATAAAGGACTTCCAGCTAACTTTTGATCCACTGGAGGGATTTGGCTGATTTTTGGAAGTGTTTATGTTTGATGTATGCTGAGTCTGAATATGCAACTTTTATTGAAATTGAATGTATGGTTTTAAAGTTACAGTGTGTGTGTAAAAACTGTATTTTTATTGTGTGTAATAATTGGTTTAACTGTTTATCTGAGGGGAGGGAATGTGTGGGTTGCACCAGATGTGTGATTGGTGATTTTATGCCTCCCCCTGGGAGTGTCCTATTTGCATGTAACCTCAATAAAAGCCAGGCTGGGTGTTCCAGCATCTCAGACCTCTTCTGACCCTCAATACGTAGCCTTGTCTCGTTATTGGAGGGAACTGCTATATCACACTGGGGATTGCTATGCTCTGCATATTCCCCTGAGCTCTTAATCACTTAGCTCTTTTAAGAGCTTGTTCCTGTTACGCTCTCCTGGAGGAGAGGTCTTCCCCACACGGTCCTGGAGGACAGAAGCCGATCCAGGGTGGAAGGAAGACGGCGTGGCTCCAGTTAAGCTACGGCGGTTGTGGAGCCTGCGGTGGTTGTGGTGTCCAGTGCGGTGCTTGTGGTCCTCGGCGCAAGCTAGGAAGCATCCATCAACGGAGGGTACTCGGTCGGAGTACACGGAGCTCCGTTACAAGTAGGTACAGTCAAATGGACTTAAAGGTACTGAACAAGATGCAGTAACCAAGTGCATACTAGTTGTCGTAGAAAATACTAGGCTGCAGTCTGTCCTATCCTTCTAATTGGTTTCATCACCTCTAAGACCTCCAAGACCAGACATTGGGAACACTACTTTTTTCTAAACTTTCTCTAAAGTGTGGCTCTGATGACCCCAACAAAGTAGACTCTGCTTCAGTAACTGGTTGCTTCTTGGGGGAGCTCCAAGGAGGTATAAAGCTAGCAGTGGTAGAAGGAGCTTAATTGCCAGCATGAAATAGATGAAAATAAAACAATTACATCAGGGTGTTGAATTGAACATAAAGGACATGCTGCTAAATCCCACTATCCTGAGGCTGAATAATGTTTATAGTGCTGGTGGCAGAGGGGGTAGTGAAGACGGCTGTGGCGTAGGTGTCAGCAGTCTTCATGACCAAGGAAGAGGTGTTCAGACTCTCTGAGGCCATAGCAATACTTCTGATGGTTGGTTATGGAACACAATCCCTACCCTCCCTCAATTTAATCTTGGGATTAGTACATTACATTGATGATGATGGGTTTGCTTTTCATAGTACAATACATTTGGTATATGAATGATTGTGTATTTTATAAACTAAAACTATTTTACTCAGCAAATAAGGTTAACAATGTAGTGGTATGTATATTCACTTATCCAAAGCTCAACAACCACTCCACTGATACCCTATATCGTTACTTCAGCCAAGAAGAGAGAACCTTGGCAAGCCTGTTGCTGCTCTACTGTTCCAGAAATGAATTCTCTTTAGTGTTATCCACAGCAAAAATAGATGTTTATGTTGCAATGTGGGTTGGTGCTTGGTGGATTTATTACTGTAATGGTATTGTTATTGACTTTAACAAACAGCACAATGCACACAGCGCACAAGGCACTGCATGCTGCTAGCAATAACTTTAACCACCAGTGTCGCACTAGGATAATTGAAGCAGGCTATTGTGGCAGAAGCTTGGCAAGAAACATTTTTTGCTGTGTATTGAACAACGCACTCCCCAAAAGGATTTTCTTTTTACAAGCACTTACAAATAAAAACCTTCAACAACTGTAGTTTTTTCTAGCCTCACATTGGGATCAATGACAGAATGGAAATCTCCTATCACTCAAATTTGTTTAAAGCGCAACTGACAGATAGTAACTATACTGCTAGCTAGATAGATACAACAGTACCTTAAACCTAGTCTAACACTAGGATCTATGACGTAATTGTAATCTCCTATCTCCCATTCAAATGTGATTCATGCCACTGACAAATAGTAGGTATACTGCTAGCTAGGTACACTGATGATCCAGAATATTAAACCCACTGACAGGGGAATTTAATAACATTAATTCCATCATTACAATGACACTTGCCAAGGGGTGGAATATATTAGGCAGCACGTGACCAGTCAGTTCTTGAATTTCATGTGTTGGAAACAGACAAAATGGGCAAACAAAGAGATATGACTGACTTTGACAAAGGCCAAATAGTGATGGCTAGATGACTGGGTCAGTGCATCTCCAAAATGGCAAGTCTTGTAGGGTGTTCCCAGTTGTCATGATCTTGAGCAGGTTAGATATGGGATTTTGGCCAGAGTTAACATCAGGATCTTTATTTGTGAGTTGGGACATATTAAAATAACTGGAAATCCTATAAATGAAATTATAGGACACAGAGAAAGAACAGAAATAAAGGGGTTTAGGCAATATGCCCCAAATAGGTTATAAACAGGATGTATGTAAATAATAGGAAAACCTAAAGATAAAAGTATATGTTGAAATAGAAGGACAAGTAAAACAGAACAGAACAGAACAATAAGGTTTCGGATTACAGAAAAAGAACAACTTTAGTGAACCAGCCCCCTGGTGGAAGGAATACTGATCAAGTAGGAAAATAACACCTGGCAATATTACTTTGTAGCAAAGTCCATATTGGTGTTATGCAGGTTGGTATAATACAGATAGTTGTGGAGATCAGGGTGGTATAAATAAGGCTGGCAAGATAAAGCAGAGTAGTTGCATAGTTCAAGCTGGTATTGAGCAGGTTTGGAAATAAAGCAGGATTGAAGAGTGGTTCAAGGTGGTATGGAGCTGGTTGGTATCAAAAGGTTGATAATATTGATCAGGTTGGTTTTCAAATAGAAAAGTAGCAAGAAGGTAAGTCCATAGGAATGATTACAGGAGCCAGGAGCAGAAGTCTTTCTGTATGACCATCAATTTCCTTGTAAAGGTCCTATTGTGAGCAGGGTGTAGTCTTTTGTAGGAATTGTAATTAATCCAGACAGGTGAGAATGATGAAGGTAAGTTTTAGAAATAGAGGCAAGGGAGGCAAATAGTGGTAAAACATAGTCAGCACAGGAACTTTGCTTTAAAGAAACAGAATAAACTAAACATAATTCTTGGTTGTCAGGATAGGATCCTGACACAATAGGATCCTGACACCAGTAAACAGTGGTTAGTAGCTACCAAAGGTGGTACAAGAAAAGACAACTGGTGAATCAGCTTCATGGTCATGGGTGCCAAAGGCACATTGATGCACATTGGGAGCATGGGCTATCCAGTCTGACCCCACAGAAGAGCTACTGTAGCTAAAATTGATTCAAGAAAACCTCAATGCTGGCCAAGATAGAAATGTGTCAGAATACACAATGCATTGCAGTTCAGGGCTGTATTTGGCTGCATAGCCACAGACTGGTCAGAGTGCCCATGGTGGCCCATGTCCACCACCAAAAGTGCCTTGAGCATCAGAACTAGACCATGAAGCAGTGGAAGAAGTTTGCCTGGTCTCATGAATCATGTTTACTTTTATATCAGGTAGATGTTTTGCTGGGAAACCTTGGGTACTTGGGTACTGACATTCATGGGGATATTACATTGACATATACCACCTACCTAGAGATTATTACAGACCATGCACACCATGTCATAGCAGTTGTGTTCCCTGAACGCAGTTGCCTCTTTCAGCATTGTAATTCACCCTGCCACATTGCAAAATGTGTTCAGGAATGCTTTGAGGAACACAGCAAAGAGTTCCAGGTGTTGCCTTGGACTCCAAATTCTTCAGATCTCAATCTGATTGAGCATCTATGGGATGTGCTAGAACAAGAAATTCAAACCTTACAACTTGCAGGACTTAAATAATCTGCTGATAATGTATTGGTGGCAGATACCACAGGACACATTCATCATGACGTGGACCTATACAATATAAGGCAGGTGGCTTTATTATTGTGACTGATTAGTATAGGTACAATAGTAAGCTAAATATAGTTTTATACTGGTATAAGTGACACAGGCTATCTTCCACACAGTAATAAACACAATATCACTTCTGGTCTGTCTCCTTTAATAGATGTGGGTCAAAGTGTCTGGAAAAATCATGCTTGAAAGTGCAGATTAATTTACTTCCTCTTTTGGTGAATTGTCAGTTGATCTATAAATAAAAATAACATTTACTGTCTGTCCTCGAACCAGCAATCACATTTTGTTTTCAACCTCTTGACTGGATAGAAGATACAGCACTCATGATTTGGCAGACCTCTTACTATGCTGCTTATTTGCCACCACTAAAAAAAACAAATAACAGCTTATTTTCCATCCCGTCACCCGTTTTTCTGGTACCAGGAACAGTGCTCTGTATCATGAATCAAAATAAACTTTGTTCTTGTTCTGGACAAGTGGCAGTTCAGAAATCCAAATTTCACTTGATCCCCCAATTGGCCCAAAATATAGCTCGAAATGAAATGAATCTCAAAGTCTAATTTAAATATTACTTTCCAAGATAACCAAAAAATACAAATTCTTCTTTCTTTCTTTTTTTTTTTGCAAACTGCTTGGTAGTTACGTGGTTAAGAACCGCAAAGAAAAAAAACAACAATATGTATGGATTCAAAAGCCAGTCGATTAACCCCTCAAGGACCAAACTTCTGGAATAAAAGGGAATCATGACATGTCACACATGTCATGTGTCCTTAAGGTGTTAAAGGTTCTATTTTTTCAAATATCAAAATGAGCGCTGGAAAATAAAGCAACAGTACTAAATATTTAAGTAGATTAATTTAATCCAAGGTGGATTTCACGTGCAAATACAAATTTAATGTAAATTATCTACATGAGGCTTATTACTATGTAATGCATCTAGTTTGAAATATAGGTTCAATGTTATACCAACTTTATACCAAGATATATTTATGACTTAATAGTGGACAAATTACAGTTGCACTTGATGCCCATTTAGGGATTAATTAAAATCCTCGTGATTTGTTTTGTTAAAAAAACATTGCATCTGCTTTCTTAATATTTTAATAACCACTCCAGGCTGGAGTTAACCCTTTTTTTTTCAAATTCAAAATATAAATGAGACATGTGGAAGATAAATTCAGAATATTATAAAAAAAAACAAAAAAGAGTCTTGCCTGATGTTCTAAATTTAGTCACCCAAGCACTGAACTTTCATTAGACCTGCATTAACCCAAGTAGTCCCATCATTATCTAGATAGACACTGAGATGGATAGTGTCCCTTTAATTAACAAGAAATAGAAAGTATAGATAACTAAAGAAACAGAAAATGATGCTTTATAGTGATGCTAAATTCAAAGCAGCAAGGTAATATTAGATATAATAAGTTCAGGTATGTTTTTTTCACAAATGCATATAAACATTTTAAATTCATCTTCTTTCATGTATGATGAGCTTGCATTACCATTCTAGCTTTCTTGTAAAGAAGAATAATCATGATAACAACATTAAAGTAGTCTTCTACGTTGCTGCTATAAACTCTATTGCAATTTGGGAAGCAGGCTTGTTACTGGTCATTATCCCTAAAAACAGCTAGAAATCTTGCAGTAAGTGTGACATAGACCACACATCTGAAATGCAATGTGCAATAGTGAACTTCATGTACAAGTCATATAATAAAATGTGTTTTCATGGTCCAAATCTGTGGTCACCAGAATACCAGAATACAGTTTTGAAATCATGCATTTTCAAAAAATATATATTTTGTTTGTTTTGCTTTTTGTTGTTTTTGTTGTTATTATTATTATTATAAATAGATTATTAATAAGTGCTTATCAACATAGAATCAAGAAATACTGAGCTGAATACAAACTGAACCTACAACGCGTCTGTTTGAAGAAATAGAGTTGGTGCATTTACCAACTTAGATGTCTCACCAACTGTATGTTTGACTTTACAGAATTTACTTTCAAGTTTAACCCCTTAAGGACAGAGCTTCAGAAGCTTGTCTTTCACTTAATGACAACGGCATTTTTTGCATTTTTTGCTATTTGCGTTCAACTGCAATTTGCATTTTACTAATTTATTGCACCGACACATATTATATACCGTTTTTTAAAGGACAGAAAGGGCTTTAATTTGATGTAACACATATATATATATAAATGCTTATTTATTATAAAAAAAATACAGAAATATGCAAAAAAAATAATTTTTGTGTGATTTTTTTTACAGTTTTTGCAATAATAATGTGTACATAATTAGTGCAGGTTAAGGAAAGTAATTAAAAATAAATTCATTTAGTTGTTCTGAATTACAGAATATATAATGTGTCTGGGATTTTAAGTTTTTTTTGGTAGTTACAGGTCACAAAGCACAAGGAGTAAAATAAACTTTTTATGTGGAGCGATTTTAGAATTTGGTATGTTTGTCTTGTAAGCCTAATAGCCATAAAAGAAAACAAAATTGCCACACAAAAGTATATATTTATATAAAGTAGACACCACAGGCTATTTACCTAAGGTTGTTTTGACACTTTCTACGTAGCCATTTTACCGCCAACCTCTGCTAAATATTGGAGTAAAATTGTGTTTTTTGGTGGTTTTCGCACACAAACTTATAACAAAGAACTTCTCATGTGTATTTTGTAAAGTTGGTGTGTGCTATTCCTGTACAAAGTTTTATTATGTGTTCATTTACTTCTGCTGAGTACAACGGTACCCCCATTGTATGTCTTTGGCCCTATTTTGTGAAGCTACAGTGCCATATAGGAGACCTGTCCTTTTCAGTATTCACAGTAGAATTTTGAGAGACGGATTTAATGAGCCTATGCTTCCATTTGGGGTATTATAGTAGTTTGACTGTTCAAAAAAAAACCACAAAGGCCTACCATTTGTAAAAGTAGACACTCCAGGGTATCTCATAAGGTGCATATTGTGCCTTAACATGCCCCCATTTTTTTACCATTACATGCCAAAGTATGTGGTAAAAAATAATTTTGTGCATATTTTACATACGGATTGCATTTTTGCTGGGCATTTTGTATATTTCATGTGTGCCACTAAGTTCAAACCCCCCAAATTATGCTCAGCTAAGTCTTCCGAGTAAAAGGACACCCCCATTGTATGTCTATGGCACTATTTCGTGAAGCTACAGTGCCATACAGGAGACCTGTCCTTTTCAGTATTCACAGTAGAATTTTGAGAGACGGATTTAATGAGCCTATGCTTCCATTTGGGGTATTATAACAGTTTGACTGTTCAAAACACCCCACAAAGGCCTACCATTTGTAAAAGAAGACACGCCAGGGTAACTCATAAGGTGCATATTGTGCCTTAACATGCCCCCATTTTTTTACCATTACATGCCAAAGTATGTGGTAAAAAATAATTTTGTGCATTTTTTACATACGGATTGCATTTTTGCTGGGCATTTTGTATATTTCATGTGTGCCACTAAGTTCAAACCCCCCAAATTATGCTCAGCTAAGTCTTCTGAGTAAAAGGACACCCCCATTGTATGTCTATGGCACTATTTTGTGAAGCTACAGTGCCATATAGGAAACCAAGCCATATCAGTTTTGACCGAACTTTGAATTTTGACGCCGGGCCTATGTGCAATTTCCAAGCATCTTTGCAGGTTTTAAATTCAAACTACCCCACAAAGGCCTACCATTTCTTAAAGTAGACACCCCAGGGTATTTCAAAAGGCATATTTTGAACCTTAGCGTGGGATCATTTTTCCGCTAGCGTGTACCAGGTGTAGCGGTTATAAGCGTTTTTTTCTGCCTTTTTGACACACAAAGTGAGTTTGCACAGTATATTTTGCCAACCATATGTGTACTACCACTGTATAATACTTCATATTTTGCTCAGCTTTGTCTGCTGAGTACAAAAATACCCCCGTATGTACCTTTGCCAGGTATATGTGGACATCGGAGGGGCACATTTGGAACACAGCCATTCCATTTTTTTTCAAATTTTGAATTTTTACGCTGTGCCCATGTCCCATTTTAGAGTATTTTACCAGGCTATATAATCCAAATACCCCATAAAGCCATACCATTTCTTAAAGAAGACATCCCAGGGTATTTCAAAAGGCATATTTTGAACCTTAGCGTGGGATCATTTTTCCGCTAGCTTGTACCAAGTGTAGTGGTAATAAGCGTTTTTTCTGCCTTTTTGGCACACAAAGTGAGTTTGCACAGTATATTTTGCAAACCTTATGTGTACTACCACTGTATAATACTTCATATGTTGCTCAGCTATGTCTGCTGAGTACAAAAATACCCCCGTATGTACCTTTGCCAGGTATATGTGGACATCGGAGGGGCACATTTGGGACACAGCCATTCAATTTTTTTTCAAATTTTGAATTTTTACGCTGTGCCCATGTCCCATTTTAGAGTATTTTACCAGGCTATATAAACCAAATACCCCATAAAGCCATACCATTTCTTAACCCCTTAAATCCGGAGGACGTAATATTACGCCCTGCAGGAACCGTCTCTAAACGCCGGCGGGCGTAATATTACGTCCTCGCCATAATGGCCGCCCACGTGGCCGGCGCTAATCGCCCGCTGCAGATCACGGTCGGGGGGGATGCCTGGCCCCCCAGGCAACCCCCCCTGTGGCCGGTGACCGCGATCTGCAGTCTCTGATCGCAGTGACAGGCTGTCACTGCGACCAGTATTCAGCATGTGTCAGCCGATTTCAAATCGGCTGACACATGCGGCCGGCGGCTTTCCCCTTCTGCAGATCGCGGTCGGGGGACTTACCTGGCCCCCCAGGCAGTCCCCCTGGGGTCAGTGACAGTGATCTGCTAAGTCTGAGATCGCAGTGACAGGCTGTCACTGCGATCTCAGAGCTCTCTGATCGCAGTGACAGCCTGTCACTGCGATCAGTGTTACATGTGTCAGCCTATTGGCTGACACATGTAACTGGCACAGTGATCCCCCTGCAGATTGGAAGGGGGGAGTGCTTGTACCACCCAGGCACTCCCCCCTGTGGTCAATTACCCAATCTGCAGGAGGTGATCACAGTGACAGGCAGTCACTGTGATCACTGATCCTGTGTGTCAGCCAGTGATGTGAAATCACTGGCTGACACTGTCATTGCCCCCTGTCCTGTAATAAAAATAAAATATTAGTTAAAAAAAGAAATAAAAAAAATTACAGTTACAAATAAAATATACTTAGATATATATATACACATACACACACACACACACACACACAACGTGTATTTAAATATTAATATATATATATATATATATATATATATATTAATATCAAAATACACGTAGACTGATACTGATTAAATATATATATAATTATTGTTTTATATATATATTTATATATAATATAAAAAAATATATATGTAAATACGTAAAAAAATTAAATTTAAAAAATATTTAAAAATAAATAATTAAAAAATATATAGATGTGTTATTTCGTTCTAACTGTATTGTGATATTAATATATATATTTATATCAAAATACACGTAGAACAAAATAATATATATATCTATATACATCTATATACATAAATATATACGTATATATCACTATATATATATATATACCTATATATAAATAAAAATATTTAAAAAAAATTATATATATATATATATATATATACACATATGTATATATATACATATATTAATTCTACACATATATTTATGTAATAATTTTACATAATTAGGTATCCTAATTAATTACAATTAGCGGGACCTGCCTGACAACCCATGCCGAAAGTATAGGGAATTTAATTTGCTAGCACTATATTTAACCCTATAACTTTCCAAGACACCATAAAACCTGTACATGGGGGGTACTGTTTTACTCGGGAGACTTTGCTGAACACAGATATTAGTGTTTCAAAACATTAAAATGTATTACAACGATGATATCGCCAGTAAAAGTGACGTTTTCTGCATTTTTCACGCACAAACAGCACTTACACGGACGGTATTATTGCTGCAATACTTTTTACTGTTTTGAAATACAAATATTTGTGTTGAGCGAAGTCTCCCGAGTACAACAGTACCCCACATGTACAGGTTTTATGGTGTTTTCAAAAGTTAAAGCGTCAAATATAAGGCTTGTGTTTCATTTTTTTCACATTAAAATTCACCAGATTGCTTACGTTGCCTTTGTGACCCTATGGTAGCCCAAGAATGAAAATTACCCCTATGATGGCATACCATTTGCAATAGTAGACAACCCAAGGTATTGCAAATGGGGTTTGTCCAGACATTTTTAGTAGCCACTTAGTCACAAACACTGGCCAAAATTGGCGTTTTTTGCATTTTTCACACACAAACAAATACTAACGCTAACTTTGGCCAGTGTTTGTGACCAAATGGCTACTAAAAAAGACTGGACATACCCCATTTGCAATACCTTGGGTTGTCTACTATTGCAAATGGTATGCCATTATGGGTGTAAATTTAATTCCTGGGCTACTATACAGTCTCAAAGGCAACGTAACCAATCTGGCGAATTTCAATTTCAAATGTAACGTGCTATATTTGACCCTGTAACTTCCCAAATGTCAGGATCGGGACAGGGATCCAACACGCAGAGTACGAACAGGAGAGATGTACGTATACCGGACCTTAGAATGGCCGGACTAACGTAAGGAGAAAGCAGAGAATAGTCAGAGACAAGCCGGGGTCGAGGGAACGAGAGAACAGGTAAGCGAGAGACAAGCCGAGGTCAAAGGACACGATGGTAAACAGGAACGATAGTACAAGCCGAGTCAAAACCAAATAGAACAATAGACATAAGAGCACTGAGGAACCAGACAAGCTAGAACCACGACAGGGCAATGAACCATTACACACATCCCTCTTTTATACCCTGGTTCTTTAATTGATGACTCTGCCCTTGCCGAGCCCTGATTCGTTGTTCCGAACTAGATTGACAGGTCGGGATGTGATTGCCGTCATGACGTCGGCTCCTGAGCGTCGTGTCATAAAAGGAAGCGGGGCTATCGCGGCCGGCGTGGGAATGACTATGAGAGCTGTGAGGATTGGATGAATCAGCCCCCCTGAGAGAACGGCCGTCGGGGAGTCTAACCTCCTCCGAGGTAGAGACTTCAGGTACCCTGACACCAAAACACCATAAAACCTGTACATAGGGGGTACTGTTTTACACGTGAGACATCGCTGAATACAAATATGTGTATTGTATTGCAGTAAAAGCAAACAGTATTTTGACATCCACAGTTAAAATGTCACATAGAACTAAAAAAAATTAAAAAATTATTTTTTTCTCCCATTTTTTTATATTAAATTATGTTCAATACCTAAATATTTGATGTTAAATGAAATCCCTGTTTCCCCTGAATAAAATGATATGTAATAAGGGGGGGGTGCATTTAATATGAAAGAGGTGAATTACGGTTGGACAGACATATAGCACAAATGCCAGGTTTTGTTTACGTTTTGTTCTGTTCACAACTTGTACATTTGGCTGCGGTGTTAAGGGGTTAAAGAAGACATCCCAGGGTATTTCAAAAGGCATATTTTGAACCTTAGCGTGGGATCATTTTTCCGCTAGCTTGTACCAGGTGTAGTGGTAATGAGCGTTATTAAATGTCTTTTTTTACTTTTTAAACATTTTTTTACTTTTTAAAACTATTTTTTAAACTTTTGTTTTGATTATTCATTTTTTTAAAGTTTCCTAAACTTTCGTAAAACTTTTTTTTACAGATTTAACATTTTTCTAAGCTTTTTTTTTTACGTTAACCCCTAACTAGCAGTAAGCAGCACTAACAGTAAATTCCCCATAACTCCCACCCACCCCAGCTAGCAAAATATTTAATTATACAATATTTAAATTAGTTAATTAAATACATTTAACCCCTGAGGGTTAAAAAATAAATAAAAGTTAATCGTCAGGGGTTAAAAAAAAAAATTAGAACAGTATAATACTGTGATCTGTATTTTGCTCACTGTAGGCAGTGATCGACTGGCAGGGAAGGGGTTAATTTTTATTTGGACTGGGTAAAGGGTTTATTTTTTTTAATTTTTTACTTAAATGTTATTAAAACTTTTTTTTAACTTAATTTTTTAACTTTTTAAAGCTTATTTTTAAACTTTTTTTAACGTTAACCCCTAGTTAGCGTAATACTAAATCCCCCAATTCCCCACTAACTTCCACCCTCCCCAGCTAGCTAAATTTATAATTTTAAAATATTTAAATTAATTAATAAAATAAATTGAACCCCTGAGGGTTAAAAAAAAAAAGAATTAACCCTCAGGGGTTAAAAAAAAAAATCAGATCTTAGTAAAATGTAATCCCTGCCAATTGATCACTGTAGTCAGTGATCAATTGGCAGGGAAGGGGTTATTTTTTTATTAAAATGGGTAAAGGGGGGTGGGATTTTGATTTTACTATTTTTTTTTTCCACCAGGGGGCAGGATCACTGAAGATCCGTCCCCCTGCACTTCACACAGAACCAGGAAGTGCAGGGAGGCGGAGGTGAGTATAGAGAGCACATGTGCCCGCTCAGACATGCTGTCAGAGCGGGCACATGTACTCTGACAGCCCGATCCGGTGCTCCCGGTCTGCCTCTAATGCAGAGGCAGACCGGAGCACCATTAACCCCACGATCGCCGCGATTGCGGCGATCTGGGGTTAATTTTAACGGGTGACGGACGAGGTCCGTCACTCGTCATTAACGCATTCCCCTGAGTGACGGACCTCGTCCGTCACTCGTCGTTAAGGGGTTAAAACAAATAAGGTCTCAATGCATTCATCCTTACAAATACTCATTAAATAAATATCCATGGTTGCCTAGGAGGCTGAAGAATGATCTATACAATCGTCAACTACACTATGGTATCTTAAATACAATCTTAGTAATTAAAATCTGTTAGTATAAATGGTTATGCAAGCTAGCAAATAGGAACTTAAAAAAAAAAAAAAAAAGAAAAAAATCAAATATGCATTTCATTTCACCCCAGGCACATATCATCATGCTAGGGTTGTTAACATGCAGTATTTAATTAGTATAGGTTAAATATGCGACTCTACAATGCCCAGAAGTATGTAGGCACTCTATAAATAAAATACAGAAAGAACACTATTGTGTAGCTCGGTGGGATATATTGAAGTTTTAAAAATGATTGTGATATAATAATAATAATGATGGTAATAAAGTGACAGCTTTCTTTTAGATAATGGAGGATAAATGGGATGTTATGTTCGGAAGCAGATTTGTGGCAATTGCAAAGAGGTGATTTTTTTTTTTTTTTATTTTTTTTTTTTTTAAGGGTCAGTATAAGATTACCTGGAAATGAAGATAATAGTCAATTGGCTGCTGGTGAAATACTTAAACACATGAGACAAAAGATGGTGAAATAGTTTGTTATGGAAAATCTTTGAAATGACTTTTATATATTAATCGTGCAGATGGTGTACCGTATATACTCGAGTATAAGCCGACCCGAATATAAGCCGAGGCCCCTAATTTTCCCCAAAAAAACTGGGAAAACTTATTGACTCGAGTATAAGACTACGGTGGGAAATGCAGCAGCTACTGGTAAATTTCTAAATAAAATTAGATCCTAAAAAAAAATATATTAATTGAATATTTATTTACAGTGTGTGTATAATGAATGCAGTGTGTGCGTATGAGTGCAGCGTGTGTGTGTATGAGTGCAGCGTGTGTGTGTATGAGTGCAGCGTGTGTGTGTATGAGTGCAGCGTGTGTATGAGTGCAGTGTGTGTGTATGAATGCAGTGTGTGTGAGTGCAGTGTGTGTGTATGAGTGCAGTGTGTGTGTGTATGAATGCAGTGTGTGTATGAATGCAGTGTATGAATGCAGTGTGTGCAGGGCCGGTGCAAGGATATTTGCCCCCCCCCATATGTCCTGACCTCCCCTCCTCCTCCCTCAGTGGTCCTTACCTCCCCACCCCCGTGTTCCTTCACCCCCCTCCCCCAGTGGTCCTGACTCACCCCTCCCCTAGTGGTCCTTACCCTCCCCTCCCCTAGTGGTCTTTACTTCCCCCTCCCCTCCCCTAGTGGTCCTTACTTCCCCCTCCCCTCCCCTAGTGGTCCTTATCCCCCCCTCCCTCCCATAGTGGTCCTTATCCCCCTCCCTCCCATAGTGGTCCTTATCCCCCCCTCCCTCCCTCCCTCCCATAGTGGTCCTTATCCCCCCCTCCCTCCCATAGTGTTCCTTTTCTCCCCCCTCCCTCCCATAGTGGTCCTTATCCCACCCCCTCCCTCCGATAGTGGTCCTTATCCCCCCCTCCCTTCCATAGTGGTCCTTATCCCCCCCCTCCCTCCCATAGTGGTCCTTATCCCCCCCCCCTCCCTCCCATAGTGGTCCTTATCCCCCCCCCCCTCCCTCCCATAGTGGCCCTTATCCCCCTTTTTTTTGTTATTAATTTTTTTTTTTTATTATTATTATTTTTTATTTTATTTATATTTTTTTTTATTTCGTCCCCCCTCCCTGCTTGATATATGGCAGGGAGGGGGGCTCCTTCCCTGGTGGTCCAGTGGCAGTTCAGTGGGGGGGAGAGGGGGGGCTGGCAGAGCTGTAACTTACCTGTTCTGCAGCTCCTGTCAGCTCTCTCCTCCTCTGCGCCGTCCGTGCAGCTCCTTCTATCAGCTCACACTGTAAGTCTCGCGAGAGCCGCGGCTCTCGCGAGATTTACACTGGGAGCTGACCGAGGTGCTGAACGGACGGCGCGGAGGAGGAGAGAGCTGAAAGGAGCTGCAGAACAGGTAAGTTACAGATCTGCCAGCCCCCCTCTCCCCCAGTCTGTATTATGGCAATGCAAATTGCCATAATACAGACCTTGACTCGAGTATAAGCCGAGTTGGGGTTTTTCAGCCCAAAAAATGGGCTGAAAAACTCGGCTTATACTCGAGTATATACGGTACTTAAGAAGACAATGAGTCACAATGCTGATACTGTCCAAGGCATGTCTAGCAATTTATGCAAGTTATTTATTATTTATTTCACTTATTTTTTAGAAGCTAAAATTATTGTTTACTGTAAATAAAGCTAAAATGTATTATTGAAAATATCTTAGAAGCACTGAGATGTTAATTAAAAATGGTACAATGTATACATTTGGGCTATTCTCATTTGATTTGTAATCTTAACATTCATTAACAATATATATATATATATATCTTTTGATAAAGAAAGAGAGAGAGCGAGCAGAAAAACTGCACTCACTTAAACACGGATACTTTATTAGGGTTCAGGTTTTGATTAAAAAAACAAAAACACAAAAATAAGCCCTGCGCTCAAACTCCCACTACTCCTGGGCGGCAGCAATGACAATAGCACACATCAGCCCTAATACATACAGATCAAGCAAAGATAAAAACTTTAGCCCAAATCCCTATGCATATATAAATAAATGGAGGCCATTTAGTAATTCCAATGGCCATTAGATATAAGCCCACCTGCCACGTCAAGGAAAACCTCTTAGATCTAATGGCCATTGGAGTTACTGAATAACTTCCATTTATTTAAATATGCACAGGGATTTGGGCTAGTGAACAGGAAATAATTTTTTTCTTTGGTTGATGAATATAATATTTTAAAAAATCAGCGCGCTTAACTTCAATCTAACTTTAAATCCATAAATTCTTTAATGACACCTGACTAAAATATAGAATGTAAGTATATTATAAAATACCCAGTAAATGGAATTATATAGAGTTTTAGAGGTCTGGGAATAATGAGAATGAAGTAGATGTGTGCATGTGAGTCAGGCAGAAAGGAGTAAGGCACCATATGAAAATTACCTACGTACTGTATTCATTTTTACATGACTGGCGCAGGGAGAAAACATAATAAGGTATTCATATATATCAGTCATTGTTCTATACCATGCAAGGCTTGCAGTTTTTGCTTCCTTTGTACAATTTAAGTTACTTTGATAATTAGTTTTTATGTTTTGTAGGTATGAAACATGCACCCGGATGAAAGGTTTCTGTACACTCAACGAACACAAACACAATAACCACTGCAATACTCACAAATATTATACCAGTGTCTTTCATGACTCGATGTATTCGCATCCTGTTGGGTAATAAGAGGAGTCAGTGGGGTAGTGGTGAAGGGTCAATACACAGGGTGCCAGACTCCTGGTACAACTGGGGGTCGCCCAGATTAGTGAATTGTTTATAAATATAGACTTGGAGTGTATGGCTCTGGTGTCCTAATAGGGCCACCTGTACCGAGCAGTCTGGTATGTGTCGGTGGTAGTGGTGAGATTGGGTTCACCACAGTTGTACACCAGAGCTGTATGCATGAATCGTAAGCAGTGGCAATACTTCTGTGAGAGGTGTAAGCCCACGTGCATGTGATTGGGGTTCACCCCAGGTGGTGTGCTGTGGTAACCCAGAGGACACCCACGTTATATTTTAATGGTCTGTGATTGACCTAGCATGCCTGTCTGGGGGTTCACCCCAGGTGGTGTGCCATGAAAAAATACCCAAAGGACACCCACATTAACCCCTTAAGGACACATGACATGTGTCCCATGTCATGATTCCCTTTTATTCTAGAAGTTTGGTCCTTAAGGGGTTAATTTTGTACATTTAGGTACAGTAATATAGTATGACCATGTGCAGGGTACAACAGTGCACTCAGTCTCCTTTAATGCTTGCATGCTTTATACCTCCATCATGATATGGTAAAAACCTGAGCATACATGAGATTGGAAGCGTAATAATCCAAATCTAACCAAATGGGGCTGTATGAGCCATGTGGCATGTCATAAATAAACAATCCTCTAAAGTTTCAGACGTCCTAGCACCTGGGAGAAGCTCTTTGTTTGGGGCTCTGACTCTGTAGACCGTGACGATCGGGTGAATCCTGATCCGCAGAGCGAGCAGGGAAGGCGGCCGTCGTGTATCTCGCGAGCCGTGAGATCCAAGATGGCTGCCACTCGCGGACGAAAGTGCACAACGCACTCGTGGTCGCGGGTCCATAGCGCGGAGAGAGACACAACAATACCGACCCATCCTCCCTCAACCCGTCCCCACACAGTCCCCGCAAGTATGTGAGGTGGGTCCGCACAGCCAGCGAGGCACGGGCAGCCATGACACCCGCGGACCGCAACAGAATCAGTTAAATATCAAGAGACTGTGAGAAGGTAAAACAAGTATAGGAGGGAAGGGGGCAGGTATAAGAGGGCCAGGATGAAATAGATTTAAAATAAAGACAAAACAATTATCATTAAACAATGTAAAATCTAGGTTATACCAGAGAGGCAAAATACTCTGACCTTTGTAGGCTGGAGCAGCAAAGAAAGAGGAAGTGATGTCATAGACAGGGCCTTTTATGGGCATCATAACTTTTTTCTGATTGGTTGTTATGTTTTTATGCTGCTGGAGTTTTCAGTAAAGAAAGTTATGCAAATATGAAGCCTCCTGTCATGTGGTAAAATTGAGCTGCAGTGACTGGAGAGACAATTTAAGTTGAATTAAATAAAATCTTGATTTTATATGAATCTCATATATTTTAGAGCTCTGTTATTTGGTTCAAATATTTATACAGCTTGCTATTTCGTAAACAAACTCAAAGTATACTGTCTACACCATCCCCAACCACAATACATATATGTAAAGGAGGAAACTTAGCAATGCTTTCTTAGAAAATAAGTAAATAAATACAAACATCGAATGCTTTTGCTAAATTATTTATTTACAGATTTGTTTACTATACTGCAAATTTTAGGGGATTTGACTGCTAATAGCAATAGTAAGAGCACATTATAGTGTTTAAAATACAAATGTGGCTTATAACCTTGTAAGACCTGGCATTTTCATTTCCTGCTCATGGAAATATGCATTCATATCTGTTATGGTAACTTTAAAAAAAATCCTTAATGTCTTATGGGAAAAGAACACCACAATTGGGAAAATATCCATAATTAGTTGTCAAAGGCCAAAGTTTTAATGTCTGACTTCTGTCTCCTTTTTTTCCAAAAGAATATAATATTACCTGACATTTAATATGACCTGTCCACTATACCTAGTAACCTCTTAACTATCCATACAAGAGGTGAGGGAAAAACTGGCCAATAGCACTCTCCTTTTTCTTACTAGGCACTCTGTATAACTCTCCACTTCATGTTAGTCCTCATAGCTCAGGTCTGTAGGACAATGATGGAGTAGGTGACATCTGAAGTCCCAGATTTACATTTTCCTTATCTAAATACATGTGGATTGAGCAAAGTGAGGTTTTTCAAGAGATCCAATAAGCCTATTGTTCATCTTCTATTGCAAGGCCTTTGGGAAATAATTGGGGTGGGGCACAGGGATCCCCATGAAAATATCCCAGATAATGTTTATCAACACATGTTTTGCAAGGCAAAATGTGAAATGTTCTATATTTAATTTGTTTGCACTTTTAGAAATGCTAAAATATATAAATAGAGAAATAATACCTAAAGCGTTGATATCATTCACACACAGTGTTTCTGTTTCTATATATCTTGGGGATATGGCATGAATATGTAAAGATCATTTGTCTTACTCTGGATGTTTATTCCACTTGTAGTTTCTATTCCTGCTTGATCAGCGTTGACTACTTGCATGAATGTTACTGTGTATCAGTTCCTTCATATGTTACATTCATGTTTACTTTATTTTCTTTTTTGAGGGTAATTAAGTTTTAAGTGAAAATCCAATTTCCAAAGAACAGAGAATCAGCCTGAATTTAAATGGAGGAAAAATAGAAAAACAAATAAACTTCATTTCTTTTAAGTGCAATGTAAAACCACATTTCTCTGGATTTCTATGAGTTCCAGATCTCATTTTACATGTAACCTAATAAGTATTGCATTTTTGTATATTTATTTTCCTTTAAATCCTACTTGTTTTGAGTTACCAGAATACATACACACAGACATAGACACACGTACACAATTGTAAACCAAAATCAGTTTGAAAATCTACTCAGGTTGTAGCTTGTTATGGTTTCAAACATGCAGGCTAAATACATAGCTGTCATCATGTATATATCTAGCATTCCAATCATAACCCCTGGCAGTGAAAACTCCCTCTCAAATTAAGGTTTATTGGAGTAACAATCCCTCCTCAATGCTATGCATTGAAATTACTGACCTCACCAATTCAGTGACAGGATAATTGTGATCTGAGGTAGTGTGAAATCTAAAGAATGTTCTTTTTCAATTGCTTTGCCACAGTTTTATATGATTAATGTTATAAGAAATAACATTTCATGACAAAATAATTTGTGTATATAAAATCTAAAAATAAAAATGGTTTGCACCAGTATGCAGGCACACACAAACACACACAAAATATAAGTCCTGCGCTCACTCCCATCACTCCTGTGGTCGTTGCTGCTGCCCAGGAGTGATGGGAGTGAGTGCAGGACTTATCTTTTTGTATTTGTATTCACTTTTTGTATCACACAACTTTGTTACAATGCTGCTGCCCATCCCATGTGTTCCCTATTAAGGATTAATAAGTATATAGGGGTGTATATAAAAAAAAAAATGCCTCTTTCTGTCTCATTAGAGATATCTTTGCCAGAAGCTCAAGGAAGCAAGGTGAAGGGTCAGTGTAGGACCCCCCTTGTGCAGAAACACAATTAATCATTGATCATGTTCGTAGGTGTATTATTTGTCTTATCATATGCATTATGGGTAAAAATCCATAATGAATAAATGGGGTTCTGTCAAATCACTTTGGCCCCCCCTAAAAAAAGAAAACGTTCCAGACAAAAGAAGACTTTAGTCAGTGCTATTGTTCCATCTCTGTACCAAAACAAATGTGGGCAGCAAAATAAGGAAAAAAGGTGCCTATGACGTGCTGCCATGCACAAAATACTACATTGTAACCTGATCTAATGGTGATAAAATATAAGGCAATGTTCAAATGCCAAGTCTGAGTTGGTAAAATTGATTATTATATATTTGGATTATCATCTTATAATATTAAATGTGTTCTTGTTTACAAATTTATTTGAAAAAGTTTAATAAAAAGTGTTTTAAAATAAAACTGGGAAGCTGTAGTTTTTTTAAATTGAAAAAAGGGGATTTATCAAAAAATGAAAGCAAAGAGTCAGTGGACAATTAACCACCCATGCACTCTCTTCCACCCTAAGAAGAACAAAGCTTTCCCTCATGTCAAGTGTGTAGCATCAGTGACCATTCAGTGTGGAAAAGAGAGAACTATCAGCTTCTCCCAACTGTGTCTGCAGGGATAGCGGACACCACATGATTCTATCATGTAGAGTAAAGAGCATTTAAAAAAAGGGGGAGCAGCAGAAGGAGTATTTTTTTTTAATGTATTTATTTTAATGAGGTGAGTGAAAAAGGAGATGATTTCCCTAAACTGAGATACTTTACTTTGGCTCAAATGTCTGTGAAGCTGTGTCCAGTAGTCATTACCCAGAAAAAAGTCAATGTCAGTGGTGGGAAGATAGACTATGAATTGACCTCTGCTGTTCCCAAATTCTTCCCAGCATGTCTAAATTGTAGATCAAATGTGTGCTGACATTCTGTCATAGACAGTATGTGGGAAGCCCTGAGCCAAGAGTTGTCCAGCAGTCATACTAGGGTCAAGATACACAGCAATCTTTCTGCACAGCTCAAGATTTGTATGTAGTAAGGACTACATCCACTACCATACCAAACATGAGCAGCTACAAATGTGCAGTCAAGAACTGTTTGGCCCTTGAATGATAATGAACAAAATGTTCAAGAGTGGGCTGGTGGATTCTTGCCTGGGATGATGAGAAGTCCAACTGACCCTGTCTAACCTGCCTCTGTTGATGACAGGTAGAGCAAGTGGGTTTTGAGGATAGTGCCAAAGGGTGGTAGCAGAGGAGGAACTACTGCTGTTGCTTGTGTTGCTCCCTTTTTGTAAAATGCCTGCTATTGTAGTTGTTTCACTCTGCCCTATGTTTATGTTGAAACGTGGTGCTGCCCAGCTACAGTCCTTATTATTGGGCAGACCTATTTCCCATGTTCAGATTTGTTGGAGTCATGTTGCCTGAGATTTTGGCATGTATCAGTTAGAAAATTAGAATTATGGCCACTCGCTTGATTCAACCAAATTTGACTAAATTACAGTTTGGTCCAAAACTAATTTCCAACTCTAATGAATATGTTACAAGTGATTAAGATGTGTGTGGTCAAACAAAGAGATACAAAATGAAAACAACTTTTTTTGTGAAATTTTGCGTGCCAATACACAGTATCCAGTGATTCTCACATCTATCCTGTTCATGTCCCCTTATGTACGTAAAGCAACAAAGGTGATCTCTTAAAAGAAAACAGAGCATCACATGAAAAAATTAAATCACAAAGGCACAAATAGAAAATCCTGAACCACACAAAGCATCTTTACTCAGCCAGCTTGCAGGCTCTACATTTGTGAGTATGATAATTACCTCCCATTAATGATACAGAGGTATAAGTGGAACTTCACTGTCATTTTATATCTTCCTTTATCCTGAGATAGCATAAGTGAGAAAAGCTCACCACCATAATCACAACACCAAAGAGGGGAGTGGTCTCCCAAAATGCAACAATCAGCGATACATGCAAGAGCTAGGTCATATAGCTCTGGAAATTGTGAGTGTTCATTTGGCAATTTTACATACTATAATATGTTTTTAAGTTTTTACACTATTGCACTTCATCTTTATGTTTAAGGGGATATGTACCTAATTGAAGTTGGTCTTAAAATAAGTGTTAAGTATATTTATACATATGGAATGATTTAGCACTTTAAACACTAAACAAAATTATAAACGCAACACTTGTTTTTGCTCCCATTTTTCATGAGCTGAACTCAACAATCTAAGACTTTTTCTATGTACACAAAAGGCCTATTTCTCTCAAATATTGTTTACAAATCTGTCTAAAGCTGTGTAAGTGAGCACTTCTCCTTTGCCGAGATAATCCATCCACCTCACAGGTGTGGCAAATCAAGATGCTGATTAGACTACATGATTATTGCACAGGTGTGCCTTAGGCTGGCCAATAAAATGCAACTCTATAATGTGCCGTTTTATTGCACAGCACAATGCTACAGATGTTGCAAGTTTTGAAGGAGCATGCAATTGGCATGCTGACTGCAGTAATATTCCCAGAGCTGTTGCCCATGAATTTAATGTTTATTTCTCTACCATAAGCCGTCTCCAAAGGCGTTTCAGTGAATTTGGCAATACATCCAACCAGCCTCACAACCTCAGACCACGTGTAATCACACCAGCCCAGGACCTCCACATCCAGCATCTTAACCTCAAGATCATCTGAGACCAGCCACCTGCTGCAACAGTCGGTTTGCATAACCAAAGAATTTCTGCACAAACTGTTAGAAACCATCTCAGGGAAGCTCATCTGCATGCTCATCGTCCTCATCAGGGTCTCAACCTGACTGCAGTTCGTCATGGTAACTGACTTAAGAGGGGCAAATGCTCACATTTGATGGCGTCTGGCACTTTAGAGGTGTCCTCTTCACGGATGAATACCGTTTTTTACTGTACAGGGCAGATGGCCGTGTGCGTGTATGGCGTGTGTGTGGGTTAGCAGTTGTAAACGTTGTGGATTGAGTGGCCCATGGTGGCGGCGTGGTTATGGTATGGGCAGGCGTATGTTATGGACAACGAACACAGGTGCATTTTATTGATGGCATTTTGAATGCTCAGAGATACTGTGATGAGATCCTGAGGCCCATTGTTGTGCCATTCAGCCACGACTTCACCTCATGTTGCTGCACGGCCTCATGTTGCCAAGATGTGTACACAATTCTTGGAAGCTGAAAACATCCCAGGTCTTGCATGGCCAGCATTTGGGATGCTCTGGATCGGCGTATATGACAGCGTGTTCCAGGTCCTGCCAATATCCAGCAACTTCGCACAGCCATTGAAGAGGAGTGGACCAACATTCTACAGGCCACAATCAACAACCTGATCAACTCGGCAAAGGAGAAGTGCTCACTAACACAGATTTAGACAGATTTGTGAACAATATTTGAGAGAAATCAGCTCATAAAAAATGGTGGAAAAAACAAAAGTGTTGCGTTTGTAATTATTTTCGGTGTATATAGCACTCCACTGTGTTATTGAATTTTTTTCTAATGAAAAGTGTTACAATTAACCCTGAGTTTGAAGAATATATTTATATAACATTTGAAGTTTCTGTCCTAAATTAGTCCCACTCACTTTACCAGTAAACTGAAAGAGGAGCTGAATGCATGTCCTAGTGCTGCCTAAAGATTAGGGATTGCCCCATCCATTATGATTTTTAATGCAAGAAATCTTCCTTACTGTACAGAATTTATAAACCAAATCAGGTCATTGAAATAGTCTGCAAGATATTTGTATGGTTAAAACGAGTTACTTACTTTTACTTGATTTGCTGATCTGGGCCATCATTACGTCTAGTCTCTGCATATACAATTGTATTTGTTTTAGTTTTTCCTTACTGTTGCATGTTCCATCAGAATATGTTAAAACTTTTGAAAACTATAATAATATTTGATGGAAAACAGACCATAAGACATTTTTCATTATTATGATATTTCATATTAACTTCATTATACATCAGCAAGAAAATGAAATCTAGCTAGCAGGGTACCTGATTCTTCACTTAACTCTATGGATAATGCCTTGGGGCTTGCAAGTATACCAGTAAAGTTACGTTTCAGATGTGTTTTAATAACAAACAGGTAATTGGATTAGGTCTATGTATAGATGAAACATTTCTGATTACATTACTTCAGAAATGTTTGTAGTCAGACTCTCTTGGGATAATACATTACAACCTTTTAGAGGGCAGTTATATGCCTACACTCTGAAATACAATACCCATTTTCTGAACTAGCTTAAACTGCTTGGTGACACTACATACATGTGGGAGAATGTAACCATACAGCAGTGTTTAAAGGCAGATTTGTTGCTCTCTGGAAGCCCCAGAGCTACAATCAGAGAGATAATTTTTACTCCTATTGTTGATATTCATTAACTCTGTTAGGACCAGTGATGGGACAGGCACATCAACAAAAGTCCATTGATGATTTATGATGTACTAATTTCATGATGTGCTAAAGCTTATTGTGTGCTGCGGTGCACACCATAATCACTTTATAAACAGTCATCATGATTGTCAGAATACCTTGATTACCTTGCATCGCCATCTATTAGATTTCATCAAATCATATATGCAGATAGAATTATTGTACGCAAAGAATCTTCTAAACTCTGGCTATGTTTTGTACTTTATGCCATGCTATGATAGATAGGATATGACTACATACCACCCAGCTGTCCCTATTTAGTAGAGACAGTCCCTATTTTGGGCCAAAATCCATCTATCCCACTTTCTATTTGAATGCTCATCTTTTGTAACAACTCCATATTGTTGATGTGTTTGAGTCTGCATCAGTAATGTGTCTTTAAAATTATAAGTTTAGAAATTAGTTTCAGTGAGTAAGATACAGTGTTCTTGTTCTAAATTACATTTTATTTGCATATATTGTTCTTAGTAACACCTTAAATTTGTCAAAACACTTGGCCAAAGTCAAAGTATTCCTCTTTGTCTATCTTAAATTTTGAGAGGTAAAGCTCCATACATATTTTCACTACAATAAAATACACTTCTTTGTTGGTTTTTGTTGTTGTTGTTTTTTTATTTATTCATTTATATTTTTTGTGAGTTTCTATTTTGTAGCCATAGTTGAGGTACTTGTTAGTCAATGTGTCAAGCTCTGGATGCACGGGTAAGCAATAAAATGAGTGATAGGTCAAAACAAAACTAGAATTATGTCACAAATACAGCAAAATAAGGTAGAATTTAATTTCTAACCAAAAACAATTTAACTGTACCTATTATATTTGTCCTGATAACTAATTATAGCTGAAGGGTGGTTACACATCAATTGAGATTAAGATCTGTTTCCTTTAATATGGCAAATAATTGCTAACTTCAGAAGTAAAGGAGAAACGGAAAAAACAAAACAAATTCCCAGTGGAAATATTTGAAAAACTTCTAATTTCCTCCTCGATTAGAGAGGATATTGATGGACATATGACTGTTGGAGTATGTTCAACAGAAGGGCAACATGGAAATGAAAACAAAAATATCCAATCTTTATTTCTAAATATTTCTGTTGGAACATTATACACTTGATTCAGCAAAAATATAATTGTGCCTTTTAAATGGAAGCAATAAGGAGCAAAGGTCGGGTCTAAAGGGACATCTATCTTGAAAAATCTCAAACAGCAGTTTACAGATGTAAAAATTATATAAATAATGTCATAATGTCTGTAGTGGAAACAAAATCTCTCTACAGGACTAGGGGACCCAAACAGAAAAATGGGGCAAGTTAACAGGCTTCAAGGGGGGTGCTTTGTGTTTAGCTGTAATGATGACTGAAAATTATTTTGTTTTGAGTAACAGGGTAGCAGGTCATAAAACATGACCTTTTTATTTTAACATATCTAATATATAATAATTATTTTTTTTCTCATTTTATTTTTTTAAATAATAAAACATATAATATAATATAATAATAACTATAATATCTATTATTATTAGCACAATATCTATGTAATTGCCTCTTCGGGTAATTAGTCTCTTCAGGTAACGTAATTATTTTACCAGACAAAGGCAGAATTTAATAAAGGAATATTTATTATGAGCAAAAAATAGTCACAGTGCATACAAAAATATAGATGACAATCAAATTAGTTACACCAACAACAGATAAAAAAAAAGGTATAAAAAAACTGAAGTCTTAATCACTTACTCGGGTTTTCAAAACTTCTGCCCAGGGCGTCTCTGGTAAGAAAAGGTGGTGACTCATGTAGAATTAGATTCTGGCCCTCAAGCAAGTACAAATACACATCTCAGTATCATTGGATATATTATTATTATTATTTTATTATTTATATAGCGCCATCACATTCCGTAGCGCTGTACATTGTGTATACCCTGTGGATTACCATGCCTCGCCCAGTGGTGGAGTTAAGGCATATTTATAGAGACAATAAGTGACCATCCCTTGTGTCCCAGACCCACATCAATCCAAATAGAAACTTTTCCTTCTATCTCCTCTTTTGTACTTGCCATGGAAATAATAATTGCCTCAATGAATTTGTTACCATTTCTCCATTCCATAGATATTCCACACATCTTACTTGTGACCCAATATTGCAGACATCACAATCCTTTCCCCTATGGTTAAGTTATGCCAATTATGTTTTAGCTTGTTTAGAAGGTGGCGCCTGTCCCATTCTAAATATAATAAAAATGAGACTTGATTATTCTTCTGTGGGTACATATTAATGTTTCTTTTGGATATGATACTTGAACACAAGGCTACTGATCATTAACATATCAAAGAAATTAACTCATCAATTAAGAGGCAGAGGTCATATGGCTGAAGGCAGTTAGTTTACATTGGAACTAGACTTCCAGGCCACTTCTCACACCTTACAGAGCCGATGATTAATCAAAGGATCAATCCATGTTGTAAACCATCTGCCTCCTTTCACATCCCTATGCAATTTACATCATCCCTTCTGTCATCCGACCTTGCAACCAAGTGGACAATTCATATATATTAAAGGGACACTATAGTCACCTGAACAACTTCAGCTTAATGAGGCTGTTCAGGTGAGTGCTACAGCTCCCTGCAGCCTTTTTCTTGTAAGCACTGTATTTTCATAGAAAATACAGTGTTTACATTGGAAGCTTGGAACACCTCTTGTTGCAGTCAATCAGACGGCCACCAGAGGGACTTCCGAGTTCAGAAGTCCTAAAAAGGCTTCATTCACGTCTGACGTATTCACAAATGGGTGAATACTTCAGACGTGCTACCAGCACACAAAGCACTGTGAACGCGCTTTGCGTGCTGAGGCTGTCAGCACTGCTGTGGGAGTGGCTTGAGCTGACAGGCTGAAGACCGAAGAGGAGGGAAGGATTCAAACTGTGTAAGTAAACTTATTTAGTGAGTGTGGGTGGGTGACTGAGGGTGAGTGGGTGAGGATGGATGATGGGGATGGATGGATATGGATGATGGGAGTGGATGGATGATATGGATGATGCGGATGGATATGGGTGATGGTGGATATGGATGATAGGAATGAATGGATGGTGGGGATGGATGATGGGAATGGATATGGATGATGGGAATGGATGGATGATGGGGATGGATGATGGGAGTGGATGGATTTGGATGATGGGAGTGGATGGGTTTGGATGATGGGAGTGGATGGATTTGGTGATGGATATGGATGATTGGAGTAGATGGATTTGGATGATGGGAGTGGATGGATGATGAGAGTGGATGGATTTGGGGATGGATATGGATGATGGGAATGGATGGATGATTGGAGTGGATGATTTGGGGATGGATATGGATGATGGGAATGGATGGATATGGATGATGGGAGTGGATGGATGGATATGGATTGGGATGGATGGATAGAGAGATAGTGTGTGTATGTCTTTAATTTTTACTATTTGTGTGTTTGCATAGAAACACTATATATAGAGAGATCTCTATATATAGTGTTTCTATGCAAACACACATTTTGGCTGAGGAGGGGGGCGGGTATAGAAAGCGAGCTGAGCTTTTCAGTCAGACAGCTCAGCTCGCGAAGGCGCATTCCGTGCACATGCGCGGTAGAGGCGCTGAGTGTCTTCATAGGGCGGCATTCAATGCCACTCTATGAAGAACGCGATTGGTGGAGTGCGAAGTCGCGCATGTGCACCACATCGCGATGACGCTTCTCAAGGAGAAGCGTCCTATTGGGCCACGCGATATCGTCATTTTGACGAAAAAAGGGGCGCGGCATGGCTGGGAGCACGGCGCTGGAACGGAGGTAAGTTTTTAATATAAAAAAGCCTTGAAAATTATTTTTATTAGCTGGAAGTGCATATAAAAGCAAGAAGGAAGGCTGGGGGACATGTCTTTCTTGCTTTTATATGTAGACTATAGAGTCCCTTTAAATGGACATATTCTATTGTGCTACAATGAATTATGCACCATTGGCGTGACAATTGCCACCTCAAAGGGTATGGCAATTGTGTACCTCCTGGTGTATCACCCCAATAAAAAAAATCCTGCTTACTCCCCTCAAAAAACCTAATACCTGTAAAGTACACTTATGTAACCTTCAGACTTTTTTTTTCTTAAATCTTCTTTTCTTTAGTCCACCAAAGTTAAAAAAGCCATTTTATCCTGATGTAAATATTTTAATAAACAAATAAATACCTAAAACAAAACAAAACAAAACTGTGACGAAAAAATAAAAACAATGTCACAAAAAAGAAATCCATGTGAGCTCTACGAGGGCTCTATTAAGACTGAGCTTTCAAAGTAAGAAATAGTCCAGAAGCATATATTTAAGAAGCTAGCATGTTTATCTACCATGTTAAAATTAGTGAAGGCCAGACGAATACTGAGATTCAGTGACATAAATGTGTGCTTAATATGAATATGACTATATAAGGTAACCAATTCCCCATAGTTGTTTGCTAAGATAGTTAATTATAAGTAGCCTTGTAAAATGTAAAACTATATTTTTTTTGTTTGCACAGTTCCTTAATTTGTATTTTGTAGCTTTAATTATGGTGAGCAACTGTTGGCTGCTCATTGTTTTGTGGACATGATGGAGGTTTATACCACCCTTGCACTAACATGGGAGTCATATTGAACCCCCTAAGCATTTTTTTTTTTTTAATGTAGCAGGTGTTTAGCAAGTGCTGATCAGCTACCACATGATTAATCCTCACACTGTCAAGGGTTTTTAAACTATGTGCTAGCTAGATTCTGCCAGCAGGCAAATACTACTTGCTTGCTAAAAGAAAATAAGCATGCATATTCTGGATCCTGTACTTTATTACAGGTTTTGGATTTGAAGAACACCGATTTTAAACCAGACATTGAATGCCTGCTGCCAAATGTTGCAGATTCGGCTGGGTTGACCGAATTCAGAATATGAATATTGCTATTCTTATCAGAATGTGCCCTTTTTATTGAATTTTTTCCATCCTCACAAAAACAGGTGTTTAGTGAATAACGCTGTTATTGAGACATCTGGATTAAAGAAGTAATAATGACAGAGTTAAGGGGGAGACTTATTCATAAGGGGGATTGCAGTTAAAGCGGCACTGTCATGCCGAATCCCGTTTTTTTTTTAACCCCCCTCCCGTCTCCACTACATCCAAATGCCCCTAAGCCCCCTAGATTACCTATTTATTAATCTTTATTTTCTGCCCGATCTTTATTCAGGGCGCCGCCATCTTTGTGTGGGTAGGTGAAGTCCTTGTGGGACACGTCATCTGCCCACACTAGATAGCCTGTGAGATTCCCGCACATGCCCAGTGAAACACCTGGACATGCGAACGGGAATTTCATCTATTCATTCATTCATCAGACAGACGAATGAATGAATAGAAAAATCAGACAAACAAACAAATACCGAATATCAGTGTTTGTTTGTTCGTTCAGTTAATTACAAGGAGGGAGCTACCGGCTTGCAGCTCCCTCCTTGTAATATGTAAAGATAGAAGCGGCAGGGAGTAGTGTTCCCTGCCACTTCATAAGCCCCCCAGGCCCCCCTCACTCTATGGGGGTCAATATGACCCCCATAATAGTATAAGGGAGATTAAAATCTCCCCAATGCCCCTACTCGCTATACTGCGAGTAGGGGCATGTCTACTAAACAGTGAGCAGCCAGTGGCTGCTCACTGTAAAATAAAATCCCTAAAATCTGACCCCCATCCCTGTGCGGCGGATGGGGCCATACATTACAATGGGGGATGGGGACCTACTGTCCTCCCCCCCCAGCCTCCACCCTTGAGTGGCGGGTGGGGGCCATAATGATAATGAGGGGGGGACCTACTGTCCTCCCCCTGGCCCCCACCCCTGGGCGGCGGGTGGGGGCCATAATGATAATGAAGGGGGGACCTACTGTCCTCCCCCTGGCCCCCACCCCTGGGCGGCGGGTGGGGGCCATAATGATAATGAAGGGGGGGACCTACTGTCCTCCCCCCGGCCCCCACCCCTGGGCGGTGGGTGGGGGCCACATAACATGGGGGGACCTACTGTCCTCCTCCTCTCCGGCCCTCACCCGCCGCCCAGCCCACACACTGCTCACTGTTTAATAGACATGCCCCTACTCGCGGTATAGCGAGTAGGGGCATATTATTTACTAATACTAAGTAATCTTTACTTAGTATTAGTAAATGTGGCTGAAAGACCAATTTAGGTCTTTCAGCCTTTTAGTAGATAACTCCCTAATACTGTGGGAATTAGGGAGTTATCTACTAAGCGGCTGCAAGATGCAGCCACAGCACGAATAGGATCGGAGTTTCATTCATTCGAATGAAATTGCGATCCGAACAAAGTGCCGAATTGCGTTCTAAAACAAACGAACATACTGTTCTCATTCAGTTAGAACGCAATTCGGCAGTTTCGGCTAAAATGACAGGAAGCATCGTGGGAACAGGGAGGAAAGGTAAGGATCATGGGAAAATTGCTCTGACGAGCGGAAATGAAGCACACTTTGCTCCTCCGCTGGTCAGAGCTGGTCAAGCGGAGGAATCCTCCATAAGGCAAAGAGTCCCTACTTTGTCTTATGATTTTAAAGAAAACTATAGCAGACAGGAAGAAACGGAGAACAGATCCTGAGAGAGGGGTAGAAGAGGAAGAGATTGAGGAAAGGTAAATTCGGCATGACAGTGCCACTTTAAGGGGCATCATCAATCAAGATTCTGTGGGCTGTAACTAACATATCAGGCTATATCTGTCTGAGGACCTCGAGGGTTACACTCAGCAGCACCTTGGAAACAGTGACTCCATAATCAAAATGCTTGGTGGCCATTGCTATTTTCATAAAGGGGAAACATTATGCAGGGAGCAAAGTCTGAATGTGATACCACATACTTCAGTGAATATTAAAGCATCAATATCAGCAAATTCTGGCAGATTGATGGACTCAAGACAAATGTAGGAACCAACATTTAGTATGTTTGTCACCCTATTGCAGGCTAAAACTATGGGAAGGTACCAGTGAGGTAGGTGTGGCTGGATCCAGAATGACATTGGTGCACTCCCATTTTATCAAAACAAAGGTTATACATTTGAAATGCCAACAACGTAAACGACTGGTCTTGCAATGTTTACATATTAATCTAGGTTGAAAACATACGTAAGTCAATCAAGCTCAAGCTTTCAACACATCAAAATGTAATATAAAGTATAAGCATTTCTAAAATAAAAAAAATAAAAAAATAAACCTTTAGAATCTTTTACAGCTGCCATCCACTATTATGTGTTACTTTCATACACCTCAAACAATTAATAAAGTGTAACATCAATATGTGCTAACATTTCACTGCAATATAATAAATATGCAAAAAAGCAGTAAAATGTTTAGATGGCCACTTTCAAAATTTTGGGCAAAGAGTAAAATAATCTGTTAAAGATGAAACATGTTTTAATTCAATCAATCATGTTTATTTTGGCAAACTAAAACCTCTTTAATACCAAAAATGAATTCCATAGCTTGCATAGCTTTCCAGCAATATTAATTTTAAAACAATTTATCTTCAAAATGATCTGGTTTGAATTTTCAAGTAATAGTTAGAAAATACAGATTTCCAAAGCTAATTTAAAAGTAATTTAAACGTTAATGTGTCCTTAAGTGAGCACTAATGATTTCTTATATTGATGAACGATGTCCTTTAAGTCACTATTGTAACAGAAATATATCCCCCAATTTTCTTTAACTAAATCATTGTAATAAGCACACTTATTGTGTCATATTTTTCTTTTCAAGTGATAGTTGGCATTATTAATTGTATGCTTAATACAACACAGAGCAAGTCTCATTGTATTTGATGTTTGATTTAAGTTATTGAATACTACAGAGTATGCTGTATGTTATACACAATGTGTTTAATTTTTTTTTTTGCAATGCATAGAATTATGACAACAGGCTTTGGGCATTCCCCTCGCTGAATATCATCGCTTGGTACTTACATTGGGGGTAATCAAGAATACATGCAGATTTTATAGTTATTTAAGTAAACATTAATCAAGCTTATACATAACATTGAATAGGTCAGTGGTGAGTTAGCTTAACGTGGTTAAGTAGATTGGGCAGTTAGCACATTTCAAACATTTAAAGTAAAACCAGATTAGCTACGTTAGTGCAGTTAGGACCAAACATTAAGTTACATGCTAGCTAGGTCGTTACTGTAGTCGCTTATGTGGTTGCTATGTGCTTGCATATTAAGCTTGTCTCGATAAGTCTAGCAGTGTATTATAGCTCATCTTGCAGGCAGGATTATGTGAAGAACAAAAATTATAACTGGTAACCTGTAGGGCTAAGCAAATACTCATATGCAGCCATCTCTGTTAACGTCGCTTTAAATCTCTAATATGAGAGAGCTTAAACATCAGAGGGAAAGTACAGGAACCAAGTAACACGCTTTTCAATTCTGGTATTAGTTGATACAGTCATATCACAGGCTTCTTTATACACATATTTATATATATGCTGTCTAGTGACTGTATATAGGTTAGGTGCGAGACGATCATGTAGCATAAGACACTCCCTGGATTATAAGGCAATAGTTAATCTATGTCTAAACGTAAGAGGATAGGTTTAAAGAGGGTGTGTGTCTGGGATAGGTTTAAAGTTGTTGTTCCTTCGCTGCCCGCGGCTGGCATTCTTCCTGCAGGGTGGTCGATGCCTTAGGTGATTGCATCCTTCTCCTAAACTTGCGCCAGAATTGAACAAAGGTGGCATCTGGACGCTGCTGGATGTTGCCTAAACCTTCCAGCTCAGGCATGAATTTTAAGTCGCATGGTACTCCTGCTGCCGCCATTTTAGGTGCGCCATGTGCTAGGTTGCCTTGGTGTTGCCGTTCATTGGGCTGTAGGTTCTGCTCGTATCTGTTACTCCAGTCACTTGCTGTGGACAGAGATGACCCCCATCGGTCCGGGGGGGAGGTGGTAGGAGGTGAGAGTACCGAGGGATCCATGTTCAGGACCGTTAGCGCGGGGAGCGGCCGTCTCCCCATTTCTCGATTCCCGTTAGGCCTCAGGATACAATGTAGGGTTCCCAGGGGGTTACATGCTTGTTTTTGGTATCTAAGGATTCCCCTGGGTGTCCCCGTCATAATAGCTCCACTCCAGTGAGCAATTGCGCTGTCATTTTGGAGGGGCTACCCCCAAAATGTGCTGGTGTAAGCAGGAGCTGAGGTTCAGCACAACCGCTCAGCCTGGATGCTAGGCTCCGCCCCCAATGTGTAATTTTTAACATGCACAAAAAGCCAAATAAAGGATATTCATATGCAGCCCTGGTTATGCAACACAGATCCCAAGAAATGTTGACGAAAGTCAAAATAAATCATTTTTCTTGTATCCCAAATAATAACAAAATAGCACAAGCGAGATGTGTGCTTAAATAAACATAGAAACATAGAATGTGACGGCAGATAAGAACCATTCAAGCCCATCTAATCTGCCCAATTTTCTAAATACTTTCATTAGTCCCTGGTCTTATCTTATATCTAGAATAGCCGTATGCCTATCCCATGCATGCTTAAACTCTTTTACTGTGTAAACATCTACCATGTTAGCTGGAATGCTATTCCATGCATCCACTACCCTCTCAGTAAAGTACTTCCTGATATTATTTTTAAACCTTTCCTTAAATATAGTCTCCTCCTTTAATGTGTTGATTCCCTTTATGTATTTACATGTTTCTATCATATCCCCGTATCGTCTTTCCTCCAAGCTATACATGTTAAGTTCCTGTAACCCCTTAAGGACCAAACTTCTGGAATAACAGGGAATCATGACATGTCACACATGTCATGTGTCCTTAAGGGGTTAACCTTTCCTTGTAAGTTTTATCCTGCAATCCATGAACCTGTTTAGTAGCCCTTTTCTGAACTTTCTCTAAAGTATCAATATCCTTCTGGCGATACAGTCTCCAGTACTGCGTACAATACTCTAAGTGAGGTCTCACCAGTGTTCTATACAATGTAATGAGAACTTCCCTCTTTCTACTGCTAATACCTCTCCCTATACAACCAAGCATTCTGCTAGCATTCCCTGCTGCTCTATTACATTGTCTGCCTACCATTAAATCATCTGAAATAATTACCCCTCGATCCCTTTCCTCAGATGTTAAGGTTAGGACTCTATCAAATATTCTGTATTCTTCCCTTGGGTTTTTACGTCTAAGATGCATTATCTTGCACTTATCCACATTAACCTACAGACTGTAAGCTTGTTTGAACAGGGTCCTCTTCAACCTATTGTTCCTGTAATATTTCTTGTAATTGTCCTATTTATAGTTAAATCCTCCTTCTCATAATATTGTAAAGTGCTATGCAATCAGTTGGCACTATATAAATGGCAATAATAATATTAACAACAAAATTTGGTTGTGAAAACGGATTCAGTTGTCCAAACATCACAAGGATTCATCCTTTGGCAACTGGCTATCACTTGTTAGTCAGCTGCTCGAGTTGAGTGGACACCTGGATGTTCGGGTCCGGCGGGTTCGGCCGAACTTTGAAAAAAAGTCCGGGTTCGGGCTCGAACTTGGCCCCGAACCAGAACCCCATTGAAGTCAATGGGGACCCAAACTTTTGGCCACAAAAATCCCTCTAAAAACTCCTTGAAAGAGCTAGAGAGCTGCAAAAGCAAGTAAAATGGGGGTAAGAGACAAGTGCCCTTTAAACAAATGTGGATAGGGAAATCACTTAAAATAACATCAAAATTTTAAATACAGCTGAGCCATAAAATAGCACTAGATGGAATCTTTGATTTTAGCTTTAGAAGAACATAAATCAAAATCTAAAGCATGGCTGTCAGGAGGATCACCAGAATTATACATTTGAGAGAAGGTTGGAGTACAGGGTATTCTCTTTCATTGTTCAAACTGAGCTCAACTCCTGATGCATGGAGAAAAGGCGTTCACAAGCCTCGTCTATTGTGTACATAGTTTATACTAAGTGACCCATAGGTTGAGGAGGCGGTGACCATGGCGGTGTAGGTGGAAGCAGCGGTGGAGGAGGAGGATGAGGTAGCCAACACTGTATTTTTTTTATATTTTATTGTGGTAGCCCACAAAATATTGGGACATACAACATACCTTGCCGGTATGCACACTGCAGAAAGCCACAGCACCTGTGTTTTTCCAGCATGTAAATTCTGCAAAGGACATATGGAAATTGTTTTAGAATTGTATCCAGGCAACCGTTTTTCCTATAAACTGACCTCTCAGTTTGACTTGTGAGGGTATTGCCCCAGAATTACAATATTGTTGAAGTACCTCTTAGCTATTGATCACTGGTTTAAATATAGCAGCTTGTTATCTGGTAGTTTCTAGTGTAGAAAATATCAATCTGTTTTCTATCACTTAGATCTGTGTAACAAGTGTTGTAGGTGTGAAACAATATTACAAGTGACCGATGTAGTAAATTTGAATCAAAGTTACGCTTCGATTTGACGCTCAGATATGAAGTGAACACCCCAAATATACTATTTAGCGCCCCCGACACAAAAAAATTGACTTTTTAAAACTCTAATGTAAGCAGCAGATTTGCAGCAAAACAATTAGAATGTTTACCACTGCGCAGTAAGCGCACTATTCAACGCTTCTATTTAACTCTCACATATGAAGAACATGCCCCAAAATGTACTATTTAGCAGATTAGCAGCAAAACCATTAGAATGTTTACAATTGCTCTGTAACCGCACTATTAGACGCTTCTATTTCACTCTCAGATATGAAGAACAGGCCCCAAAATGAACTATTTAGCAGATTAGCAGCAAAACAATTAAAATGTTTACCACTGCGCAGTAAGCACACTATTAGACGCTTCTCTTTGACACTCAGATATGAAGTGGACCCCACTAATGTACTTTTTAGCACATTTAAAACTGCAATGTGACAGCAGCATTTGACGATTCTATTTGACTCTCAGATACGAAGTGCACCCCACTAATGTACTACCCCACTAATATACTATTTCGCACCCAAAAAATTAAACTTTTTAAAACTCAGATGTAACCGCGGTATTTGAAGCTTCTATTTGACTCTCAGATATGAAGTGCACCCCACCCCCCCAATGTACTAGTTTGCAGAATTCTTTCCTAAGATGTCCCTATCAGCGGCAGCATCCTCTCCCTACACTAATAAGACTACATGTGCGTGCGGCGCTATGCGACTCCAGCTTATATAGAGAGGCTGGGTCACATGCTGCACTGGCCAATCACAGCCATGCCATTAGTAGGCATGACTGTGATGGCTTCTAAGGGCACACAAGTCAAATGCTTGTTGATTGGCTGTCCACGCCATTAAATCGCTGAACACCGAACTCCAACCCGAACATACAGTGATATGTCCGTGTTCAGGTCCGGGGTCCAAAAAACCTAATGTTCGGTATGAACCCAAACTTATCAGTTCGGGTTCACTCAACTCTATCAGCTGCTACATTAAAATTCAGTAAACATATGAATAAAGCCTATGTGGATCAAAATGACGAGGTATAAAATCTAACTTATACCCTCACCAAAAGCATGCCACTCATGTATTTAAAACAAGTGACTGTGCAGCTACTGCTGCCTGATCACTAAAAAAGGCTCCATCCCATAGGATGAGGGCTTGTAAAACATGGGGGGGGACCTGACACTGGCACCTGGGGGGGACCTGACACAGGCCACTCATGGGCATCAGATGGGGACTTCAAATTAAATAATTAGGCCAGTGGCTGGGGACTATTAAACAAAAAATGGGGAAGGCATCCTAGTGTCCCCTGCTCAGCACTCAACCATTAGTGGCATGTGAGGTATATTTAATAAATAAACAACGTCTCCACCAACATCCACTCATGGGTTGTGATTGGGGGCTATTGGTTAATACATGGGTTAATATATTCTAGTTTAAATTTGTGGGTCAAACTTGGCATAAGTGTGTCAGTGCCTTGGCACAGCTATAACCTAACCCCAACCTCACTAGAATCAATGACACAGGCTATCTCCCACTCAAATTGTCACTGGCAGTAGCTAAGCAAGTGATCATTTTTTATTTTTTTACTTAACACGTGCAAACAAAAATAAAAAAAAGAGTTTTCTACAAACAGTTAATAAGTGCACATCTATGTATGTCTGTGTAGGTATGTGTCAGTGTGTGCTTGTGTAAAATGTGTGTGCAGCAGCCTGTGTAGTAGGGTGTGTGCAGTGTATCTGTGCAGTGTGGGTAGCAGTGTGTATGTGTATAACAGAGTGGGTAGTGGCAGTATGATCATTAGTCTGTGTGTGGACAATTTGGGTAGCATTATGCTTGTATATTAGTGTGAGCAGCAATATGAGTAGTTGTGTGTTTTTAAAACTGAAATCAGTATGTGTGTATACCAGTGTGGGTAGCAGCATGTGTGTAGAAATGTGTAACAGTCTGTATAGTAGCAATAGAAAATACCAGGGCTTTACATGGCTTGTGCTGGCTCTGCCCATGCTCGGTCTCCTTGGTAGCCTCAGCCAATCCAGTGTGTGTCACTGTGGGTAGCAATATGTGGAGTAGTGTATTTCTGTTTATGTTTTACAGTATGAGTAGAAGTAGGTTTGTGTGTGTGTAGAGCATAGGTATCAGTGTGTGTGTGTGTGTGTGTACCTGTCATTTCTAGTATCTTAATATGCATATGCCTTTGTTAGTCATCTAGTGCATCAAGGCGATACTGAAGTGCCTGCTGAGAGATTTCCAGAGTTTCAAGGCCTTGAAGCAGACGTCTTCCTCCATCACCTAAATTTGGGAAGTGACCACTGTAATTTCCTCCCGTACCACCACCAAATCAGCATTGAAAAAGAACCTGTTATTTTTGGATGCTGGAGTGTCCAGATCTTTCTTAGGAAGGAGAGTATAGAGTCCATCTGTAGTTGGGATAGTCTCTGTGGTATCTAGAAAACCCTCCACAGCGGAGGTCAAGGAGAGCGGATCTGGCTGAACGGCCACATGACGTCAAGGCCTATTCAGCAGGTCACTAATGCCTGAATGAGGTATTAGCCATTTTGTTTTCTTCCCCATGACTGCCTGGAGAAAAAATAAATAAAAATTGCAGAAATCAGATTTATGTAGAGGAAAGGTACAGTCTCCTGTGGTTTGCTAAAATTATGGTGGGAGTTCTGGCACCATACAACTGCTCAGCACACAGCCAAAACCATACCCCAACAGTAACTTAAAGGGACACTATAGTCACCAGAACAAGTACAGTTTATTGTATTTGTTCTGGTGAGTATAATCATTCCCTTTAGGCTTTTTGCAGTACACACTGTCTTTTCAGAGAAAATTCAGTGTCTACATTACAGCCTAGTAATACCTTCACTGGCCACTCCTCAGATGGCTACTAGAGGTTCTTCCTGGGGTAGTGCTGCACATTATGCAGCACTGACAGTCAATGTCTCCACCTTCTGCATGGAGACACTGAACCTTCCTCATAGATGCACTGATTCAATGCATCACTATGAGGAGATGCTGATTGGCCAGGGCTTTGCTTGGCTTGTGCTGGCTCTGCCCCTTCTCCTTTGTAGCCTCAGCCAATCCAATGATTTCCTATGGGAAAGCATTGTGACTGGCTGCTATAATAACTTCTAATTATGTCAGCCAAGAAGGCAGAACAGGGGCAGAGACAGCAGCAGCAGAATTGAGTTAAGGTAGGATTTTACTATATTTAGGGAGGACAAGGGGAGGGGGCACATCCTGTCCTGTTCTGCAGAGATGTCTGGCCTTGGCTTCTGGTATCCAGTACTCTTTTTACAATTCTTGTTTAGTTTTTCTTGTTTTGTCTGGTTTTCTTTATGCTGGGTTTATTCCTGTTTTTAACACTTTAGGGTCAGGAATACATGTATTCCTTTAAATTTAATCAGTCTCACACTTGGATTAATAGCACATGCTATCTCCCACTTCCAAAGATGCACAGCAAGAGTAAAACAATGCAAGCCCTGTCTGCTGGTCTGTCTCTCTCAATAGCTGAAGTCAACGTTTATAGAAATATTCTGCTTGCAAATATAGTTGATTTTTTTTCAATTTTTTGACTGATAGGCCCACATCATTGGGCAGGAATCTTGTTAATCATGGCAAAATAAGCTGCATATTTGCCCTAAAAAAAGTAGTTCTTTCCCATTTTGTCCCCCTTTTTTTGGTGCCAAGATTGTCCCCCTTTTGTCCACTCCAGGAATGGAACTCCAAATCAGTTATCAACGAACATGCTCGTCAATTGCACAAGTCATTTGCTCACATATGAGTTACATAATTCAGACAACCCATCGATCGGCCAATATTTTAATGAATTGCAAATCATTTAAAATTTATTACACACATCTAATTCTTGGTCCTCCTGCTCTATTGGACTAAGTCATTGGATATAATTTTGCTTAGGAACTTGTCATAATTGCTCCACCTACAAACCCTGCGGGTAAAACTATTAATATATACTAAAGATTCAGGAGCAGGGAACATTTTAATGGAAATGAAATAATGGAAAATGTATTCATACTTACCGTAATTTTCTTTTCCTGGCTTTTATTCATGGCAGCATATACAACATGGGTTCGCTCCGCCCCTTACAGCAGATAGGACAGGAAAAACACCAAATGCTTTAAAAGGAGGCTCCATTCCTAAGGTCCTCATTCAGTAACAAGCTCTACAGTAGATAAATAGAGACATTGATGGGCGGGTAGTATATGCTGCCATGAATAATAGCCAGGAAAAGAAAATTACGGTAACTATGAATACATTTTCCACTTTCCTGGCTAATCATGGCAACACATACAACATGGGAATACCCAAGCTAACAAAGGGAGGGGACGAAACTTAAATATCTGTCAATCAAATAATCAGAACAATTCAACATAAATAGAAGATTAAACTGAGTTAAGTACTTTACGTCCAAATTGCGCATCATTGACTGCTTCAATGAACAGTAGGAAATGCCAGACAAACGTGCGTAAATAGGTTCAAATGCTAGCTTTACAAAAAGTGTCAGCAGAAACCATTGTGTCATGCTCCTGAGCAGGTCAGAGAGGAGACGATTGCAAGGGTTATTGGTTAAAACTTTATTTGTCATATTAGACATAAAAATTTACTGAAATAAAGAATAAAGGGCAGTCTGCCACAAACAGGATACTTTAAGAAAAACAGGGTTTAGGCGATATGCCACAAACGAGATCTTTAGAAAGTAAATGAATAAAGTCTTTTGTATACAAGCAAGATTGAAGTTATACCAAGTAGTTAAAGGGACTCTATAGTCAACATATGAAAGCAAGAAAGACAGGTTCCCCAGCCTTCCTTTTTGCTTTTATATTTACTTTCATTTACTAAAAATAATTTTCGGAGCGTTTTTATATTAAAAACTTACCTCCGTTCCAGCGCCGAGCTCCCAGCCATGCTGCGCCCCCTTTTTCGTCAAAATGATGAAATTGCGGGGCCCAATAGGACGCTTCTCTGAGAGAAGCGTCATCGTGATGTGGTGCGCATGCGCGGGTTCGCGCTGCCCCAATCGCGTTCTTCATAGAGCGGCATTGACAGCCGCCCTATGAAGACACTCAGCACTTTACCGCGCATGTGCGCGGAATGCGCGTTCGTGAGCTGAGCTGTCTGACTGACAGCTCAGCTCGCTTTCTATACCCGCCCCCCTCCTACTCCAAACACTATATATAGAGATTACTCTATATATAGTGTTTGCATATACACACACACACACACAGCGGTGGGTGGGGGTCCTAAAACTAACAATAAGGAGGGGGAGCCACTGTCCCCCCCCGGCCCCCACCCCTGAGCGGTGGGTGGGGGCCCTAAAAATAACAATAGGGGGTGGACCTACTGTCCCCCCCGGCCCCCACCCCTGAGCAGTGGGTGGGGGCCCTAAAATTAAAAATAAGGGGGGGACCTACTGTCCCCCCCGGCCCCCACCCCTGAGCGGTGGGTGGGGACCCTAAAATGAAAAATAAGGGGGGGGAACCTACTGTCCCCCCGGCCCTCACCCCTGTGCGGCGGGTGGGGGCCCTAAAAATAACAATAGGGGGGACCTACTGTCCCCCCAGGCCCCCACCCCTGTGCGGTGGGTGGGGGCCCTAAATTAACAATGGGGGGGACCTACTGTCCCCCCCGGCCCCCACCCCTGAGCGGCGGGTGGGGGCGCTAAAAATTTAAAAAAGGGTGGGGACCCACTTTCCCCCCCCGCCCCCACCCCTGAGCGGTGGGTGGGGGCCCTAAAATTAAAAATAAGGGGGGGGACCTACTGTCGCCCCCTGCCCCCACCCCTGTGCGGCGGGTGGGGGCCCTAAAAATAACAATAGGGGGGGACCTACTGTCCCCCCAGGCCCCCACAGGCCCCCACCCCTGTGCAGTGGGTGGGGGCCCTAAAAATAACAATGGGGGGGACCTACTGTCCCCCCCGGCCCCCACCCCTGAGCGGCGGGTGGGGGCCCTAAAAATAACAATAGGGGTGGACCTACTGTCCCCCCCCGGCCCCCACCCCTGAGCGGCGGGTGGGGGCCCTAAAAATAAAAATAGGGGGGACCTACTGCCCCCCCTTTGCCCCCACCCCTGAGCGGTGGGTGGGGGCCCTAAAATTAACAATAAGGGGGGAACCTACTGTCCCCCCGGCCCCCACCCCTGAGCGGTGGGTGGGGGCCCTAAATACAATAGGTCCCCCCCTTATTGTTATTTTTAGGGCCCCCTACCACTCAGGGGTGGGGGCCGGGGGGACAGTAGGTCCCCCCCTTATTTTTAATTTTAGGGCCCCCACCCACTGCTCAGGGGTGGGGGCCGGGGGGGACAGTAGTTCCCCCCCCAATTTTGTTATTTTTAGGGCCCCCACCCGCCTCACAAGGGTGGGGGCCAGAGAGGGGGAGGACAGTAGGTCCCCCCCTCATTATCTTCATGGCCCCCACCCGCCGCCCATGGGTGGGGGCCGGGGGGGGGGAAGGAGAGTAGGTCTCCCCCCCCCCCTTCAACCACTATAGTGGCCAGAAAGAGTCCCTGTGGGTCCTCCTCTTCGGGCTTCAGCTGTCAGCTCTAGCCACTCCCACAGCAGAGCTGACAGCCTCAGCACACAAAGCACGTTCACAGTGCTTTGTGTGCTGATAGCCCGTCTAACGTATTCACCCATGCGTGAATACGTCAGACGTGAATGAGGCCTTTTTAGGGCCTCTGAACTCGGAAGTCCCTCTGGTGGTCGTCTGATTGACTGCAACAAGAGGTGTTCCAAGCTTCCAATGTAAACACTGCATTTTCTCAGAAAATACAGTGCTTACAAGAAAAAGGCTGCAGGGAGCTGTAGCACTCACCTGAACAACCTCATTAAGCTGAAGTTGTTCAGGTGACTATAGTGTCCCTTTAAGGATTTCAAGGATACTTTGCAATGCAGCTAGTTATAGGTAAATACCTTTTAAGATAAGACAATACAGGATCACGCATAGTTGCAGAGGTTGAAACAGGTAGGTATATAATGCAGGTTGCTTATGAGATCATGCAGTGATGCAGCAATTGAAGCAGTTAAGATTCTTCAATGAAGGAAATACACCACAAATCAGGATTCTTGGAAGCTGATAAGGAACGTCTTTCTAATTCAGTAATGTAATCCAGGCAAATTCAGGATGAAGTAATGCCTTTTAGTGCCTTTCAGTATGAGGAAATGCAGATAAGTACAGGATGAGGCACTGCAGGTAAGTGCTCTACAGAATGAAATAATGTAGATAAAATACAGGATATTACCAGGAACATAGATTCTTTATCAGAGCATAGACTTTAATGTCAAGGCACTGTTGTGTGCTGGGAGTAGACTTATCAGTCCTCCTAATTAGTTAATCCAGGTGAGGATGATAGGATGAGAATAAAGTTTAGTGGCTAGGGAGGCCACTAGAGGAGAAAATCATGAAGTTCACTTAAAGGGCCAGTAATAAACAAAAAAGTCTTACATGTCAGTTTTGAAACCTGACACATTGCTATGGACGCCCACAATGCTGCAACAGCATGAGTGGAGAGTGTCCTGATACCCTTTGGCACAGGAAGAGAATGGCATTAATAAGCATTCCCCTTAGGCAGGATCTCAGGTGCCAAATGCAAGACAACCATATCCTGTTGAAAATCAGTAAATGGAGGTTCACAGGATCAAGCCTGGAGTTCACACATTCTCCTTGTTGAGGTACTAGCCACCAGCAACAGCACTTTCTGTGCTACTACCATGGAATCCACTGCTAGAGGTTCAAATGATGGTTTAGTCAGAGCACGTGAGACCAGTGGTATGTCACATATTAGCTTAGACACCCTCAGTTGAGGCTTGAGTTTATTTGCTGCTTACATGAAGCAAAGCACCAGGGGCATCAATGCTCAATGGGAACCCTTCAGTACAGGTGCATCATGGCATTGATAAGCCTTCCCCTTAGGCAGGATCTCACATGCCAATTGCAAGACAACCATATCCTGTTGAAAAATAGTGAATGGGTGTTCACAGGATCAAGCCTGGAGTTCACACATTCTCCTTGCTGAGGTACTAGCCACCAGCAACAGCACTTTCTGTGCTACTACCATGGAATCTCCTGCTAGAGGTTCAAATGATGGTTTAGTCAGAGCACGTGAGACCAGTGGTATGTCACATATTAGCTTAGACACCCTCAGTTGAGGCTTGAGTTTATTTGCTGCTTACATGAAGCAAAGCACCAGGGGCATCAATGCTCAATGGGAACCCTTCAGTACAGGTGCATCATGGCATTGATAAGCCTTCCCCTTAGGCAGGATCTCACATGCCAATTGCAAGACAACCATATCCTGTTGAAAAATAGTGAATGGGTGTTCACAGGACCAAGTCTGGAGTTCACACATTCTCTTTTCTGAGGTACCAGCCACCAGCACTTTCTGTGCTACCAACATGGAAGCTCCTGCTAGAGCTTCGAATAATGGTTTAGTCAGAGCCTGTGAGACCAGTGGTACGTCACATATTGGATTCAACACACTCAGTGGAGGCTTGAATTTCATCACTGCTTACATGAATCAAAGCACCAGGGGCTCCAATGTTCAATGGGCATCCATCAATGTGGAAAGTGCCGATAAGTGTTATAACTCAGACCCTTTCTAGGTTGAAGAATAATTGAGGAGCAATTCCAACCTCTATTCTTGAGACCAACAGAAAAATGCATGCCAAGTTTTGTAAAGTATTTATAGGATGGTAAGAGGATCTCAATGACCGTCTCAGGTATGCGAGAGGTATGAGAGAGACTCCCGCATCAACAGCAGAACTTGAGGATCTTGGTGTGTCAAGGGACCTTGAAATAGGTCTGGACGTACTGGAATTTCCCTTGGAGGTTCCAGAATCATCTTATTCATCATAGGAATTTAGCGTTGACGTGGCCTTCCATTGTCTCCTTTTGAATTGCCTTTAGGAAAGTTGAAAACAGGAAAAATATGTACATCAGACTAAAATTCCAAATTTAAGTCAGCGTATCCTGACCTTGAAAATTCTGGTCCTAAAATCTAGAAAAATACTTCTGGACCTGGTAGTTCTGAAAAATGGCCATCAGATCTACATAGGGTATCAGTCAAATCTGAGTCAACTCTGAGGATACGTTGGGACATGGTTGCCATTCCACCTTGTCCACAGTAATTCGGCTCAGGTAATCAGCCATTGCATTCTGAGCCCCTGGTTGTTCTTCTGTGCCCTGAACATCATGGGCAGTAATTCAATCAATACGTAGCTGTGAGATCCACCTTGATAGATATAGGATACAGTCGCATTGATATTTGAGCACATTTGGACCCACTTCTTCTTCAGCAACCCTCTGAAGTGAAGAAGAGCCCTGAAAATGACTTGTGATTCCACACAATTGAATGGTAATATTGTGCAACATGGTCCAAACACTGTGCAACCAATCTTTGAAAACTTGAATCCGAGCTTATAATTGACCAATGAAGTTCTGTTCACTGGAAACCCAGAGATATACTCTCTCTTCAGCTACCAGGTAAGGTGTAACTCCACTGATGGGGACATTGTCAGTGGCTGGCTCCAATTAATCTTTCTCTTGTTAAACCAAGATAGAAAAGATCTTTGCGGAATCCAGAGATGCCATTGGGCCCATCTGACAAGTCTGAAGGTGGAAGCCAGGATTCCTAGTAGTTGCATATACTTTCTTGCCAGTACGAAACAAAAATAAGGAAACTGGAAGAGAAAACTTCCACAATCTGGGGAACTGTTCCTGAGATAGGGAAAAAGCAGAGCATAGAATATTTCACCCAGAAAAGTCAACATCTGAGCTGGTGTAAAACTACTTTTCTAGATATTCATCAAGCAGCCAAACTTCAGGAGTTCTGAAAGAACTATATTCCTCTGTGTGCCTGAGGCTGCCAGAAGTAGATCATACAGATAATGGAACCATGTGGTGTTCTGGACTCTCAATATCACTATAAGCACATATAAGGTTCTTGGGGCTGCAGTGAGGTTAAATGGTAGGGCACTCAATTGGAAGTTATTTTCTTAGATAAAATAATTGCTTGAGAGATGAATCTGATTGACTCCATTCCGAAGACTGACATTCAGCCTTGTTGGCCCTTCTTAGGTCCAGTATAGGCTTCCATGGGCTTCTTCTTTTAGCAACAAAAGAGAGGTGAATATTGTCCCTGGAACCGCTCTTGTTATGGGACCAAAGAAATTACCTATTCATTCATCTGTCTGAATTATCTTGTTGGTATAGAGACTCCTGTGTCTATATCAATCTGGACTATGGATAACACCCGAGTCTCCAGAATGTGACGAGCCCAGGTATGTCTGATCAGAAAAAAATAGGCTCCCAGTACTGGAGGAGACACGTTCATTGCTGAAGAGCAAAATGACTGCTTCATAGCTCTATTAGAACCTCGAAAGGAAGGTTTACCAACTGCCATGAGTTACCTCTGGAGTATTCCCTGCAGGGACAGTAACTCCATGTATTTCACAAATGATGGTCACTGGAGGTTCTCCTGTCTGACCATGAGGAGCTGGGATCCTTCAGACTGCATCTTCAATCTTGGCTCTTAATAGCTCTCTCCAAAGTAGCCTTTAGATCTTTAATGGTTGTATAAACAGCAGTGAAAGCTACAGCAGGCTGACATTCTGCATCGGCAGTCGTATAAAGTTGGACAGGTCTGCATCCACTTTTGATCCATAGGCATGCACCTTAGGTAGTGTAGTTCAGGGGTTGGAAATACCTTCCCAGACAGAGTAAAGCTTGTCCTCTTTCTTACCCCCTAAGGCCTTTGAAACACCTTGGAACTTCCTTTGTAAGCCATGCAGGCATGTCATGTGGCTGCGCAGGGATAGGTTATGAGGAAGTGGCTACCTTCTGGAGACAGACAGTGCATAACTGTTTTTCCATCATAACCAGAACATGGTGTAGATTCAAACAATACCTTGCAACTTCCTTTGTAAGCCATTCCAACATGTCCTGTGTCTGAGCAGGTAAAGGGGATGCTGAAGAGGTTACCTTCTGAAGACAGTCAATGCATAACCTTCCACAGCATTCCCATCACAATCAGAACATGGGTAGATTCAGATATCAGATAAACAATAAATACATTTAAAAAAAATAAATATTACCTGTGGCAAAGTACTAAAGTAAAAAAGGTTCACTGTCAAATTAAATTAAGAAACCAGTGAAACAGATTTAAAACTGGCTTAAGACAGCACTTATTCATGTCTGGGGACCTTGCAAATACTTACCAAATAAGTTTTGGATGTTTACTGTAATTTTCCCTTCATTTTAGGATCTTTCTGGCAATTGCCCTTATCCAAGATGGCTGCTGCAACTTGCATTTCCACAATGCAAGTCATCTCTATTGGGCCCTTTAAAGCGCAAACTGCACATGTGCAGGCCTTTTCCAAGTGTGTTTGCTGTTTAGAGACCAGGGAGAGAGCTCAGTCTGCAGCATACATGGCCCCTCAACACCCAGGGAACCAGGGATAAATCACCGGGACCGAGGGGGAAACATAAGACATACCGTAAAATTGCCTGCAAGGTGGTTAAAAGGCAACAAGGTGCAAAAGTCAAAGTTTAAAGGCACCACAGTAGAAAGGCCTCATAGTATAAAAGGCATCACAGCCTAAGGCACAGCTGCATAATGTACCACAGTTTAAAGGCATCATAACATAAAGGCGTTACAGCATAAAAGCCCTACAGATTTAAATGCAACACGGATTTAAATGTCCCACAGCTGAAATGCCTCACAGCTGAAATGCATCACAGTTTAAATGCATCACAGTTTAAATGCCTAATACCTCACAGCTTAAATTTATCAGTTTGAATGCATTAAAATTTAAATGCCTCGCGGATTAAATGCCTCACAGTATAAAAGCACAACTGCATAATGCACCACAGTTTAAAGATATTACAGCATAAGGCACAGCGGTGTAATGCACCAGTTTAAGACATCACAGTTTAAATGCATCACAGATCAAATGCATCAGAGTTTAAATTCCTCATAGATTAAATGCATCACAGTATAAAAGCACAACTACATAATGGACCACAGTATAAAGGCACCCTAAAATAACAAGTAAAGTAATGAAGAGAAAACACATACATGTCTATAAGTAAATGGAGCAACTTGCTCACATCCTAAGGGCTGTAGGACAGGAGAAAGACTGAGGACCTTAGGAATGGAGCCTCCTTTTAAAGCCTTTGGTGTCTTTCATGTCCTATCGGCTGTAGGGGGCGGAGCTAACACATGTTGTATATGCTGCCATGATTAGCCAGGAAAAGAGGTTTTTACGTCTCCATATGTCTTATGTCGACCTTATCCCCTTTCCAGGAATGTGAGAGGCAATCAGGTTGACCGTTAATATTTTATACACAGCATGTAGCACTCTATTAAAGTCATTGGACAAAATGTAAACCATGCACGCAAAGAGGTAAGAATTTCACAGAAGCTTAATATAAACCATAAAACATTAAACATTTTATTTCATATTCCCTGTTTGCTTGTGTAGCTACTTGAAACATGATCAAGATTCTATATCTGTACTTCCATCCTCTTCGTTGGACTCAACATCTTGGTTTACTGAAAGATATTGAGCTGTTTATAAGCACTGGATGCATCTGCTTTAATATAAAATCTAAGAAATTCTAACTGTTCATTATTTTACACATGTAAAAGAATTAAAATTTTTATGAAATTAAGCTTTTAAAATCCTTTACTGAACTGTAAATATCTGTTGCTCGGTTGAGCAGTTGAAATAACCAATTATTTGTGAAGTGTTTGGTTCTTACATCCCAGGTTATCTCAGGTTTCGAATTTTACAATTATTTCAAATGCCATCAGTTTGAAATGTCCTATTTTATCCAGTCCTGAGTGTTTGTGCTTTGGCTGATATGATTAACCCCCAAGTCTCCCACTAATGGAAATAAATTGTATGATGAAGAACGGGCTTGATCTTTGACTCTCTACTAAAGTTTAATCTGATAAACAAACTCTTGAATTACTTGACTAGTCATGGATAAAAGCGGACAATAACTGAGGCAGAAACTTTCAGCTGTATGGTGATTTCAATCTTAAATTAGTACTGTGCTTGAAAAACATCTGTTGATGAGTAATTTTTCCATTAAATAAAAAGAAAATAAACTGGAATTTGATAGAAAGCAGTGCAAGATAAATGTATTAGAACAAGTAAGAAAATAATGCATGTCTATGAAAACAAAATTTCATACAATATAAAAACCAGTCAATACAAGACTTGCGCACAATGGAAACATTTGTTTTTTTTCTGAATAAAAATTAAATTTTAGATGATTCAGGTTTCAACATGTGAAGTTTCAGTTTACACAAATCTCGTCCACATGATTTTTTGGGGAAGATCTGGAAGAAGTAACTAATTAAGAGAAACAAAGCAGGATAAGGAAATAAAATCCATATTGTTAGATTTTATTTATAAAATGTTGGCACTACAAATTGAACTTGAAATCATGAAACACATAACAACTCACTTATTTTTTTCTTCATTTGTTTCAAGATCAGTCAAAATATAGAGAGTCAAAATTGAGTTGGCCTATAATTTGGATGAATCGCAATTCACTGAATGACAGGTCAAGTGGCCGGAACATATTGCACAACACTAGTAAAAATGTTGGGATATAAACATGTAGTTCTCATTAAAAATAAAATACTGAAAAACTGAAATAAAACAGTAATAAAACTGATCAGTGTGTGAAAATATTTGCAATAACAAATGCTAGGTCTATTTTTCTTTACTTGTGTCTTATTCATCCAAAACCAACAAAGCAAAACCAATTGTGCTGCTGTGATAAATAATGAATACAAATGTAAATGGTAAATATCACTACCTCAAAAAGGCATGTTAAAAAAGCACATTACTGTGTATTTTCAATGTGTGATAAGTCAGTTTAATAAAAAGGTTCTACATGTGAAATAATCTAACAACTCTCTTTTTGCATAAGAAACTACTACTAGTAGTGCTAAATGTAAAAAAAACTCACCACATATTAACGCCTAGATTTTTGCTCTTCATTAATATTTGCCCCATGCATAGCTCAATCCTTAGTTGGACAGTCTACCTACGCTGAAATATGCCTACCTGTCACTTTGCCTATACATGGAAGAGAAAACTTATAAAAGATGAGTATTCATAAAATATTTCTGTAACAACAGTTTAAAATGTATGGTGCATAAAATAAGAGGTGAAGACATGTGTTTATTGTAAATATTCAATTTTCTGTTGTACAATTTAAATAGTTGAGCACTAGAAGCTTGTACTTAAATTAACTATTTTAAATATAGTGGTGGAGGTTTAGCAAAGTGTCAGTGCCATTTTTACATTTAAATTCTGGCATTTAATTGACACGATGTTACATTTGCTATTTTCTTTTTTGTCTTGTGCATTTTTGAATATGCAGAATTATTATGTCAGTGACTCAATAGATATATCAATCTTTCTGCCACTTTTTCCAACAAAAATGTGTTCGGCTTTATGTATGTTTTTTTTTTCCTTCACTCTAAATTTTGTCTTCTGAAGTGGAAATTTCCACAAAATCTGGAATAATTTTCTTTAAAGAAAACCGTCACTTTTTAGATCACTTTTTGAACACTTTGAAAAATCTGATCACAATAATTATGGCGTATAACAGTCACATTTCAGAAGACTTTTATAAATATCCAGCATTGTTCCTCTCAAGGGATGGATATTTTCTCCAACTCATAAGGAGGAACAGAAAAATAATAACTGTGAAAGATCCCCAGAAGACAATTAGATTTTCATTTTTCTTGGTACATTTGCAGTGCATTCCATGAAATCTTAATGAGTCTTAAAAGCATCAAAAATACATTGCTGAAATATGCACAAATCAGTTTTTATTAATTAAATTCAACACACTAATATTATTTACTATCTTAAATGGACACTCTAAGCACCAAAACAACTTTACCTTAATACAATGGCTTTGTTGTATAAAATAACTTTGTATAGCTGTGAGCTATCCCCATATTAAAAAGGGCATGTTTCAACTTCCCTTATTGCACAGTGGGGTTTAATTTAGAATTTATCTCCTGCCCTTGCAGTTGACTGCTGGATCCTACAGCAGCCCCTGCATGTGGTTAAAGATTAGTTAGCAGACAAGAAGATAAAAAAAAACTTCAAAAATAAACATACTGTTTTTTTTTTTTTTTTAAATAAAGCCCTTCTGAGCCATAGAGGCTACAAGAGTCACATCCTTGTAAGGTATGACTTTGGATGCATAGACAAAGTGATTTAACCCCTGAATGCAGAGAGTTGTGCAGTAAGACTGCAAGGGCATGAGACATACCCAAAGCTGCTTCATTAAGCTACACTTTAAACTATCCATTTAAGTGCCAGATGTATGCCATAAATTAAAGTCTCTGTGAATATTATTTTAAAATGCATATACATATGTTCTTCTCTTCGGTGCATTTATATTATTTATTTTGCCCCAGCATAGAAGAGTACAGCCCATTGGCCACTGAAAGGGTTATTAAAGTGTTGTTTCCCATGACTTTTTTATTAGTCATTAGATATACAATATAAGCTAACTATACTCAATGATAAGATGACAAAGTCAAAACCAGCATATAAGTGGAGCACTCAAAAGGTGAGTATAAATTGTAGAATTACTCACCCTATATAATATTTTGAAATATACAGGTACACAGCAAAAAAGATACAAGGTAAATACTGCACCATTGGTTTTGCTGTGTCTATTTTAATATTTTCGAATATACCCATTGACGAACTGAGAAGAGGGATCATGTTACCTTTAAGACACAAACGCATGTCAGATTTCAGCTAATTTATATTGGGTTCTATATCTTGTGGGTGTTCTTATTTGGGGGCACTATATAACATTTTGGGATATTGTATTACAGTGTTGCACGGGGTAGGTGTTATTAACAACTTACTAGCAACTGAGCAGCAATAGCTGTCCAGTCACAAGTTTTTTTTATTGCAACAAAGAGCCACTGTCTTTCCACTGATTAGCAAATATATCTCTATTTATGACGTGGGAGGGCATAGAGAACGTATATAGTTTAATACCTTCCATATGGCCCTGCTTAACATGCTGAAGATAGGGCATGTGTGCTAAACATTGGCTGCATGCTGTAATGATTGTATGACCAAATAAATTCAACCTGTAAGCCATTCCGTTTTTCTTTCATTGGCAGTTTTGTATTCTTTTTCTGACTAAATGACTGAAAAAAAAATGTTTTTGTCATTTTGTCATTCTTACGAATATGAATCTCTTTTCTCTGTTAATATTTTGTATGTCAATTACCTGTTGTCAATTATCCTCATTCTATTATTGTAAAGTGCTGCGAAATTTGTTGCCACTATATTATTTTTACTAATTTTTATAAATCGCCAACAAATTCCATAGCACTGTACAATAGGTGATATATAAAAATAATAATAATAATGATGATAATAATAATAAAACTATTTTAAAAGGTGCGTACACCGGGACTGAAATGAAACTATTAAACAAAGTAGCCTACAGTTAAACTAAATAACCATTAGATATGTGTATTTAGCTATATCTTATTGATATATCACTGCAGAATATCAATATTAAAGGGAACAAAACTGTTTTGGTAGAGGTAAACCCCAATCTCCTCAAATCCATTCCGTCTTGGAATCTTGAGTGGTATGAGTCTTCAACTAGAATGAGGAAAGCTATTTAATCATTTGAAATTTTGCAAACACGCATTAGATTCTATACCTAGAACGACTGCTACTTTTATAATTGGCTGCACTTATGTCTACTATTGCATAGGAATTGGAGAAAGCAGAATTATGAATGCAGCAAAATGTAGAAGTAAATGCAGTACAAAGGAATACTAAAGCTTATAGTTTTATTCAGCAAAAGGAATGGGATTTTGCCTTTAATTCCTGTGCTGAAAATAAAGCAAAATAAACGTACTAAAACGTTCACTTGGTAACAGAGGGCACAAAATATATTTGCCTAAAAAGACATATTGTAGAATATGTAATTTAATTGGTTCTATCTTTTCAAAGTACTGCTTTGAAAGTACTGATCATTTCCTTCAATTTTCCAGTAGGTTTATGCTTTGAATAAGTAAATAGTGGGTAATAGTTTGTGTCAAAGTCCTTTTAACACTCCATTAAACATAAAGCATGACAATTTGATCAGATGTCTATTTTGCAGTCAGAGACTGACTTCTGACTTTGGGAATCACTCAGCTGCATCAGGTCACACAGTAAGAGTCATATTCCCATCTTCTCAAAACCCTTCTAAGCTTTATCTGAAAAATATTTTGAATAATTGCATTCTGAGATCACTTTTAAACTTGATTTTGACATAATCCTACAAGTTCAAAATCAGGCTAAAACTCAGCTTGTTTTAATCTGTAAAATGAGCTCCCTGTTCAAGACACACAAAAAAAAGAAAAAAAAAGAAAACCACAAGGTATATTTTCAAAAATGTCAGAACCTACTGTGAAGTGCTCTCATATATAATACACTAAAGAAAAAGTTGGCACTTCCTAAAATAATGATTAATAATAAATAAATAATAATAGTGATTGTACATTTTTTTTTTTTAAAGTGCCAATGTTGATATAAAAAACAATATTTCAATGGGTATACTACACTGATGGTGATGTTATACTCTACATAAAAAACAATAATAGAGTGACTGACACCATGCATGCAATGACGTTGTCCCTAATCTCATTATAACATACACTGTAAACCAGGACATACACTAATCACCCTCCTAATATCCATACAGGGCTGTATTTACTGCGAGGCTAACAAGGCATTTGCCTGAGGCAGCACATTCCAGGGGGGGCCCCCAAATACCCAGGCAAATGGCTTGTTAGCATAATTTTAGGGGACCCAAGAGCTGGCCGGCTTGTCAGCTTTTTGGCCCCCCCAGGGTGGACAGCCAGTTCTTTCCCAGGTGGGCGGAGAGGTAGCGCTGATCTGTGAGCTCCGTGATCTGCTCAGCTTCCTCATGAGCCCTGCAGTAATGCCGGGAGCCAGAATATGACATAATTTCAGCTCTGGGCATTACTCTGTGGCGCGCGAGGGAGCTGAGCAAGAAGACCTCAGCTCCCTTACTTCCTGTTTTGCGTGCCAACCTGCCAACCTGCATCTTCCTGCCTGCCCAGCAGCCCCAACAGCCCAGACATCAGCCAGTCCAGCAGCCCCACTGGACCCCAGGTAAATAAAATCAACCCAGTTCTCCCAAAGGTAGGGAGGATGGGTGGATTTAAATTAAAATTCAAAAAAAATAACAATAATATGTAATTGTGTGTGGGGAAAATGTATGTCTGTCTGTCAGTGTGTGTGTGTGTATGTTAGTGTGTGTGTGTCTGTCAATGTGTCTGTGAGTGAGTGTGTGTGTCTGTCAGTGTGTGTCTGTGAGTGATCATGTGTTTGTGAATGGGTGAGTGTTTGTGTGTGTCTGTCAGGGAATGTGTGTATGTCTGTCAGTGTGTACCTGTGAGTGAGCATTTCTGTCTGTCAGTGAATGTGGGTGTGTTTATCAGTGTGTCTGTGAGTGTGTGCGTGTCTGTCAGTGAGTGTGTCTGTCAGTCAGTGTCTGTGAGTGAATGATTGTGTGTGTCTGTCAGATTGTGTCAAATCAGTGAGTGTGTGTATGTCAGTGTATCTGACGGTGTATGCCTGTCTGTAAATGGGTGTGTGTGTGTCTGTCAGTCAAAGTGTGTGTTAGTATTTTAGAGGAAAAGGTGAGACTTTGACAGGTAGGGTTGGGGCAAATCTTAATTAGGGGTGCCTGAGTTTTGTCATGCCTGGGGCAGCACAGATCCAAAATACACCACTAATTGTATAGGTAAGCCTTGTGCTTCCATAACAGCCCTAATTCATGGAGACATGTTAGCCACAAGACCTCTGTACGTGTCCTGTGGTTATCTGGCAAAAGACATTAGCAAAACAGTGTCTTTCACAATACCACAAAATAAAATGCTTAAGTGAAGAAAGCGCATATATTAGATGACACTCTACTAAAAATAAAGTGCTGAAGTGCATGTAAGACATTAGCAGCAGATCCTTTAAGTCATGCAAGTTGCGAAATGGGGCCTCCATGGATAAGAATTGTTGTTCCAGTATATATGACAGATGCTCAATTGGATTGAGATCTGGGGAATTTGGAGGCCGAAGGAACACGTTGAACTCTTTGCCATGTTCCTCAAACCATTCCTGAACAATTTTTGTATCCTGCTGAAAGAACCCATGCCACCATGGAACACCATTGCCATGAAGGGGTAACAAAGTAACGTTAACATGAAAGCCAAGACCCAAGATTTCCCAGAGAGAATAATACTGCCTCCGCCGATCTGCCTTCATCCCAAAGTACATCCTGCTGCCATCTCTTCCCCAGGTAAAGGAAGCACAGACCCAGTCATCAATCTGATTTAAAAGTAAATGTGATTCATTAAACCAGGCAACCTTCCTACATTGCTCCACAGTCCTGTTCTGACACTCATTTGTCCACTCCTCATTGGCACTCTGACTGGTCTGTGCTTAAGCAGCCTGTGGCGGACCGCCAGTATGTCGCTGCCACTGATTCCCTTTCCCAAAATAACATAGCTCCGACACTCATCAAAGTAAATATCGCTGGTATTGCCCCCATACAGTAAACTCCTCCCCTCTATGCCTGATAGATAGTTGAGTCGGGAAACTCACAATTTATTTATCTTTCAGGTACAAAAAATAATTTTAAACACCCTAAAAGTACCCCCAAAACCAATGGAAAACACTTGAGAGTCACATCCCCGTATAGCCCTGAACTCAGTGCCTATCAAATCCAAAAAGCACTCAGATCAGTTTGGTGGTTTGGATTTTCCATCGAACAGTTCCAACAGTTCCAGGGAAATCGTGGCAATGACCGGTCTCAGTTCGAGGGTTTTTATACAAATATAGCGCTTTTAGGTGTCAAATGCTTCAACCATACTGTAGTTTATAAAGAGTTAAAAATTGAGATTTTGAACAAATCTCAGTTTTAGAGTATATAGTATGGCTATGATGAACCACTCAACTGGAAAGTAAAGGGACTCTGCTAAAAAATCCCTAATATTGCAAGTGAAAAAGAGAGGGAATTATTAGATAAAATCTAATAAAACATCCAGGAGTAGTCAATAGTGTACACCTTTAAATATATAGCCTTATACGCTGAAAAAACACTATGCAATTTCTTGCATTGAATGGTTAAAACTAATTATGAAATCAAGTTTAGTATTGCATAATATTCAGCAGAACATATAGATAAAATGAGAAAATCCAAATAAAATGATAATGTCCAACTTGCTACATATAATTGAAATATAATTTGTTTGAGTCCAATAAGTAACAGTCTCTGGATAGATACTTTTGTATCAATAAAATAACAGTCTTTTGATATGTAAGCTAATTCAGTTTTCTCCAGTTATGATAGAACTGGGATATGTATACTGAATTAGTTTAATTCATATAGTACAATATCAATGAGATGTCCTTGTAGGTTCAACAGTGATTGTAATAATATTTGTACCCTTCACGAAATGCAAATTACCATTACTAACAGGTCATGGTAGGTGACCCTTAGTTAGATGAAGATTACTCCGTTCTGAAAGAAACAGAGTTGCAAAACCATAGTGCTTACTGTATAAAAATGTATTTATTGAAGAATAAAGTTTTAAAAATGCACTCACACTTGGTAAAACTTCTTAGTGCTATACTGGAGTCAGGATATGTAGTGTAAGCAGCTGTTGAAGATCTGGAGTCCGGCCTTTCGGATGAATGGATAAATGGACTGTCTGTAAGCCGCGTGTGTGTCACCGATCTCTTCTCCTGCGTTCCAAGTGTAGCTCGGTTGGTTTTACGGCAAGTGCCAGAAAGCAATGCTGTAACTACTGTAGTTTATATTTCCGAATGCCGTTCATCTAGGTGGCTGTGAACTTGAACGGGCTCAGTTCCATATTCACCGGTGTTCGCGGGAGTGCCTAGTCAAAATAAGTTCCAGGCACTCGACGACCAGGTACCTGTATCTGTGTTCGGGAGATAAGATGACCGCTATCCATTCTGTCAACCACGTGCATTCGGTACATGAAATGGCGGCCACCTAGGGGAGTCTTTTAGTAATAGTTTCTGTTGCGGTTTCACACTGGATACTTTGTATTCCATGTTCTAATTAGATGTTGGGGTGGTCTTCGTTCGGGAACTGAACCAGGGGAATTTCGTATGAACAAATGAACAGGGGAAAATGATTACAACTGAACCAAGTGATGGGGCATTCCTTCACAATGCTCCCCCTTTGTCCATGACTCCGGCAGACACAGTTTGACCCTTTTCGGGTTAACATGGTGATGTCCCGGAAATAAGTCTTTTGGGTTGGCTAGCTCAATCTGGCAAAATTGCCCATTTGCGTTCCCATTTTGTTTACCGGGTCTGTAGTGGATGGTAAAATCGTATGGCTGCAGGACTAGGCTCCACCTCAGGAGTCTGGCATTGTCTCCAGTGACCCGATTGAGCCATACTAATGGGTTGTGGTTAGTGATGAGGGTGAAAGCTCGTCCATAAAGGTAAGGTGTTAATTTTTTCAGTGCCCTCACCAGAGCTAGGCACTCCTTTTCAATAGCCGCATAGCTGACCTCTCTGGGTAATAACTTCTGACTCAGGTAGGCCACTGGATGCTGGATCCAGGACCCTGTTCGAGGGTGGGAAGCAATGGCGAGACCCTAGCCAAGCTGCGGCGGCTAGGGGCCGAAGTGCATGTTTGGCGGAGGTACCAGGCGGTCCGCCACACAGCCCCATATATAGCACACTGCAATGCAGTGTTCTTACACCTTTCTACCATGACCAGCATTAAAGGGACACTATAGGCACCCAGATCACTTCAGCCTATTGAAATGGTCTGGGTGCCAACTCCCATCACCCTTAACCCTGAGCATGTAATTATTGCAGTTTTTATAAACTGCAATACTTACCTTGCAGGGTTAAGTCCTCCTTCCAGGTTCTTAGATGACTTTTGGTTATCTAAATGACACTGGACATCCTCACGCTATGCACGAGGACTTAAAGCGTCACCGGAATCCATATAGGAAAGTGCTGAATAATGCTTTCCTATGGGGAGATCCTTATGTGAGCATGGCCATTGCCGCATCTAAGTATTAGGTCTCCCCCGCCAGTGGCCGACAGTGGGGGAGGAGCGTGTGCGGAGCTGAGCCAGCGCTGAGGGACAGCTAATCCCTTCTTCACCACAGGGGTGGGCCTTGATAGAAGTGGAAGCTATAGTGCAAGGAAAACAAGTTTGTTTTCTTGGCACTATAGTTTCGCTTTATGTTTTCCAGCAATTTGTGCTAGTGTCGGTTTTCTGTGTGGCCATACCACACAGGCTAGACTTTTCTCTCTGCATGCAACAATGAGCCTTGGGTGACAATGACCCTGACACTAGTTCACTGGTTGCCCTTCCTTGCACCACTTTTGGTAGATACTAACCACAAGATACTGAGGATTCCCTGCAAGACTTCATCTAACCATCACCATCTCACCAAAGTCATTTAGATCTTTTTTACTTGTTCATCTTTCCTGTTTTCAACATATGAAATTCAAGAACTGACTGTTCACTTGCTGCCATATATATCCCATCCCCTAGCAGGTGCCATAATAATGATATAATCAATGTTATTCATTTTACCTGTAAGTGGATTTAATGTTGTGGCTGATTAGTGTAACTGTCCCAGCCAGTCAGATATTAGTAGGAATTTTATTCCCAGACAGTACTTACTATTTGCAGCCGCTACCAATAATTCTATAACATAATACATAGCTTTAGCTTCATTAATAATGAGCACATCCAATCCAAGATCCTACTCTCTGAAAGCGACTCACGCATCTCCTCTGCTCATACTTGCACCTCTGAATCTAACTTTCAAGATATGTCTAGGGCTGCACCATTGCTATGGAACTCCCTTTCCTGCTCCATTAGATTCCTCTCTAGGCTCCAAAATATTGGTTATAAATTAACTTCTGGGTTGTGGTTGGATGTGTGGATGGAATGGTCGTATAGAAAGACTGATCCGACACTAACAATCTAAAGCAGCAACAAAAGTGCTTAGTTGATCCAACTACTATTGGGCAGAAATATCATGGAATAAATCTAAGAATGCAAGGACCAAACTAAATCAGTGTGTTCTTCTGGAATTTGCCAAAAAACAAACTGCAATTAAGGTTGCCTTGACATTGAGATGTTGGATGAGGGTCCAGGCCATGGAGCTCGTCCTTTTGGCTGAAGCCTTGCTGGACAAAATTAAAGTCATGCTGCAAGACCTGAGAAATGGCTTTCAAGCCAACATTTCTAAACTCACCTCAGACCTAATTAAAACAATTGGAGATTTATGTGAGAGGACTGACACACTTGAAACATTAGTTGACAAACATGAAGGGCTTGTTACTGAAGTAGTTCACCTGGAATTCATGTAAGCAGAGTTGGAAGACCCATCAAGGAGAAATAATGTTAGAATTAGGGGCATATCAGATGCTATATGTAAGACCAAATTGAAACAATTTTTTCAAGGGATATAGGCTTTAACATCGAGGACTTAATTATCGACCAAATACACAGGCACCCAAAAAGGCACCTAAAGGCAACTGCCCTATGCATTCATCCAGATGCCAGTCATATTTAGAAAACTGTGGTTAAATAAGCATTGTTGTATATTGTTTTTCAATGTTGTATATTGTCTTTGAAACTCCTCCACGCTCTTCCCATGAGTGATCTGATGCATTATTTCCTAATATGCTTGCATGTTCCATTTTAAAATCACTAAAATCCTTTTGTTAAACTTCTGAGGTCTTAACTCTGCAAGCAAATAACATTTATTATGAGATGAAATTATAAAACCCCTATCGGATATGTATTTATTTTAATTATTTATTTAATTATTTAATTATTTTTCTTTTTTTTAAATGGTGACTGGTTGTCAAGAGCTCACCAGCCATCACATAATTAACCCTTGCACCGTCAGGAGTTATTTTTTATTTTTAAATTTCCAGTTGGCTGCTAGTGCAAATAGTTTGGATTTTTTCAATCCAAGCCAAGATTTGATGCATTTAGATCAGATTTTAGCCACCTGACAGCGTTTGGTCTGCAGCGTTTAGTGTTTTTCCATTCACAAACTAATACATTGAAGGGATGGATGGATAGATAGATAGATAGATAGATAGATGCAATATATTATCATATACTCTAATTAAATGCCCATTATTGTTGCCTAAGTCAGGTGGTTTAAGTATTAAACTTTAGTTTCATTTAGTTGAGTGAATGTATACTGTAGTGCTACTACTCTTTTATTCCACTGGCTTATATTATTCATTAAAATGAATCAACTACAGACTATATTCTAATACTTCCTAAATCTAACCTTAATCAAGGAAATTCTTTACAAATGTAGGTATTTGGCACATAGTTATTTTTGAAAGACATATGTCTATATGAATCAATTTAAATGTAATTTGGGAATTGAAATATACTGTGTAATTTACTATGTCACTTTCATGAAATCATATTTTCTTTTATGAAGGCAATATTTTAACCAATGTTTTTATAATAAAGCCTAAAGGGCTCTTTTTATCCCTGTACAGGTGGGAAATGATCACAAATTAGGGTCCCTTGGGAAAGTAATCATTATGGCAGAATATCTGATTTCATGCATTTCTATAAATATCAGACACGGTTATTTAAACTCATACAACCGAGTTATATGTTTCCAAACGCAGGTAGTAAAATAGCTTAGAAACTGGTAAAGACTGGCAAAGACTAGGGATCAATTCAATCTTTCATGCCAAGAATACTGATTTTTTTAAAGTAAATCTGTAGATTGCATTTTCCAGAATCGTTTCTCATAACAGTATGCACATTGGATTGTTTGATTGGAGCTGTACAAGCAATTTTTCGAAGTTCTTGATTCCTGATAAACTAGAGTAGGTTTTCAGACAGATAACTGTTATGTCAGCCTACTTGTGGAGTCTTTAACAATCTGAATGAAAACATCTGTAGTAAGCTACAAAGTAGAAGTGGATATAATCAGGCCAATAAACTTTCATTTAATGTGACGTGCTTTAGCAAGTTAGACTGAGAATCTGTATAGTTCAGGAAGCCAGTTTATTTATTGGTCATTAATCATTTTAATGTAAGTTGTATATGTAAGACATGCTATAAATGTGAACTACAGTAGGAGAGCACTGCATTTAAAAGCATTGGGTCATATAATCCACAGCACAGATTCACAAGTAGCACTTATCACCGCAAGAGCTTACATTTTCAGGCAACTTAACCTCATTAACAAACTTGTTTGCTTTACCTGGTGGCTCAAATGAGCTATTAAGAGGGCAGCTAAAAACTAAATTTAATTAACCACTTCACTTTTCAGACTATTTGTTAAAAACAAAAAATGAGTAGAGGTTAGGTTGTATAATGCCTTTGAAAGTTTTACTTAAAATGTATCTAAAACACACACCATTTAGGTATGACTTCTTTAAGGACAAAACTAAAATTACTTTTTTTAAGAAAAGAAAAACCTTTATAGTCACAAAAACACACCGATAAATCTACTTATTTTTCATGTTTTTAATTAATATGTCACTTGCAGCAGAAATATTGTGGGATATAAATTATTATTAATTATAAAGTATTCCATCTAGAATAAACGAATTTACACTAAAAATGTGTTACAACATTAGAATGAAATAATTAAATCTGCTCAAATTACTTAGGATTCTGAACCCATGTATAGAAATGCTAAAACAGATTCGGAAATAGCCATGTCCTCTACTGTCACCAGCACAGACTGCTGGGCTTAGTTATTTTAGACTTGAGCTTGGAAAATGTGGCTGTAGTGTTGTCGCGAACCCGAAATTTTCGGTTCGCGAACGGCGAACGCGAACTTCCGCAAATGTTCGCGAACGGGCGAACCGTGCGAACCGCCATAGACTTCAATGGACAGGCGAATTTTAAAACACACAGGGACTCTTTCTGGCCACAATAGTGATGGAAAAGTTGTTTCAAGGGGACTAACACCTGGACTGTGGCATGCCGGAGGGGGATCCATGGCAAAACTCCCATGGAAAATTACATAGTTGATGCAGAGTCTGGTTTTAATCCATAAAGGGCATAAATCACCTAACATTCCTAACTTGTTTGGAATAACGTGCTTTAAAACATCAGGTATGATGTTGTATCGATCAGGTAGTGTAAGGGTTACGCCCGCTTCACAGTGACAGACCAAACTCCCCGTTTAACGCACCGCAAACAGTCCTCTATATACAGAGTAAACATGGCTCCCTCTATATACCGAGTAACATGGCTCCCTCTGTATACTGTGTAAACATGGCTCCCCTCTATATACAGTGTAAACATGGCTCCCTCTATATACAGAATAACATGGCTTCCCTCTATATACCGTGTAAACATGGCTCCCCTCTGTATATAGAGGGAGCCATGTTACTCTGTATATAGAGGGAGCCATGTTTCCACTGTATATAGTGTAACATGGCTCCCCTCTATATACAGCGTAAACATGGCTCCTCTCTATATACAGAGTAACATGGCTCCCCTCTATACAGGGGCGTACCTGGAGCATTTGGCACCCGGGGCGGATCCTTTATTTGGCACCCCCCTCCCCAACTTTGAAATGTAAAAAACAGCTGCAATTTTTTTTAAATGTATGTTTATGCAGTGTGTGTATAGTGTGTAAAGTGTGTGTATATTGTGTGTATAGTGAGTGTGTATAGTGTGCACAGTGTGTGTATATTGTGTGTATAGTGAGTGTGTATAGTGTGTGTGTGTATAGTGTGTATAGTGTGTGCAGTGTGTGCAGTGTGTGCATAGTGTGTACAGTGTGTGTGTATATTGTGTGTATAGTGTGTGTAGTGTGTGCATAATGTGTGCAGTGTGTGCAGTGTGTATGTAGTGTGTGTGTATAGTGTGTGCATAGTGTATGCAGTGTGTGCATAGTGTGTACAGTGTGTGTGTGTGGTGTGTGTAGTGTGTGTATAGTGTGTATAGTGTGTGCATTGTGTGTATAGTGTGTATGCAGTGTGTGTATAGTGTGTATGCAGTGTGTGTATAGTGTATGCAGTGTGTGTATAGTGTGGGCAGTGTGTGTATAGTTAGTGCAGTGTGTGTATAGTGTATGCAGTGTGTGCAGTGTGTATGCAGTGTGTGTAGAGTGTGTATAGTGTATGCAGTGTGTGTATAGTGTGTGTATAGAGTGTGCAGTGTGTGTATAGTGTGTGCAGTGTGTATAGTGTGTGCAGTGTGTATACAGTGTGTGTAGTGTGTGTATGCAGTGTGTGTAGTGTGTGTGTGTGCATAGTGTGTACAGTGTGTGTATAGTGTGTACAGTGTGTGTGTATATTGTGTGTATTGTGTGTGTATATTGTGTGTAGTGTGTGTATAGTGTGTGCAGTGTGTGTATAGTGTGTATGCAGTGTGTGTCCCCAAGCCCCTAGTCACACAACCAAATAAAAAAGCCCCTACATACCCCCCTCACCATAAAAAATAGTGAAGGGGGAATAAAATTACTACCCTGTAAAGTAAAATTCAACTTACTATTCAACGTCTTCTTCTTCTAAAATCTTCATTTTTTAGCCCCAAAAAAGGCCAAATAAAAAGCCATCATACCCGTCGAACTTAAAAATAAAATAAAAAACCCGAGCACAAAAAAAAATTAATCCATCTTCACCCATGGAGGGCTCCGTGTCAGTGTTTATCAGGGATCCAGAAAAAAATGCACAATGCTAAGGTAGTACCCCTTTAAGGGAGTAACTTACCCAGCAAGCTGGTATGGTGTAATTAAAGAACACTGATATAAAGCATAATCTGCTTGATTTTTAGTTAGAGTAAAGAGGGTACATAGATTCATATAACAGTGCTGATGGTTGGTGGTGAATATAGGTACAGACAAAACGGAATATGGACCGATAAATACGGTATAGGAAAATCTTGCATCAACAGTGCTACAAATAACTTTAATCACTGTTGCATGCAGGGAATACTAGTAAAACTATTGTTGCAGTACAATTGCTGAGTGCAAACTGCTACAATGATCACCATAAAAATCCGATTGTACACATTTATTCACAAACGCAACCCACACAGAGTAGTAGAGGGAAACAGCTTAGTTCAGGGATAGGCAACCTTCGGCACCCCAGATGTTGTGGACTACATCCCCCATAATGTTCTTACACACATAATGCTGGCAAAGCATCATGGGAGGTGTAGTCCTAAACATCTGCAGTGCCGAAGGTTGCCTATGCCTGGCTTAGTTCATAGAACAAGTATTATTGGTGCCATAGTGAGAGCAGTAGTAGGGAAAAAGTATCATATAGATACGAGAAAGACCCGTGGGCAGCAGGCTAGTAATAATCGTAGTGATCTGATAAGAATGCTGCTGCATAAACGGCTGGTCTAGCTAATGCCCTATCTTCTGCTAATAAACACCTTCGTGGGTGTTCTGCACTATAAGGCTACCTGTCTGCTGTGCCTCTATGATATCCCCTCTAAACTAAGGCGAAATAGATTTAACAGGTTATAGTAACCGAGAGTGAGAGTGACAGAGAAAGGATTCCCATTCGTGCTTCGTGGTGTGCACCGTGAAGTGCCAGTGAGTGCTCGAGTGTGGTGAATGGGAATCGCGCTGGAAACCCTTTCCCTCATAGGGTACATAGACAGTGACAGTGGTCAAACTGCAACTACTTTATACTTGACATAGCTTTTATATATACAGAGCTGACACACATGGGATTGGGAATCAGAATACAGAGTCATTCAAAGTGCATAGTCAGGTCAGATAACAAGTAACGTTACAATTTACTCTTGTCCTTTACTTCTTTTCCATAGATTAGCGGTTGGTAATGCCTACATATTAAGATGTATCTGGTATTTTTAAGTATGACATTATTTAAATGATCCTGATGTCCTGACTTAATAACTGTACAGTTTAATACATGCTAGCAGGAAACAAGATTTCCAGTTTACCAGGAATATGAACATGTGTTTCTTTATTTCCATGGGCATAGTTGATTTGAGTACAATAATGAGAGGGAAGGCTTTGTGGCCTAGTGATCACTCCTTCATCCATTCCATTTATGGGAATGAGACAAGTAAGTGAATACCCTGAGCACCTTGTTAAAGAGGCATCATAACTGCTAAATACTGTGTGAGTGGTTATGTTACCACTGGGCTGCAGTGACCATCCCACCACTGGTTCAAACATTTTTGAATGAGGTGCACAAAACCATAGGTCCCAGAGGTTCTTGTGGACTTGCCCTTTGCTCTCCTATTGATAATGCAGAAGTTGCACTAATGCTCGGCCTATTAATGTCATAAAAATATTAATAACATTGACATTGTTAATGCAAAAGTGAAGTCCTTGGCTCCCTACAATGTATTCACTCCATTTGGATATTTGGTCCAATCACTCCATTTAGTCTGAGACATCGTTTTATGAGAGGAGAAATTCTGCCTGGTTTCCTGTTCGCTCCTCTTCCTATAAAGTAAGAGTCATAGGAACACTCCTCCCAATTTCCTTCTATATTCTTGAATCAACCTCATTCTCTTAGCTCAGAATAAAGAGATGGGAAGCCCAGTCTTAAAGCAAATTTCCATTTTGAGTAAACATGTAAATGTACCGCTGAATTTGAAATACTGTATATATGGACATTGGGCAGGCTAGATGGGCCAAATGTTTTTTATCTGCCATCACATTCTATGTTTTGATGTCTCTATAACATGTGGTGGGTGTCTTGCATAACCTATAACGAATTAATATCTCTGTAAAATGTAACATTTCATGATTCAGAAGCATGCAAATCAGTGCCTAGTAGAGATGTCCCAAACAGTTCGCCGGGAACTGTTCGCCGGCGAACATAGCTTGTTCGCGGTCGCCGCGGCGGGCGAACATATGCAATGTTTGGTCCTCCCCCTATTCGTCATGGAGGTGGGAGGATCTGGGAGGGAGGGTCTGCTGCTGATTGGCTGGAATGTGTCTGCTGACTGTGAGGTACAGGGTCAAAGTTTACTCAATGATGACGAATAGGGGCGGACCGAACATCGCATATAGTCGCCCGCCGCGCTGACCGCGAACAAGCTATGTTCGCCGGCGAACAGTTCCCGGCGAACTGTTCGGGACATCTCTAGTGCCTAGTGCTCATATTGTGCAAGTGAAAATAAATGATCTCTAAATAGACTTGTAAAAATGATTTTTAAAAATGCCATATGTCACATAAATTGATTCTTATAGCAAATGACTATTATTTAAATCAATGTTTCAAATTTAATGCAAGAGAGATTGCTTAAGTTCCTTCAAAACCACCTAAACAATATGTATTTCCTTATAGTTATATGTTAGTTAATAATGGGAGTGTGGGCTTCCTTAAAATGACATAACATTTTTGTTTTGTAAATCAACTTTTTCAAATGTTGTCACCATGTTGGATTTTGTTGGAGTTTTCACATAAGGCAAAACTGTTGTTTGAGCAGAGGGGCATCAATTTCTAGTCTACCCAGCCAACAATGACGACATAAAGACTGTAAATTAGAATGCTAGTGATTAACCATATGTGTACACCACCATATAAAAAAATATTATTAGTTTCCGAGTGGTAATAATGTAATGGATAATCAGAGTACCTTGGAACAATTGTAATTTATTATTATTGCAAGTATTGATTATAAAATACATTTTATAATTGAAGTTGGAGTAATGTAGTCATCACAATCTGCTCCTTCAAGATGTTATGCCAACATGGGCTGTCCTGTCCATTTGACAAAGGTGATATTATAAACCATAGTTGTCTTTCAGTGAAAATAACATTCAATGTTGGAATATAATTGTGAACTCTTCACTTTCAAATATATTTTGTTGCCAAAAATATTAGCATAACATTTATTTAAAACATAGGATGCATTCCTAGCACGTAAACATCTGGTTAAACATACATTTTGAGCATAGATTGATGTTCAGAAAATATAAAAAAATAAAATTGATGAATTTACACAACTTTTACTTTTCATTTATTCATTCAACCTATATAGAAACATTGCGGGGATGTAAAGCTCTCAACAGTATACAGTATCCTTTATCTTGCGATATTTCACAATATATCAGGTCTGAAATATTAGTATAAAAGCCAAAATACAGTTTTCTCACATACAGTAGTTAAAGTGATCTTTATAGTTTTTACTTAAAAAAATGTTTTGCAGAACACTGTACTAATAGTCTTCCTCTTCAGTCACGCCCCCTCACTCCAGAAAAAATAGTTCCTTATCAAATGTATTTATATAGCTCAGTCACTGACAGCACTGAATGATCTGAACTACAAATTAACCTGCATTAAAAAGGTAAGGGAGACATATTACTACCTATTTCTAGTTTCTCTGACTGTCTGCAGCCAGGTTGTGAATCAAAATCAGCTCACTCAATGCTGTTAGGGCTGAGACTGTGTTTATACCTTTGATAAGGAAGTATATGTGGCTGAGGGGGCTTGGTTTTTGCGCAAAAAATATAATAATTTGATTTTGCAAAAAATATATACAGCATATTAAGAAGAAAAATCTATTTCAGACATTATAAGCTATATTTTGGCTGCAGCCGTCCTTTAAATAGATAAATAAAAATGCTCTGATGATCAGGTATTCGAGTGACCCTGACAGCATTATTAGCAGTACAGTTCTCTGTAAAAGTAAATCATTAACTCACTCTTACCCGCTTTTTTACTGTAGGAATGAACAGACACTGACGGACAATTTTCGCACCCTTTGGTTCACAGATCAAGGAAAAAGAAGTAACCAATAGAGGTAAAAAAAAAAATCATATAATTATATATTTATTAAAATATATAATAATCTAAAAAAATCGGTATTATATATTTATTAAATAAAATCAACATTTAGAGTCCATCCTCTAACCATTAATCATTTTTTTTTTTTTTTGGCACCATGGATCTAACTCTCAATCTCACATCAAAATACTGGTTTCAGTCATCGTCTATTCTGCTTATTTTGTGATTTGTCCATATAGCGTTTTGAAATTTGGACAAATTGCCAATTAACCAAAATTCAAACTAATCACAATTTGTTTGAAATAGCTTTCTTTTAATATCCCATTTGTATACCGAACATGTATACTAACATTTATCCCTAACATCTAAAATGTTAAAAACTGAAAAAACATTTTTTTTTTAAATTTAGCTTATAGTAATTTTAACACATCAAGGGCAAGTAAATAAGACAAACTCAAAATAAATTAACTTGTTAGTCTCATTGATAAATGCCTCATATGTATAGAACCTAAGTACATTTTTGGTAGTTAATGCTAACCCTATAACAACCCTACCCATAACCCTATAACAACCCTACCCATAACCCTATGCTTATACTAATTCTATTCCTAACAAATGAAGCAACAATGACAAGGTTAGAAACCAGAGCGGTCTAAGGGTTTAACCCTAATAAATATGTCAAGAAACAAAAAGAAACAGATTACAGGTAGTTACACATTCATGTACATATCCTGCTTGGTAATAAACCTGTTCCATTCCTATCAAAAAATATAACTTATATCTCTATGTACAGTGAAAAAAGTGTAACAATTATTCTGTCCATTAGTAGTGGTAATTAAGTACCATTGTGTGGCAAGAATGTTACAATATATTAAAAACATCTAGCTTATATCACACATCGGGGCTATTTAACATATTAATATGTTTTAATAATAACAGCCAATACATACAGGGAGTGCAGAATTATTAGGCAAGTTGTATTTCTGAGGATTAATTTTATTATTGAACAACAACCATGTTCTCAATGAACCCAAAAAACTCATTAATATCAAAGCTGAATATTTTTGGAAGTAGTTTTTAGTTTGTTTTTAGTTATAGCTATTTTAGGGGGATATCTGTGTGTGCAGGTGACTATTACTGTGCATAATTATTAGGCAACTTAACAAAAAACAAATATATACCCATTTCAATTATTTATTTTTACCAGTGAAACCAATATAACATCTCAACATTCACAAATATACATTTCTGACATTCCAAAACATAACAAAAACAAATCAGTGACCAATATAGCCACCTTTCTTTGCAAGGACACTCAAAAGCCTGCCATCCATAGATTCTGTCAGTGTTTTGATCTGTTCACCATCAACATTGCGTGCAGCAGCAACCACAGCCTCCAAGACACTGTTCAGCAAGGTGTACTGTTTTCCCTCCTTGTAAATCTCACATTTGATGATGGACCACAGGTTCTCAATGGGGTTCAGATCAGGTGAACAAGGAGGCCATGTCATTAGATTTTCTTCTTTTATACCCTTTCTTGCCAGCCACGCTGTGGAGTACTTGGACGCGTGTGATGGAGCATTGTCCTGCATGAAAATCATGTTTTTCTTGAAGGATGCAGACTTCTTCCTGTACCACTGCTTGAAGAAGGTGTCTTCCAGAAACTGGCAGTAGGACTGGGAGTTGAGCTTGACTCCATCCTCAACCCGAAAAGGCCCCACAAGCTCATCTTTGATGATACCAGCCCAAACCAGTACTCCACCTCCACCTTGCTGGCGTCTGAGTTGGACTGGAGCTCTCTGCCCTTTACCAATCCAGCCACGGGCCCATCCATCTGGCCCATCAAGACTCACTCTCATTTCATCAGTCCACAAAAACCTTAGAAAAATCAGTCTTGAGATATTTCTTGGCCCAGTCTTGACGTTTCAGCTTGTGTGTCTTGTTCAGTGGTGGTCGTCTTTCAGCCTTTCTTACCTTGGCCATGTCTCTGAGTATTGCACACCTTGTGCTTTTGGGCACTCCAGTGATGTTGCAGCTCTGAAATATGGCCAAACTGGTGGCAAGTGGCATCTTGGCAGCTGCACGCTTGACTTTTCTCAGTTCATGGGCAGTTATTTTGGGCCTTGGTTTCTCCACACGCTTCTTGTGACCCTGTTGACTATTTTGAATGAAACGCTTGATTGTTCGATGATCACGCTTCAGAAGCTTTGCAATTTTAAGAGTGCTGCATCCCTCTGCAAGATATCTCACTATTTTTGACTTTTCTGAGCCTGTCAAGTCCTTCTTTTGACCCATTTTGCCAAAGGAAAGGAAGTTGCCTAATAATTATGCACACCTGATATAGGGTGTTGATGTCATTAGACCACACCCCTTCTCATTACAGAGATGCACATCACCTAATATGCTTAATTGGTAGTAGGCTTTCAAGCCTATACAGCTTGGAGTAAGACAACATGCATAAAGAGGATGATGTGGTCAAAATACTCATTTGCCTAATAATTCTGCACTCCCTGTAGATTAATCATTCTATTTTCTGCATCTCTGCATCTCTGAATCTACTTTTCTTACTACAGTCAGTTTGTATAGCAAAGGAGCTGTCATCAATGTGTATTCTAAAATATGGTTTTCAAACACAGAGACCACAAAGGATTAAAAAGTGCTGAATCTCTCGGCTCTGTTGACTTATTTCCTGCTATGAGTTAACAGTAAACATAATTACTGGTTACTGAAAAAAGCAAAAAAAATAACGTGAATGTCTCTTCAAATCTTTAAGCGACTTTCGTATGCCAACCATTCTGATGTTAAAGGAATGATTAAGGATTGAAAAAATGATAATAGTAGCTTGGTATTTGTCAATGTTTAGCAGCTTTGCTGTCATTGGTGCTTGAATGATATACTTTTTATTACTTGTCGCTAGATACCAATGAATCTATTTCTTCAATATTTTGTATGATTATCTTCAATTTATATGCATTTTGCTACAAGAATATGGCACTTTGCTTGAATTGTCAGTCTAATAGGATTTTGTTACAATGTTCTTTATTGTGAGCGGAATACGGATTTAAACTGATATTGTGATTTATTTATTTTTTTACGAGTCTTTTATACATTTAATACATATTCAAAAATGTCAAACATATTCAGGACTATAAAATTGTGTTTTATTAAATTATTGCAGTAAGTAAAGTTCCCCAGTGTTCCTCTATTTGCTAGTTAAAGGAATATATATGATCAGTTCTAAAGCAGGTAGGTTGATTCTGCCTTCTGATGCTTATTATTTTTTATATATTCATTATGTCAAGTATTCAATATCTTCTTCAGATATACACTGTTGTATCAGGCTTTCACATTTCTACTTTGTTTTGTTCTAAAATCTGGAGACCACAATATTTTTCTATTTTGTATGTATTTTAAAGAATAGCTTAAATCATTACAGGAAGAAAAATGCTTTAAGTATGTAAAAGATAATATTTATTGAGGTGCAAATATATTTATATATGCTTATTAGTATTTCCACTTGTCTAGACAGTTTGTATTTCATAGTAGATAGGAAGCTGTCATTAATTTGTCCAAATCTTCTCCCTGACCATAATTTTTTCTCAATTTGTAATCTCTGGTTGAGTATCGAACTGCAAATCAGAGCACACAGTTAATTTCAAATAAGTTTTATCTGATCCGCTCTCTCTCATCTATTTCTAAAATGATTCCTGTCGCTTTCCTTTTCATTCTCATGGTGGAGACCTTCATAAAGGTTATCCATGATAACAAAGTAGAAAAAGGTGGCGCCACAGAGATAATATGTACAATTAAATTTAAGCAAGTCGTAATATAGAAATGAACAATGATATATAATACAGAGAGAGAACAATAAAATAATAATAGGTATATATATATATATATATATATATATATATATATATATATAAAATAACCGTCCAAAAAGAGTCCAGTAAATCCTTGGGATGAGAGAACAATCTGAGGTACATTATGGAGTAGTGGGATCCGAATGAAAGCGAAAAGAAAATCTAATAGTTCAATAAAACCCAAATAGGTAGCAGCCAATAAAAAGGTCTATATGGTCCTACTCACATTTTTGAGTGCTAAAAACTAGCTCTAGTATAAACAGCGTACAGTGGTATAATCCCCACTTATGGGATACGTGAGGGAGTGTTGTAAGTAGATATCTTGTCAGATGGGGACCATATGTAACATAAAAAACAACAATAGTGCTCACTGTGATAAAACCAGGAGAGTGTATACAAATACCAAATGGTTACTCACATTTAATTGGGCAGACGCACTGCTCAATGATAGGGCATAAGTGGTATAATCCCGACCAAGAACACTGATCCTTCTATACATGTTTTACTTAATTATACAGGATAACAAGCTTTTAAATATGGAACTTGTATCACTAGCTTGAAGAATACATAGATGACCTTATATCCTTTAACATATATCAATCCCTTTCACCCCTGGTCTTCAATTTCAATTTAAATAAATCAGAAATCTTAAATTTGACACTTTTTTAACTTACACGTACAATGTAGACTCTAGTGTGTCCTTTCAATGCTTCTTATCTATATTTATCTTATCTTATTTCTACATATGCCTCCAATCGATGTATGAACATATCTGCCCCAACCCAGTCCAAATTATTGTCATCGCTAAAGAGGTTTGAATATGAAGTACTTATAAAATAAACATTATACTAAGATTATTGTATTTACTCCTGAACTGCTTACTTAAATCAATGGTCATAAAGTATGGTATATGGGTTAACTCCCCAATTTCAATTTAGGCAAGATCATTTTATTCTTTCTAATATCTCATGAAGGATACATTTTTGTTACTTGGATAGCAGAAAGGACTTTCAATACATTTTCTAAATTATGGAACAGTCTTTAAACCCATGTAATCTGATCATTGCAGGGGCTTGAATGCAATATCTGTGTAGAGCTAAAAGTCATAGTGTGTACATGAGAATGTATTTTTGTGAACTGTCAACACCTTATGAATGCAGATGTGTTTTATAAGGCAAATCTTTGAGTGTGAGTGAATGCAGGGGTGTATATGTAAGCCAGGTGTGTCTATAGTGTCCCATTAAAGTAGACCTGGGGACTATTCCCACAGCCTAAGTTAAGTTTACAATGGTGGAGCAACTCAACGTTTAGTGCACAGACAATGCCCCATTGTACTGTGCTGCACAATTCATTGGTGTTTTCTAAATAATAATAACAAATATTAGTATTGTAATTACTATGGAACTTTGGTAGTGAAGGTATTTTCATTATTCTTATCAACTTGTAGATCAGTGCTTAATCAACCTACTTGTGGCGAAACCGACCTCGCCACATGTCCTTGGAGGGGGCTGATTGCCCGCCTCTTGCCTTTGGACTATGGACCAGACTTTATGGGAATGTGATACCCCAGATAGCCATACCATGGAGCCTATTCATATAATGAAAGACTATGGGAAAGACTTTAGCTCCATGGCAATTGTACTGTGTGAGTAGGATCTGTGCGCTATTCGGTAGTTTTGTGCGTGCAGATCCCAGCTATCTGGGGATAGGTGAAATGTCTGTGTGTTATGTGTAAATGTGACTTTATGTATTTTAAAGTGTTTTATGTTGTTTTGCAACCATGTGGTTAATGGAGTCTGCCTTTAGTCCTGGGTAATTGGATTACTTCTCCAATTAACTCCAGGGCAGAAGGGAGGAAACCAGGGTGCATTGTGGGGATGTTTTTCTGCCAGCTAGAAAGGAACAAAAGATACTTTTAGTAACTTTTGAACCCCTGGTCGGATTCATGCCATTTTTTAATATGTTGTTCCCCTGAATGGATTGATTGTGGATATGTATTTTTATGTGAATGTGATGTATGGTTTTAAAGTTATGAAAGTTGTGTAAAAGTATATTTTACACTGTATGCATAATGGGATTATGTGTCACACTAAGGGGAGGGGATGTGTGGGAGGTAACATCTATGTCATTGGTTCTTTTATGCCTCCCCCTGGGTGTGGCCTGTATGTGTGAGTTGGAAATAAAAGCCAGGCTGGATGAGCCAGTCCAGAGTTCCTGTTTTACCCTCAAAGTGAAGTGTTGTCTCATTATTGGGGGAAGGATTTATTGTATGCTGTTCCAGTTGACTGCTAGGATTGAAAACCTATTCGTATGGTTCCTATTCAACTGTCTACAGCATTCAGAGGTTTGAGAGGATTCATATGCTTCTCTGATTCGGTGATTGTGGTGTCTGCCAGAGTGCTTGGAGTCCTCAGGAAGCGCTAGGAGCATCCTTTAACGGAGGTACCAAGTCGGGGTGCCAGGTGATCCGTTACACTACTTCTTAACCCCTTAAGGACACATGCCATGTGTGACATGTCACGATTCCCTTTTATTCCAGAAGTTTGGTCCTTAAGGGGTTAAGGGGCCACCAATGGTCCTGAATTAAATTGTATGGGGACATTGATAAACCCTGGGTAAATAGAAGAGATAGAAATATGCAAATAAAAATGTAAATCTATTAGTTCATTGTGGAAGTTATAGATTTCAAAGGATATATCATTATTGAGAAATACAATTTATATTGGCAAAAAAAGCAAGTGAACTAAATAGTTTGTTAGTGTAGTGTAGCTGACGAACACTCATTTCCCTTAAGAGGCATTAAAGACCAATAAACAGTATTGCTCCCTAGGAAGGCTTCTAATGACATAACAATATGTTACACACTTCTTTTACATCTGGAAGTAGGGAATACACTTTAAAGTACTCACTCAATAAAAGGATTATTCCTTTTACAGAGACATTAGATCAGCAGGATTCTTTTCCATAAACATTCTTAACGAAGCAACTATCTAGTATAGCACTTCAACCAGACAGCAGCTTTATCATTTATTCTGATAATATATGGTGATTCTAAACTACTTCTTAAAATCTTTACTCACGCATTTTACAATTAGTCATATTAAACCCAGTCATTTGAAGCTGTTACTTTTAGATGGGGATTGTTTATTTAAGTTACCCTGAAAAATAAAAAGGAACTTCCAGTTCTTAGCACAGAAATATGAGCTGAAAAATTAAAAGTGTGGAAATTGGATTTAAGCTAAATCCTTTTAAAACATTAGCAGAGCTAATAGTAACTCATTATTTTCTTGAGATTTTCGATTTCTATTTTTAATATCCACTGAGCTGCAAAAGCCAATTCTTGTCCAAATATTTGGTGTAACTTGAGTTTCGCCAATATCCTTTCTTCTCAGTGCTTAAAAGAAGTTTTGTTGTAATTGTACCCTAAGGAGAACTTGTTTCTTACCAAGCACAAAACCAGGTGTTTGAACGCTTTTATTAAGCACAATTAGTCTGTGAGCCTGTCTTTGTTTGATTCATATACTTCCAAAAATATGATTTGTATCAGCTAATAAAAATAATTTTTCATTTTCAAATACATTTTATATTGACGATGATTGTGCATTTATTATACTATATCATTCAGTGAAATATAAAAGTAGGATGCCATGCAGTCCGAGGCAGAACCAGGACTGACATGGTTGCCAATTTGGACTGTTACCCCCATTATTCTTAGACAGCATGGGGACATGTATGTCACCCTCATACCAAGTTAAACATAAACTTCTACAGTATACTAAACTATCACTAAACATTAAACCCTACACTATCTTAACTTACACACAGAGACAAAATCTAGTGAAAATTACTGTATTTGGTGGGGTCAGCCAAATCTGCAGCAATCACAGATTCACATAGCACCAATATTAACAGAATTCAGAAACAAATGCATCCAAAAGGATGCAGATTCACCAATTAAAAATAAATAGCTTTAAGTGCTCTAAGTCAATGGCAGATAGTTAAAAACCCTTGGCAACATAAGGGGTTAATTATGATGTGACTGGACAGTGCTTGCTAGCCAGTCTCTACATTAAAAAAGTAAAAAAAAAAAAAAAAATCAAAATGCATGCCACGCAGCAGTTAGGAGGCATATCTACTAAACTGTCAAAACTTTAAAAATGGGGATGGCCTGAAACAGAACAGAAGGGACACTAGGTTTTCCCTCATAGAATATAATTTTTAGAGCCTTCATTGAGTATACTATTAAGAGCCCCCACCCATCAATATGTGGGGGCTGGAGAGGACACTAGTTCCTCGCCCCTTGAATATAATTTTTTGAGTTTTTGAACCTGCCACCAGTGTATTGGGTCTGGATTGGGTACATAATAATAAAAAATAAGAAGAAGAAGCAAATAAAAAATAGTAGTTTTTGTAATCAAATAATTTCCACAGGCCAATTGATACAGGCAGGAGGAATGGACAATGAGCTGGTTGATCCAGGCCTGGATTTAAAGCATTCAGTCTGGATATCAGTCAGTTGAGTGTAATCAGTTCAGCACACATATGTAGTCTTAAAGGGACACTATAGTCACCAAGACCACTCCAGCTAATTGAAGTAGTATGGGTGCAATGTCCCTGTGTCCTTTAATCCTGCAATGTATATCATAGCAGTTTTTTAGAAACTGCACTAATTACATTGCAGGACTAAGACTGACTCTAGTGGCTGATGTCAGAGGAGGTGGAGTGCCGACCCAGTCCAAAGAATTGTGCTGGACTACGGTGAGTAGAGAAAGGGTTTTTTACCCTTTCCATGTCGGATGGGCCACAAGGAAGGTTTTGGGGTGGGAGCCAGAGGAATGTGTAAGGAATACAACTTTGTATTCCTTACTCTATAAAATCCCTTTCAAATCCAGACATTGTTGAATAGTTTAAACAATGTCCGTTTTGCAGACCAAATAGTCCATTATGGAGCCGGATGGTTTTGCCCCGTTTGGTGCAGGTCCATTTGAACTTTAGTGAATGACACTGGCAGGGTTATTCACTATATATAAAAATACCAATAATAATATTAGCAATAATTCAATTTCAATTCAATTGAATTTCAAATGAAGCATCAAAATTGCCAAACTAGAAAAATCCTGTAAGTTAGCTTTGCTTTCAGAATACTTTTTGGCTCTTCAATTGAAATTCACTTTTAATTTTCAATTTAGATAACCTTGTAATTATAAACCTATATGTACACTATGGCGGTTATGGTGCCTGGAGTCTTTTTTTAATAAGTGATTTATTAAGCTTTAAATTTGCTAATCTTATATTCAAATAAATGTAAATTTAGAGTAATTATTTAATGTATTTAGAATTATTTATTTTCTGAATGATATACAATCAGTAAGGATATAGAGTAAAATATAACACAATATATTAAAGGAGATTATTCTCTGAACTCCTAACTGTAAGCAAAATGCAGGCAAAATATGCTGATTTGGTAAATCCAGATTAGCTGTTGTCAGACATGGCTATTTGAGACTACAGATTTAAATTCAGTTTTCATTTAAATACAATAAGAAGTTTAGGCAGTAAACCTCATACTTAGAATTTGTGTTGCAAAACTTATCAGTGTTGTTAAAATACATGTTGTGTGTCTTTAAATTGAATACATTTGCCAAACATTTAGAGTATATTAGGCTTGTAATATATTAGTATATACACTGTTCCAGATTTATGTGACTATTTTCAGAGAGGCAACATGCAGTCATTTTAAAATACTATGCCTGTAAAATGCCTACTGGGCTTTGAATTGATTCCAGTTTTCCACTAAGCACTTATGCTATACATTATTTATATGCTCCCTGGATTAAAAAGGTGATTGAGTCACTTTACTGTAGGATTATGGAGATACTAATTAACAAATCAGTGACTTCTGCAATGCATTAAGCTGAAAGGAAAAGGTTGTAATGAGCTATTGTAAACAGTCAAACTCAACATAAGGAGGTGATGCATCTATATATTAAACTTTGCAAGTCACGTGAAAAGGTGTCTCACTTCTCTCAGTAATCTATTTAATTACCATAATTAGAATAGATGAGCATAGTATAGTTTAATTTTACTGGCATGTGGTTGATTAATAATGTTTTCAACAGGGCTATTTTCAACCACAGTACAAGAACGTATTTTTGTGTTTTGGTGTATATTCATTTAACTATAATCTCCCTGATAATAAATGTACACATACATCAAATTGATTTTCTTTCATACTATTAAGAAGCAGAGACAAACTGTTAGACATTGCATGCATTCATTCTAGAATCACATGAGTTAACTTGTCCTAATAGTCAGAAAAAGGCAATACAAATTAAATGTTAATAGACGTCTTTCCAGAAATAAGTTATGAAATGGTTGGGTGAATCCTGTATAACCCATGGTAGTCACTATTGAATGTATAGTCTGAGCAGACCACATTTTGTAAGCATGTATCCTTAACTCCATATGGATGGTTCTAAACCAAAACAAAATCTAGAAGATGAACAATATGTTTGTTCAACAATAATTTACCTATTTTACATTTAGTGCACACACTTTACGGTAATTATATATTATATTGTTAAAGTCATTTTCAGAAATTTCTTTTGATACCAAATATTTATATATGAATCTTATTTTAAGATGATTAAAATATAAATAAGTGAGAAACTAAATTTGTTTTTCCGTTTCAGCATGGCATTTCTGCTGTAAATATCATAACATACCTCTCAAAATCAGCTTCCAGTGAAGCTTGAAACTGGAGGGAGGGATAAAGGCTACCTGCCAATCAGGTAGACTGGACCACCAAAGGCTGACCATGCAGTGAGCCCTGTTTAAGTGCATCTTGTTAGGGACAGTTCCCTGGTATCCCCAAAATAGACACCTCAGAACAAAGTTGGTACAGGAACCAAAAATCAGGATCATCCCGCCCAAATCAGGATAGATGGAAGGCATGTCTTAACACTGATTTTGATATGAGACATGAGCCCCAGTCTTTACATATGGAAATTTAACAAATTTTTTTCTTGACCCGTCACCTTTGAGACAGTATGGTGGTGTAGGAAAGAACATTTTCACCATTATGGCATGCCATTCAAAAATAGACAACCCAAGGTATTCAAAACATGATATTTTGAATACCTTGGGTTTTATTACAAATGCTGGCCACATTTAGTGGTTATACTTTCTTTTTTGTTTTATCTCACAAATGAGTAATTTTTTTATAGGAAACTTATAATCTTTACATGTGTTTCTTATTTCAATGCCTTCAATCTTGCCATCAGCTTATCAATCACCATCTTTCAGCTCTCCTCTTCACGCCCCATTCCTATTTCCCTATGCCTCCTTTGGAACTGCTTCTCCTTCAGACTCCCACCAACTCTCCGTCAATAGTGTTCTCAAACCTGCCGAAGGGCTGTTAGGTGACTCGTTGGTCTTTTCAAACTATTTCCTCGTGTTCCTCTCACCGCGTTCTCCTTACAGCTTCACCATTACTTCGCCCTTACTCTGCCTTCCCTGTCCCACTGCATCACAAGCATCTTATGTCATCAAGTCCTCCACCTGATGTGTTTCGCACCAATTGTGCTTCCTCCAGTTGAGATGTGTCATGTTAGTGCAATGAAGCTCCAAGATTTTTATTTAGCATTGTCTCACAGATATAACAGTGCTCCCATGTGCTAGTTTTCCAAGTTTGTTCATGAAGTTAGAGACCCAAATATACTACATGCCCTTTTCAAACTTGACAAATTTCAAATTTTGATTATCAAGGCATGCAAACTTGTGTTATGTTTGAGACAGTATGACAACCTGGCAAAGAAAAATAGTTGCATAGTGTCACAACAGTTTAAATAGTAAGCAACCCATAATATTCTAAATAGGGTATTTTGAGTTGTTTGCTGTAACCACTTTATAATGACCTTGGGCTGGGCTTAACGTAAACAGGGACGGGTTAAGATTAGGAGATCCATAAGCCAGAATAGTCGTCATAGCAAGACAATAAGTCAGTATAGAGAGATGAGAAAGAGAAATCAAGACAAGCCAAGGTCAGGAATACAGAATAACTAATAAATGAAGTCACATACAGAGTCATTTGACTCAATAGGTCAGGCAGATATGGTCAGGAAGGGCAATATTAGCTAGAGTCCCTCCTAACTAGATATAGGATAGGTTTCAACACAAAATACATTTTTAAACAAATTCATGATGCTGTAACAATTGTCTACCCATAAATCGTAGCTTTTGCACAGAAATTGTACAAAGAGATACCACACAATCTTCCCATTTGTGCCCACAGAATCAGGACATCATGGTGGGTCAAGATTGCTTTCAGTTATTTGATAAATGCAAAATCCCCAGGTATAACCTGTACCTGTAAGGCTTTTGCATAATTTGTAAATTTGTATTCCATATTATGGATAAGAGCAGCAGGGTAGTCATTTGTCATAAACAAGTAAGTATTTGCCAAACAAAATTCTATCAGCCAGATTATTAATAACTACATGTAACATCAAGTACAAAATATTACAGTAGTAAACTATATGTAACAATGGTAGTATCATTATAGTAAAGTAATAATCAAGTAACAAAATGAAAGAAATCTGGTTGAATATCTTCTCCATCTCAGTCCGTACAGCTGCAGTATTCAAAATGAAAAGGTCTTGATGCAGGGATGAAATCATAACAAAAAAAACCCTAGTGGCCCTGATAAGAATTTTACATAACCTTGAATGTTTGGCCTTGTTACAGACACACGTGGTGACACACACAAGTTAAAATGGCAATTAAAGGTTAATTTCCCACACCTGTGGCTTTTTAAATTGCAATTAGTATCTGTGTATAAATAGTCATGTGGATGCACTGAGCAGGTTAGATACTGAGCCATGGGGAGCAGTAAACAGACCTGTCAAAAGACCTGTGTAACAAAGTAACAGAACTTTATAAGGATGAAAAAGAATATAAAAAGATAACCAAAACTGGGTTTTTGTGTCAGAAATTACATTTCGACAGATTTTATAGCAGTTTCTGAAATGATATCTTAATTTATTGAGAGTACATTTCTCTTACTTCTTGAGCAGAAGAGGAGTACAAGGGCATGCATTTCCTTAACAAGTTTTAAGTAGTGACAACAAGAATAGTGTAATTCAAGACTAACTATCATCCTGATATAAGCTAGAGTAAAATTCAAGGATTGTGCATTTCTATTATTGCACATCTGCTAGGCAGCAGGAATGCAGAAACCAACACCCATATTATGAATTACATTGAAAATGAACTTGGAACCCACACTAATATCCCTAGTCATGAAACTTATTTGTGTGATACATTTTATGGAGAGCTAAACATTTCTCAAGGTGAAAACAGAACACAAGAAAATAAATCTAAACCGTATGGATTTTATGGGAGTAATTTACTTACAAACCTAAAAACCAAGCAATATTTGTAATACTGCTGTGCACAATTTTAAAAGCCCACAAAACACACATGACATAAAAATTGATTACAGCCTTACTCGCTAGACTTATGAGGCATTTCCAAAACATTTTCAGGCATTTTCTTTTTACATCTTTCTATTGCTTTAAGATATAGGTGCCTGATATAAAATTAGAAATAATAAAATCCTTTTGCCCCTCCACTAACTATTGAGATCCAGGGCTAAAGAGTAATACTAGCTACCCATCACCACACCTGAAGCTAAGATGTCATCTTTGGGGGTCTTTGTATGTTTTTCTGTCTCGAAAGGTGACAGACGATAATTACAAGTTACTCCAACCCTTTTGGGTGGCACTTTTTTAAATCTAGAATTCCCCAATGGGTACTACTAATTACCCCCACCACATTTTGTAGTAATACCTGAAACATAGGGTATTTGCTTACCTGGAATCCAGCGCCATGCAAAGTTTTCACTTCTGCGTTCCACTCCTCCCCCCAATGTCACCAAGATGACTTAAATGGTCAGATCACAGGCTATCTGAACCAGTGAGGGGTAGGCAAAAGGGAGTGGGGAGGTTGAGTGGGAGAGAAATAAAAAAAAATGGCAATATTGGCATTATAGGGAGGTAGGAAGGGCTCAATACATCTTTTGCAACCATGCAGTGAGGACTGACGACTGATGTATTTTATTCATATAATTGTCTCCTGCTTCTTTAAAATAGTGACATTTGAAGCCAATCTAAAAATGTCCTCTATTTGTATTGGACAGACAGATAGATAGATAGATTGATAGATAGTGGGCGGCTCCCTTCCTATGGAATAGTCTGCCTACCGCCATCAGACTCTCCACTAGTCTTCAATTGTTTTCAGAAGTGCCTTACAACCCATCTCTTTGGGAAAGCTTATGGCCTCCCAGAGTAAACTCTACCTTACATACCTGTCTCTTGCTCTCTCCTAATCTCTCATCCAGCTCTGCTTCACTCCCACCTAATTTGATTGCTTTTTCCTGTCCTAATGTGTGTTATACCCCACCTCCTATAGTCTGTAAGCTCGTTTGAGCAGGGCCCTCTTCAACCTATCGTTCCTGTAAGTTTTCTTGTAATTGTCCTATTTATAGTTAAATCCCCCCCTATCATAAAATTGTAAAGTGCAACAGAATCTGTTGGCGCTATATAAATGGCAATAATAATATTAATAATAATAATAATAATAATAATAATAGATAGATAGATAACCATACAACTGCACAACTGTCTAAAATTGCATTACAAAAAAACACCAGTTGTTAAACATTATTAAAGATTTTATGAATCACAACCTTTTATCACAATTGCAACAGCACATTATCAATATGGTCTTGGCCATTTGAATTTTTTCACTTTATTAAACGCACTTTCTTTTAGTACATCAAGAATATTATTAACAATTTCAAAGGCAATAATGTTGTAATACATTCTTCAGAACTGTCTAACAAGATACATATCAATAGGATATATCTGACAATACATATGCAGCTGACTGGTACAGAATAATTTCAAGTTTTCTGTTTCTGAATGATTGCTGAAGATAAAGCAAGGGCTGATTACGCAGAAGATTTTTTTGTCTATTATTTATATGGCTCTTTTGGTCTAATCATGAACTGTAAGTATATAGTGCTGCAGGGCACTAAACGGACAAATAATGCATATGTCCTCATTAGTAAAGCAGGAGATGTGAGAGCATTATAATTCAGTCATGGAACTAGTTCCTGTGGGAGAACAGATGCAAAAAAAAAAAAAATCTTATCTAGGGGAAAGGCACTTTAGCATGAGCGAGTGAGGGAGTTGTCAGGCTAACTCTGCTGAGTAGATGAGTTTCTTTGGATAATTTAACGCTACAGGGAAATTTATGATGAAACACAGTAGAGAAGGACTTTTCAGGTTAGATGATGCATGACAAGTGTGATGTATGTAAACGTTGGCACTGGAAGACAAAAAAATGTGTATTATAACTAGAGCTATTCATAATATTGGCTGTATGTAAGCATTTTAACAATATGCAACTGAGGTCCCTTTAACCCATTCAATACCTAAATTGAGTTTACACATTTTTATTTTCATTTTGCAGCATTAACTCTAGTCAATAAAGCCCCACTCACACTCATTATACTCAAGTTATAATAACCAGCCTGTCAAGAAACACATATTCTGACTGCAGCCACTGGTCACTGATATAATACCTGAACATTTTCTGAAAATGTGAGCTCACCCTCTGCTTGCAAACAGTACAGGATGTTTCAATAAGTCAAACTATTCCAAGAGTAAGGCAGATGGGGGGAGTGCATGGACTCTACCATTTCTCTGTCAGCCTTAATTTAGCAGTCCAGAGATTGATAAAGATTGCTATAGAAGATTCAAATACTTTTATTTTAGAAAATATAATTTAACTGTGTTTTTCTATTCTGTGGCTATTTTCAGTAACCTCTAATGCAAGTAATGCCTTTAGAGTCCTTGGTTTTTGACCATTTTTATTTAATCCCTTAGTGACCAGACCATTTTTAAATTGTCTTACCATTAAGGGCCAAGACAGTTTTTACATTTCTGTAGTGTTTGCATTTAGCTGTAATTTTCCTCTTACTCACTTACTGTACCCACACATATTATATAATGTTTTTCTCGCCATTAAATGGTCTTTATAAAGATACCATTATTTTCATCACATCATATAATTTACTATAAAAAAAAGTATAAAATATGATGAAAAAAATTTACAGGATATTTTGAATTCCTTCGGTTTCATTACAAATGCTGGCCACATTTAGTGGTTATACTTTCTTTTTTTGTTTTATCTCACAAATGAGTAAATTATTTATAGGAAACTTATAATCTTGACATGTGTTTCTTATTTCAATGCCTTCAATCTTGCCATCAGCTTATCAATCACCATCTTTCAGCTCTCCTCTTCACGCCCCCTTCCTATTTCCCTATGCCTCCTTTGGAACTGCTTCTCCTTTAGACTCCAACCAACTCTCCGTCAATACCTGGTACGTCCGAGGTCGCTAAGAGGTTAATGTTTTGTCACATTTACTGTATATGAAAAAATTGTGTTTTTGCTATTATGCTAACATTTCAAGATAAAGATGTTAAAAGTGGGTAAGGGCTGCGCTAAAATACAGTAGCCTGTACAGTAAAAACCAGACCAAATGGTCTAAATGAATAGACAACAACAAGTAGGCCTATATAAGAGATAAAAAAAAGTCTCTATTTAAACATCAGAAAAAAATATAATAAAACAAAGTCCATCCAAGTAGTAAAATGTTCAGTAGAGTAAAAAAAAATAAAACGTCTCACTGGTATAGCTGGAAAGAGTATGTATACAATCCTCAGGAGTTGATCCGTCCGGGTTGTAAATAATCCGTATATGTGAAGACAAGAATAAAACACGACAAACTGCCAATAGTGAAGTATTGTAAATCCAAGGATAAAATGAATAAAAGGAGGATAGTACACTCACATTTGGAGGAGCTTAGGTCAGCTCTAGGATGGAGGGCGTTTAGCGGTACGATCCCCGCTAAGGGATATACTGGAGAAGTGTGTCCGTCAGTCTGGCCTTGGTTACGTCGTAATCCACAATATATAAAAAACAGCAATAGTGCTCTCAGTTGGAAAAGATAAATAAAATAGATAAAATAAAATAAAATATACTCACAAGTGTAGAGCAGAGAATACTGCTCTATTAACACAGCACTGGTGGAATGATCCCCACCTATGGATTTCTTGAATCAGGATACAATAAAAAAGCCAGGAAAAGTAACAATAAAAAGTGTATATAAAATACAATAAAATTAATAGAAGATTGGTCCTATAAAAGAGGTAACCAAAAAAAACTTTTATTGTTTAAAATACACAATTTAAAACCATTAACGCATTTCATCTTTAAGGCTTTATCAAAATGGTAGTATAACAGTATACCTGGCATGAAACAGTATTTATAAGAATATGCAATGATTGAAATTGGCGCCAAATAACGGATCAACCAATTACAAACAAGTATTTAAAAACATATTTAAAACATAATTAAAACAAGTTGGATATTTACAATTCCATAGACAAGACTTGTAGAAACTGTATAATATATTTTTAAATAAAAAACAAAGCTTTTACCTAGAAATATATATAAAATTTGGGTATCACATGATCAGAATTGGAGCAAAGCTCCATGGGAAACATAGTTAGATAAGGGAGGGCGGCGAGCGGCGAACAGCTCGCTCGTAGCAATGGTAGCAAGCCACTCCCAGCATAGCAGCACGTGACCGGCATGATTTTGAGCTAAGCTCCATGGGAAGTGTAGTCATGCCGGTCATCGTGCTCATAGGTGGAGGGGCGGCGAGCGGCTCGCTCTAGATATTAATAGCTAGCCGCTCCCACAGGGCGAGTAATTAGATAAGGGTGTCAAAACGGGCCAAAATACCAAACAACAATAGAATAGCAAAACAGACAATAATTTATCACTTTGGCTGTGAGTATATTTTATTTTATCTATTTTATTTATCTTTTCCAACTGAGAGCACTATTGCTGTTTTTTATATATTGTGGATTACGAACCAAGGCCGGACTGACGGACACACTTCTCCAGTATATCCCTTAGCAGGTATTGTACCGCTAAACGCCCTCCATCCTAGAGCTGGCCTAAGCTCCTCCAAATGTGAGTGTACTATCCTCCTTTTATTAATTTTATCCTTGGATTTACAATACTTCACTATTGGCAGTTTGTCGTGTTTTATTCTTGTCTTCACATATACGGATTATTTACAACCCGGACGGATCAACTCCTGAGGATTGTACACATACTTTATCCAGCTATACCAGTGAGACGTTTTATTTATTTTTACTCTACTGAACATTTTACTACTTGGATGGACTTTGTTTTATTATATTTTTTTCTGATGTTTAAATAGAGACTTTTTTATCTATTATATAGGCCTACTTGTTGTTGTCTATTCATTTAGACCATTTGGTCTGGTTTTTACTGTACAGGCTACTGTATTTTAGCGCAGCCCTTACCCACTTTTACCATTTTTAGTCTTATTAAGGGTCTTGAGGGATTCCCTTTTAGGGTTGCTGCTTACATTCCTGTTATCTAGCGCAGACTCTTCTCCCTTGATTTAAAGATAAAGATCTAACATTTCAAGATAAAGAACACTAATGTGTACTGTCTAAAACTTAACTTTCGTGATGTCGCGAACATAAAATTTTCCGTTCGCGAACGTCGAACGCGAACTTCTGCAAATGTTCGCGAACGGGGGAACCGGGCGAACCGCTATAGACTTCAATAGGCAGGCAAATTTTAAGACCCACAAGGACTCTTTCTGGCCACAATAGTGATGGAAAAGTTGTTTCAAGGGGACTAACACCTGGACTGTGGCATGCCGGAGGGGGATCCATGGCAAAACTCCCATGGAAAATTACATAGTTGATGCAGAGTCTGGTTTTAATCCATAAAGGGCATAAATCACCTAACATTCCTAAATTGTTTGGAATAACGTGCTTTAAAACATCAGGTATGATGTTGTATCGATCAGGTAGTGTAAGGGTTACGCACGCTTTACAGTGACAGACCAAACTCCCCGTTTAACGCACCGCAAACAACCGCAAACAGTCCATTTGCACAACCGCAAACTCCCCATTTGCACAAGGTTGGATACCAAGCTAGCCATGTCCCGTCCCTTGTCCTCACTGATGTCATTGAAGGTGTCTTCCTTTACCCAGCCACGTACAACACCAAGGGTCCCCGAAAGGTGACAACAAGCCCCCTGTATTTTTTTTTTTAAATGTACACTACTGTTACACCAGATATGAGTTGCACTGGTGTGACACTGTGCCCTGGCAGGCCCTGAAACGCACACGTGTGAAGGAAACTGACTGCTATTATATTACAGTCAAAAAAGTTTTTTGTTTGTTTTTTAAATGCAAGCTATTGTGACACCAGATATGAGTGGTGGCACTGGGCAAGTGTGCACAATATACGCTGTGAACCTGACACACACGCTGGCAGGCAGGCAACTGCAATTCGATTACACAGAAAAAAAACAAAAAGCAGACTGATGTTCTAGCCCTAAAAAGGGCTTTTTGGGTGCTGTCCTTACAGCAGAGATCAGATGAGTCCTTCAGGACTGTAGTGGACACTGAATACACTAGCCTAGCTATCGATTTCCCTATTAAATCAGCAGCAGCTACACTGTCCCTCCTCTCACTAAGAATGCAGCTTCCGGGGGGCGGGGCCTAGCTGTAATGGAGGAAAGACGCACTTCGTGTGAGCTCCCTCAATATCTCACTTTAAGCAGCTATCAACAAGCGAATTTCACTCCAGAAGGGGATGACCCAGCAATGTTGCTCTTTCCTGACCGACCCGACATGCTTAATAACGGTCAGCAACTCGACAGAGTCTTACTTACCTCTGCGTGGCAAGTGTGGCCTGGTGCTCACCAGGCGGAAGAGGCGGCCGATCTCCTGATCCTGGGATGCCCAGGAGCAGCTACTTCCCGGCAGGAGCTCCGTTACCCCCCCTCGGACCCCTGAGAGGCTGTCCGGAGCTAATGGACACACAGAGCACAGCCGCCCAGGCTGACATACTCATCTGCGACTCTCCCAATATGGCGGCAGCCGCTTGTCCTCCTGGTACCAGCAAAGCATGGCAGGATATTGAGTCTAAGCTGGACAGACTCTTTAATCAATTTTGGAAGCAAATAACAAGCAGGAAGCCCCAACAAGCTCCAACACAGCACCAACAAGCTCCACCACAGCTAAGCGAAGTAGTCCCCATTAAAATCCACCAACGCAAAAGGCATCGAAGACGGGACCGGAGGCACAAACAGAAATGCAGAGCCTGCCCCACGTCAAGCACTCACCTCCACCTTAAGCCACCACAATCCCGCACCGGACGTGAAGCACCACCGGGACAGATCCGACCACTTGACAAAACAAGCTTCCACCACCTCAAGCTGCGAACCCGGCACTCAGCCAGAGACTTGCCTTTGTTGTTCCAGGTATCAGGGACTCCCAGGGTCTGCACCTAGCACCCAGAAGGGATCGGATGAGCACAAGCAGTAAACAGCAGCCTGCCAAGCATGTCCCACTATAGCCGATCCTCCACACCATGCCTTTGATCACATGAACTGCTCTCTGCACATTAACTAATCGTAAAGTAGAAAGCATTTAAACATGTCATTATTTCACCTCCTAAAGAGTTTATTGTCATAGTTACATGCCTTTACCTTAACCGTTCATGTATGATGTTATTCACTAGTCTCATCTCATGGGCGACTCACACTTGATTTATAACTAGTGGTGGAGCTGCTGATGTAAATACACAGCTGATAACGTACAAGCTACACCCTAAACATGACAGCCATCTTTCACAACAATGTACTGCTATATACTCATACCCTCAGTGCAACTAGCCATGATATACGCACGTTCAGCCTAGCATGCTCAAATATAACACACTTCTGTCTAAAAAACAAAAAAAGAATGCAGCTTCCGAATGAATCTAAAATGGATGCTGTCCAGGAGGTGGGAGGATCTGGTAGGGAGGGTCTGCTGCTGATTGGCTGGAATGTGTCTGCTGACTGTGAGGTACAGGGTCAAAGTTTACTCAATGATGATGAATAGGGGGCGGACCGAACATTGCATATGTTCGCCATCCGTGGCGAACGCGAACAAGCTATGTTCGCCGGGAACTATTCGCTGGCGAGCTATTCGGGACATCTCTAGTCAGGATAGATGTCTCTGGAATGGGAGGTACGGGTTGAGATGGTACGCATACCAGTGTCTCAGGGACCAAATAAGCATATCTGGACATAAGTGTCTGATGGGCCTGGGCAATCTGGTCCATACGGTGATCCTGTTCTTAAAATCTTGCCTCATAGGAGGCCATTTGCTGTCCTAAATCTGCAGGGTCCATGGTCCTATCATAATGTCATGATGCAATACCCCAACACGCAGAGTTTAGGATAGCAAGGTACAAGACTAGGATATAACTTATTACCTGGACTTAGAATGGCCAGACTAAACGTCAGACAGAGATAAAGCGTAATCAGAAACGAGACGAGGTCATGGTAACAGAGAGACTACGAAAATGAGAACAAGCCAGAGTCAGGTAGTTGGTAATCAGTCACATGGGCAAACAAGACAGGAAAGGGTTAAAGATAAATTCAGAGTCAAGAACAAAGCCATGGTCAATACCAAAATAAACAAAATAGATCAAGGAACGCACTAAAGGGTACTGAAACAGAAACCATGATAGGACAAAGTGGATAGGGCTAGGGAAGTTTAAATATCCTTTAACATTTGATTGGCCCACGTTATGCCTATGCCCCCAAAACGTTCGTGTGTGGGGGTGCTGGAATGACGTGGGCCAATGGGAGCCTGAATCAACTTCTGGCTCCTACTGCCTCTTTAAGAGCTAGCTCGTGACTCGAGACGTGCTCCTAGTGCCATGCGTGCCACGTCACCGATCATTGCGGTCAGTGCACGCGGCTAAGTCAGAAGAGGAGTTCAAGCCGCATGCGGCTCGTGTGGAGGCAGGAGTGATCCAGCCACGCGCGGCTCAAGCTTAGGAGCCAGGTCGGTCCCAGGATAAGGTAAATACAGCCACAACCACTTATCCCAATCACACACCTTTCCTAACGTCCTATCGCATTAAAAGCATTTTACCGCGTATTTAATAAAACAGATAGACCCTCTACTTCATCCAGGTTACCGATTGATGGTTCGATATTCTGAGCCCTCTCTGATTTACTGTACATGACTATTCGATATTCCCACAAATTTTATATAGCATTTTATGTTTGTTTGAGACCACCTTAAAAATATTGGATATCGCTAAAAATCATGATCACTATATACTTTCTCTACAAACCTCTAAAACTAACCAAACTACTCATCCATCCGCTATACTACTTTATCCCACCTAGAACTAGTGCCCAGTTAAAATACTTGACTCTTACTTACCCACACTCAGTCATGCCACACACATTTCACCACTACTCTCACTTAATCCCTCTGACAACGACTAAATTCATCTTCTACATCAGAACACTACTCCTAAGATTGGGTTGTATCCATGTCTCGGGTTTTCGATTTAGAATAGGGGCAGCTTCGGTCTCCTTCAACACTGACACACCAGTGCATATTATTAAAAGATTGGGCAGATGGAAATCCTCAGTCTACAACCGCTATATTTCTCATCCCGAGAAAGAAATGAGGAAAGCTTTTAAAAGTTTGGCTTTGTAAATTTGATGCAATAAGTGTGTTTTTCTTTAATACCTTTTCACCCTCTTTGCATGAACCCGATTTACATATATTACTACTATGTTTCTGAACATATATATTATATTATTCACTCACTCACTCTCTGGGCCGGCCTAAGACATCATGCTGCCTAGGTCCAACGATAAATGACTATGGGGGATAATGTATAATAAACACAGATTACTGGCTATGGGAGGATAATGTATAATAAACACAGGTTATTGGCTATGGGGGATAATGTATAATAAACACAGGTTACTGGTTGCGGGGGGATACTGTATAATAAACACAGGTTACTGGTTGTGGGGGATAATGTATAATAAACACAGGTTAATGGCTATGGGGAGGATAATGTATAATAAACACAGGTTACTGGCTATGGGGGATAATGTATAATAAACACAGGTTACTGGGTATGGGGGGATAATGTATAATAAACACAGGTTACTGGTTGCGGGGGGATACTGTATAATAAACACAGGTTACTGGTTGTGGGGGATAATGTATAATAAACACAGGTTACTGGCTATGGGGGGATAATGTATAATAAACACAGGTTACTGGTTGCGGGGGGTAATGTATAATAAACACAGGTTACTGGTTGTGGGGGATAATGTATAATAAACACAGGTTACTGCCTATGGGAGGATAATGTATAATAAACACAGGTTACTGGCTATGGGGGGATAATGTATAATAAACACGGGTTACTGGTTGCGGGGGGTAATGTATAATAAACACAGGTTACTGGTTGTGGGGGATAATGTATAATAAACACAGGTTACTGGCTGTGGGGGATAATGTATAATAAACACAGGTTACTGGCTATGGGGGGATAATGTATAATAAACACAGGTTACTGGCTATGGGGGGATAATGTATAATAAACTCAGGTTACTGGCTATGGGGGATAATGTATAATAAACACAGGTTACTGGCTATGTGGGGATAATGTATAATAAACACAGGTTACTGGCTATGTGGGGGATAATGTATAATAAACTCAGGTTACTGGCTATGGGGGATAATGTATAATAAACACAGGTTACTGGCTATGGAGGATAATGTATAATAAACACAAACACAAAAAAAAGAAAAAAAATTACAAAAAAAAAAAAAAGAATGCAGCTTCAGAATTTATCAAAATTGTATGCTGTCTAGGAGGTGGGAGGGTGTGGGAGGGAGGGTCTGCTGCTGATTGGCTGCAATGTGTCTGCTGACTGTGAGGTACAGGGTCAAAGTTTACTCAATGATGATGAATAGGGGGCGGACCGAACATCGCATATGTTCGCCATCCGTGGTGAACGCGAACAAGCTATGTTCGCCAGGAACTATTCGCCAGCGAACCGTTCGGGACATCACTACTTAAATTCCCATGTATGTTTTTATAAAAATGTGTACATTTTCTTTCAAATGTAATTTGTAGTTTGTCTATACATAACATCTATACATAACAGTGATGTGCTATAATATGTTTATATGCTAGCGATGCATCCCTTGTTTCAAATACATGTTATGCTAATATTTTTTCAATCAAATTATACATGCAAGTAAATGGGTCTTTTGCCCAACATGAATTGGTTATAGAGAATAACATTTAATTTATACATTTATTCTAACAAATTTGTAAGTGCAACCACATGTTGAAAAATAATGGTATGTCGATTTTCTTGTTAGATTTGGCCATTGGCATAGCATTAAATACTACAACTATTTCACCCAAGGATGACCTCCAGTCCTACTTGACTATCTTGAAGTGATACAATGGTGTTTAATTTCTAATACACACTAAAAAAAAATATTGTATTGTAAAATTCCACATGTGTAATTTGGAGATGGTGGCACAGCCACCTTGCACTTTTTTCAATTCTTTCTTAGAGAACAAGGGACTTTCCCATACGGATATATAGAATAATGTAGAAAGTTTGATGTACTAGTGATTTGAACACAAGAATAATTTATACATTAGATGTATAACTTTATGAAGATGGTTTCGAAATTTACACATTTTATGGATAACACATTCACTTTACATGATCTAATGATTGACAATAGAGTTTAGTCATAGCAGTTTGGACAAGAGTTGAGGGGACACCTGGATGTTCAGGTCCGGCGGGTTCAGATGAACTTTGAAAACAAGTCTGGATCGGGCTCGAACTTGACCCTGAACCCAAACCCCATTGAAGTCAATGGGGACCCGAACTTTTGGCCACAAAAATGGCTCTAAAAAACTCCTGGAAAGGGCTAGAGGGCTGCAAAAGGAAGTAAAATGGTAAGAGTAGGACAAGTGCCCTGCAAACAAATGTGGATAGGGAAATCACTTAAAAATAACATAAAATAAGCAGCCGCTTAGTAGATAAATTCCTAATTCCCACGGTATTAGAGAGCTATCTACCAAAAGGCTGAAAGACCTAAATTGTTCACCTAAATTGGTCTTTCAGCCACATTTACTAATACTAAGTAAAGATTACTTAGCATTAGTAAATTCAGCCCCTACTCGCTATACCGCAAGTAAGGGTGTGTCTAGTAAACAATGAGCAGCCAGTGACTGCTCACTGTAAAAAAAAAACCCAAAAGCCTATTGCCCCACCCCTGTGCGACGGGTGGGGGCCCTAAATAAGAATGTGAAGGGGGGACCTACTGTCCTCCCCCTGGCCCCCACCCCTGCGCGGTGGGTGGGGGCCATAAATAACAATAAAAGGGGGGGGAACTAAGGTCCTCCCCCCCGGCCCCCACCCCTGCGCAGCGGGTGAGGGACCCAAATAAAAATAAGGCGGGGAACCTAATGTCCTTCCCTCGGCCCCCACCCCTGAGCGGTGGGTGATGGCAATAAATAAAAATCCCCCCAGGAGACTAGGGGTCCCCAAACCTCTAGTCAACTCCCTCCCCCCAAAAAAATTACCCCTACCTATCCCCTCATCCTAAAAATAATGAGGAGGAACCCTTGTTTAAATACCTCTAAAAAAATTAGACTTACCATTTGATGTCTTCTTTCTTCTAAAATCTTCTTTTTTCAGCCCCAAAAAGGGCAAATAAAAATCCAGAATAACCAACGCACTTTAAAAAAAAAAAAAAAAAAATACTTCATCAGCCACAGGCTGCTCACTGTTTAATAGACACACCCCTACTCGCGGTATAGCGAGTAGGGGCATAATTTACTAATACTAAGTGACCAGCTTCTATAGAGGCTGGGTCACTTGCTGCACTGGCCAATCACAGCAATGCCATTAGTAGGCATGGCTGTGATGGCTTCTAAGGGCACACAAGTTAAACGCTTGTTGATTGGCTGCCCTGCATCCTTTCAAAACGCGTCATTAAATCACCGAACTCCGAACTCCAACCCGAACATACAGTGATATGTCCGTGTTCGGGTCCGGGGTTCAAAAAACATAATGTTCGGTACGAACCCGAACTTTTCAGTTCTGGTTCACTCAACTCTAGTTTGGACACATATACACTAAAGTGAATAATGTTATTCATATACATAATGAAAATATATATACATAAGCTGATAAAAAAAAGTAACACCCTCATTAAACCATATCATAAACTGCTTGTGGCCTTTTTATTTGTTGAATGTTATTACACACATTGGCTATTTAAGTGAAGTATAAAGTGAGATTTGTGACTGAAATTGACACACCATTTTTAATGCATTATATAGATAATATAAAAAAGATTAGATAAAAATAAAGTTAAAGAAAGGAAAAGAAAAATTGCGAGTTTATTCACTAAACACAAAATTTTGTCTGTTCTAATCGTATTGACAATTCTCAGGTTTACTAAAGCCAAATATGTTTGGACATCAGTAAGTGTGGCGGTCACCCCGAGAGAGGAGGGATATCCACCACCAGAGATGTCCCTTTCTCCTAGTGATGTAGTATTCCCAAGTCAATCTCCAAGCAGGCAATAGAGCAAGTATAGCTGTTCAGCTCTTACAAGAGCTAGTGTTTACAGCAGGTATAGCTGTTCCCTACAATCACGAGACGAGGCTCTGTGTTGAAGGTGTAGTGAACTGACTTTAATGAGACCACACTTGGCCTTTTATGACAATCCCAATGCAAGGGGTACTCCCACCTGGACCTGATGTATGACTACAGTAGAAAGTTACAGACCAATGACAAAGTTGTTCACGTACATGACACTCCCATGTATAATAATACAATCCCTCCCCTACGCCTGGGAGAAAATTGGGTCAGGTACTATACTAACTCAATTATTTCCAGATAAAAAAAAACACAATTTTACTTGCAACCTGAAATTATCCCCAAACCTTATATAAACCCCCCCCAAAGTATATCCCTGGATAGCCCCATTCTGGGTGACCAACATATCCAAAAATCACCCAGATCGGTGCACCGGTTCGGGATTTCTATGGACATCTTATTTCTGACTGACCGCATACAAGGCTCCTGCCCAAAATAGTTCCATAGATTCAGGCTGTGCGGTATATCTCTTTCAGGAGCTCCAAACACAATGAAATACTGAAAGTAGCAGTTTGTATAACAGCTGGTCATGTGCCCCTCATTCGGGAGTTTGGTTCCACCAAACGCTGTTCCAGAGATTCGAACTAGACCGAACATACTTGCAACTGGAAGTCCCAGCTGTGTTTGCGCCATCGAGTGGTCAATTTTAGTTCCATGCACTCAACAACCAAACACCGCTGTAGGCGTTCGCGGAGTTAAGATGGCCATCTCTCCATGCTCGGCCATACAAACAACGGCCACCCACCTGACCACTTAGGATGTTACTAATTTTGTGGTTTTCACAGGTGTGAAAAGAGATCAGCCAGGTTAATGAGTGGCACACGACTGCACTGGGTGGTGGATCCATTCGGTTGATGGTTAGGTTCACCAACCAAGTTCTCAATTCTGTTCGGTTGAGTTCGTATACTGGATCAGTTAAATAAAACAGTGAATCAGGGACAGGGAATCTGTCAAAGTCAGGTCAAGCAAATCAGAAGCAATTATCTGGATGCATTCAATGTCAGGATTAAAATCAGTGCTTTCACATGCAAATCCTATACAAAATATTGTATTCAGAAGTCAACCGGTTTTAATAACTTCAGAACCAAAAGCGCATTTGCAATTTATCGTTAATTTGCTTTTTTGCAAGTGAATTGATCATTTGAAGTACTAATTGTCCGCTGGCAGCCATTGTAAGTCTTGGGAGAAGTGAGACTTGAGAGAGACTTACCTGTCAAAGTGCTCTGATTGGTGTACAAGCCAACCAATCAAAATGCTCTAATGAGATTTCAAAGTGTGAGAAAGCCATTATAAAGGCTTTCCCGATCTTAAAACCTAATTCTGCGTGGAGCCCTCGTAGAGCAAAGATGTATTTACTTTTTTCCCATTGCAATTTTGAATTTTCCAGCCATTATTTTGACATTTTCAAGAGTTGTGCTGTGGAATGATAGATTTCTATTTGGCCTTTTTTGGTGCTAATGATTAGAAGCTTTAGAAGAGCCAATACTTCAGGTGGTGAGTTTCCTAAAGAATGTCCTAATCTTCTCACCATTTTTAGAATTAGAATTGAGAAATCAAGTAGAAACACAAAATACAAATTATCTATATTTATCATTATATTATCCCCAAAATATTTTAAATATTTTTTTTTTTATCTATCAATTCCAACTTGCAAAATTTGATTTAACAGATTTTACTGGTGATGCATGTTTAGTACAGTAGAGAAATTAAAACAATTTTGAATTCCATTGAGCTTGCAGACATTTGTTCCTGGGGCAAAGATAAATTAAATCCTACACACATGCATTGCATTTCTAGGTGGGTTGTGATCTAGAGGTTATGAAGATAAGATGGTCTGGACATGTTTAGCCTTGAAGAAAGATGAAGAGATAAACATTGGAAATATATACTATAGAAAAATATCAATTATTTCACTAGGTATAATATTTTGTCCTAAAAGTTAATAGAAACCAAAAATAATGCCACCAAGTAAGACATAAACAATTTATCAAACATAAAAAGCAATATAAGAACAGATGGCTGCTGCAAATAATGTGTGTATATATATATATATATATATATATATATATATATATATATATATATATATATATATATATATATATATATGACATCCTTTTATTAAATGTGGAAAAGTCTAGTTGTGCAATACATGCTCATAAATGAATTTGCTTGTGACATGTCTGTTTCCTTAGGCTTATCTTGTACTTAGCTGCATTATAAATAATAATCTTTCATTTATATGCTGAGCATATTCTATGTCTTTTCAAGTTGCCTGAAAAATTCTTAGAGTGTATTCATTGCAAGCTATTTTTCTACATCAAAACATAACATTCCAACCAAATTTAAATCTCCAATGTACATTTAGGTTCTTTTTAGAAAAAAAAAAAAATTATCTAATTTATAGTTAAGTTCTGATTCATAAAATTCCATTTAGTCTACAAAATAGTGAAACTAGATGCAGTGGCTGTAATATATTTATAAAATACTCTTTCAGCTTTCCAGTCGCACCACCATCTTAGCTGGCCGTACTTTGTAACAGCTCCCCGCCATTTTGAGACAATCCTTACCCATCTGCACTCCCCGGACCATGCAGTGCTGCTTCGGACGTCAGGCTGAACTTGCTACACTTGCAGGAGTGGACTGAACTCCGTTTGGAGTCAAGGCCTGTATGATAGGCCAAGGCGCCTCTCAAGATTAGGGGCTTCCTGAACACACCACTATTCACCGGACTGGGGATGCCTGGACACCTCAAAAAGGTGCGGGATCACAGCGGTGTAGGCCGTACCAGGTACCACTCCTGCTTGCTGGGCAGCTACTAGCATCCCTACTTTCTCTGCTTTGTACTGCAGCTCCTGTCTGTGCCTCTCCAGTCTAAAGGGACTCTCTCAGGGCTTATCACAGATCCTGCATGCCCTATCATTATTCATTTCACCCTGCCTTTAACCTTGAAATTAGAGCCCTGCTGTGGCTGGACTCACTGTACATACATTGCTTTATCTTATTATTTTATACCCAACTTTCCTTCTTCATTGCCCCTCACTACTGCGTGGGGGTTACTGCTGCCACTCCACACTGGTGAACTTGCTAATAGGCTATATCACTGCTCACATCAGCCTGTGCCACCTTAAAGAACTTTACACTGCTGCTTGCGTATCTATTGCTCATCTATAGCTCTCACCTCACTTATCCTGCTTAATAGCCTTGTGGGAGCAGGGCTCATCAGGCACTGCAGCTCATCTCCTGGATTTCATCTCCCTATAGAGACAGGCTTAAAAAGTTCCCTGTTGCTTGCCAGATATCCTGTTTGTATATATCTTTCAGGATTATAAGTTGATCCATGCAGAACTGTGTCACATCTAGTACTAAGGATAACATATAACCGGACCTTAGAATGGCCACACTTAGCGTATCAACATATAGCCAAAACAATTGCTGAGGTCAGGACCACAGAATCAGACACAACAATGAGGGAAAGCCAAAAGTCAAGGATACCAGAATTCAGGGAAGTCAAAATGAAGCCAAGTCAAATACCAGAAAATCAAGATCAGGAATGCAAGAGCGGAGTGAACCTTAGTCCAGGTATCACGAATAGAGGTGAGTTGATCATCCAGAGTAGGGATAGCTGTATCAGAAAACAGAGTAGGGAGAACAGCAGGATGATGACCCGTATTGACAAAAAACAGACTATGCCCAGATGAGTCCTGGCTAGCGTTATTCCTTGCAAATTTGTTGCAGGGCAATAATTCAGCCCAGTTAGATTGTGTACTATTCATAAGGGAACATAAACACAGCTCAAGTTTGGGGATGGTAAGCAGAGGAGAATGACAATTCAATGCCCAACTGTTTATTGAATGCCCTCCAGAACCATGACACAAATTGGGAACCCCTGTCAGACACAATATTTTGAAAAATACCATGTACCGTAGCCTGACAATATCACGTATAAATATGTGCACCAGATCCAGAGACAATGGCAATTTTTTAAGTGGAGTAAAGTGTGCCATTTTGGAAAAACGGTCAACTACCATGAGTCCATTGGATCTAGGCAGTTCAACAATGAAATCCATTGATAAATGAGACCATGGGATACGGGGTATAGGAAGTGGCTGTAACAATCCACATGGAAGTTTATGAGGAACCTTCAAAACTACACAGAGCAGGCTTCTACATAATCTTTAATATCCCTCCTGAGTGACTCCCACCAAAATGACCTGGAAATAACGGATACAGTTTTATTAATAGCCGGATGACCAGCAGTCACATTGTCACCTCTTTCCTGCCAGGCAATGGAATAAACAATTTAACTTGAGGTTGTTGCAAGGTACCTGGGGCTGAGCCGCCATGATAGCACGGAGCAAAGGGGACGATAAAGAAAGCACAGTGGATGCAATAATGCACTCAGGGGAAATAATAGGGGATGTCTCTTGTTCTAGATCCGATTCAACGTCAAACTGCCTAGACAAGGTGTCAGCTTTAACGTTCTTTGAACCGGGTCTGTAGGTGATAATGAAGTTAAAGCGAGACAAAAATAATGACCATCTAGCTTGTCTAGAAGACAGTCTTTTGGCCTCCCCAATATATGACAGGTTCTTGTGATCAGTAATAATCAGAATGGGATCCTTGGAACCCACCAAAAGATGTCGCCATTCCTTAAGCGGTAGTATGATGGCTAAATGTTTTCTATTATCAACGTAGTTATGCTCGGCAGGAGGCAACTTTCTGGAGAAGGGGCATCCTGACTCTCTCTCTGAGAAAGAACAGCCCAACCCCTGTCTCGGAGGAATCAACCTCAAGTAGGAAAGATTTACTAGTGTCTAGCTTCTTTAGGCCATATAGTACAATTAGCCCCCTTGCATGTCATATTGGTGATGGGGGCTATTACCGAAGAGAAACCTTTGATGAATCTTCTATAACAGTTAGAGAAACCAATAAATGTTTGGATGGCTTTTAACCCATTGGGTAACGGCCAGTGTAGAAAGGCCTCTAGTTTGTGAGGATCCATTTGGAAACCAGAGGCAGAAATATTATACCCCAAAAACTGAACCTCATGCTGATCAAATATGCATGTCTCAAGTTTACAATAAAGTCCATTATCAAGCAATAATAATACTTGTTTAACATGTTCATGATGAGTCTGGAGGTCTGGGGAATAAATAAGGATATCATCCAGGTAAACGAGAACAAATGAATAGATAGAGTCCCTGAGTACATCGTTAATAAAATCCTGAAACACTACCAGAGCATTGCATAATCCAAAGGGCATGACAAGGTATTCATAGTACCCACTCCTAGTGTTAAATGCCGTCTTCCATTTGTGATCCTCCCTAATCCTCACCAAATTGTATGCACTCCTAAGGTCAAGTTTCGTAAAGATCTTAGCAGCCTGGAGTCTATCAAATAATTCGGATATAAGGGGAATGGGATAGGCATTTTTATATTAATCTTGTTTAATCCCCTGTAGTCAATGCAAGAACGTAACTCTCCATCTTTTTTAGCTACAAAAAAGAATCCTGCTCCAGGAGGTGAGGATGATGGCCTTTTCTTAATGATTCTTTGATGTACTCATCAATGATCTTACTTTCTTGTGGGGATAGGGCATAGCCCCTGGCAACTGATCAATGGAGCAATCGTATGACCTGTGTGGAGGAAGAACATCAGTCTGGCTTTAACCTCCCAATTTTGTACAGTAATTTCAGGGGTCAGAGACGTAGCAGCGGGTAAAGCAACAATGCCCACTTTTTTAGTAATGTAAAACATGCAGTTTTCCTGACAGTCTTTACCCCATTCCAGTATTTCCCCTTTAGTCCAGTAAAATATGAGGGTTATGCTTGATGAGCCAAGGGAAACCTAATATGATGGAACAAGAAGGGGAAGCGATTATCTGGAAGGTAATGTCTTCCTTATGCAAAGCTCCTATTGTAATGCAAATCGGCAAGGTCTACTAGGTAAACAATGGTTGAGATAGGGGTCTCCCATCAATAGCCTCAACCGCTAGAGGTGATGATCTCTACTTGACTGGTATAGCGTGTTTCTTTACAAAATATAAATCAATAAAGTTACCAGCTGCACCTGAGTCAACCAGGGCTTTGCATGAAAAATTCTTCTCAAAAGGCAGAAATGTCAAGGAGAAATCTGCTTCGGGAATTGCTTGAGGACATATCCATTACACTTAAGACCTGTCTCCTTAAGGTTTTTGCGTGCTGAAGATTTCCGGACGCATCTCCCATGTGTCCTTTTTGCCACAATATAAGGAAAGACCCTCTTTTCTCCGATACTGTTTCTCTGCCTCAGACAGTCCAGCAACCCGTAACTGCATAGGTTCGGGTTCACACAGCGTCAGAAGGTCAGAGACACAGGTTTGAAGAATCGAGGTGCTAGTGACATAGTCAAATGTCTAGTTCTACTTCTAGCAATTTCCCTGGCCCTGAGTCTATTATTGATCTGCATCACATAAGTAATAAAGTAATTTAACCCCTTAGGTAGGTCTTTGGCAGCAATTTCGTCAAGAATATTCTCGGATAATCCTTTTTTAAAAGCAGTGATTAATCCGTTATTAGTCCAGTCTACCTCAGATGCCAAAGTACAAAATTCTATGGCATAATCTGAGATAGACCGGTTCCCTTGTTTGATATGCATTAAGGCAGTTGAGGCATCTTCCTGGTAACAATGAGCAATACTCCTATTACTTTCCCATAATGGATTAGCCCAAGGTAAGGCCCTACCTTTAAGTTGGTTCATCAGATACCCAATCTTTGCTCTATCTGAAGGAAATGAATCAGGTGAGGCCTCAAAGTGGTACTCAATCTGATTGAGAAATCCCTTCATTCCTGGATTTTACCAGAAAAATGCAGGGGAGGAGATAAGGAGATCGTAGGTGCCTTATATACTATAGGTGGAGATACATTAGGCAGCGGTGACATAATCGGAGAAGCATCAGGTTCTAAATGAGCCGTCCTACTAAGGAGCGTGCTAAAAGCCTGGGCAATTTGATGCATACGGTGATCATTCTCCTCTAGCTTTCTCTCGCAAGCTGCTATGTGCTGACACAATTCTGCAGTATTTATGGCCATGGCATAATGTCAGGATTACAAGTTGATCCAGCATACAGAACTGTGTCACACCTAGGACTATGGATAACGTATAACCGGACCTTAGAATGGCCGGACTTAACGTATCCATGAATAGTCAAAATACTTGCCTAGTTCAGGAATACAGAATCAGACATAACGATGAGGGAAAGTCAAAAGTCAAGGATACCAGAATTCAGGGAAGTCAAAACAAAGCCAAAGTTAAATACCAGAAAATCAAGATCAGGAATGCACTCTCGGATTACCATTAGGATGAAACCACGACAGGGCAATGAGCAAAAGGAAAATTGGGTTTAAATTCCCATCCTGTGGATCCAATTGACCGTAACCAGCCTTTGACCCCAAAAGCAATTACCAGGTTTCCATGTGCATGATTGTTGCTCAGCACAACTTTTCCTGTCAGAACGGTAATGTTGCTCTGCACAACTTTTCCTGTCAGGAAGGAAAATGCCATTAACCACATTATTATGTGTGGATGAATATGTAACAAAACCTAGACAGTTTTTGAGTTTTAATTTTGTCAGCAACACGCTCCTGCCCTAACACAGACTGGTTTTTAATTGCTTTTAATTGCCTAAAGTTCCCATCCAGTCCTGATTGGCTGACAGTGGTTCACCTACAATCTTAAAAGTTTTTTTTTGCAAATTAATCCGCACAGGTTACTCAACGACGCAAGGCATTCATGCCCATCTGTTCAGTACTGCACGGGAAGGGCATACGCTTTGCTCTTCTCTACCCTGCAACACTACGTCTCCAAATTGCTGATAGAAAACTTAGCATGACATCAGTGACTGAGGCCTCTGAATTTCTACAGGATGTCCTGCCAGATTGGGACAGTGCTTCTCCTGGCCCCTCGGCCAGCCCCTCGATTGCCCGTGAAGCGCAGTGATGGCATTGTTATCCTTACTTGGATTCCCCTGTTGTACATAGTTTGAGCTCAATGGCCCTTGTTTAGCTGGTTTTGCAGTGCTCTCCACACACTCCTACCCTGGGATTTATCCGTTTGCTCGGGCTGGGACGAAAAGAACCCCAACCCAATGTATCTTGTTATGCTTTGCCGCATCGCTCGATGAGGTATTGGCTAAAATGTTGATGTCTCATTCTACCACAAACACTCCTGCCACTACCCTTAAGCTCCTCTCTTGGAATGTGAAGGGAGCAAATAAGCCTATCAAGAGGAACAAAATCTTAACATACCTTTCTAAACATCAGTCTCAGATTGTCCTTCTCCAGGAAACTCACTGGTCCCATTCTGACACCACCCAACTCAAGGCTCCATGGATTCAATCCTGCATAGCTGCCAAATACAACTTCAAGGCTCAAGGTGTGGCGATTTTCCTACACTCCAGCCTGCAATATGTGATCCACAGCTGTGATGATGATTCTGAGGGACGTTACAATGTTTTATGTATTACCATTAACCACACGTGTTATTGCATAGTCAATGTTTATGCTCTAAACTCTTCTACTGTCCCCTTTTTTTACTAAGCCTCTCACATTGCTCACTCAGATAGAGGTTGATCAGCTTATAATGGGGAGAGACGTTAATGCTGTCCTTGACCTACTTCGAAACAGATCCTCAGCAGGATCCATGCCTCCCACAGAGAGTGATCACAGACTCCTTTACTTCACATCTTTCTATAATTAGCATGACCCCTAGAGGATACTCCATGGTAACGAGCGGGATTACACATTCCATTCTCCAGTTCACAACTCCTTCTCACGAATTGATATGTTCCTGGTTACCCCAACAGTTTTACCACATGTCACCTGCTCTACTACAGAGGCAATCACTGTCTTTGACCACGCACCTATTGCGCTACTTATCTCCACACAGCCCTCACACCTTTACCGCGCATTGGCGTTTCCCAGCATATCTTCCTAAGAATCCATCTTTCCAGGGTCATTTACAGACAAGTTGGACTAACTTTGTGGATGATAATCTGGAACATGTGGACAATCCTAAATTGCTGTTGGAAACATCTAAGGCGGTTATGAGGGGACAGATACTGTCTTATACTGCATCAGTCAAAAAACAACGGAGAAGGGACTTCACTTTGCTCGAACAGGAGCTCAAAGGAGCCCACAACCATTACTTGGCCAACCCTTCTGATACACATAGGCAGACATACCGAGTTGCCCAACACATCCTAAATACCTTTATGGCAAACTATGTACAATCAAAGCTAGACTTCCAAACACAACATTTCTTTCAGTGAGGTGGAAGGTCTGGGAGACTGTTGGCTCGAATGGCCAACCCTAAGTCCAAATTCAAGCCTATTACAGCAATCACCTCTCCTGACGGGACTAGATGTACCTACCATTTTGACATCAACAAGCTATTCTATGATTACTACAAAAAATAACTGGGGCAATAGCATGGCTTTCCTTAGGAGCCTTGACCTTCCCCAGTTGAGTGGTGAGTACAGGGAGCTTCTTAGTGAACCTATATCTGAAGGTGAAATTCACATAGCAATAAAGACCTTCAAAGCTGGGTAAAGCACCAGGCCCTGGTGGCTTTACCTCAGAATACGATAAATCCCTGAAACAACAGCTTAGTCCTACTCTCAAAAACTTGTTCAATAAAATATATTTAGAAGGCCTGCCAATAGATGAACTTAATCAAACCTAATAATTCTGATACCCAAACCCGACAGACATGTTGAGAATTTGGCTTCCTATCACCCAATATCACTATTTAATCAAAACATCAAACTCCTTACCAAAATCATTGCTCTGAGAATACAATTGTTTTTGCCGCAAACACTCACCTCTCACCAACTGGGCTTTGTGCGGGGAAGGCAGAGAGTAACGGGGGCTTTTGCGACTGTGTTTTTTTTACACAAGTGTGGGACTAGACTCATACTCTTCATCCTTTATTAGCCTTGACATAGAGAAGGCTTTTGATAGCATGGCAGCACCTGATTAGGGTGCTAAAGATGAGATATTTCGGTCACATATTTGCTCATTTTATTCAAAATTTACAACATCACCCTACTGCCTGTATTACCACAAATGGCCTGGACTGGCCATACTTTACCCTGGGGAGGGGTGTGCTCCAGGGTTGCCCAATCTCGCTTCTATTATTTGATCTTGCTATCGACCCATTACTGAGAGCTCTTGAGAAGCTGCAGGTGTTTAGGGGCATGCCGATGGGTGATGTTACACTCGAAGTCACAGCAAAACATGATTAATCAAATCAGTCAATCTTCTTCCATTGCTCCATCATGCAGTTCTGACACTCACATCCCCATTTAAGGCATTTTCGGCTATGTGAATGTGCATGTCAGAATTGGACCATGGTACAATGGGCATTAGTACCTACTTTTGGTAGATACTAATCAATGCATACCAGAAATACACCACAAGATTTGCTATTACTATTTGGCACTATTTGGCACTTGTCAAAGTCACTCAGATCCTTTCACTTGCCTATTTTTCTGCTTCCAATATATAATAAAATTCAAGAACTGACTGTTCACTTGCCTAATGTAACATAACCCCTTGACAGGTGGTGCTATTGTAACAATATAATCAATGTTATTCACTTCACCTGTCAGTGGTTTTAATGTTGTAGATGATCAGTGTATGTGAAAAACAAAAAATAACATTTACAACTAAATTCAGAAGAAATTAGTTAGAAATAATCATGCAAAATGACAAAAAAATACCCCATGTCCAACATTGAAATGTGTCTTCTTTCATCACTGATATGCCTTGATAGGTGTAAACTGCAGTTGGGAGTCTATACTTTGTCCCGTACTTGTATATGCTATAGCTTTTAAAAAAGCTTAATGTGGGGTATTGTTGTATTCGGACAATAAAGAATACAAATCTCTATTTTACAGTAGTGGGACACACAAGAACTGTAAAACTCCCAATGAAAATGAAATGTGTGAGAAAAAAGACTAAAAAATAAAGATCTAAATATCAAATATAACAGAGGTTAATAATGCAATGTATCACTGATAAGTGTTAAATGTTCTTTGTTGAATACCACAGGGTGTCTACTTTCTGCAAATATATACTTTTGTTTAGTACTTTTTAATTCTATGACTGCTATTAAATAATTTCCCATTATTTGACCACATTTTGCAAAGATTTATCTTTAAATTTGGTTTCCCTCCTTACAATAGTTGTCCTATAATGTAGCATCACTAGTGTACTTAATGGGTAAGCAGGAACATACCTGAATTAAACCTATAACAAAGCTGCCAGTCACAAAAGTATGGACTCTTGGAAAGGGAACAGTCACTGAGGGAATAAAATGTGTATCTGAACAACCTGTTATTCAACTAAAACTTTCCATTTTAGCTTTTCAAATAATATGCTTTTCTTGTAAACAAACAAAAAATAAAACCATTAGCCCTTCAAGCAGTTGTAAGCAAATATCAAGCTGATGTAAACAAAGAACAAGTAGGAGGTTGGGAAAACGTTTAGAATACATTTAGTACAAATGACAAAAATATATCTTGTTACGTGACATGCAACAAAATTCAACTTTCAACAAGTTATATTGTTTCTTATGTATTAACACAGGAAAAAAAAGTTTCCAAATTCTGTTGCAGGTAAAGGAAAACCATACCAACAATCAATTAAAATGGATGAATGGTTGAATAGGTGGATATATGGACAGATTATTATTATTAGTAGTAGTAGAAATGCTAGTAGTAGTAGCAGTACACCTACTCATAATTGACAAAAAAAAAGTTTAATCATAATGAAGAAATTGGTTAAATGTTTAATTGTTGTAAACTAAACATATGGCTGAGCAGGATAGCGTGGTGTGATTGTGGCAGATGTAGAGCTCTACATGCTCAATTCTCAAGAATTTACACAGATGATGTACCAAACAGAAGGCTTCCAGAAAGAGGCAGTTCACCAAGTGAAAACAATTTGCTAATGACCAAGGTTAGGTGGCATTTGCTGGATTAGCTTAAATAAAAGATACACATTATCAAATAAAAGACCTTTAGAACATTGGCATGCAACATGATAACTCCAAATGCATGACATATCAAGTGGATGGGCTGGAGCAGTAGAAGTACAGTCTATGAACCCATTCTGCATTTGACCTATCAGGTTGGTGTACTGCTATAGAGAATTAACTGAGTATTTTAAGTTCATTGCATACCTAAACATTATTTTTACAGCCTACCTATTCAAATATATACATATAGAAGCTTTATCTGCACACATTCTCTTAATTATTGTTGCTATTGTTATAGTGCCAAGGTCATATTTCAAGTCACAGAGGATGATGGTTCAACCCATGGACGTGACAAAGTTTACTCCAACAGTGTTCAAACTACAATCTAAAAGGGATGATTTGGGATGAGGCTTATATCATGTATATGTGGCTGAAAAGTTATTTGAACCATGCTGTTGAGCAAGCATTGTTAAGGAACATCTTATTGAATACACACATAAATAATACAGGTGGCTATAGAAGCAAAATGACCATTAGACAGAAAAAGTAGCACACATCTGTGTGTTTCCTGTTGTGGCAGGAAACAGAGATACACTGAAGACATTTTTAAAATAACTTTGCAGCAATTAATTGACAGCAATATCTACATCAAACTATTGCTCCTGAAACAAGTTGTAACTATCTCATTTATTGTTAAATACCCTCCCCTTTATTATATTATAAAGTGCTGCAGAATAGGCTGGTGCTAAATAAATAATAATAATAATAATAATAATAATAATAATCCCAACATGTAAAAGGGGACAACCTTTAATGTCTTGAACCATTTGATATAGAAACATGAACTATGTTATTACATCTATTTATTTTTCTATTTCATTGATTGACTGACAAAATTGACATTTAAGTGTACCTGGCATGGTACCCATAACCTATTTTATTTTAAATCTATATTACATTTAATCTATATTTTGTGCAAGCAGAAATGCTAGCAACTATAGATTGAGATAAATCATATAGAAATATAGGTCTATCTCCCACCTGTCAATCAATTATTTGGCATTAACCTCTGGTGATTAACTGACTGACGGGAAGAGCAGGAGAACACTTCTACATGTGATATTCCTGTTCTCTATCATAGCAACCACATAACATACATTGTGATTGCTATGGTTACTCCCTAGTTATAGCTTCTAGCATTGGATAGAGAAACATAGGAACTGGGTGACTAATGTCATTCCAATTAGATAAAATTGAGCCAGCAATGAACCAAGCGTGTGGACATCTTGCATAATTACCATAGCAGGGCCAATCTTTTCACAGAGCAAGCAGGAGAGGAGATAGAGCAGTTGCTTTTAAAATAGTTTTACATCGAACATCGGAAGCTGAGCAGACGTGACAACTCAAGCTCTAGGCTTAATGAGAGGAAAACTGTGATTTTGGAGCGGAAAGTGGGCTACTACCCAACTAAACAGCCCCTCATCCTATGCAGGAGATGGCTATGGGCCGAAAAAACAAAAAACAGGAGCAGACAAAGGCCCCCTAAACCAAGATATAAGGGAGCTGCTGCGACGCTCGCAGGCATCTCTGTGGGACAAAATGGCGCTGGAGGATGAAGGGCCTTCCTACTCCTCAGAAGATGAGGCATTCAGAGTTGGGGCAATGTTTACCCCAATAGTCAGACCTAAGCCCCAGCAATCAACCACTGGTGAACCGTTAACAGCTACTCAATTAAAAAGCATGCTAGCAGAATTACGGAAGAACATAGCGGTGGACAGGGCGGGCATTAAAGATGCTATAGAAGGCATCATCTCAAGGATCACCCTGCTGGATGCCTCATCGAGCTCCCAAGACCAAAGAATTTACTGAATGGAGATTAAAACAGCTTAGATCCAGCTAAAACAAACAGACACCAACAACAGGGTTGACTCCTTTGAGGATCAACGGAGGAGTTATAACCTCAAAATCCACGGCATACAGGACACTGTAGGCCTAACAGTTTTACCTCACTTTGTCAGACGGATGATAGGCACCTTGCTGCCAGCCAAACAGGCTGTACGGACTAGATGGCATGTTCAGACTGCCGAAGCCACCCACAGCGCCGGCATTCACTCATATGGATCTGGTAATTAGCTTTCAGTACATGCAGGATAAGACTCTCCTATTGGCTGCTGCCCGAGAGAAGACTCCCTTACACTTCAAAGGAGCTACGCTGACCATGTTCCCAGACCTCACGAGAGGCACCATCGAGTGGCGCAGGGCCCTGCGGCCGCTACTACCTCTGCTCCAAGACAAGGTAATCCAGTATAGGTGGGGGATCCCGACAATGCTCCTTTTTCAACATCAGGGCAAAACACACCAAACTAGTGGGTTCTCTGATCAGGTCTGTCCCGGCTGGATCTCTCTGCGGTACCGGAGTTCGTTCCCCAATCATCCCAATGACCAACATCTCCAAGGTAGAGGACTTGAACAGCTAAGAGTTTCCCAGGTCTTACCTGTCATACTAGGGAACACCAAGCCCTCTGACCGCAGTTTCATCAATAGTAGCTATTCATAGCGGCACAGTTATAAAATGTTAATGCTTTGTGCTTAGTTTTTGGGTTTACTTCAATATGATATGTTGGCTCTCTAACTATGCTGTTAGGAGTTGTCTGCCTTTAATACACCTCCTGGTGACATTAACACATACCTCCAACTATAGCTCTATACAGCTAGTCGACACTTATGATAATAATGATGTCTTACTGCAGACCCCTCACCCCCTCACCCGTCACTTATTAATGTACCTTCCACTAATATATGCAAGACTGAGAGAGAGAAATTTCCCTACAGGGAACTACTCTGCTAGGTGTTATTGCTAGGATCCATTCAACCCTCTAATGGGGGAAACCATATTATGTCTCTCACATACAGTTACTTGCACTACAACTTAACTATATTAAAAAAAGTTCCACATGCCTATTATATGTTGTTGGTGACAAGTGAGATCCTGTGCAAGCACGTATGACAATTATGATATGTATCTGTGTATTTTACTCTGTGGAATGAAAAAAAAAAATCGAAAAAAAAAAATCATAAATATTAGTTTTACATCTATACACCAGTGGTCATGGTGGATTCTGAACTGGATGTAAGTAGTTTAATTATATCCACATTTTATAATGAAATTAAGATATGATTTACCTGTATTATTATTATTATTATTATGATTATGATATTTATAGAGCGCCATCAAATTCCGCAGCGCTAGTCACTGCCCATGGGAGGTTTCATTTAACGTGAACCTAAAATGACAAGTTCACTTTTACTCAAAGTCACCAGCTGCTATATCCTTTATTTTTGGTGTTTAGAGAGACCTTTGTACTTAAATATTTATTTCCATGGTGATCGTATAGTCTTTTAACCATGTTACTATGTTACATAGGTTTTTATTTTGTTTTCGTCATGTCTGATGAGTCTGCATGCCATAGTATTCCATCAAAACTGTAGCAGAAGAAGCCTTAACATTAACCAAATGTTAACTTGTCACAGGGCTGTTACAAATCAGGTAAAATACATAGACATTTTGATTAAAACTTTTTGATTAAAACGTTTGTTTATTTTAATATACCCCACTGCATTTTTCGCTCAGTGCTAGCAAAAACTGTCTCGGTCAATGACCATTTATGTTGTCTCTGAAATTCTATTAATTTTAAAATAATTATTTTTCTTCCTTTAGCAGACAAGCAGAACTTGAATTCCCTTTTCTTTTCGGTGATAGTCATAGAAGTAGACAGGGATACAGAGAAACTTTTTAAATTTGTGTTTAATTTCCCTTACAGCTTTTTTAAACAATGATATTGTAGAATATTACATTTTTGGTTTGTACTGAAAATGTAATAATGTATGTGTTAACTAAATAAATGTGTATCGTAGTCCAGTTCCTAATTTTATTTCAGTTTTGTATAGAGCAATATAAAAAAAAATTATGATTACCTGAAAACATTTATTTGGTCATATACTAACAACTGTGTGCCACTAAATGAAATTCCTTTCAGGATTAAGATTGTATTTTGCGATTAACAAACTGAAGAAACTAAGAGATAAAACTGGGAAAAAAAATCAAGAAAACAATTACTGGAGGCAAAGCAAGACATGAATTTAATCCAACTAGGAGTTCTTTCAAAATGGGTACTACAGTAGAGAGCACAGATGGTATTTTTTTTATCAGTTGTTCAGTAATGCCATGCAAATAAAATGATATATATCCATTGTTTTGACTGTCTGTTACTGAAATGCCCACACATTAGGATGAAATGAATGTGTTTTAAAATGACAGATTTGTCAAGGTTAAAATAATAACTTTAATATGTGAAAAATCACATCAAATAGATTACCTCCAATTAGTTAAATCCTTATTTGCAAGAAAAATAGATTTAAATTATAAGTTGTAGAATTTGAAGAGAGAAATTGCAATATATAATTTCACTTAATATCTAAAAGTATTATATGCCATAGTGCACTACTGAAATATACATGCTTGTCTTCTGTATTTATTTATTTATTTATTTATTTATTTCCTTTGAGACATAATAAACAGGTTTACATACTAGAGCCCAAAGCAAAAAATAAATAAAAATGGAATTATTAATAAAAGCTCTATTTACTATCATTTGTATCTTAGCACCTATGTTATTTGGGGAGTAAATTGTACACCTGCACAGAGCAGGTGTAGGAATTGCTGACATAATTGGATCTTTGGCCAACAAGGTTTTCAGCTTATTTCCAATCATCATTATTATTAGTAGTAGTAGTATTAGTGTATTTATATAGCGCCAGCTTATTCCGCAGCGCTTTACAATAAAAGGGGAATTTACCAAATGAGACAATAACAAAATGTAACAGGAACAATAGGTAGTTGAGGACCCTGCTCAAACAAGCTTACAGTCTAGAGGAGGTGGGGTCTAAAAACACAATAAGAAGGGTATTGAAATAGACAGCAAATAGACATGGTGGAGGTGAGAGTGGAGTGTTGCCCTATAGGAGAGAGTGAGAGGAAGGTTTGAGAGATAGAAGTTACTCTTTGAGGCCATAAGCATTCCTGAAAAGATGGGTTTTGAGGGACTTCTTAAAGGATTGAAAACTAGAGGAGAGTCTGACAATGGTAGGTAGGCTGTTCCAAAGGAAAGGAGCCACCTGTGAGAAGTCTTGCAGGTGTAAATTTGCAATAAGGGTGCAATCTGCAGAAAGGAGAAGGTCACCAGTAGAGCAGAGAGACCGAGAAGGGGCATACCTATGAATCAGTGAAGAAATGTAAGAGGGGCTAGAGTTGGTTAGAGCTTTATAGGTAAGGATTCGTATTTTAAATTGACACCTGTAGGGTACAGGAAGCCAGTGTAAGGATCGACAGAGGGGTGAGGTGTGAGAGGAGTGACAAGAGAGAAAGATCAGCCTGGCAGCAGCATTCACCACAGATTGTAGGGGGGCAGTACGGCTTCTGCGGAGGCCAATTAGGAGTAAAATATAGTAATCAATGCAAGAGATTACTAGAGCATGAACAAGCTCCTTGGCAGCATCTTGCGTAAGAAAGAGGCGTATGCGGGCAATGTTTTTAAATTGGAATCAACAGGTTTTAGCAACAGGTTGGACATAAGGCACAAAGGTAAGGGCAGGATCAAAAGTGACATCGAGACAGTGAGCTTGAAAGGATGGGTGAGGCAGGTACCTTCAACCTACAGGGAGAGTGAAGGAGGAGGATCAGTGTTATGAGAAGGAACAATAGGAAACTCAGTTTTAGAGAGATTGAATTTCAGAAAGGAGGAGGCCATCCAATCAGAGATAGAAGAAAGGTAATTGGTGCCACTTGTAGGACAGCAGGGGAGAGGTCTGGGGAGGAGAGATATATCTATGTGTTGTCAGTGTACATGTGATAGTGGAATCCAAATTAATTAATGAGTTTGCCAAGAGAGGCAGTATAGAGAGAGAACAAAAGGGGACCAAGAACTGAACCTTGATGGACTCCAACTGAGACAGGATGAGGAGAGGAGGTGATCTTGAAAAAAGGGACACTAAAAGAGCATTGGGAGAGATAGGAGGAGAACCACGAAAGGTCTGTGTCACAGAGACCAAGAGATTGAAGAGTTAGGAGAAGGAGGCCATAATCAACAGTGTCAAAGGCAGCAGAGAGGTCAAGAAGAATTAGTATAGAGTAGTAGCCTTTAGATTTGGCTGTGATTAGGTCATTTGTAACTTTAAGAAGAGCAGTCTCAGTAAAGTGGAGGGGACGAAAGCCAGATTGAAGAGGATTGAGGAGGGAGTTGGAATTTAGGAAGCGAGTCATACGAGTAAAGACAAGTTTTTCAAGAAGCTTTGAGGAAAAAGGAAGCAGGAATATGGGACGATAATTGGAAGTGGAAGACGGGTCTATCTCTCTTTCAGGATGGGTACAGCAGTAGCATGCTTAAGGGGAGCAGGGACAATGCCATATAAAAGAGAGCAGTTTAGGATGGGTGTTAAGGATGGTACAAGCAGTGGTGTACTAAGGGGAGGCGGGGGGGCGGTCCGCCCCGGGTGCCATCAAGTAGGGGGGTGCCACCAGGGCTGGCCAGGCTTGCTATTCTGTGAGCTGTGTGGCTGCACCGGGCGCCATAGCAGCAGGGGCACCGGGCAGCTGACACAGCTCATACACGCAGGGGCTGGGATCAAGCAGGAAACCTGCACGGAGATTTGGGGACGGAGCCAGATCGGCCGTGGGGGCAGAGCCAAGCTGGGTGTGGGGGCGGAGCTAAATGCAGCCTCTTACTGCTGCACACAGAGGGGAAGCAGGAAGGAGTCCCTGCTTCCTCAACTACAGCACAGCAGGACTGAATCCACTCCTCCTCCAGCCCAAGCTGACTGTAAGTGAGAGAGTGTGTGCTGTGTGTAACTGTGAATTTGACTGTCTTTGACTGCCTGTGATTGTCTGTGTGACTGTGTGTGTGGTTGTTTGCCTGTGTGTGTGTGACTGTCTGCCTGTGATTGTCTGCCTGTCATTGTCTATGTGACTCTATGTGTGTGATTGTCTGCCTGTGTGTGTGTGTGTGTGTGTGTGTGTGACTGTCAGCCTGTGATTGTGGGTGTGTTAGTGACTGTCTGTGACTGTGTGTGTTTGTGTGTGTGGCTGTCTGACTGTGATTGTGGGTGTGACTGTCTGCCTGTGATTGTGGGTGTGTGAGTGACTGTCTGTGACTGTGTGTGTGTGTGACTGTGATTGTGTGTGTGTGGGGGGGGGGTACTGTCTGCCTTTGATTTTGTGTGTGTGTGTGTGTATGTGTGACTGTTTGACTGTGTGACTGTCTGCCTGTGATTGTGTGTGTGACTGTGTGTATGTGTGTCACTGTGTGTGTGACTGTCTGCCTGTGATTGTCTGTGTGACTGTGTGACTGTGTGTGTGTGTGTGTCACTGTGTGTGTGTGTGACTGTCTGCCTGTGTGACTCTGTGTGTGTGTGACTGTCTGCCTGTGTGTGTGTGTGTGTGTGTGTGTGTGACTGTGTGTCTGTGATTGTGGGTGTGTGTCTGTGTGACTGTCTGCCTGTGATTGTGTGTGTGTGTGTCTGTGACTGTGTTGTGTGTGTTTGTGACTGTGTTGTGTGTGATTGTGTGTGTGACTGTCTGTGAATCTGTGTGTATGTGTGACTGTCTGCCTGTTTGACTGTCTGCCTGTAACTGTGTGTGAGTGACTGTGTGTGGGACTGTGTGCATCTGACTGTGTCTGACGGTCTTCGCCCTGCAGTGAGCCGGCAGCCAGGATATGATGTAATTGCAGCCTCGGCGTCATTACAGTGCATGTGAAGGGCCTGTGCAGGAAGAGCACAGAGATCCCAGCAGCAACCACTGACCACCATGGACTTAGAATCCACTCCAGCCCTTCTAGAGCAAGGTAGGGAGGCTGGGTGGACCTCTTAATTATTAAATGTGTGTATGTATGTAATGTTTGTGTATGTGATTGTGTGTCTGTGATTGTATGTGTGTGGGTCAGTGATTGTGTTTGTGTATGCCTGTGATTATGTGTATCTCTCTGTATGTGTTAGTAGATAGCTCCCTTATTTGGTGTCCTTAAATATTGCAATCCCACATACGGATTACAAATAAGGGATTTATCTACTAAACAACTAAAAATAAGAAAATGGTTTTTTTAATCTTGATCCTTTAGCTGTTTAGTAGATCATTATCTGAATTGGTGCCCAAATGCGAGATTTCCATATTTAAAGATACCAAACGAGGGTGCTGTTTAGCAGAACACAGCATGCTGGCATCAGACAGCCAATGGCAGCATATTAACCCATCCCCTAGTGAAAAGTTTTACTGCTCCTCCTCCCCCTCCTGTTTTGACTGATGTATCTTATGTCCAGGGCCGGTGCAAGGATTTTTGGCTACACAGGCGAAGATGAATTTTGCCGCCCCCCCCCCCTTTAGCGATGTCTCATATCCAGCCTTTTGAAATCCCCATGTAGTGTATTGTACCCCCCTTTAGTGTGTCTTACACCCCCTTGTATGTCTCTTACAACCCCCATGTGTATCTCCTTTCCCCCCAGCCCCTTTGTGTGTCTTTCTTTTCCACAGCCCTTTTCTGAGGTACACAGACATACAGTCATACAGACACACACAGAGACATGCAGACACTGGCATATAGATAAATAAAGACACATTTATTTAACACAGACATACAGAGACATGAAGATGCAGGCATACAGAACAAGGCATACAGATACATACAGGCATGCAGAGACATACTTACACAGGCATGCAGGGACATATATACACAGACAGTCACACAAAGATATACAGAACAAGGCATACAGAGACATATGGATACGGTCATACAGAGACATACAGACACAGGCATACAGTGACATTCAGAAACACACGGACACAGTCATAGAGACATACAGACACAGACATACATACACTTTCATACACAGACAGACATAGTCATACAGAGACATGCAGACAGGTATACAGAGCAGGGGCAGATCCAGAACCTAATCTTGGGGGGGGGGAGGGTGGTAGTGAGTTTTAGTGGGGTAATAGGGGCTCTAATTGAGGAGTTAGGGGCTGTAGTAGGGGGACAGGGGCTGTAGTTGAGAGTTAGGGGCTGTCATTGGGGGCTTAGGAAATGTAGTGGGGAATTGGGGCTGTAGTAGGGGGTTAGGGACTGAAGTAGTAGGTTGATGGCTGCAAGTGGGAACAGGGGCTGTAGTGTGGGGTATATGGGCAGCAATTGGGGGAGAGGGGCTGTAGTGGGGGTAAGGACTGTAGTAAGGGAATAGGGGCTGTACTGGAGTTATGGGGTGGAAGGGATGTGAAGTAAGGGAGTTAGAGGCTGTAGAAGGGAGTATAGGGGCTGTGGTGGGAGCAAAGGGGAAATGTGGTTGGAAACGGGGCAGTATGGTGGGAAACAGGGGCAGTAGAGGGGGACACAGGGGCAGTATGGTGTGGGCACAGGCTGTAACGAGGGACACTGTGGCAATAAAGTGGTGTCACAGGGACAGTATGGTAGGGGGTAAATGGGAAGTAGAGGGGGGACAGGGGCTGTTGAGGCGGGTAGAGGAAGTAGAGGGGGGAGACAGGGGCAGTAGACGCGTGTGAAAGGGGGGCAGAGGCAGTAGAGGGAAATAGAGGAGGCACACGGGATAAAGAGGGGGGCACAAAAGCAATAGAGGGGGGCATGGGCAGTATAGTGGGGACAGGGGCTGTAGAGGGGGGCATGGGCTGTATAGGGGGCACATGGGCAGTATGGTGGGGCAGAGGGGCTGTAGACAGGGCAGGGGCTGTAGAGGGAAATAGAGGAGCTGTAGAGGGGCAGTATGGTGGGGCAGGGGTTATGGAGGGAAATAGAGGTGCTGTAGAGTGGCACAGGGGGCAGGGGCTATAGAGGTGCTATAGAGGTGCTGTAGAGGGGCACATGGGGCAGTATGGTGGGGCAGGGGCTATAGATGGACGTAGAGGGGACATGGGCAGTATGGTGGGGCAGGGTCTATAGAGGGAAATAGAAGTGCTGGAGAGGGGCACATGGGGCAGTAGAGTGGGGACAGAGGCTATAGAGGGGCTGTTAAGGGGCAGGGGTAGTATGGTGGGGCAGGGGCTATAGAGGGGCTGTTAAGGGGCAGGGGTAGTATGGTGGGGCAGAGGCTGTAGAGGGGCTGTAGAGGGGGCAGGGGTAGTATGGTGGGGCAGGGGCTATAGAGGGGGCAGGGGCAGTATAGTGGGGCAGGGGCAGTATAGTGGGGCAGGGGCATAGAGGGGCTGTAGAGGCGGCGGGGGCAGGGGCAGTATGGTGGGGACAGGGGCTATAGAGGTGGCAGGGGAGTATGGTGGGGCAGGGGAGTATGGTGGGGGCAGGGGGAGTATGGTGGGGGCAGGGGGAGTATGGTGGGGGCAGGGGGAGTATGGTGGGGCAGGGGGAGTATGGTGGGGGCAGGGGGAGTATGGTGGGGGCAGGGGGAGTATGGTGGGGCAGGGGGAGTATAGTGGGGGCAGGGGGAGAATGGTGGGGGGGCAGGGGGAGAATGGTAGGGGCAGGGGGAGAATGGTGGGGGCAGGGGGAGAATGGTGGGGGCAAGGGGAGAATGGTGGGGGCAGGGGGAGAATGGTGGGGGCAGGGGTAGTATGGTGGGGGCAGGGGGAGTATGGTGGGGCAGGGGGAGAATGGTGGGGGCAGGGGGAGTATGGTGGGGGCAGGGGGAGTATGGTGGGGGCAGGGGGAGTATGGTGGGGGCAGGGGCCGTATAGTGGGGTCAGGGGCTGTATAGTGGGGTCAGGGGCCGTATAGTGGGGTCAGGGGCCGTATAGTGGGGGCAGGGGGAGTATAGTGGGGGCAGATGGAGTATAGTGGGGGCAGGGGGAGAATGGTGGGGGCAGGGGTAGTATAGTGGGGCAGGGGGAGAATGGTGGGGGCAGGGGGAGAATGGTGGGGGCAGGGGGAGTATGTTGGGGGCAGGGGGAGTATGGTGGGGGCAGGGGGGAGTATGGTGGGGGCAGGGGGAGTATGGTGGGGGCAGGGGGAGTATAGTGGGGGCAGGGGCAGTATAGTGGGGGCAGGGGCAGTATAGTGGGGGCAGGGGCAGTATAGTGGGGACAGGGCGAGTATGGTGGGGCAGGGGGAGTATGGTGGGGGCAGGGGGAGTATGGTGGGGGCAGGGGCTGTAGAAAGGGGCTGAAAAAAAAACGTTTTGATTTAAAAAAAAAAAAAAAAAAAATGCTTCTTCCCCACCCCCTTCCCCTCCCAGAAGCTTACCTTGGGCCAGAGAGGGAGAACCTTACAACTGGTGGTCGGCTGGGAGGCTGGAGCTGCAGTCAGGACCGCTGGGGAGTCTGGGAGCAGAAGTCCCGCCCCCTTCTGACATCATCAGAGGAGGACGGCTGACTTCACTGCCCTACTCCTGCTGTGTGCTGGCTGCAGGGAGAGAGGTGAGATTACAAATCCGAGTCTCCAGCCAGAGGCAGGAGATTCGGATTTTTGCGCCCCCCCTCCTCTGGCGCCCTAAGGCGGCCGCCTGTGCCGCCTTATGGACGCGCCGGCCCTGCTTATGTCCCCCCCATATATATTGTTCCTAGAGTTGCCACGATGTCTGCATGTGTGTCAATGTGTATCTGTGTGTCACTGTGTTTGTGTGTATATGTATCTGCATGTGTGTCACTGTGTTTGTGTGTATATGTATCTGCATGTGTGTATGTCCATGTCCATGTATGTGTATATGTGCAGACATCTCAAAATCTCGCCAACACTACACACATATACACTCATGCATTTCAATGTCAACACTACATACAAACCCCACCATTATATATAACCATACCACTACATTCAAATACCACACAACACACAAATGCATGCTTGCATTCAAACGCCAACACTACATACAAACATACCGCTACATTCACTCACATATACTCCATACAAAAACATGCATGCATAAAGTGAAAATCAAAGGTGAATTAAACATTAATGTCAAATTTAAGGACATAGTAGCTAAACTGAAAGCATAGCTGACTTGGAGAATTTTTCCAGTTTGGCTATGTTTATAGTTAAATTTAAAATTTACCTTGAAATTCTCACTTTAGTCAATAACACTGTCAGTACTAAAGCATGCGTGAGATAGGACCTCTTAACATTCAACTCATTCAACACCAGTACACAAAAACGTATACCATTATTACATCTATCATATATATATATATATATATATATATACCGTATATACTCGAGTATAAGCCGAGTTTTTTAGCACATTTTTTGTGCTAAAAAAACCCAACTCGGCTTATACTCGAGTCAATAGTCTGTATTATGGCAATTTGCATTGCCATAATACAGACTGGGGAGAGGGGGGCTGTCAGAGCTGTAACTTACCTTTCCTGCAGCTCCTGTCAGCTTCCTCCTCCTCTGCGCCGTCCGTTCAGCACCTCGGTCAGCTCCCAGTGTAAGTCTCGCGAGAGCCGCGGCTCTCGCGAGACTTACAGTGGGAGCTGACAGAGGGAGCTGAACGGACGGCGCGGAGGAGGAGGAAGCTGACAGGAGCTGCAGGAAAGGTAAGTTACAGCTCTGACAGCCCCCCTCTCCCCCCCACTGAACTACCAATGCTGGACCACCAGGGAGTGAGAGCCCCCCTCCCTGCTATATATCAAGCAGGGAGGGGGGACGAAAAAAATATATATTAATAATAAAAAATAATAATAATTAAATAATAAATAATAAAAAAAAAAATAATTAAATTAAATAAATAAAAATAATAATAAATAATAATTAAAAAAAAATTAAATAATAATAAAAAAAAAAATTGCCCACCCCCCACCAACACACACACACACACACGGCACTCATACACTCACACTGCACTCATACACACACACTGCACTCATACACTCACACTGCACTCATACACTCACACTGCATTCATACACTCACACTGCACTCATACACTCACACTGCACTCATACACATGCTGCACTCATACACTCACACTGCACTCATACACACGCTGCATTCATACACACACTGCATTCATACACACACACTGCATTCATACACACACACTGCATTCATTATACACACACTGTAAATAAATATTCAATGAATATATATTTTTTAGGATCTAATTTTATTTAGAAATTTACCAGTAGCTGCTGCATTTCTCACCCTAGTCTTATACTCGAGTCAATAAGTTTTCCCAGTTTTTTGGGGTAAAATTAGGGGCCTCGGCTTATATTCGGGTCGGCTTATACTCGAGTATATACGGTATATATATAGACAAAATCCAAAATGCTTGTAGTCCTGGTAATAGTAAAGCTCTTGCCCGGTGCTAATCCAGCAAAAATATGTAAATATTCCAATAAACAGACAGCACTCCAGGGTCTTTCAGATGTAGTAAAATATAACCTTTAATTCATATTAAAAAAGAAAAAGTCCACATCAACATTTCGGCTCCCCTCAGGAGCCTTCTTCAGGATGACAGACATGATGTTTATTGGAATATTTATATATATATTGTAACGGATCGCCTGGCACCCCGACTTGGTACCTCCGTTAATGGATGCTCCTAGCGCTTCCTGAGGACTCCAAGCACTCTGGCAGACACCACAATCACCGAATCCGAGAAACCTTTAAATTCTCCCAAGCATATGAATGCTGTAGACCATTGAATAGGAACCATACGAATAGGCTTGTACTCCTAGCAGTCAACTGGAACAGCATACATTAAATCCTTCCCCCAATAATGAGACGACACATCACTTTGAGGGTAAAACAGGAACTCTGGACTGGCTCATCCAGCCTGGCTTTTATTTCCAACTCACACATACAGGCCACACCCAGGGGGAGGCATAAAAGAACCAATGACATAGATGTTACCTCCCACACATCCCCTCCCCTTAGTGTGACACATAATCCCATTATGCATACAGTGTAAAATATACTTTTACACAACTTTCATAACTTTAAAACCATACATCACATTCACATAAAAATACATATCCACAATCAATCCATTCAGGGGAACAACATATTAAAAAATGGCATGAATCAGACCAGGGGTTCAACAGTTAGTAAAACTATCTTTTATTCCCCCTGGCTCAAACAGTAAAAGTAAAACATCCCCACAATGCATCCTGGCTTCCTCCCTTCTGCCCTGGAGATAATTGGAGAAGAAATCTAATTATCCAGGACTAGAGGCAGACTCCATTAACCACATGGTTGCAAAACAACATAAAACTCTTTAAAATACATAAAGTCACATTTTATACATTAAACACAGACATTTAACATATCCCCAGATAGCTCAGGTCTGCGTGCACATTATTAGGTGAATGGCACGCAGACCACACAAATACAGTTTAATTGCCATGGAGCCAAAGTCTTTCCCATAGTCTTTCATTATATGAATAGGCTCCATGGCATAGCTATCTGGGGGGTATCACATTCCCATAAAGTCTGGTCCATAGTCCAAAGGCAAGAGGCGGGCAATCAGCCCCCTCCAAGGACATGTGGCGAGGTCGGTTTCGCCACACTTCTCCCCTTTACCCCCCAGACTAACAGGGTACTTGACCTCCTGCCGGTCAGTGCCCTTGTTAGTCCAGCAGCCCACCCACAAGACAGAAACAGCAGAGCAGCCCACCCACAATAAACAGTTACTACACCTGGGTGAGGGAGAATCTTGTCCAGGTTCAGGTGCCTCACCACGGCTGTGTGGGGGACTGGTAGGCTGCCTTGGTAGGTTGCTGAGGGGGCAGAGACCAGCGGTACTCTGTCCTGTTGCCAGCACTACCACGGGAGTAGTCTGGTTGGAGCCTGGTTGCTGGAGACGGACTGTCTCCCCTTTAAATACACCGCTCTGCTGCTGGAGACCGACTGTCTCCCCTTGAGTTACACCGCTCTGCCGCTGGAGACCGACTGTCTCCCCTTGAGTTACACAGCTCTGCTGCTGGAGACCGACTGTCTCCCCTTTAGTTACACAGCTCTGCTGCTGGAGACAGACTTTCTCCCCTTTGGCTAAACAGCCCTGTTGTGGGGGGGCAGGACCGACCGTCCCTACCCCCTGTGCTGGAAGTGCAGAGACCACGGTCCCATCTGCACAGGTGTGGGGCTTACAGTCTCCCCCTGGTACATTAAGCTGCCGCTGGGGAGAGGTGGTAACCAGCTCCTCTCCCATTAGAACACTCTGCCGCTGGGGAATGGAGACTGGGCTCTCTATTACCTGTACATTAATGATCCGCCGCTGGGGAGAGGTGGTAACAATCTCCTCTCCCATACATACTTTCCGCCTTTGTGGAGGGAGACCGACTGTCTCTCCTCCCAATACAGTGCCCTGCTGCTGGGAAAAGGAGACTGGGCTCCCTATTCCCTGCACATCAATGATCCGCTGCTGGGGAGAGGTGGTAGCAAGCTCCTCTCCCATACATACTTTCCGCCTTTGTGGAGGGAGACTGACTGTCTCTCCTCCCAATACATTGTCCTGCTGCTGGGGGGGGAGGTCGATGCTCTCCACTTTCTGTAACTCCAGCTCTAGTTGGGGATCTGGGCCGGTTGCCCAGCATCCCTGTAGGGCCGGTGGAGAGATCTCGGTCCCATCTCCACCTGCCTGCAGGGGGTCCTCCCAGGACCAGTCTATGAGGTCCTCTACCTCGGGTACCTCTGGTTGCTGTTGGGGAGGGAGACCGGTTGTCTCTTCCTCCAATAACCCATTCTGCCGCTGAGGAGTGAGACCGACTGTCTCCCCTCCCTGTAAAACATACTGCCGCTGGGGATCTGGGCCGGGTGCCCAGCATCCCTGTAGGGCCGGTAGAGAGACCTCGGTCCCATCTCCACCGGCCACTTCGGTTTCTTCCTCGTCCCACTCTACCTGTGGCTGGAGTTTCTCCCAACGTGCCCACTGGCCTTCCCTCAACGCCCTGTGTTGTAGGTTCCGGGTCACCATGTCCCACACGAACCGCACGTATTTCTCCTCTGGATTGGGTCCGTAAAACTTCAGGCGCAACCCTACCATCGTGCCAAACTCTAGTACGGAGTAGCTATACGCCATGCTTGCTGTAGCCACTGCTGGTTCCATTATGTTGCTGAAGATAGGGACGCTGCACAACTCCACACGTTACCGGTGTCTCTGAGCTGCTTCTCCTCGCACTAGGACGCCATCCCACCGCTTGCCACCAATGTAACGGATCGCCTGGCACCCCGACTTGGTACCTCCGTTAATGGATGCTCCTAGCGCTTCCTGAGGACTCCAAGCACTCTGGCAGACACCACAATCACCGAATCCGAGAAACCTTTAAATTCTCCCAAGCATATGAATGCTGTAGACCATTGAATAGGAACCATACGAATAGGCTTGTACTCCTAGCAGTCAACTGGAACAGCATACATTAAATCCTTCCCCCAATAATGAGACGACACATCACTTTGAGGGTAAAACAGGAACTCTGGACTGGCTCATCCAGCCTGGCTTTTATTTCCAACTCACACATACAGGCCACACCCAGGGGGAGGCATAAAAGAACCAATGACATAGATGTTACCTCCCACACATCCCCTCCCCTTAGTGTGACACATAATCCCATTATGCATACAGTGTAAAATATACTTTTACACAACTTTCATAACTTTAAAACCATACATCACATTCACATAAAAATACATATCCACAATCAATCCATTCAGGGGAACAACATATTAAAAAATGGCATGAATCAGACCAGGGGTTCAACAGTTAGTAAAACTATCTTTTATTCCCCCTGGCTCAAACAGTAAAAGTAAAACATCCCCACAATGCATCCTGGCTTCCTCCCTTCTGCCCTGGAGATAATTGGAGAAGAAATCTAATTATCCAGGACTAGAGGCAGACTCCATTAACCACATGGTTGCAAAACAACATAAAACTCTTTAAAATACATAAAGTCACATTTTATACATTAAACACAGACATTTAACATATCCCCAGATAGCTCAGGTCTGCGTGCACATTATTAGGTGAATGGCACGCAGACCACACAAATACAGTTTAATTGCCATGGAGCCAAAGTCTTTCCCATAGTCTTTCATTATATGAATAGGCTCCATGGCATAGCTATCTGGGGGGTATCACATTCCCATAAAGTCTGGTCCATAGTCCAAAGGCAAGAGGCGGGCAATCAGCCCCCTCCAAGGACATGTGGCGAGGTCGGTTTCGCCACATATATATATATATATATATTGTGACAAAAGTACTCCTTTCCCTTGGTACCTTGTCCTGGGTTTGGGGTGTTACACACAGTCTTTTCAGGCTTTAGAGACACTTCACACGCTGGATGAGGTAAAAGGACTTGCTCTTTTATTGTGGTTCCAAAATAAATGCACAGTAAGGTATAAAGGTAACAAAAATATATAAAACAAAAGCCTTGCTCTTCTGAGCACTAACTAAACAAAATAATCAGCTAACTGGGTTGGATGGCTTGTCCATTTCCCAACATAAACAACCTTACTGTTTCAGGGTTGTCAGCTCTCTGTTTCCACTCACAGAAACCAAACACAATCCTTCCTTGGCAGGGGAGTACTTAATAGCACTGGTAATTGACAATCCTTTTCATGTGAGTTAAATTAGGATTCAAACTCTGGAACTGGACTTCTCACCTGTAGGTTACAAGCAACATCCAAAATGTGGAGTGGAGCATTGGTCCACCCTACTCTCCAAGTACTCCACCCCAGGGCCCAAATATACACATATTTAAAGTGCAACATTAATTATAACATAACACATTTCCCTGGGGCTAATTACACAAAGTAGGATCCTTGCAAAATCTGGGGAGGTATATAGATTCCCTCCAGCACAATTCCTTGCTTTCGGTCACAATATGTATATATATATATATTGCTTCAGACCTGAGGAAGAGAGGAAACTCTTGAAAGCTTGTCTTTGAAATATTATGTTAGTCCAATAAAAAGGTACCATTACATACTGCAATACTCTGTTATTTTGGCATCTTGTCCACAGGACTAATACGGCTAATCCAATCTACACTATATATATATAAAGCAAAAAACAACAAGGTTATGGTCGGGAAAAATTGTGTTTGAAAACCCCTTCAATAATTAATACAATGTTAAACAAAAATCTGCACACCAGTCAAGCCATAAGACTTGCTTTTCCAACAGGAATCACAAATTTGCAGTGATGTTACTATCGCAAGGATTCTGGGTGGGCATATGTAAATTAGTTCAAGAATCACCTTTTTGCCTCATTCCATTTTAACCCCTTCCCGACTGCGGACGTATCAGAGACGTCCGACAAAAAACAGTCATTAAGGACTGCGGACGTACCTGATATGTCCGCGGCTAAAGTGATCATGATCGCTTCCAGCCACTCTGATGGTATTGCAGCGATGCTGCGATGTCGTGATTTTGTGCATTACCTCTCTTTACTGCCAGGCACCGGGTGATCGCTCCCCCTGGAGCGATCACTTCCGGGTTGCTCCACGTGGAGCCTGGCAGTTAAGCCGATAGTATCGGAAGCCATCGGACAGGCTTCCGATGCTCTGCCTGTGCTGAGTGCCTCAAGGTGTTGAGGCACTCAGTGAAGATAATAAATAAAATTTTAATAAATTAATAAATAAAACAAAATAAATAAATAAATCTATCAACCCCCTTCCCCCCGCCATGTGGCTCCCAAGATGGCATTGCCTTTCTAAAGGCAGTGCATCGTGGGGCTTCTGGGGGTGTCCCTAGCCTGCCTAATCATAGAGGCAGGCTAGGGACATCCAATCAGAGCTTGCCCCTATAACAATGTTTATTCAAACTATGGTCCCCATATGTCCGATCATGTCAATATTAGTAAATATTGACTCTGATCAGTATGGATCTCCCTCCCTCTCTTCACTTGTGTTTTAGTGAGAGAGGGCGAGAGATCTGTGTTTTAGGTAGAGATAATTAGGTAGTTTTAGGTAGAGATTTGTAAAATTGTGAGACCCAAAGGCTCTTTTCAGAGCCATTAACCTCTATCTTGCCAGTGATCACTATAATCACTCGCTCTTGCACAGCAGCACAGAAGCACAGCAGCACAGCAGCACAGCAGCACAGCAGCACAGCAGCACAGCAGCACAGCAGCAGCTTTTTTCATTTTTTTAGGGGTTCTTTTTTGTGATTTTTAACTCCTATCCTGCCAGTGATCACTGTACAGAACACCGGCTCTTGCACAGCAGCACTTATTTTGCTGTCTGTGCATTTATTTAGGGTTTAATTTTTTTGTGTGTTTTTTTTTGTGAAAGATCACTATGTAAAGTGATTGTGATCATGTCACAGAGGTCATATAGCGCTAAGGAGGCGTATGCCATCCTTGTGTTAGAGTCTGATGTGTCTATGTCTGACTCCGACCCGGATTTTGACCCTGCCAGGTGCTCAGATACATGACTAGATACAGTGTCTGCTGCTAGTGATCTATCTAGTTATGATGTATCTGTGGCTGCTAGTCCACCTGCCAAAAGGAGACGTGCTGCTCCAGCTGGCAGGACTGCTGAGGAGTGGGTTGTGCCTAATCGACAGATGCCAGGTATCCCACCCTTCACTGCAACTCGAGGGATCAATGTGAATGTCGCCGGATTTAGCCCTCAGCAGTTTATAAAGGTGTTTCTGGACGATGATGTATTGGGGATCATTGTCGCCCAAACTAATTTATATGCCCATCAGTTCCGTGCTTCTAAGCCTGAGTTGTTTTTGGCAAAGCAGCAATGGGCCCCTATCGATGTGCCAGAATTAAAAAAATTCTGGGCATTGACTATGCTGATGGGCATTGTAAAGAAGCCTTCGATCTGCTCCTACTGGAGCAGTAGCCCCATCTGTTCTATCGCTATCCCGATTCTACATTTCATACACTTCAGTGACAACAGCCTGTGTCCCCCTAGAGAGCACCCTCCATTTGACAGGCTGTATAAAATCTGCCCCCTGATTACCCACTTCGCTGCTAGGTTTGCAGAGGCTTATACACCAGAAGATGCTTTTGTGTGGAAAGATTGAGTTTGGCATCCTAACTGTTGGATGGTGTGAAGAAATTACCCTTTTATTCGGTATTTCTTCATTTTTCCCTTCGGTAGATGGAACTACCGAACAAAGACCAGCCCCTGGCTCATTTAACTTCAAAACCTGCGTCAATTAAACCCACTACGTGTGCGGACAGCTTTCGTACTACCGAACGCCACGTGGCTGAGAAAACCGCGGCCATCTTTTTTCAGATGAACAAAGGCAGCGGGACTTGATCGTCGAGTGTCTAGAACTAAAATCGGACACTCGACTTCCCGAACACCGGTCTCAAACACACTAACGCTGGATCTATATGTACCGATTAGCTAGAAGAGCGCTATTCGGTTCGGTTGTGCATACGAATGAGAGGAACAATCGCTGCTAGGAGCCAGGGGAATATATTCGGTACTTTTATTCGTTTTCCTCCCTTTTCTAAAGTAACCGGCAAAACCACCCAAACTTGTGGAACTATTTTGGGCAGCCCACCCATGGTGAACCAGTCACAGAGGACTTCCATGGTTTTTGAGAACCCCTGAACCGATCTGGGTGAAATTTGAATATGTTGGTCACCCAGATCGGTCCCCGTTTAACGCACCGCAAAGAACCGCAAACAGTCCATTTGCACAACCGCAAACTCCCCATTTGCACAAGGTTGGATACCAAGCTAGCCATGTCCCGTTCCTTGTCCTCACTGATGTCATTGAAGGTCTCTTCCTCCACCCAGCCACGTACAACACCAAGGGTCCCCGAAAGGTGACAACAAGCCCCTTGGGACGCCTGCTGTGTTTGGTCTTCCACCTCCTCAAAGCCACCTTCCTCCACTGACTCCTCTTCTTCAGACTCCTCTCTCTGCGTTGCCTCTCTCTGCATTATTATAAGGTGTGTTAAGTAGTACTATTCCTCTCAGTTTAATCCCTGTTACGTCCACTATCAGGGGACGTGTATATAAGGCATCGATTTTAGGAAGCAGGAGATGGAAAAAGATGCTTGGTCGTTCCTCCTACTTCAAATTTGGGGCACTGCGAGTGCAATCTAATGTGCCACCAGATAGGAGTGGTGTGTTAAGTAGTACTATTCCTCTCAGTTTAATCCCTGTTACGTCCACTATCAGGGGACGTGTATATAAGGCATCGATTTTAGGAAGCAGGAGATGGAAAAAGATGCTTGGTCGGTCCTCCTACTTCAAATTTGGGGCACTGCGCGTGCAATCATATGTGCCACAAGATAGGAGTGGTGTGTTAAGTAGTCCCCTTTTTTAGTCTAATGTATCGCCCACTGTCAGTCCCTTCAGGATCCATTCCTCATTCATCTTAATAAAGGTGAGGTAATCTAGACTTTTTTGACCTAGGCGACTTCTCTTCTCAGTGACAATACCTCCTGCTGCACTGAAGGTCCTTTCTGACAGGACACTTGAAGCGGGGCACGCCAGACATTCTATCACAAATTGGGATAGCGCAGGCCACAGGTCAAGCCTGCACACCCAGTAGTCATGGGGTTCATCGCTCCTCAGAGTGTCGATATCTGCAGTTAAGGCGAGGTAGTCTGCTGCCTGTCGGTCGAGTCGTTCTATGAGGGTGGACCCCGAAGGGCTGTGGCGATGTGTAGGACTTAAAAAGATCTGCATGTCCTCCATCAACAACACGTCTATAAAGCGTCCTGTCCTTGCCGGCGTGGTCGTGGGAGGAGGAGGATTACTTTCACCTCTTCCCCTGTTGGATTCCCGTTGTGCAGTGACATCACCCTTATACGCTGTGTAAAGCATACTTTTTAATTGATTTTGAAACTGCTGCATCCTTTCCGACTTGCCGTAATTTTGGTAACATTTCAGACACTTTCTGCTTATACCGGGGGTCTAGTAGCGACCCAGTACAGTTCGTTCTCCTTCAGCCTTTTTATACGAGGGTCCCTCAACAGGCACGACAGCATGAAAGACCCCATTTGCACAAGTTTGGATGCCGAGCTACTTATGTCCTGTTCCTCGTCCTCAGTGATCTCTCTGAAGGTATGTTCTTCGCCCCAGCCATGTACAACACCACGGGTACCAGATAGGTGACAACGAGCACCCTGGCATGCCTGTTGTGGTTGGTCTTCCTCCTCCTCCTCAAAGCCACATTCCTCCTCTGACTCCTCTTCCTCACAATCCTCTTCCAGCGTTGCCGCAGGTCCAGCAAGCGATGCTGATAAGGCTGTTTCTGGTGGTGATGGTGACCACAACTCTTCCTCTTCACGCTCATCTACGGCCTGATCCAGAACTCTTCGCAGGGCACGCTCCAGGAAGAAAACAAATGGTATGATGTCGCTGATGGTGCCTTCGTTGCGACTGACTAGGTTTGTCACCTCCTCAAAAGGACGCATGAGCCAACAGGCATTGCGCATGAGCATCCAGTAACGTGGCAAAAAAATTCCCAGCCCCGCAGAGGCTGTCCTAGCACCCCGGTCATACAAATACTCGTTAACGGCGTTTTCTTGTTGGAGCAGGCGGTCGAACATTAGGAGTGTTGAATTCCAATGTGTCGGGCTGTGCAAATCAAGCGCCTCACTGGCATGTTGTTTCGACGCTGGATATTGGAAAAGTGCGCCATGGCCGTGTAGGAACGCCTGAAATGGCCACACACCTTCCTGGCCTGCTTAAGGACGTCCTGTAAGCCTGGGTACTTATGCACAAAGCGTTGTATGATCAGATTACACACATGTGCCATGCACGGCATATGTGTCAACTTGCCCAAATGCAATGCCGCCAACAAATTTCTTCCGTTGTCACAAACCAATTTGCCGATCTCCAGTTGGTGCGGAGTCAGCCACTGATCCACCTGTGCGTTTAGGGCAGACAGGAGTGCTGGTCCGGTGTGACTCTCTGCTTTCAGGCAAGTCAACCCCAAGACGGCGTGACACTGCCGTATCCGGGATGTGGAACAGTACCTGGGGAGCTGGAGGAGTGCGTTGATGTGGAGCAAGACGCAGCAGCAGAAGAGGACTCAGCCGAGGAGGTTATGGAAGAGGATGGAGTAGGAGGAGTAGAGGAGGTGGCAGCAGGCCAGCCTGCAAGTCGTGGCTGTGTCACCAACTCCTCTGCAGAGCCACGCATTCCATGCTTGGCAGCCGTCAGCAGGTTTACCCAATGCGCAGTGTAGGTGATAAACCTGCCCTGACCATGCTTTGCAGACCAGGTATCAGTGGTCTGATGGACCCTTGACCCAACAATGTGTGCCAGACATGCCATTACTTCCTTTTGCACAATCGAGCACAGGTTGGGGATTGCCTTTTGTGCAAAGAAATTTCGGCCGGGTACCTTCCACTGCGGTGTCCCAATAGCTACAAATTTTTGGAACGCCTCAGACTCCACCAGCTTGTATGGTAAAAGCTGGCGGGCTAAGAGTTCAGACAAGCCAGCTGTCAGATGCTTGGCAGGGGGGTGACTTTGTGACATTTGCTTCTTATGGTCAAACATGTCCTTGACAGACACCTGACTGTGTGCAGATGAGCAGGAACTGCTCAAGGCGAGAGACTGAGTGGCGGATGGTTGAGAGAGGGCAAGGAGGACAGCAGTGGTTGACGTGGCTGAAGATGCTGGACCAGGAGGAGGATGGCAGCTTTGAGTTTGTGTGCTGCTTGTACTCATGTGTTGATCCCATAGGCGTTTGTGATGTGCGATCATGTGCCTTCACAAAGCAGTTGTACCTAGGTGGGTGTTGGACTTCCCACAACTCCATTTCTTTTGGCACAGGTTGCCCTTGCAGCGAACCGTTCGGGACATCACTAGTCTCCTATTAAGTGCTTGTGCTCTGGTCAGAACTATTTATCTACTATGACATTGCAGTAAAGTTATGCCATTTACTGAATAGCAATTATGATGTAACTTTACCGTGATGCCAATTATAACACCATCACACTCCAGTCAATTGCTTTAATAATCTCTTATTTAATATGGTCAATGCAGCATCTTAAATGTAATTTATTACTGGAATAACATTGTTTTTGCAAATAAAAGAGCTCTGCCTGTTTTTATTGCTTTGCAAAGTATTTAGACTCTTGATCAATTCTGTCCCTGAATTACAAATGGTATCTTGAAATTTAATTAAATAAAGCCTGTCAAACCTTACCTGGCCCTCTGCTCACCCGTTGCACTCTCCTTACTTTAGTGGGTGTTATACTTCTGTAACACCCACCAGTGGTCCTTCCGCACTCCTCTTTAGTGCTTCTTTGATTTGAAACTTCCTCCATGATGCCGACATGCTGGCTTTGCTTTCAGCATGCTGGCATTACAACAAAGTAATGTCACGTCACTCTGCTCCTAAATTCCCTAGCCTGTGGTTGCTATAGGTGGAGAGCATAGGGACCTCCTTTGGAAGGTCTCTCTTGCTCTCCCTGCCTCACTATCTCTCAATTCCTTGACATTGAGTGTCTGCCAATGGGAAAAAAATATATAATAAATAGGATTTTCTCTAAATCTTTGCATTTGATAGTAAAAGTGCTTGCACAATGGAATGATGGCATTTCAGAGCTAAAGTTGTTTAATCCATGACAGTTTCACTTTAATATATGATATTTTGGTTTAAATGTTTGAAACCCAAAATCAGATATTTTAAGAAGTTTTTTCCACTGGAAAATATAGTTAATTTGAAAAAACTAAAATATATTGCAAGCATAAATATTTAATTCCTAGAAATTAATATTTGGCAGCAGTATTTAACCCCTTAAGGACCACATTTCTGGAATAAAAGGGAATCATGACAGGTCACACATGTCATGTGTCCTTAAGGGGTTAATAGCAACAGCATGGCACTGGTGACGAGCAGTAAGAAGGTATTGTTGCTAGTGTAATTCTATTGTTCTGTGTAAACCAGGAACATCTCACTTTCTCCTCACAGATTAGATATTACAGTTAACTGTTCAATCACAGTAAAAAACATAAAAACCTCAGGCAGAACGATTACAGCCATATACCCATTTAACTAACATGCCCGACTTCTAAAGAATAGAAGGACTGGCATACAAGAATTTGCAAATATAGGCAAATGTATTTCATTAAGGTATGGTAAGAATAAAGAGAGAGACAAGACAAAGAGGGAGTGAAGTGAGAGAGATTGACAAAAAAAGTAATAATGAGGGAATGAATAAGATGAAAAGAGGGAAGATAAAAAATATATAGAGTAAGAAAAAAAATAGGAGAGACAAGCATGCAGAGAGAAAGAGGTGGAAACAGGACTTTACTCATATACAATCCCACATTATTCATATATTGGCTGCAAATCCTGTCCAAAACAATTTTCACTAGAACAATGTTTTTTTTGCATTTTGTCCATTTTATTCCATAGATAGTGCAATACAAATCACAAAAAAAAAAAAAGAACCCAAAACATTAAGCTGGTAGAAGGGGTATGTAATTTGCTGGATTTATTTCATGCCCCTTGACTTTCTCAACAACCTTGGAAATAGTCCTGGGAAGAACATCTGGAAAAGGGGAGAATCAAGCTGGGAGAGGAGTTTGTAGGCAGTGTTGACCATTGTCCCACGGTAACTTAATTATACTTATTTTATCAATTCTAGAATTAGGATAGACTCAGAATATAACTTTTGGTTATAAAAACAATTTGATTTTAAAAACAATAAAAATAATAATAATAATAAACAAAATAATCAGGCTATAGCACTTCATATAATATTTGCAAATTGGGAAGGAAAAGTAGTTCTCATGGTATTGATAGGATTGTGGAGAAGTAAGAAATGAAAGGAGAATGTAATATTATGAATCATATGATAGGAGGTTTACTTAATGGGACAGTTGAAAAAAAAAAGATTACTTGGTGTCGAGAAGGCATCAGTCAATAGATCATTTTAAGGGGAGTTTGCAATAAGATACTGAGTCAGTGTCTGAATGTTCATAATGAGGCAGTTTCCCATAGTAAGGGGAAAAAAATGAACTGCCTGGGTCAAAACTCCCGACAAATGCATTGTCTCACTAAGGATACTGCAGACCAAAGAAAGTAGGCATATTAATCTACTCTATTTTGTGCATTAGATGAACAGATGGCAATCTTTAAGAAAGTGAATCTATTTTCTAAAATGTTATGAATGAGTTGCTACTGATTGGCATGGAATGTCAGATGACCACCAGCAGTGCCCTCAACGGTGGCATTCCGTGCTTCCTAAAACGGTGAAACTGGATGCCACTTGGAACAGGTCAAAGGTTGGAGAGCCACTTGGGAGTTAAGCCAATCACAAATAACTTAACCCCTTTGGGTAAGAAAGCGCCAGGGACCAATGTGCACCATAACTACCTCTTTATGGTTATCACGCAGTTTCTTTAATTACCTATCACTCAAAATGAATGAATGTCCCTCTTCATTAAATTGTTCCTCTTCTATGGAGCTAGCTATTAGTTTCTGGTAGCCTTAGAAGACATGTAGGGGTATAATTCAGATTGTGACTCACATGCCAGTCCTTTAACCCCTTAAGGACCAAACTTCTGGAATAAAAGGGAATCATGACATGTCAGACATGTCATGTGTCCTTAAGGGGTTAAATCAAATAGCTCAGAGATACATGGCTTGGAATTTAATTACTTTAATAGTTTGGTACCTACAAAAGTAGTTATCCAATCTATAACTAAACTATATAGAGAAAATATTAATACGTATTTTCCATTTATTGTAGATCACCAACATGAACCTGATTTTAAAAGACACATCAGTAATCCTTACAAACCCCAGAAAGAAAATTAACTTCCTGAGTCAAAACTCCAGACAAATACATTGTCTCACTGCGGATACTATAGAGCAAAGAATGAAGGCATATTAATCTACTCTATTTGGTTCATTAAAGAAACAGATGGCAATCTTTAAGAAAGTGCATATTTTTATAAAATGTTAGAATAAGGATTAAAAAAAAAAAAAAAAAAGGATCTGCATGTTTTGGTGATGGCATTTCTTATAAGGCTTCCTCTACACACATTATAATCAGTTCAATACCACAGAGCTTAAAGGGAATCTAGATTAAAAACCTAACTGCTGTCTGGTTGCTATGTGATGGGAACTTTTATGTCAAACTGAAATTAAAGCAAAAGAACACAGACAATATAAATTGTTCCAGACAGACAAACCACTAATCACTTCTGTGATAATATGGAAGAAATTATTAAGCCCAATAAATGTACCTCTGATCAAAACCAAAGATCACACATGGTCCGTTTCTTAAAATTATTAAGAATTATAATGAGTGTATTCTGTGGTTAATTAATATGTTAGCAGCGTATCATAGCACACAAGATGTATTTTGTCTTTGAAAAAATATGAAACACATGCCGAATCAAATAATGAATGATGCTCAAGCTGTTCAAAGTAAAAAAAAAATCAAAATTAAGGAGACCTCGGCTATTTGGTAGGAAGGAATCTATTTTAAATCAAAAGAAATTGCATCTTTGATTCTACCATGTGTGGTATAAATACAATAAGACTTGTATATATAAAATGTTTCCTTTTTTCAAACTTTCTTTGATAGCTATTAACATTACTTTCATTCATTTCCTGTTTAGTTTGTACATTAATCAATAAAATAGCAAAGAAAATCATATATCTTTAGTCTGTTAAGCATTATTTATATTTGCTGATTGCCTCTAAATATATAAATATAACGAGCCTACCGCCGACCCAAGTTTTGGTACATACTGAAGATTTTCATTTTTTTATTTTTTTTAAATATGTGTTAAATACAATCGTTTCTTGTTGAATATCTTAAATCAAAAACGTAGAAAATTAAATGTTAATTTACTAAGCAGCAGAAAGAGTTATCCACAGCAGTTACTTTAAAGATCTGCAACATTTTGCTATCACGGCCCTGAGAATAAGTTTGCTGAGTCAGTGTAAGTACAGACTTTGCACAATGATGAGAAAATAACAAATGTGCCTTTTGTAAATATTGCTGCAAACATAATACAAGTTTGGTTCTGTGAGACCCCAGCATGTCATTAGTGAGAGCCAAATAACTCCCTCACACTGAGATAAATGATTGTCTCTCTGTTACAAAAAAACGTAAAAAAGAAAAGTGATTAAAGAGCCATGAGATGCCCAATAGCATGTTCAGAAGATGCCCAGTCTCTTGGCTTTAGGATGTTGTTTATATTAGAGATATATGGATTCATACAGCTTCTCCTAAAATTGCAATGCACTGCACCAGGGCACTTCTGGTACCATACCCACTAAAGTATGAGCAAACCCTGTCATCACTACTACTACCAATAATTTGTAATATGGAATGGAAATAAAATGTAAGGCCAGCAAAATTGACATTTTGTTTGTTCTATTGTTGGCATACCGGTCTCTACATTCTTTTAAGCCAGATTTATTTTCAGATTAATTTCTTACATCATTTCTATTACCAGTAGAAAAAAAAAAAAAAAAAAGCTTTGGGATACTCGTAATATCTACACATATCTACAGGCATGATCTATGCACCAAAACCAAGCTAACATTGTCATGGTGCTTAGAGTGTCCCTTTAAGGAATTTTTGGATTGTGTCTGTTTTAAAAAACAAAAGACATTAAAAAAAAAAAACTTGAAATAATAATTCTTGCTTAGTAATATTATCAAATTAAAATAGCAAGATAGGATTGTGATTAAAGGGACACTATAGTCACCAAAACAACTTTAGCTTAACAAAGCAGTTTTGGTGTATAGATCATGCCCCTGCAGCCTCACTGCTCAACTCTCTGCCATTTAGGAGTTAAATCCCTTTGTTTATTTACCCTAGTCACACCTCCCTGCATGTGACTTGCACAGCCTTACTAAACACTTGTAAAGAGTCATCTAAAGTTTATCCTTTCAGTATTGCAAGTTTTGTTTAATTTAGATGTTCTTATCCCATGCTAATAGCTGGCTAGACCCTCACAAGAGGTATATAAGCTGTTTTTCCTGCAATTTGTGCTCCACTCAATTTTATTTTTTATTTCATTCTTCTCCAAGTGTGTCTGTGTCTGGAATCATGACACTTGAGTATGTAGCAGCTCATTTACTAATTTGCACAGTGCTGCATTATTTTAACTGCACGCAAGGGGGGATTATCTATAGAAGTTTTTTTCCCATTTTTTACTTTTGTTCCTGAATGCCTTTTTAGCGCTTTTTATTATTTCTGATTTTTGTATTAAGCTAAAGCTGTTTAGGTGACTATAGTGTTCCTTTAAGTCCTTTATGCAGGTCAGCTGTTTTACACATAACCACAATATGATTTAATTTGTAGGGTCAGACATGTGTTTCATTCTGAACTGCAGTTCATCTGAATTAGGACAGATCTGGCGAAGAAATTTGCAATGGCTGGGCATGTCATTTTGAATCATGATTCTGAATTGGCACTACAAAAAGAGATGATTGATGGGAAAAAAAGATGATTAACGCAGTTACTAAATATTGATTTTATTCTTAAATCAAGTGAGGCGTGAGCAGTAGAGGGAAAAATTAGGAGTTCTATAGCATCTTTAAATATGTATGAATTTAATATAGTTCTAATATATAAAACACTGTTAAAGGTCACTTTATGTTGCTTGTTTTGGTACTCTTTATTTTATTATTACCATTTGAAACGGTGTAGTACAAGCATGCCAAACTTGCGGCCCATGGGCCGCATGCGTCCCACAGTGAATATATTTGCGTCCCGCCTGCCCTGGGGCCGCTTTTTGCTGTGGCTGCAACCAGCCGCAACACAGGAATTTGGGGGAGGAAGGGGTCCAGTGTATTAATTTGGGGGAGGGGACAGTGTATTAATTTGGGGGAGGGAGGAAACTGTATTAACCCCTTAAGGACACATGACATGTTCTTTTATTCCAGAAGTTTGGTCCTTAAGGGGTTAATTTGGGGGAGGTAGGGGACCAGTACATTAACTTGGGGGAGGCAGGAGGCCAGTGTATAAATTTGGGGTAGGGGTGCAGTGTATTAATTTGGGGGGGGAGCGGGCAGTGTATTAAATTATAGTGGAGGGACAGGGGGCAGTGTATTAGATTTTGTTGAGGGGCAGTGTATAAGAGTGGATGGGGGGCAATATATTTGATTTGGGGGCAAAGTATTGGATTTGTGGGCAGTGTATTATAAAAGCAACACTTTTTTTTTCAACTTTTTACACAAAAGGCCTATTTCTTGCAAATATTGTTCACAAATCTGTCTAAATCTGTGGTAGTGAGCACTTATCCTTTACCGAGATAATTCATCCACATCACAGGTCAAAATGTTGATTAGACAGCATGATTATTGCAAAGGTGTGCCTTAGGCTGGCCACAATAAAAGGCCACTCTAAAATGTGCAGTTTTATCACGCTGCATAATGCCATAGATGATGCAAGTTTTTAGGGAGCATGCAAATGGCAAGCTGACTGCAGAAATGTCCACCAGAACTGTTGCCCGTGAATTGAGGCTCATTTCTCTACCAGCTGTCTCCAAAAGCATTTCAGACAACCGCAGATCACATGTAACTGCAGATCACATGTAACCACACCACCCCAGGACCACATCCACCATCTTCACCTCCAAGATCGTCTGAGAAAAGCCACCCGGGCAGCTGCTGCAACAATCAGATTACATAGCCAAAGAATTTCTGCACAAACTGTCAGAAACCGTTTCAGGGAAGCTCATCTTCATTCTCGTAGTTCTCATTGGGGTCTTGACCTGACTGAAGTTCGTTGTCGTAACTGACTTCAGTGGGCAAATGCTCACATTCAATAGCATCTGGCACTTTGGAGAGGTGTTATCTTAACCGATGAATCACGGTTTTCACTGTAATGGGCAGATGGCAGACAGCGTGTATGGCATTGTGTGGGTAAGCAGTTTGCTGATGTCAATGTTGTGGATCGAGTGGCCTATGGTGGCGGTGGGGTTATTGTATGGGCAGGCATATGTTATGGACAACGAACACAGGTGCATTTTATTGACGGCATTTTGAATGCACAGAAATACTGTGACGAGATCCTGAGGACCATTTTTGTGCTATTCATTCACAACCATCACCTCATGTTGCAGGATGATAATGCACGGTGCCATGTTGCAAGGATCTGTACACAATTCCTGGAAGCTGAAAACATACCAGTTCTTGCATGGCCAGCATACTCCCCGACATGTCACCCATTGAGCATGTTTGGGATGCTCTAGATCGGCGTATAAAACAGCACGTTCCATCAACTTTGCACAGCCAACATTCCACAGGCCACAATCAACAACATGATCATCTCTATGCGAAGGAGATGTGTTGCACTGCATGAGGTAAATGGTGGTCACACCAGATACTGACTGGTTTTCGGACCCCCCCGGACACTCCAATACAGTAATACTGCACATTTTAGAGTGACCTTTTATTGTGGCCAGCCTAAGGCACACCTTTGCAATAATCATGCTGTCTAATCAGCATCTTGATATGCCACACCTGTGAGGTGGATGGATTATGTTGGCAAAGGAGAAGTGCTCACTAACACAGATTTAGACAGATTTGTGAACAATATTTGAGAGAAATAGGCCTTTTGTGTACATCGAAAAAATCTTAGATCTTTGAGTTCCGCTCATGAAAAATGGGGGCAAAAACAAAAGTGTTGCATTTATAATTTTGTTCAGTGTATAAGTGAATTTAACTTTTATGGATTTTTGTTTGTTTTTTTTCCCCCCAAGGGCATTCTTTTGTGATTTAAACATACATTTTTGCAGGCACAAAAATCTGACATAATGCACAGGATAAGAATAAGAAAACATAAAACCTCCAGTGACTCACAGATTGACATAATAGCTAAAAGACACCATTGTGCCAACTATTCATGTGAATATAAAATGTGTGCCAATAGCAGGAAACCCTGCCCAGCTGTTAACAGATTTAATAATGGCACACATGTTAGTAAAACAGAGTATTTTAAAAAAATATTTTACTTGAACACAAATAAGTAATATGTCATGGAATACAGATTAAAAGCTTTAGACTGTTTAGATGGCAACTATGTCCTGAAAATAATGTAATGTTCAGTTTTTACATACATTTAAATATAGTTCTACCATTAGTAATGTTCTTAAATATAAAAAAAATGGCTTATATATATCTATTGATGTGTAATGGTCATTCTATGTACTATAGTCATTTTGCAACATTGCAATGGTTATGGTACAGAGATGGACATTCTTTGCCACTCTCCCCAGAGTGGTATATAAGTTTGGACTTTGCATACACCCATTGTACAGCGCTATGGAATTTGCTGGCGCTGTCTAAATAAGAAAAATAATAATTAGAGATTTCAAAAGTCAAATTGTACTTCTTCCTTTTTTATTTGCTGTTATAAGCTTATTTAACAGTTTCACTAATTCCTTTCTAGCATTTTGATGTTGTATATTGAACTCCACTAGAAGGCAAAAGCATGTATTTTCCGCATTATGATATAAGGCAGTGTAAACACAAACAATGTCAGAGAAGAAAGTAACTGAACTGTAGTGAGTATCCCTCGCACCAAAACAACTGGGTTGGAACTGATGCAATGACCTTTCATTTACATTAATGGACTTTGTGTATGTACTAAAATGCTGATTTGCATTTTATTTACTGACCTTCTCAGAGTGCATGCAAGGTAACGTGAAAACATTTAATTTATGTTATTTTAATGTAAGTGGAAAACATTATAAATTCTGGAAAACTAGGATAATCTACACACAAAATTATATTACTATAACATTAAGGGCTGGCTATGCATTGAAATTCTCAAATGTTGGAATTATGATTTTTTTTAACAAAAATAAAATGGTAGTGAACTGTTTAGATTTAAAAATGTTTTCCAATTGTATTGGCTATCTAGAAAGAGATATAATCAAGTTTAGATATCCTGTGAAATTGAGGATATTGTTCTGAAGCTTTTGATAATAAAAAAATAGTAGCTATAGAAGTTTCAATCCAGTAAAAATAAAATCAAATGTATTTCCTTTATTTATGTTACAGAATATCCCTGACCCCATCTGCCAGAGACTAGGTAAAAGGATTACCAATAATATAGAAACGAAAGTTATTACTTCCAAAGAGAGAATATGTTAAGTGAACTGGTGGACTATGGAGACCGTTCAATAAAATGTGAATGTATCAATTTCTTATTGGACAACTCATCAGTGGTTCCAACTCATCAGAAATCCAACACATTTATTTATTTGTTATTTATTCAACTTAAAGCTAAATAAGTCTTAAAGAAACACTCTAGTCACCAACATACATCAAGTGCATTTGATAGGTTTAGATTTTGGCCTCGTACTCATGCTGGGTTTTCCCCTGTTCAAATATCTTTAGTTTCCCTTAATCAAGGGAAATAGAATGTAATTATTATTATTATTAATCATATGTAATGTATTTTTATTATTATTTTAATAAAGTTAATGACTTTAAAGATTTATATTTTATGACCAACTTAAATTTAAAAAATATATTTAACTGCATAAAGAATTATGTCATGACACAAAAAAAAACATAAAACTTATTCCACTGCATATAAGCAGACTTACCTCATGATGTAATTCCAGATGCAATTCATCAACATGGTTCAACATGATATGTATCACTTCCAGATGACCCCACATCACACAAAGCATTTGTTTCAAAAATCAAGCTTTAAACTCTTTGAACTCTCTGAACTATTGTAGATAGATAGGCAGACGGACAGATGGACAGCCTGCCGGCACTTGTGCTTTTATGTAGTATGAAGTCAGTATCTGCCGGTGGTTTTACTACTCTGGTAAAAACAATAGCTAGACAGAGTTTTTGGATGTTACATCCTGAGGATAGTACAATTGCGTCTAATTAACATAATGTATAAAAAGTTTCCTTAACTGTTATTAGTTGAGTAATTACTCATGCAGTTTGGAAGATTACATAATGACTTAATCATTGCATGGGCAGTAATCATTTAAAATGTTCTCTTTGCAGTGGTTTAGCAAACAGGAAAGCTATTCCATTTCATACATAAATGTAATACTGTCTAAAATGTCTAAAAGGGGATGTATGTCTGGCATTCTACAGAAGGATAGCCGGTTGCTACTGAACCTGCCCATTTCCTTACACGTCTTTCTCAAAAGTACTAGGAATTGGAAATCTCACTAGTCTATGTAAAATAAAACTTTCAGGCAGTTATGGCAAAATTTAGCCCGACAGGTGTTTATGAATTATATTTCATACGATGTTCTGCAGCCTTGTCACACAGTACATAGAATGAAGTAAGGATCCAATCTGACATTACCTACAAAACTATTTATGTTGCGTTACGAGGGCCATTATCGTGTGACCATTACCAAAATAAGATTAGTGTATTACCTATATTATGTCATTGGCCATTGTAAAAATGAGGATAGTTAGTATGATATGGAATCAGATTAATGTGACCATCTTTTCATTTACATGGGAGAGTGTTCCTTAACAGATCCATTTTGCCACATGGATACAAAGTCTTCAGTAGCAGAGTACAAATTATCTGTAACTATAACAAAGAGGGCTGAGTACTGATTTTGATGTAAAATTGCTCAAGATCTCTAAAAAATGATTCACATGATCACACTGGTGTGAATATTTGCGAAATAATTTGCTTCTACTTAGTCAGCCAATTATGGAATATCAATCATTACTATGGAAACAACCAGAGGAAGCAAAAATGTCTCTTTTAGCACACATATCTGGATTTTCAAAAGAGAAACTGAAAGGATATGTATTGTATATCTGGATTTACAAAAGAGAAAGTTAAAGATGTATCACTCTCCATCCTTGTATCCGCCTGTGCTGATCTATTAAGCTAATGTTACAAGTATCCACGCGCTGTATTGATACGTCAAGTACATGCTAACTACCTAGATCCCTTTTATTTACAGAATACATACAATTAGAAAATTTTACCTTTGAATTATTAGATTTTACTAATTAAAAAGTAAATAAAACTAATTCCCCCAGTATTGTTAAATATAAAATGTGACTAAATAGTGCAGGAATTACTTATGTGATAGTCATCATCACCAGGAGCTTCAGATGAACATTTTATATAGGTCCCTGTACTACGCCTATGTCTAAGTCACCCTGTGCCCATTATAGGTGCAGGGTGTGTATTGTTGTTTTATTGTTAGATGCTTAGCTATATGCACTACCTGAATAGCAAGGCTTATTAATTTGCATATTTAGGTAGATTTGCATATTATGGTTTCTGCAGACATGAGATATATTTCATGTTAGTTATTATCTTACCCGTCCCTTTATTAATATGTTTATGTGTTATTATAAGTGCCTGTATGTTTGTCCATATGAATTGGTTCTATGTGCTTATTTGAGTGTGTCACCGTACATTTTATGTAATGATCATATGAGCTAATCCCAAGTAAAAATAAAGCTTTGCAGAAACTGTGTGTCCTGTGTGGATTTTTTGGGATTCCAGTGACAGAGTCTTCGGAACTGTGGGATTCCTTTAGCCCAGGGGAAAATCAAGAGAGCTAGGACTAAGAGTCGCCGTGTCTTTGTAAAGACAGGAGCAATCACTATAAGCAAAGCTGCAGAGAAATAGGCAGAGGGGGTGATACCTGCCTGGTAAGGCAGCTGCAGAGGTGTAGACAGAAAAGACGATACCTGTCTGGAAGGGAAGAGTTCCAGTGAGACCCTAGTCAAGCTTCGGCACATGGAGATGAAGCATTCCAGGTTCCCGGCAAGTGGCTATAAAGCAGTTTGAGCGAAGGTCAGAGTACATGAGCTCCACTGCATCACATCTTAGATATTAGCTTCCTTCCATACAATTCACAAATGAATATCATAGTAACTAAAGGATTAGTTACTGAATGAACTGACATTATGTACAGTATTAGTGTGGGTCCCAGAAGAACAGAGATGGGTCCTTAGGGTGAATGCTTAATTACACAATTTATCCATTTATCATTAAAGGAAGAGACTGCTGCAATGGAGATATATACCTGCACCCACTCTCTTTCACAGTACAGACCACTGTGTGAAACCATGTAGGAAAATTAGATAATCTTTTCACAGCTCCTGTGCTTCCTTAGTCCCCAAGGCGATAAGCATATCTATGTGTAGTTAGAGCTCAACAGTTTGCAACTGAACAGTTATAACATGTTTTAAAATGTGCCTATTTGGTTCTTGATTTTGCCCACTGTCAGGAAAGAGAAAAGTACTACTTCAGTTCTAGATCAGTAGGTGTAAGGGTGCCATCATCATCCTCTAAAGACTCAGAGATCTCATTAATCAGAGTCATCTTTTTGGGTCTGCACGATTACAAGTTCAGGAGCAATTCCACTACGTCTGTTTCCCCTTCACTGAAAAGAATGTTTATGCTTCTTTCACTCATGGCCAATACTAAAACATGTCAATGAGTATTTGTAGCTGGAGAGCCACAGTATGGTGCCAGTTGATTTTTTTTTTATAGTAGAAGACAGAATAGAAGACACAGATGCAAATATGCAAAAGGTAGATTGGAAAATTGCCTACGAGCCAAAGTCCAGATCAGTTCAGAGTGGGTGGTTATAGCACATACACAGTGGTTCAATGCAGGTATTAATAAGAATAGATAAACGTGGGATTAATGGTTTACATCATGGATATCCCATGGCTTCCCCAGGCCACATTGAGCAAAGAGAAATTGCCTTGGGCCACACATAAAGTATGTAATATAATTAATTTATATACTAGAACTGTAATGGACCATTTTGCACACAAGAGGTTAAAAACCGTCTAGGCGATATTCCCCTTTTCAGATGCACAGACAGCTACTGCAATCACAAATCTCCTGAACTGCAAACACATGAATTCACCAATCTCCCGAACTGGAACCAGTGGAATGCTCCAAACTTCCGAACAGGAAACACACGAAGGCTGTAAACAGCCGAACAGAAAAAACCATACGAACCGTTTACACTCCTGGCAGTCGCACTGTAACAGCATACAATCCAATTCCCCCCAAGAACGAGACAACACTTCATTTGAAGGTCAAGCAGAACTGATTTACTGGGACTACCTGTCCGGCTTTTATGAAGGTCTCCCACCTGGTGGACACTCTCCTAGGGGACCAGATGGGAAACTAGGAAACATATCGGACATTGACCAATCACAAGCTTACAATCCCACAATGCATCACAATCCCTCCTCTCTGTGCTGGAGATAATTGGGAAGTAATCCAAATATCTCCAAGGACAGAGGCAAAACTCCATTAACCACATGGCAGACAAAGGACAATAAAAGACATAAAAATACATACTGTCACATTTATCACATAGAACATACACATTCTACCTATCCCCAGATAGCTTAGATCTGAGTGCCAGTGGCGTACATACCAGGGTCGCAGGGGTCGCGGCTGCGACCGGGCCCGGCCCACCAGGGGGCCCGGCCGCCCCTGCGACCCGGTATGTACGCTCTGGGCCAGCCTCTTCTCCTGGGGGGCCCAGGAGCCGGCCACCTCCGGGCTGCCCCAAGGCTGGCCCTGCTTACACCTGGCGGGCAGGCTGGCTGGGGTGCGAGGGAGCACTCTCCCCTGAGTGCTTCCTCTTCAGCTCCCTCGCGCACCGCACTGATACCGGAGCCGGAAGATGACGTCATCTTCTGGCGCCAGTATCAGTACGCGGCGCACGAGGGAGCTGAAGAGGAAGCACTCAGGGGAGAGTGCTCCCTCGCACGCCCGCCAGCCTGACGGCCCGCTGGGTGACCGCCCCCCCCAGGAGCCCAGCAGCACCACTGGACCCCAGGGAATCCCCTCAGCACTCTAAAAGGTAAGAAGGCTGGGGGGATTCATTTTTTTTTTAAAAATGCGTTAGTGTGTGTGTGTGTTAGTGTGTGTGTGTGTGTGTGTGTGTGAGAGTGTTAGTGTGTGTGTTAGTGTTACTGTGAGTGTTAGTGTGTGTGTTAGTGTTACTGTGTGTGTTAATGTCACTGTGAGTGTTAGTGTGTGTGTTAGTGTTACTGTGTGTGTTAGTGTTACTGTGAGTGTTAGTGTGTGTGTTAGTGTTACTGTGTGTTAGTGTGTGTGTTACTGTAAGTGTTATTGTGTGTGTTAGTGTTACTGTGAGTGTTAGTGGGTGTGTGTTAGTGTTACTGTGTGTGTTACTGTTACTGTGAGTGTTAGTGCGTGTGTTACTGTGTGTGTTAGTGTTACTGTGAGTGTTAGTGTGTGTGTTAGTGTGAGTGTCAGTGAGTGTGTCTGTTGAGTGTGTGTCTGCTAGTGAGTGTCAGGGAGTGTGTTACTGTGTGTGTCTGTTCTGAGTGTGTTTGTGTTAGTGAGTCTGTTTGATGTCTGTTAGTGAGTGTGTGTTTGTCAGTGAGAGTGTATGTTTTGTAAGTGAGTGTGTATGTATGTCTGTCGCTGAGTGTGTCTCTGTCAGTAAATGTGTGTGTCTGTTAGCTAGTGTGTATGCATCTGTTCGTGAGAGTGTGTGTGTGTCTTCAGCACTTACCTTTCTCCAGCGCCAGACTCCCTTGGCGCTGGGGATCCCTCCGCCGCTCAGCTCCGAATGCGCATGCACGGCAAGAGCCGTGCGCGCATTCAAACCGCCCATAGGAAAGCATTACTCAATGCTTTCCTATGGACGTTCAGTGTCTTAGAATCGCGGAAGCTCTTCTAGCGGCTGTCAGTGAGACAGCCACTAGAGGCTGGATTAACCCTCAGTGAAACATAGCAGTTTCTCTGAAACTGCTATGCTTTCAGCTGCAGGGTTAAAACTAGAGGGACCTGACACCCAGACCACTTCATTGAGCTTATGTGATCTGGGTGTCTGTAGTGGTCCATTAAGTGTGTGTGCATCTGCATGCACTGGTGTACATACCGCTGTCGCAGCCCTGCAACCCCTGCGACCAGGTGCCCGCCGCCATGTGTTGCGCCCCCGTCCTGCAATTTTCGCACCGGGGCCCCATTGGTCATGTGTACGCCACTGCTGAGTGCCCATTACTACCGGATGGCGCTCAGATCAAATACATACAGTTCAATCGCCATGGAGCCAAAGTCTTTCATACAGTCTTTCAGTATACGGCTGGGCTCCATGGCATAGCTATCTGGGGTAGCATGGCTTTAACAGTCTGCAGAAAGGCACGAACCAGCCTTTCTGCAGGGAAAAAGAACAGTGTTAAACATGGGGCCATAGTCCAGTGGCAGGAGGCGGGCGACCAGGCTCCTCCAGTGGCCAGTGGCGAGGTTGGTTCTGCCACAAGAACTTCAAAAGGCTCTTTCTTAATTTTGATATTTAATTTGTTTAATAGATAACTCCCTTATTTGTTATCATTACGTGTGATTGCCATATTTAAGGATACCAAGTCAGGGAGCTATCTACTATATACATATACATGTATATACATATACACATAACTGCAGAAAAACACATACACACACAATTACAGATATACTCACAAACATTTAATCACAGACCTATACACACACAATCACAGATGTATACACACTCACAATCACAGATATATATACACACAGACATACACACACTCACAGGTATACACACACACACACATAATCACGGACATACACAAAAGCAATCACAGACCTATACACACTCACACATACAATCACAGACACATACACACATACAATCACATACATACATACACACACACACATAATCGAATATGTACACACACATATACACATGCACATAATCACAGTCATACACAAACACAAACACAGACCCACAAATATACAATCACAGACACACAATCACATACACGCCTAAATACTGGCATATACACGCAATAATCACATTCATACTCAGCCTCCGTTCCTTACACTGGAAGGGCTGGAGTGGATCCTCTCCCTGGAAGCTGCTGTGATCAGATCACTGTGCTCTTCACGCACAGGTGGCTTGAGGTCCCATATGCAAGAGAGCTGTGCAGAAAGAGCACAGTAAGTAATGGGCTCCCTTCCCTACTCACCTCTGAGACAGAAAGTGGGTTGTATTACAAGTGGTTCAGGGCTACGTGTGGCATGCCGACCATGGGTTGAATGTAATGAATCACACTGTTGTAGCATTGTATTTCAACTCATGCAGGATGTACCAATTGCATAAATTGCAAGTTATATAAAACATAAAACTGTGCTTGATCTCCCAAGAGTTGCCATACTCCATGATCTTGAGCATAGGCAGTGGCAATATATTGTGTAGAGCTTAAAAATCCCACATCATGCCACTCAGGGGGTTCAGTCAGTTAAAGAACAGAATTAAAGCAATACAAAAGGCTAGAAGAATAGAATAAGTACAACTAGATGGCTGGTTTAAAAAAAATTGTGATACATTTAGTATTACTATAAATAGCTTGCTGAACTGGGCAATATTCATTCTTTAAAATGTTTTATTAATCAATCTTGGAAGCACCTTTAATGCATATGATTGAGCCTTCTTTTGGATCAACTCCAGCAGTAAGGATAGAAATGATGGAAATGTGAAAAAAATACAAAATATTAAGCAGTCCCACCTTTATACTAAACACATAGCTGGAAGTATGGTTTTAAAACAAGCTATTTTGCCTAGGGGACATGTCTTGGGATTGGTGGTAATAAATGGATTAACTCATTAGAAAGTGGAAGGGAGTTAAGTAAACTGACTCTCCATTAGCTTACTTCTTCAAACACCCCTAGCCATATTATAGATAATAATCCTTAGACCCAGGTGGTATGGATTACTTGTATACTGAAGGCATATAAATAAACATGGACAATTTGAAAAGAAAACTTTAAATTTGCTCTAATTAAATTTAGACATTAATATAAATTACTAAACAAAATGACTAAAACGGGCGACTTTAATGTGTTTAAAGTCAGCATTTGTCCAAATTGGAAACAAAAATGACAAAATTGCAACCAAGTTAGCAATTCTCATTTTTGCTAAGTCAGATGCAATTTGGTTATTTAGAGTGTATGAGTAGATTTCATTTGGAACCATCCAGAGTCTGTTTTTAAGTCAGTTATTAACATATCTGAATCCTATACAAAATACAGATTTTGCATATTTTTCAAACACCACATTTCAACTGTTTTCATGGGGAGAAAAAAATAAATAAAATCCCCTTTCTGGCTGGCCTGCACAAAAACACTAGAGAAAATTAAATTTAAATCCTATAATAGTCAATATGAATCCTACGTAACTATCATATCATATCATATGCATATTCGGCTTGCCATGAGAGTCGTATATCCTTTAAAAGATGAACAGTCAGTATCTGTTCAGCAATTAATACCCCAATCCTAATAAAATAATAGGACTTATGTAAAACCTGTCTCTGGTCACCTTATTTTCTACCCCACTGCTTAGTAGCCATGAAATAAAAAAAATACAAAATCTGAGCTGCTATGACTGTCCAGTTGCCCTTACTCCTTGGGCATGTAAAATCACTAGACTCGTCTTACCCCACCCACTGACTTTGAGGGTGGCACATTAATTAATTTAAGGGGTTAGATGCACCAATATCAACCACCTTATTGCCACCCAGAGGGCAGTGAGTGGGAGCTCAGTAATAATTGAGGGAGGGACATGCCATTATCCACCCTTTCCTCTGTACATGGGGACAAGTAGTAGCTCAGAAAGAAAATAAAGAAAGGAGGACATACCAGTTGTGTGTACCCCTTTGCCCACACCCAGAACTGAAATATTAAGAATGGGGGGACATGCCATATGAGTGTAGGCCTGGTATGTACCTTTTCACAAAATACTAACTACAGGCTGCTTTTTAAATACTGTGGAAATGAATCTTGGGAGATGCATATTTGGGGAGTTTGCAGGCATGAGTGTATCGTTTAGATTAGTCCTGATTGTAGTCTTGCTGGATATACAATCAGCACTTGAAAGTAGCCCATAGAATTGACATTTCTCAATGAGGATGAAACACCAGTAGTAATGGAACACTATAGTGTTAGGAATAGTGATGTCCCGAACTGTTCGCTGGCGAATATTTCCTTGCGAACATCGCTTGTTCGCGTTCGCCACGGTCAGCAAACACATGCGCTGTTCGGTCCGCCCCCTATTTGTCATCATTGAGTAAACTTTGACCCTGGCCTGTACCTCACAGTCAGCAGACACATTCCAGCCATTCAGCAGCAGACCCTCCCTCCCAGACCCTCCCACCTCCTGGACAGCATCCATTTTACATTCATTGTGAAGCTGCTTTCTTAGTGAAAGTAGGGACAGTGTAGCTGCTGCTGATTTGATAGGGAAATTGATAGCTAGGCTAGTGTATTCAGTGTCCACTACAGTCCTGAAGGATTCATCTGATCTCTGCTGTAAGGACAGCACCCCAAAAAGCCCTTTTTAGGGCTAGAACATCAGTCTGCTTTTTTTTTCTTCTGTGTAATGTAATTGCAGTTGCCTGCCTGCCAGCCTGTGTGTCAGGCTCACAGCATATACTGTGCCCACTTGCCCAGTGCCACCACTCACTCACTGGTGTCACAATAGCTTGCATTTAACAAAAACAAAACTTTTTTGACTGTAATATAATAGCAGTCAGTTTCTGTGACGGTACAATCCGTTACTCCGTCAAGCATTCCCTTCTTCCCATAAAATAAAATCAGCAAGTAATCCACAGAGTAATAAATTGCTGGTCTCGCCAAATAATCCACACATGAGCCAAGGCTTAATGCTGGAACAAGACTGATTTACTGGCACACAGAACTCAATTTACTCAACAACACTTTATGCAACACAAAACTCCTCCTCTGGGCCAGGCTAGATAATTAAGTTTTAGCAATATACATAGCTCAATTATCTGCTGGCCAGAACATTTACAGTTTAACATACTTTTTACCTAACATTCATAACTCTAAAACCATACATCACATTCACATAAAAATTACATATTCACAATCAATCCATTCAGGGGAACAACATATTAAAAAATGGCATGAATCAGACCAGGGGTTCAAAAGTTAGTAAAAGTATATTTTGGTCCCTTGCTGGCAGCATGGCAATCTGGTTTAAGCAGGTTTTACAGAGGTCTCTATCCTGGAGACAAAGGGGAAAGTAATCCAATTATCCAGGGCTAGAGGCAGACTCCGTTGAGCACATGGTTGCTAAAAGACATAAAACACTTTAAAATACATAAAGTCCCCTTTTACACATAACACACAGACATTTCACATATCCCCAGATAGCTGGGATCTGAACGCACAAAACTACCGAATAGCGCTCAGATCCTATTCACACAGTTCAATTGCCATGGAGCTAAAGTCTTTCCCATTGTCTTTCATTATATGAATAGGCTCCATGGCATAGCTATCTGGGGGTATCACCGCTCACACAGGGCAAGTACCGAATGGCCCCACTGTGTTTAAAGGGCCAGAATGAGTGACATGCACTCTGTTAGGGACGAATACTGTTTTTAAAGGGCCCAATCTCCCAGGGCCATAGTCCAAAGGCAGGAGGCGGGCAGCCAGGCTTCTCCAATGCAATGTGGCGAGATTGCTCTTGTCACAGTTTCCTTCACTAGTGTGCGTTTCAGGGCCTGCCCAGTGCCACCACTCACTCATATCTGGTGTCCCAATAACTTGCATTTAATAAAAAATAAACTTTATGGACTGTAATATAATAGCAGTCAGTTTCCTTCACTAGTGTGCGTTTCAGGGTCTGCCAGGGCACAGTGTCACGCCAGTGAAACTCATATCTGTTGTCACAGTAGCTTGCATGCACAGTACCACTAATCAAAAAAAAAATGACAGGCAGAGGCAGGCCAACCCGCAGGGGCCATCGTGGTCATGGTTCTGTGATTCCCTTTGGCCAGTGGCGTACACATGACCCATGGGGCCCCGGTGCGAAAATTGATCCGTGGGCCCCCCCCGCGCTTACTCTGCACGGGCTGGGGCAGCAACACATGGCGGCGGGCACCTGGTCGCAGGGGTTGCAGGGCTGCGACCGCGGTATGTACGCCAGTGCATGCAGATGCACATACACTTAAAGGACCACTACAGACACCCAGATCACATCAGCTCAATGAAGTGGTCTGGGTGTCAGGTCCCTCTAGTTTTAACCCTGCAGCTGAAAGCATAGCAGTTTCAGAGAAACTGTTATGTTTCACTGAGGGTTAATCCAGCCTCTAGTGGCTGTCTCACTGACAGCCGCTAGAGGCGCTTCCGCCATTTTAAGACACTGAACGTCCATAGGAAAGCATTGAGTAATGCTTTCCTATGGGCGGTTTGAATGCGTGCACGGCTCTTGCCGTGCATGCGCATTCGGAGCTGAGAGGCGGAGGGTTCCCTAGCGCCATGGGAGTCCGGCGCTGGAGAAAGGTAAGTGCTGAAGACACACACACACTCTCACGAACAAATGCATACACACTAGCTAACAGACACACACATTTACTGACAGAGACACACTCAGCGGCAGACATACATACACACTCACTTACAAAACATACACTCTCACTGACAAACACACACTCACTAACAGACATCAAACAGACTCACTAACACACACACACAAACACACTCAGTAACAGACACACACAGTAACACACTCACTGAAACACACACACACACACTAACACTCACACTAACACACACACACACACACACACACACACTAACACACACACACACACTAACACTCACACACTAACACACACACACACACTAACACACACACACTAACACACACACACTAACACAATAACACACACACAAGCACACACACTAACACTCACACACTAACACTCACACACTAACACTCACTCACACACACTAACACACACACACTCACTCACACACACACACACACTCACACACACTTACACATGTTTTTTTTTTAAATTTAATCCCCCCAGCCTCCCTACCTTTTGGAGTGCTGAGGGGATTCCCTGGGGTTCAGTGGTGCTGCTGGGCTCCTAGGCGGGCAGTCAGGCTGTCCGGTGCGCGAGGGAGCACTCTCCCCTGAGTGCTTCCTCTTCAGCTCCCTCGCGCGCCGTGTAGGAATGCCGGCGCCGGAAGATGACGTCATCTTCCGGCTCCGGTATCAGTGCGGTGCGCGAGGGAGCTGAAGAGGAAGCACTCAGGGGAGAGTGCTCCCTCGCGCACCGGCCAGCCTGACTGCCCGCCGGGTGTAAGCAGGGCCAGCCTCGGGGGGCCCGGAGGTGGCCGGCTTCAGCCCCCCCTCAGGAGAAGAGGCTGGCCCTGTGGGTATATACAGGGTCGCAGGGGCAGCGACCCCTGCGACCCTGGTATGTTCGCCACTGCCTTTGGCCCTAGAATAATGCCCAGTGTTCAGAGGCCACGTACCCTGAACTTGAAAAGTTCTGAGGACATAGTTGACTGGCTAACACAGGACACCCGATCTTCTACAGCTTCCGCTCGGAACCTTGACGCTCCATCCTCCTCCAGCTTAGCTTCGGGCACCTCTCAAGTTACCACTCGCCCGCCTGCCACCACCACCAACACTAGCACCACATCCGCTTCACTTGGTATGTAAGAGGAGTTATTTACAAATCAGTTGGTAGAAATGAGTGATGAGCAACCATTATTGCCAGAGGATGTAGATAACAGGGATATGTCTCAGTCAGGCAGCATTACACACGTACGGTGTGATGATGATGATGTTGTACCCACTGCTGCTTCCTTTGCTGAGTTGTCAGATACAAGTGAAGCGGTTGATGATGACGATGCGTCCGTGGATGTCACGTGGATTCCCGCTAGAAGAGAAGAAGAACAGGGGGAAAAATAAGATTGGGACACAGAGAGGAGGAGGAGGAGACGCGTTGGAAGCAGGGGGCGTTCGTCGCAAGGAGCTAGTGGCACAGTCAGATAGCATGCATCGGCACCGGGGTCAGCCAGACAGCACGCCAATCAACGCATGCTGTTGCCACCACCAGAATGCCGTCATTGCAGAGCTCAGCAGTGTGGCATTTTTTTTGTGTGTCTGCCTCTGACAACAGCGATGCCATTTGCAACCTGTGCCAAAAGAAACTGAGTCGTGGGAAGTCCAACACCCACCTAGGTACAACTGCTTTGCGAAGGCACATGATCGCACATCACAAACGCCTATGGGATCAACACATGAGTACAAGCAGCAAACAAATTCAAAGCCGCCATCCTCCTCCTGGTCCAGCATCTTCAGCCACGTTAACCACTGCTGTCCTCCTTGCTCCCTCTCAACAATCCGCTACTCCATCTCTCGCCTTGAGCAGTTCCTGCTCATCTGCCCACAGTCAGGTGTCTGTCAAGGACATGTTTGAACGTAAGAATCCAATGTCAGAAAGTCACCCCCTTGCCCTGCGTCTGGCAGCTGGCTTGACTGAACTCTTAGTTAATACAAGCTGATGGAGTCTGAGGCGTTCAAAAAATTTTTAGCTATTGGGACACCGCAGTGGAAGGTACCCAGATGAAATTTCTTGCACAAAAGGCAATCCCCAACCTGTACTCGATTGTGCAAAAGGAAGTAATGGCATGTCTGGCACACAGTGTTGGGGCAAGGGTCCATCTGACAACTGATACCTAGTCTGCAAAGCATGGTCAGGGCAGGTATATCACCTACACTGCACATTGGGTAAACCTGCTGACGGCTGCCAAGCATGGAATGCGTGGCTCTGCAGAGGAGTTGGTGACACCGCCATGACTTGCAGGCTGGCCTGTGGCCACCTCCTCTACTCCTCCTACTCCATCCTCTTCCATAACTTCCATAACCTCCTCGGCTGAGTCCTCTTCTGCTGCTGCGTCTTGCTCCACATCAACGGCACCCCCCCAGCTCCCCAGGTACTGTTCCACATTCCGGATACGGCAGTGTCATGCCGTCTTGGGGTTGACTTGCCTGAAAGCAGAGAGTCACACCGGACCAGCACTCCACAGGTGGATCAGTAGCTGACTCCGCACCAACTGGAGATCGGCAAAGTGGTTTGTGACAACGGAAGAAATTTGTTGGTGGCATTGCATTTGGGAAAGTTGACACATGTGCCGTGCATGGCACATGTGTGTAATCTGATCGTACAACGCTTTGTGCATAGGTACCCAGGCTTACAGGACATCCTTAAGCAGGCCAGGAAGGTGTGTGGCCATTTCAGGCATTCCTACATGGCCATGGCGCACTTTTCCAATATCCAGCGGCGAAACAACATGCCAGTGAGGCGCTTGATTTGCGACAGTCCGACACGTTGGAATTCAACACTCCTAATGTTCGATTGCCTGCTCCAACTAGAAAAAGCTGTTAACGAGTATTTGTATGACCGGGGTGCTAGAACAGCCTCTGCGGGGCTGGAAATTTTTTTGCCACTTTACTGGACGCTCATGCGTCCTTTTGAGGAGGTGACAAACCTAGTCAGTAGCACCGAAGGCACCATCAGCGACATCATACCATTTGTTTTCTTCCTGGAGCGTGCCCTGTGAAGAGTGCTGGAGATGACCGTGAAGAGGAAGAGTTGTGGTCACCATCACCACCAGAAACAGCCTTATCAGCATCGCTTGCTGGACCTGCGGCAACGCTGGAAGAGGATTGTGAGGAAGAGGAGTCAGAGGAGTCTGAGGAGTCTGAGGACGCGGAACAGGACATAAGTAGCTCGGCATCCAACCTTTCATGCTGTCGTGCCTGTTGAGGGAGCCTCACATAAAAAGGCTGAAGGAGAACGACCGGTACTGGATGTCCACGCTACCAGACCCCCGGTATAAGCAGAAAGTGCCTGAAATGTTACCGAATTACGGCAAGTCGGAAAGGATGCAGCAGTTTCAAAATCAATTAAAAAGTATGCTTTACACAGCGCATAAGGGTGATGTCACAGCACAACGGGAATCTAACAGGGGAAGAGGTGAAAGTATTCCTCCTCCTCCCACGACCACGCCGGCAAGGACAGGACGCTTTACAGACGTGTTGTTGATGGAGGACATGCAGAGTTTTTTAAGTCCTACGCATCGCCACAGCCCTTCGGTGTCCACCCTCAGAGAATGACTCAACTGACAGGTAGCAGACTACCTCGCCTTAACTGCAGATATCAACACTCTGAGGAGTGATGAACCCCTTGACTACTGGGTGTGCAGGCTTGACCTGTGGCCTGCGCTATCCCAAATTGCGATAGAACTTCTGGCCTGCCCCGCTTCAAGTGTCCTGTCAGAAAGGACCTTCAGTGCAGCAGGAGGTATTCTCACTGAGCAGAGAAGTCGCCTAGGTCAAAAATGTCTAGATTACCTCACCTTTATTAAGATGAATGAGGGATGGATCCCGAAGGGACTGACACTGGGCGATACATTCGACTAAAAAAGGCCTGATGAGGGGGACTACTTAACACACCACTCCTAGCTGGTGGCACATTAGATTGCACGCACAGTGCCCCAAATTTGAAGTAGGAGGACCGACCAAGCATGTTTTTCCATCTCCCGCTTCCTAAAATCGATGCCTTATATACACGTCCCCTGATAGGGGACGTAACAGGGATTAAACTGATAAGAATAGTACTACTTAACACACCACTCCTATCTGGTGGCACATTAGATTGCATGCGCAGTGCCCCAAATTTGAAGTAGGAGGACCGACCAAGCATGTTTTTCCATCTCCCGCTTCCTAAAATCGATGCCTTATATACACCTCCCCTTATAGGGGATGTAACAGGGATTAAACTGATAGGAATAGTACTACTTAACACACCTTATAATAACGCAGAGAGAGGCAACGCAGAGAGAGGAGTCTGAAGAAGAGGAGTCAGAGGAGGAAGGTGGCTTTGAGGAGGTGGAAGACCAAACACAGCAGACGTCCCAGTGGGCTTGTTGTCACCTTTCGGGGACCCTTGGTGTTGTACGTGGCTGGGTGGAGGAAGAGACCTTCAATGACATCAGTGAGGACAAGGAACGGGTCATGGCTAGCTTGGTATCCAACCTGTGCAAATGGGGAGTTTGAATGTATGAATCAACTTCTTGGTGTGGGGAGTTAAAGGAGGGGGTGAAGTTAGGGAGGGTTAAGGCATATAAGGGTGCTGAGTATCTCAATTGCTATACATAACAAACAAATAGTATAGGCTTACATTGCCTGGCCTCAATGGTTAAAAGACATACAACCTTACTTGGTATGACCCGACATTATTTCCAGTTTAAAAATGAAATGGATGTAACAGCGAGAAAATAAGAGTCTCTGCGAAGTTTGTTTACGTATTGTCTTTGTGTGTCAGCATTGAAGAGGAGATACGGAGCAGAGTTCAGAGGTCGGTAAGTGGTAGCAGTAGATGCCTAGGGTTTGCGCTTGATTTAGGGTAGTGTGAGAACAAATCTCTTATGGTCCGGAGGTTAGTGGGTGAGAAATAAGGTGAAACAACAAGTTATTTTCTGTTCTCCCTTTGGGCCGCTGGGGGACGTCTGTTGGGAGAAAATAGGCGATGTGTGACGTCTCTCTCTTCTTCCAGGTCAGAGACTCGGTTTGTCACCTGCTGCATTGCGGCCTCGACGGACTCCATCTTCGCCTCCAGTCTGCTCATCATGGAAGCCAGATCAGATTTAGAAGGTAGGTTTTTAATTAGATCCCTGAGGTCTGCTTCTTTCCTCGAATCTAGAGTTTTGACTGAGCGTTCAGAGCCCGATGGGCTGGATGGGTTTTGCTCTGAACCCAGGTCAGACGCAGCCATTTTGTTAATCTCGGTGCTGGGATCGGTATCCGAGTTGTCTTTAAAGTACTGGTTTAATGTACCCGATTTCGATATAGGGGTCTTCCCCGACTTCTCTTGGGTAATTCCCTGTTTCTTGGGGTTCCCCATTGTTGCTTAGAGTCTCCGATGCACGCGGATTCACAATCGGGCCTAGAGGAGCTGGCTTAAAGCACGTCCATGCAGCTCCGTGGTCGGCCACGCCCCCCCTTTCTCCCTTCTATGTGTCCCTTTCCTCCCTCCCCTCCATATGTACAATCCTTACCTCTCTCCCCCTACCCTATGTCTCTGTCCTTCCTCTATCCCCTCCATGTGTCCCATTCCTCCTCCTCTGCACCCTCCGCTATTGTACCATCTTCTCACACAGTACCAGGAAGTACTCGCTCAGTGAGTAATTCCTACCAGAAGTCTCATCCACGCTAAAAAGAGACAGGAGGGTAACAGCACAGCACAGCTCTCCCTTCCTGCCAGAAACTCAGGAACAGCGGTGACTCCTGCGAAAGTAGTAGGCGTACCACTGATCTCAGTCATTCTAGCTAGTGTTGATGTGCAGAAAAAAACACAGTCAGTGCCAAATTTCTAATTGAAATAGCTACGTTTTACTCAGATATTTCTGTGGTAGTGCCTCTAGTGGCTGTCAGAGTTACAGACATTAGAGGCATTCCAATCCTGCACTGTATGTCTGCAGTTGCAGGGTTAAAAATACAGGAAAATGGCACCCAGACCATTTCATTGAAATTAAGTTGTCTAATTAAAGTGTCCCTTTAATTATTATAATATGTGCTTTAAGAAGCATGGTAAGTGAATATGTAAAAAAAAAAAAAATACTGTTTACTGCATTTTGATGCAATAATTGCCTGTACTCTGTGTATTGTGGTTTTAAAACAAATTTCAGCAATGATTAGTGTGCTCACAATAAAAGCCCTGGGAATAATAAGTCAAAAAGAAAGGCAAATGTGGCTCCTTATTTTGCTGTTTCTTTCAATTGGAAAAAAAAAAAGAGCGGTTTTCAACTCTTTGGATTTATCCAAAATAATTTACATTGTTTGTTGAGATTATTGATTTCTGCACATGTAGAAAGTCAATTATTAATCTAAAATTCTTTCAACAGCCTATTCATTTATTGTAAGAAGACTTAGAAATAAAAACCCTGCCTCATACTAACAGGCTGGTTTTATGCAAACTGATATGTCTTTTTAGAATGAATTTTGAATGAAAAATCGCTTGCAATTTTGGTAATGGTGGCTCATTTCAGTCTTTTTGTTTTCATATCTGTAGGTTTATTGGCAAGCTTTACTTCTGTACTGTGAAAAGTCAGAAGCTGCTCTATGCAACTATTTATATATAGTGATGTCCCGAACGGTTCGCTGGCGAATAGTTCCTGGCGAACATAGCATGTTCGCGTTCGCCACCGCGGGCGAACACATGCGATGTTCGGTCCGCCCCCTATTCTTTATCATTGAGTAAACTTTGACCCTGTACCTCACAGTCAGCAGACACATTCCAGCCAACCATCAGCACACCCTCCCTAGCAGACCCTCCCACCTACTGGACAGCATCCATTTTAGTTTCATTCGGAAGCTGCAACCATTTTATTTTATTTTTTCAATTTATTATTATTATTTATTTATTTATTTTTTAGTGCATATAAATGTTACAAGCAGATACTCCCCCAGACACTCTGTATTACTGCAGAAACTCCCCCCCAGACACTCTGTGTTACTGCAGATACTCACTCCAGACACTCTGTGTTACTGCAGATACTCCCCCCAGACACTCTGTATTACTGCAGATACTCCCCCCCAGACACTCTGTGTTACTGCAGATACTCCCTCCAGACACTCTGTGTTACTGCAGATACTGCCTCCAGACATTCTGTGTTACTGCAGATACTCCCTCCAGACACCCTGTGTTACTGCAGATACTCCCTCCAGACACTCTGTGTTACTGCAGATACTCCCTCCAGACACCCTGTGTTACTGCAGATACTCCCTCCAGATACCCTGTGTTACTGCCGATACTCCCTTCAGACACTCTGTATTACTGCAGATACTCCCCCCAGACACTGACACATAGCAGAATAGGGAATGTCCCCCCTACATAGGGTCACTTGGCAGATAGGGATTGACACCTATCCTAAGGATCCCTGATACACACTGACACAGAGCAGAATAGGGACTGTTCCCCCTACATAGGGTCACTTGGCAGATATGGATTGACACCTGTCCTCAGGGACTCTGATACACACTCGGGGGGGACACCTACTGTCCTCCCCCCCACCCCCACCCCTGCGCGGTGGGTGGGGGCCATAAAAATAATGATGGGGGAGACACCTACACTCAGGGGTGGGGGCTGGGGGGGACAGTAGGTCCCCCTTTTTGTTTTTTTAGGGCCCCACCCACCGCTCAGGGGTGGGGGCCGGGGAGGAGGATAGTAGGTCCCCCTCATTATTTTTATGGCCCCCACCCACCACGCAGGGGTGGGGGCGGGGGGAGGACAGTAGGTCCTCCCCCATTGTGATTTATGGCCCCCACCCACCGCGCAGGGGTGGGGGCTGGGGGGAGGACAGTAGGTCCCCCCCTCATTATTTTTATGGCCCCCACCCACCACGCAGGGGTGGAGGCGGGGGGAAGGACAGTAGGTCCTCCCCCCATTGTGATTTATTGTCCCCACCCACCACGCGGGGGGGGAGGACAGTAGGTCCCCACCCTCATTATTTTTATGGCCCCCACCCACCGCACAGGGGTGGGGCCGGGGGGAGGACAGTAGGTCCCCCCCTCATGATTTTTATAGCCCCCACCCACCGCGCAGGGGTGGGGGCAGGGGGAGGACAGTAGGTCCTCCTCCTATTGTGATTTATGGCCCCCACCCACCGCGCAGGGGTGGGGGCGCGGGGAGGACAGTAGGTCCCCCCCAGCGTGTATCAGGGTCCCTGAGGACAGGTGTCAATCCATATCTGCCAAGTGACCATATGTAGGGGGAACAGTCCCTTTTCTGCTCTGTGTCAGTGTGTATCAGGGATCCTTAGGATAGGTGTCAATCCATATCTGCCAAGTGACCCTATGTAGGGGGAACAGTCCCTATTCTGCTCTGTGTCAGTGTGTATCAGGGATCCTTAGGATAGGTGTCAATCCATATCTGCCAAGTGACCCTATGTAGGGGGAACAGTCCCTATTCTGCTCTGTGTCAGTGTGTATCAGGGTCTCTGAGGACAGGTGTCAATACATATCTGCCAAGTGACCCTATGTAGAGGGAACAGTCCCTATTCTGCTCTGTGTCAGTGTGTATCAGGGTCCCTGAGGACAGGTGTCAATACATATCTGCCAAGTGACCCTATGTTTGGGAAACAGTCCCTATTCTGAACATGTGACAGAGAGGAGGGAGGGGGGCTTTGGGGGGTGGTGGGGTTGTAGGATGTCAAAGGCAGTTAATATACAGATAAACCAAAATAGGTACATTAAAGACAAAACATTACCAATGGTCTGTATATATATGCAAGCAGGTAAATCAATGCCAATTAGAGATACTATACGAAAAGGTGATTACTTAAGAAATAATAAATAATCCATAAATATGTACATATGTACAAGGCTATATAAGATAAACAAAATTCTAAGTCAACTAAGGGGTTTATATAAACGGGGAATAGGAGAACCCTTCGTTCAGTCCCTGTGGGGACAAATTACTCAGTTGATAGATCCAAAACACTTCTCTCTGGCGTAACTCCACATCCCAGCCCCCTTTGCATGGATGTTGTGGGATATATTCCAGGCCCATAAAACAAATACCAGCAGATGAGTTGTTATGATGTTGATGTAGATGTCTGGAGATGGGGGTCTCCAGGTGTCTCCTGACTGAATTAACGTGCTCGCGGATCCTATATTTGAAGGGGAGAAATGTCTTACCCACATATTTCAATCTGCAAGAGCACGTAAGCAAATAGACTACTCCTGCGAAGCGGCAGTTAAAGAAGGAACATGGTTTAAAGGTCTCTATGTTCCTACTGTCTGAGAAAGATTTGGACTGTATTTATGTACGGATATGCGCTGCAGTGTCCTCATTGAAACATACCAAATGCAGATATTGTTTGAGGTGTCCTACTGGGGAGGTGGTGGGGAGATGGCTAGATACGAGAAGTTCTCTCAAGTTCCTCCCTCTTCAAGCTGTAATGGAAGGAGAGGGAGCCGCCACGTCCTTCAGATGTCTGTCAGAGGTTATAATTTGCCATCCCAGCCCGCATCGAACATACTGATACATTGTATTAAATTACCCTCTGCCTTTTTGGTAGCGTCCGTAATGAGTGAGTCACGAACAGTCTGTATTGCTCACATGTAGGCTCTCTTTAGTAGCCTATTCGGGTACTCTTTATCCCTAAAGGCCCCCCGCAGTGCCTTAGCTTTGAGCTTAAATTCCTCCATAGACAAACAGTTACGCCGCAATCCCAGGTATTGACCTGAAGTATTGATACCAGATTTCAGTGGATTTGGATGATGGCTCGACCAATTCAATAGGTTATTGGTGACTGTCTTTTTCCTGTACAAAGTTGTCTCGATTTTCCCTCCTTCTTACGCATAGGTGCCAAGGGAATACTTTTGTATTTTTGTGATCACATTTTGAGTTACCCCCTATTTGCTCAGACGTGGTGACCTCTTTTTAGGGACAAGAGGCATGACGTGGTGTGCTCACTCCCACTCACTAACTCCGAGTGTCTGTGGGTGGGATATCGATTTTGTTCTCGCCTCCTCCCCCTTTTCTTGTTTTCTATTATAATTTTTTTTTTTTTTGAGAAACACAAGTAAAAAGTGTCCTGATCAAACTAGCTTAATTAACATTAGGTTAATTTACTTAATAACTATAAACGTGTTTAAGATTAGTGACATTGATAAATATACAAATATTATAATTACAAACTTAGGAAAGGGCAAAACAAGAAAAAAAGACAAAATTAAAAAACTAAAAAACAACCAAGAAAATCTCAAAATATCCACATAAATGCCAGTAATTAGAGAAAAATTACAAAATACTATGTGATATTTTTGTTAAATAAATCATGACACTGTGTAATATGTCATGTGTTGTTCATTTGAGATTGTATTTACCTAGTTTTAAGACCTGCTAAGGAACAAATGATTGAGTTATTATATCCTGATATGTAAAATCTTAAAATTCGAAGAATATGTACTTTCTTTTTCCCATCTCTCTCTCTCTCTCTCTCTCTCTCTCTCTCTCTCTCTCTCTCTCTCTCTCTCTCTCTCTCTCTCTCTCTATATATATATATATATATATATATAATGGGGTGCTTTGAGGATACTGGTAAGGAGGGTGAAACAAGGAAGGTAAATTTGGCCATGTGCATAGATGAATGCACTGGCAAATATACATTATTTGCAATAATAGACATGTTAATGGATGACGTGTGCAAGTAATATCACTAAACCTATACTAACAATTATTTGCTAATCAAATAAGTACACATAAGTACTGCGACAACAAAATAACATGGAAAAACACAGCAATTATACTTGTATAAAAAAAGTTGAGCCTACATGAGTACATTAAGTTCAAGGACATAATAAAGAAAAAGAAAATTGAGGAAAATAGGTACTTTCCATAAAGTTTTAGTTAGTCAATTAAGATATAACATTTAACATCACTATCATGAGTTCTTTATTATAGAATTATTTTACTCCAACCTTTACGGAGAAATTTGAGTTCACATTTAAAAACTGTGCATGGTTTAAATTGAATACATATTTTTGTTTTAGCTATACAAATTGTCTCCCCTTCCAGCTTCCAGCTGGATCCGCAGCTCTTCAGTAGCATGCCACGAGTACAAGGTGTGCCACACTCACTCCCTGCTCACTGGCTCCTGCAGCCACTTTACATGGGCTGCGGAATGCAAAGGAAGAGAGGCATGCTTTGTCTGTCCTTTGGCTCACCTCCACTCCAGCGGGCATGCTAGGTGGCATGTGTGGAGTATTCCCCACACTGCTACAGGATCCCCTCAGGGGAACCCATCCTGATATTCCTGGGTGCAGTGTGGGGAACAGTTGTTTTTTGTGTAAAATCAGATACAGCATAACACCCACATGGGGGTGTGGATGCCTGCCTGAACTGGAGGAGTCACCTGATCATACAGGCCCATAGACACCTCCTTGTGGGAAGGTCTCCACTCCCTCTCCCTTATTCAAGCATTGAACCCACTGGGTTCGGTGCTCAGATGTTTTATGGACTTCATAAAGGTCACAAGCCTTCCAGGCCTCTTCCTGCCTTGGATAACCCTTTCAAGCCTGTTCCTGCCTTGGTTAACTGTTAAGCACTTGTCCCTGCCTGGTTAATCCAGAACCAGTTGTGATTACATCTCCTGACTGATGAAGTGCTGGTCCATCTGGTAAAACCTTGTTTATTTTGCTTTACCCATTTTAAGTTTCAAAAGCTACTTCATCTCAATATTTTCCAGAGGTGCAAATACTATTATCTTGAATTATTGTATATCTTTCCTTAATTACAAATAACATGTTAAGACGCAATAAAATTCTCCAATGTTAACATTGTCTCTTATGATGTATCTTTAATTTTACCCACAGGTAGAGCTCATAGCATATAAATTACCACATCCTGTAATATACTTTTTATAGAGATGCATGGAAAATCTCTCCAGTTATACATGTACAATTCTGTAGTTTAATTAATAGATAGGCATGAAAGGTGCATTTTTTTTTTTTAAATTCTTTATTTTTGTAGTGCATAAGCTTGTAACTAGTGATGTCCCGAACTGTTCGCAGGCAAATAGTTCCCGGCGAACATCGCTTGTTCGCATTCACCACGGATGGCGAACACATGCGCTGTTCGGTTCGGTCCGCCCCCTATTCATCATCATTGAGTAAACTTTGACCCTGGCCTGTACCTCACAGTCAGCAGACACATTTCAGCCATTCAGCAGCAGATCCTCCCTCCCAGACCCTCCCACCTCCTGTACAGCATCCATTTTACATTCATTGTGAAGCTGCATTCTTAGTGAGAATAGGGACAGTGTAGCTGCTGCTGATTTGATAGGGAAATTGATAGCTAGGCTAGTGTATTCAGTGTCCACTACAGTCCTGAAGGACTCATCTGATCTCTGCTTTAAGGACAGCACCCCAAAAAGCCCTTTTTAGGGCTAGAACATCAGTCTGCTTTTTTTTTTCTGTGTAATGTAATTGCAGTTGCCTGCCTGCCAGCCAGCCTGTGTGTCAGGCTCACAGCATATACTGTGCCCACTTGCCCAGTGCCACCACTCACTCACTGGTGTCACAATAGCTTGCATTTAACAAAACACATTTTTGGATTGTAATATAATAGCAGTCAGTTTCCTTCACTAGTGTGCGTTTCAGGGTCTGCCAGAGCACAGTGTCACACCAGTGCAACTCATATCTGGTGTAACAGTAGTGTACATTAAAAAAAAAAAATTGACTGTAATAGATTGAATAACAGTTAGTTGTCTGCCAGCGTGTGTGTCAGGCTCGCAGCGTATACGGTGCCCACTTGCCCAGTGCCACCACTCATATCTGGTGTCACAATAGCTTGCATATAACAAAAAAAAACTTTTGGGACTGTAATATAATAGTCAGTTTCCTTCACGAGTGTGCGTTTCAGGGCCTGCCAGGGCACAGTGTCACACCAGTGCAACTCATATCTGGTGTAACAGTAGTGTACATTTAAAAAAAAAATTGACTGTAATAGATTGAATAGCAGTTAGTTGTCTGCCAGCTTGTGTGTCAGGCTCACAGCGTATACTGTGCCCACTTGCCCAGTGCCACCACTCACTCACTGGTGTCCCAATAGCTTGCATTTAACAAAAACAAAACTTTTTTGACTGTAATATAATAGCAGTCAGTTTCCTTCACTAGTGTGCGTTTCAGGGCCTGCCCAGTGCCACCACTCACTCATATCTGGTGTCCCAATAGCTTGCATTTAAACAAAAACTAAACTTTTTGGACTGTAATATAATAGCAGTCAGTTTCCTTCACTAGTGTGCGTTTCAGGGCCTGCCCAGTGCCACCACTCACTCATATCTGGTGTCCCAATAGCTTGCATTTAATAAAAAATCTTCTACAGCTTCCGCTCGGAACCTCGACGCACCACCCTCCTCCAGCTTACCTTCGGGCACCTCTCAAGTTACCACTCGCCCGCCTGCCGCCACCACCAACACTAGCACCACAGCCGCTTCACTTGGTATGTCAAAGGAGTTATTTACACATCAGTTGGAAGAAATGAGTGATGCACAACCATTATTGCCAGAGGATGTAGATTACACACGTACGGTGTGATGATGATGATGATGTTGTACCCACTGCTGCTTCCTTTGCTGAGTTGTCAGATACAAGTGAAGCTGTTGATGATGACGATGCGTCCGTGGATGTCACGTGGGTGCCCACTAGAAGAGAAGAACAGGGGGAAAGTTCAGATTGGGAGACAGAGAGGAGGAGGAGGAGACGAGTTGGAAGCAGGGGGAGGTCGTCGCAAGGAGCTAGTGGCACAGTCAGACAGCATGCATCGGCACCCGGGGTCAGCCAGACAACACGCCAATCAACGCATGCTGTTGCCACCACCAGAATGCCATCATTGCAGAGCTCAGCAGTGTGGCATTTTTTTTGTGTGTTTGCCTCTGACAACAGCGATGCCATTTGCAACCTGTGCCAAAAGAAACTGAGTCGTGGGAAGTCCAACACCCACCTAGGTACAACTGCCAGGCAAAAGCACATGATCGCACATCACAAATGCCTATGGGATCAACACATGAGTACAAGCAGCACACAAACTCAAAGCCGCCATCCTCCTACTGGTCCAGCATCTTCAGCCATGTTAACCACGGCTGTCCTCCTTGCCCCCTCTCAACCATCCGCCCCTCCGTCTCTCGCCTTGAGCAGTTCCTGCTTATCTGCCCAGGTGTCTGTCAAGGACATGTTTGAGCGTAAGAAGCCAATGTCACAAAGTCACCCCCGTTGCCCGGCGTCTGACAGCTGTATTGACTGAACTCTTAGCCCGCCAGCTTTTACCATACAAGCTGGTGGAGTCTGAGGCGTTCAAAAAATTTGTAGCTATTGGGACACTGCAGTGGAAGGTACCCGGCCGAAATTTCTTTGCACAAAAGACAATCCCCAACCTGTACTCGATTGTGCAAAAGGAAGTAATGGCATGTCCGGCACACAGTGTTGGGGCAAGGGTCCATCTGACCACTGATACCTGGTCTTCAAAGCATGGTCAGGGCAGGTATATCCCTTACACTGCGCATTGGGTAAACCTGCTGACGGCTGCCAAGCATGGAATGCGTGGCTCTGCAGAGGAGTTGGTGACACCGCCACAACTTGCAGGCAGGCCTGCTGCCACCTCCTCTACTCCTCCTACTCCATCCTCTTCCATAGCCTCCTCGGCTGAGTCCTCTTCTGCTGCTGTGTCTTGCTCCACATCAACGGCAACCCCCCAGCTCCCAAGGTACTGTTCCACATCCCGGATACGGCAGTGTCACGCCATCTTGGGGTTGACTTGCCTGAAAGCAGAGAGTCACACCAGACCAGCACTCCTGTCCGCCCTGAACGCACAGGTGGATCAGTGGCTGACTCCACACCAACTGGAGATCGGCAAAGTGGTTTGTGACAACGGAATAAATTTGTTGGCGGCATTGCATTTGGGCAAGTTGACACATGTGCCGTGCATGGCACATGTGTGTAATCTGATCGTACAACGCTTTGTGCATAAGTACCCAGGATTACAGGATGTCCTTAATCAGGCCAGGAAGGTGTGTGGCCATTTCAGGCATTCCTACATGGCCATGGCGCACTTTTTCGATATCCATCGGCGAAACAACATGCCAGTGAGGCGCTTGATTTGCGACAGCCCGACACGTTGGAATTCAACACTCCTAATGTTCGACCGTCTGCTCCAACAAGAAAAAGCCATTAACAAGTATTTGTATGACCGGGGTGCTAGGACAGCCTCTGCGGAGCTGGGAATTTTTTTGCCACGTTACTGGACGCTCATTAGCAATGCCTGTAGGCTCATGCGTCCTTTTGAGGAGGTGACAAACCTAGTCAGTCGCACCGAAGGCACCATCAGCGACATCATACCATTTCTGTTCTTCCTGGAGCGTGCCCTGCAAAGAGTGCTGGATCAGGCCGTAGATGAGCGTGAAGAGGAAGAGTTGTGGTCACCATCACCACCAGAAACAGCCTTATCAGCATTGCTTGCTGGACCTGCGGCAATGCTGGAAGAGGCTTGTGAGGAAGAGGAGTCAGAGGAGGAATGTGGCTTTGAGGAGGAGGAGGAAGACCAACCACAACAGGCATCCCAGGGTGCTCATTGTCACCTATCTGGTACCCATGGTGTTGTACGTGGCTGGGAGGAAGAACATACCTTCAGAAAGATCACTGAGGAAGAGGAACAGGACATAAGTAGCTTGGCATCCAACCTTGTGCAAATGGGGTCTTTCATGCTGTCGTGCCTGTTGAGGGACCCTCGTATAAAAAGGCTGAAGCAGAACGACCTGTACTGGGTGTCCACGCTACTAGACCCCCGGTATAAGCAGAAAGTGCCTGAAATGTTACCGAATTACGGCAAGTCGGAAAGGATGCCGCAGTTCCAAAATCAATTAAAAAGTATGCTTTACAACATGAATTTCCGCAAATGTTCACGAACGGGCGAACCGCCATAGACTTCAATAGGCAGGCAAATTTTAAAACCCACCGGGACTCTTTCTGGCCACAATAGTGATAGAAAAGTTGTTTCAAGGGCACTAACACCTGGACTGTGGCATGTGTCTCTGTATTACACACAGTATCTGTATATTATACTCAATATCTCTGTATTGCACACAGTATCCCTGTATTACATTTCAGTATCTCTATATTACACACAGTATCCCTGTATTACACTCAGTATCTCTGTATTACACACTGTATCACTGTATTACACACTGTATCCCTATATTACACTTAGAATCTCTATATTACACACAGTATCCCTGTATTACACACAGTATCCCTGTATTACACTCAGTATCTCTGTATTACACACAGTATCCCTGTATTACACTCAGTATCTCTGTATTACACACCGTATCCCTGTATTACACTCAGTATCTCTGTATTACACACAGTTTCTCTATATTACACACAGTATCCCTGTATTACACTCAGTATCTCTATATTACACACAGTATCCCTGTATTACACTCAGTATCTCTGTATTACACACTGTATACCTGTATTGCACACTGTATCCCTGTATTACACTCAGTATCTCTATATTACACACTGTATCCCTGTATTACACTCAGTATCTCTATATTACACACAGTATTCCTGTATTACACTAAGTATCTCTATATTACACACAGTATCCATGTATTACACTCAGTATCTCTGTATTACACACTGTATCACTGTATTACACACTGTATCCCTATATTACACTTAGAATCTCTATATTACACACACTATCCCTGTATTACACACAGTATCCCTGTATTACACTCAGTATCTCTGTATTACACACAGTATCCCTGTATTACACTCAGTATCTCTGTATTACACACCGTATCCCTGTATTACACACTGTATCCCTGTATTACACTCAGTATCTCTATATTACACACAGTATCCCTGTATTACACTCAGTATCTCTGTATTACACACTGTATACCTGTATTACACACTGTATCCCTGTATTACACTCAGTATCTCTATATTACACACTGTATCCCTGTATTACACTCAGTATCTCTATATTACACACAGTATTCCTGTATTACACTAAGTATCTCTATATTACACACAGTATCCATGTATTACACTCAGTATCTCTGTATTACACACTGTATCCCTGTATTACACACTGTATCCCTGTATTACACTCCGTATCTCTATATTACACACAGTATCTCTGTATTACACACAGTCAGTGGCGTACATACCAGGGTCGCAGGGGTCGCGACTGCGACCGGGCCCGGGCCACCAGGGGGCCCCTGCAAGCGTGCAGGGGGGGGCCACGGATCAATTTTCGCACCGGGGCCCCATAGGTCATGTGTACGCCACTGCACAAAGTACCTCTATATTATACACCGTATCCCTGTATTACACTCAGTATCTTTATATTACTCACAGTATCCCTGTATTACAATCAGTATCTCTATATTACACACAGTATCCCTGTATTACACTCAATATCTCTGTATTACACACAGTATCTCTATAGTACACACAGTATCCCTGTATTACACTCAGTATATCTGTATTACACTCAGTATATCTGTATTACACACTGTATCCCTGTATTACACTCAGTATCTCTATATTACACACTGTATCCCTGTATTACACTCAGTATCTCTATATTACACACAGTATCCCTGTATTACACTCAGTATCTCTGTATTACACACTGTATCCCTGTATTACACTCAGTATCTCTGTATTACACACAGTCAGTGGCGTACATACCAGGGTCGCAGGGGTCGCGGCTGCGACCGGGCCGGGCCACCAGGGGGCCCCTGCGACCCGGTGTGTATGTCACTTGTCCAGCCTCTTCTCCTGGGGGGCCCAGGAGCCGGCCACCTCCGGGCCCCCCGAGGCTGGCCCTGCTGTCACCCGGCTGGCCGGTAATGTGGGCGCGCGAGGGAGCACTCTCCCCTCAGTGCTTCCTCTTCAGCTCCCTCGCGCACCGCAATGATACCGGAGCCGGAAAATGATGTCATCTTCCGGCACCGGTATCAGTACGCGGCGCGCAAGGGAGCTGAAGAGGAACCACTCAGGGGAGAGTGCTCCCTCGCGCGCCCGCCTGCCTGCCCGCCCGCCAGGTGACCGGCCCCCCAGGAGCCCAGCAGCACCACTGGACCCCAGGGAATCCCCTCAGCACTCCAAAAGGTAAGGAGGCTGGGGGGGGGGGGGTTAAATTAAAAAAAAAATGTGTTAGTGTGTGTGTGTGTGTGTGTGTATGTTAGTGTTACTGTGAGTGTTAGTGTGTGTGTTTTACTGTGAGTGTTAGTGTGAGTGTTAGTGTGTGTGTTAGTGTTACTGTGAGTGTTACTGTGAGTGTTAGTGTGTCTTTTACTGTGAGTGTTAGTGTGTGTGTTAGTGTTACTGTGAGTGTTAGTGTGTGTGTGTTAGTGTTACTGTGAGTGTTACTGTGTGTTAGTGTGAGTGTCAGTGAGTGTGTCTGTTGAGTGTGTCTGCTAGTGAGTGTCAGTGAGTGTGTTACTGTGTGTGTCTGTTACTGAGTGTGTTTGTATTAGTGAGTCTGTTTGATGTCTGTTAGTGAGTATGTGTTTTGTAAGTGAGTGTGTATGTCTGTCTGTCGCTGAGTGTGTCTCTGTCAGTAAATGTGTGTGTCTGTTAGCTAGTGTGTATGCGTGTGTTAGCTAGTGTGTATGCGTCTGTTCGTGAGAGTGTGTATGTGTGTGTCTTCAGCACTTACCTTTCTCCAGCGCCGGACTCCTTTGGCGCTGGGGATCCCTCCGCCTCTCAGCTCCGAATGCGCATGCACAGCAAGAGCCATGCGCGCATTCAAACCGCCCATAGGAAAGCATTACTCAATGCTTTTCTATGGACGTTCAGTGTCTGAGAATCGCGGAAGCTCCTCTAGCGGCTGTCAGTGAGACAGCCACTAGAGGCTGGATTAACCCTCAGTGAAACATAGCAGTTTCTCTGAAACTGCTATGCTTTCAGCTGCAGGGTTAAAACTAGAGGGACCTGACACCCAGACCACTTCATTGAGCTGATGTGATCTGGGTGTCTGTAGTGGTCCTTTAAGTGTGTGTGCATCTGCATGCACTGGTGTACATACCACGGTCGCAGGGGTCGCAGCCCTGCAACCCCTGCGACCAGGTGCCTCCGCCATGTGTTGCGCCCCTGGCCCACGCAGAGTAAGCGTGCAGGGGGGGCCCACGGATCAATTTTCGCACCGGGGCCCCATAGGTCATGTGTACGCCACTGCACAAAGTACCTCTATATTATACACCGTATCCCTGTATTACACTCAGTATCTCTATATTACACACAGTATCCCTGTATTACACTCAGCATCTCTATATTACACTCAGTATCTCTGTATTACACACTGTATCCCTGTATTACACTAAGTATCCCTGTATTACACTCAGTATCCCTGTATTACACTCAGTATCAGTGTATTACACAAAGTATATCTATATTACACACAGTATCCATGTATTACACTCAGTATCTCTGTATGACACACTGTATCCCTGTATTACACTCAGTATTCTGTATTACACTCAGTATCCCTGTATTACACTCAGTATCTCTGTATTACACACTGTCTCCCTGTATTACACACTGTATCTCTGTATTACACTAAGTATCTCTATATTACACACAGTATACCTGTATTACACTCAGTATCTCTGTATTACACACAGTATCGCTATATTACACACATTATCCCTGTATTGCACTCAGTATCTCTGTATTACACACTGTATCCATGTATTACACTCAGTATCTCTATATTACACACTGTATCCCTGTATTACACTCAGTATCTCTATATTACACACAGTATCCCTGTATTACACTCAGTATCTCTGTATTACACACTGTATACCTGTATTACACACTGTATCCCTGTATTACACTCAGTATCTCTATATTACACACAGTATCCCTGTATTACACTCAGTATCTCTGTATTACACACAGTATCTCTATATTACACACAGTACCCCTGTATTACACACTGTATCCCTGTATTACACACTGTATCCCTGTATTATACTCAGTATCTTTATATTACACACAGTATCCCTGTATTACACTCAGTATCTCTGTATTACACACAGTTTCTCTATATTACACACAGTATCCCTGTATTACACTCAGTATCTCTATATTACACACAGTATAAGGGGGGACCTAATGTCCTCCCCCCCTGGCCCTCACCCCTGAGCGGTGGGTGGGGGCCCTAAATACTAATAAGGGGGGGAACTAATGTCCTCCCCCCTGACCCCCACCCCAGCGCGCCATGTGGGGGCCCTTAATATTAAAAGAGGGGGAACTAAGGTCCTCCCCCTGGCCCCCACCCCTGAGCGGCGGTGGGGGCCCTATATACTAAAAAGGGGAGTCCTAAGGTCCTCCCCCCTGGCCCCCACCCCTGAGCGGTGGTTGGGGGCCCTAAATACTAATAAGGAGGGGGACCTAATGTCCTCCCCTCTGGCCCCCACCCCTGAGCAGCTGGTGGGGGCCCTAAATACTAAAAAGGGGGGGACCTAAGGTTCTCTCCCTGGCCCCCACCCCTGAGCGGTGGGTGGGGGCCCTAAATACTAATAAGGGGGGGACCTAATGTCCTCCCTCCTGGCCCCCACCCCTGAGCGGCAGGTGGGGGCCCTAAATACTAATAAGGAGGGGGACCTAATGTCCTCCCCCCTCGCCCCCACCCCTGAGCGGCTGGTGGGGGCCCTAAATACTAATAAGGAGGGGGACCTAATGTCCTCCCCCCTGGCCCCCACCCCTGAGCGGCTGGTGGGGGCCCTAAATACTAAAAAGAGGGGGGACCTAAGGTTCTCCCCCTGGCCCCCACCCCTGAGCGGTGGGTGGGGGCCCTAAATACTAATAAGGGGGGGGACCTAATGTCCTCCCCCCTTGCCCCCACCCCTGAGCGGTGGGTAGGGGCCCTAAATACCAATAGGGGGGTTTAAGCCATCCAATCAGAGTGATCTGACAGGTAAATGAAGAGACTGACAGGTAAGTCTCTACATTTCCCTGTCACAGCATTCTGATTGGTTGGTTTGAAATCCACCAATCAGAGTGCTCTGTGACATTTTACACAGCGTGGGAAAGTTCTTTGGAATTTTCCCACGCTGTGTAATTTGACTCATAACACTCTGATTGGTGGATTAAGTAACCAATCAGAGTGTTATGAGTCAAATATGTAAGTCTCTTTATTTACCTGTCAGAGCACTCTGGATGGCTTAAACCCACCAATTAGAGTGCTCTGAGCCTAATTGCAGGGCGGGGCAAGGCTTTATAAGCCTTCCCCCGCCCTGCAGAGCTCAGTCTGCGCGGAGCCCTCCATGGGTGAAGATGGATTATTATTTTTTGTGCTTGTTTTTTTTTTTTACCCCTTAAGGACGAGTGACGGACGAGGTCCGTCACTCAGGGGAATGCGTTAATGACGAGTGACGGACCTCGTCCATCACGCGTTAAAATTAACCCCAGATCGCCGCAATCGCGGCGATCGTGGGGTTAATGGTGCTCCGGTCTGCCTCTTTTTTTTAACCCTCAGGGGTTAAATTTCTTTTATTAATTAATTTAAATATTTTTAAATTATAAATTTAGCTAGCTGGGGAGGGTGGAAGTTAGTGGGGAATTGGGGGATTTAGTGTTAGGCTAACTAGGGGTTAACGTTAAAAAAGTTTTAAAATAAGCTTTAAAAAGTTACAAAATTAAGTTAAAAAAAGTTTTAATAACGTTTAAGTAAAAAATAAAAAAAATAAACCCTTTACCCAGTCCAAATAAAAATTAACCCCTTCTCTGTCAGTCGATCACTGCCTACAGTGATCAAAATACAGATCACAGTATTATACTGAGATCTAAATTTTTTTTAACCCCTGACGATTAACTTTTATTTATTTTTTAACCCTCAGGGGTTAAATTTATTTAATTAACTAATTTAAATATTGTATAAATAAATATTTTGCTAGCTGGGGTGGGTGGGAGTTATGGGAAAATGGGGAATTTACTGTTAGTGATGCTTACTGCTAGTTAGGGGTTAACGGTAAAAAAAGCTTAGAAAAATGTTAAATCTGTAAAAAAAAGTTTTACGAAAGTTTAGGAAATTTAAAAAAAATAATAAGCAAAACAAAAGTTTAAAAAATTGTTTTAAAAAGTAAAAAAAGTTTTTAAAAGTTAGAAAATACATGTAATAACGCTCATTAACACTACACCTGGTACAAGCTAGCGGAAAAATTATCCCACGCTAAGGTTCAAAATATGCCTTTTGAAATACCCTGGGGTGTCTTCTTTAAGAAATGGTATGGCTTTATGTGGTATTTGGATTATATAGCCTGGTAAAATACTCTAAAATGGGACATGGGCACAGCGTAAAAATGTAAAGTTTGAAAAAAAAAATGGAATGGCTGTGTCCCAAATGTGCCCCTCCGATGTCCACATATACATGGCAAAGTTACATACGGGGGTATTTTTGTACTCAGCAGACATAGCTGAGCAACATATGAAGTATTATACAGTGGTAGTACACATGGTTTGCAAAATATACTGTGCAAACTCACTTTGTGTGTCAAAAAGGCAGAAAAAAACGCTTTTTACCACTACACTTGGTACACGCTAGCGGAAAAATGATCCCACGCTAAGGTTCAAAATATGCCTTTTGAAATACCCTGGGGTGTCTACTTTAAGAAATGGTAGGCCTTTGTGGGGTAGTTTGAATTTAAAACCTGCGAAGATGCTTGGAAATTGCACGTAGCCCAGCGTCAAAATTCAATGTTCTGTAAAACTGATATGGCTTGGTCTCCTATATGGCACTGTAGCTTCACGAAAGAGTGCCAAAGACATTCGTTGGGGGTGTCTTTTTACTCAGAAGACTTAGATGAGCATAATTTGGGGGTTTTGAACTTAGTGGCACATATGAAATATACAAAATGCCAAGCAAAAATGCAATCCGTATGTAAAAAAATGCCCAAAATTATTTTTTACCACATACTTTGGCATATATTGGTGAAAAAATGGGGGCATGCTAAGGCACAATATGCACCTTATGATATACCCTGGAGTGTCTACTTTTACAAATGGTAGGCCTTTGTGGTTTTTTTTTTGAACAGTTAAACTGTTATAATACCCCAAATGGAAGCATAGGCTCATTAAATCCGTCTCTCAAAATTCTACTGTGAATACTGAAAAGGACAGGTCTCCTGTATGGCACTGTAGCTTCACGAAATAGTGCCATAGACATACAATGGGGGTGTCCTTTTACTCAGAAGACTTAGCTGAGCATAATTTGGGGGGGTTTGAACTTAGTGGCACATATGAAATATACAAAATGCCCAGCAAAAATACAATCCGTATGTAAAAAATGCACAAAATTATTTTTTACCACATACTTTGGCATGTAATGGTAAAGATATGGGGATATGATAAGGCACAATATGCACCTTATGAGATACCCTGGAGTGTCTACTTTTACAAATGGTAGGCCTTTGTGGGGGGTTTTTGAACAGTCAAAATGTTATAATACCCCAAATGGAAGCATAAGCTTATTAAATCCATCTCTCAAAATTCTACTGTGAATACTGAAAAGGACAGGTCTCCTATATGGCACTGTAGCTTCACAAAATAGTGCCAAAGACATACAATGGGGGTGTCATTTTACTCAGCAGATGTAACTGAACACAAAATAAAACTTTGTACAGGAATAGCATACACCAACTTTACAAAATACACATGAGAATTTCTTTGTTATAAGTTTGTGTGCCAAAACCCCCAAAAAACTAAATTTTACTCCAATATTTAGCAGAGATTGGCGGTGAAATGGCTACGTAGAAAGTGTCAAAACAACCTTAGGTAAATAGCTTGTGGTGTCTACTTTATATAAATATATACTTTTGTGTGGCAATTTTGTTTTTTTTTATGGCTATTAAGCTTACAAGACAAACATACCAAATTCTAAATTCGCTCCACATTAAAAGTTTATTTTACTCCTTGTGCTTTGTGACCTGTAACTACCAAAAAAACCTTAAAATCCCAGACACATTATATGTTCTGTAAATCAGAACAACTAAATGAATTTATTTTTAATTACCGTATATACTCGAGTATAAGCCGAGTTTTTCAGCAAATTTTTTGTGCTGAAAAAAACCAACTCGGCTTATACTCGGAGTCACTGTCTGTATTATGGCAATATATACAATATATGGCAATGGAGGAGAAGGGAGCTGACAGGAGCTGCAGGAGAGGTAAGTGCTCTCTGCCAGCCCCCCTCCCCCCCACTGAACTACCAATGCCACTGGGCCACCAGGAAAGGAGAGCCCCCCCTCCCTGCCATGTATCAAGCAGGGAGGGGGGCCGAAAATAATAATAAAATAATAATAAAAATAATAATAAAAATAAATAAATAATAATATAACAAAAAAAATTCAAATAATAATAATAAAAAAATATTAAAAATGCCCACCCCCACCAAGGCTCTGCATCACACTCTGCATCACACACACACACACACACACACACACACTGCACTCATACACACACTGCATTCACACACACACACTGCACTCATACATACACACTGCACACACTGCACTCATACACACACTGCATTCATACATACACACTGCACTCATACACACACTGCACTCACACACACACACTGCAGTCATACACTCACTGCACTCATACACACTGCACTCATACACACTGCACTCATACACACTGCACTCATACACACTGCACTCATACACACACACTGCACTCATACACACACACTGCATTCATACATACACACTGCACTCATACACACACTGCACTCATACACACACTGCACTCACTCATACACACTGCACTCATACACACACACTGCATTCATACATACACACTGCACTCATACACACTGCACTCATACACACACACTGCACTCATACACACACTGCAGTCATACACACTGCACTCATACACACACTGCATTCATACACACACACTGCACTCATACACACTACATTCAAACACACACTGCGCTCATACACACACACTGCATTCATACATACACACTGCACTCATACACACACACACTGCAGTCATACACACTGCACTCATACACACACACTGCATTCATACACACACACACTGCATTTATTATATACACACACTGTAAATAAATATTCAATTAATATAATTTTTTTAGGATCTAATTTTATTTAGAAATTTACCAGTAGCTGCTACATTTCCCACCCTAGTCTTATACTCGAGTCAATACGTTTCCCCAGTTTTTTGGGGTAAAATTAGGGGCCTCGGCTTATATTCGGGTCGGTTTATACTCGAGTATATACGGTACTTTCCTTTACCTGCACTAATTGTGGACACATTATTATTGCAAAAACTGTAAAAAAACCACACAAAATTTTCATTTTTTTTTTTTAAATTCTTTATTTTTGTTGTGCAGGTGAGTACATAGGTTAGTCATACACCACAACAGCGTGCATTTATACTTGAACATGAACAGGTGAAACAGTGGCATAGAGAGTTTGCACATATTTTGTTTTGAATAGCATAATGATAAGTTAGGCAGTTATGTCTGAACTATAATAAACAATTTGTTAAGTAACTCGCTTGTTTTAGTGAACAGTGGAGGGTTTGACAGCTAATTCTGTCACATGACTAAAAGGTAACTTCACTGGTGTATCTAGACTGCTAATTTTGAGGATCATAGTGTAACATTCAGGCTATGTCGCACAGGCTTAGTCTAGCGTTTTGTAAACTAAACAGTTAATTTGCAGAGTAGGCTTGAATGAAATAGGGTAAAGTTAAATACAACAACAAAAAAAAATGCTAAACTTTGAACATTGCTAGATTGCTTAATTTAGAGCAGGTATAAGGTAAACACACTTGAAAGCAGTGTCTTGGTACAATACAATACAATGCCTATAGACGTTATGCTGTAAGCGTTTAGGTTAAGAAACCTTGCTTCGTGGATAGTAGAGTTAAACCTTGTCTTTCAAATAGTCAGGTATATCCTCAAAACTATGCCTATATCATGCTGGGGTACATCTACTGCAGTATAGAGGGTGTCTGTTAAATAGGCAGGTATGCCCTCTGAAGTATGCCTATGCTATAGTGCGTGCTAGACAGTGTGGGTACATTCTTAACTATGTGCAGTCTTAGCTAGTACACCATTATAGAGCAGTTTAGGCAATTGAGTAGTGATTATGTATCATGGAAGTTTGTTTGGGGGCATAAAGGGCTGAGTGCTAGTGGCTACTATGCCTCACATTAAGTTCAAGTCCCCGTCGCATCAGCCGATGCCTCTTCGTGACTGAGTGTGTGCCCCTCGTGATGGTCGTCGCGGCTGTTCAAAGGGTGAGTTGTAGTGAGGTAGGCTCTGCTCTGCATGCTTTTGGGACGAGGTTCTCCTCCATGAGGGTTGCTGTGGGGCGTTCCGTCCGTTTCTCTTTCTGGCATTCAGCTTCCCTGTCTCTCGATCTGCAGCGCGGCCGGAACTGTGAGTGTTCAAGCGTGGGGTTGCGCCCTGCTGGGCAATGGCCGTTAAGGCCGCAGATGTACTGGCGGGTCTCACATGTTGGTGAGGTCCCCTCCGGTGTGTGCGGGCTTTAGTGTTGGTGCCCAGGGTACCTGGTTTAATTTCCCTCTGTGTTGGTCTCCTGCTCCGCCGGGGGGCCTCTCTGGAGATCTGAGGGGGGTTCCCGCCTAATTGGCGCCGTAGTGCCGGGCGGATCCACGCCGCCACCTCTGTGATCGCCATCTTGTAGGACCGTCTCTGGGCCTGAAGCCTCTTCCACAGGCTTGCGCAGATCTGCTCGTAGAAGTCTCTTGTGTGCATAGGAGGCTTGATTAGAGGACGTTTTTTGGCAGGCTGTGTCAGTGCCACCCTCCGGTGTGGGCCTATGCATGCCCCTGTTGCTTTGGGTGTTGTCGTTGGGTCGGACGGTGACTTGGGGGTGATCGTCCCCAGCGAGGACCGGGATATCCCCCACCGGTCCAGAGGGGGGGGGCAGCAGGGTCGTGTCAGGTTCACGCTTGTGAGCAGCTCCCGCGCCGGGGGATCGGCCGTCTCCCCCAGGCCTCAGGCTCCGCTCCATTATAGGCCGCACGGTCGGAGTGAGTCGTCCCGCCTCGCTTTGGTGCCGGATCGGTATCATTCTGTTATGCATGTCGTCGCGTGTAGATCTCTGGCCACCATGAGTTGCTAGCGTTAAGGGGTCGATCTGTGGTAGCATGTTTGTGCTCTTTACTGCAGGAGCTCTTGAAGTGTGCAACCGGCCATCTTGGCTGTCAGGCCCCGCCCCCCCCACAAAATTTTCATTTTTTTGGCATTTTTCTGTAATTTTTTATAATAAATAAGCATTTATGTATATATATGTTACATCAAATTAAAGCCCTTTCTGTCCTTTAAAAAACAATATATATATGCAATAAATTAGTCAAATGCAAATTGCAGTTGAACGCAAACAGCAAAAAATGCAAAAAATGCCGTTGTCATAAAGTGAAAGACAAGCTTCCGAAGCTCTGTCCTTAAGGGGTTAATTGCGTCGGTTATTATGTTTTTTTTATTTGGCCTTTTTTGGGGCTGAAAAAAAGAAGATTTTAGAAGAAAGAAAACATCCAATGGTAAGTTTTTTTTTTCTTTTTCTTTACAGGTTCTTAGTTAAAGGTCCCCCCCTCATTATTTTTAGGGTGAGGGGGGTAGGTAGGGGGATACTTTTTTTTTGGGAGGGGAAGGGGTGACTAGGGGTTTAGGGCCCCCACCCACCGCTCAGGGGTGGGGGCCAGGGGGGAGGACATTAGGTCCTCCCCCCCAAACACAGGTTACTGGCTATGGGGGGATAATGTATAATAAACACAGGTTACTGGCTATGGGGGATAATGTATAATAAACACAGGTTACTGGCTATGGAGGATAATGTATAATAAACACAAAAAAAAAATAAAAAAAAAATGTATGCAGCTTCCAAATTAATCTAAATTGTATGTTGTCTAGGAGGTGGGAGGGTCTGGGAGGGAGGGTCTGCTGCTAATTGGCTGGAATGTGTCTCCTGACTGTGAGGTACAGGGTCAAAGTTTACTCAATGATAACAAATAAGGGGCGGACCGAACATCGCATATGTTCACCGTCCGTGGCAAACACGCTATGTTCGCCAGGAACTATTTGCCAGCGAACCGTTCGGGACATCACTATCAGGAATTATTCATTTACAGAGAGGGTAGTGGACGCATGGAATAGCCTTCCAGCTGAAGTGGTAGAGGTTAACACAGTGAGGGAGTTTAAGCATGAGTTGGGTAGGCATAAGGCTATCCTAGACTTAAGATAAGGCCAGTGACAGGTGAGAGTATTTCGAAAATTGGGCAGACTAGATGGGCCGAATGGTTCTTATCTGCCATGCTATGTTTTTATGTTTCAAACTGAACATGAGTCACAATGAGCTAAAAGATATTCAGCTACTTCCTAGTATGGAAAAATGTGATATGTTTTTTGCAAAAAAGCTGTGAAACAAAAACAAGCAAATACACTTGTGTATGTATTCTCCCTCTATACACATATCAGACATTGCAAGCAGCAAGTCTCAATACACATAATATATACATCTAAAATGTTCTAGTCTGGGCACAGCTCATTAAAGCAAATCCTGGGGAGTTTGGGAATTTGAAACAAATGGGAAAACATCAAAGGTGACTATTGTTTTGTTTTTGTTTTTGAATATGAATGTAAAGCGCCAATTTAAAAACATTATGTTTCCCTTAAATGTTGTTGTTTTTTTCTACATTATATTTTGCCTAAGTCCAGTAAGAGGCTTCGATATAAATAAGAATTAAAACAGGGATTGATACTTCTACTTAATTTTTTACTCCTTTATTGCTGTAATACTGAAATGCAACCCCTCTAGGTTTTAAGCACAATAGCAATAAGTAAAAGATGGACACACATCACATGCATCAATTGTGTATGCTGGAAATATGATGAGACAAGTTATTGGGATTTAGAAGAGAATTTTAAAAAAGCCAATTTTTGCTTATACGGACAAACATTTTTTACACATTTTATTATAAAATCTATTAAATCTAACAGTTTTCATATTATCAGACTGCTAAAAGCATTTGACTTCTAGGTCACCCTGATTCCTCATTATTATATCAGCAGAAATGAGGCCTTACCCCTCTAGAAAGGAATGATAATGGGAAGAAACCTCCTTATTTAACATGCTATAGCGTCCATAATCATGGCTTTTAAGGTACCCATTCAATCGCCAGTAATGCAATTACATGGTGTACATTTAAATGGAATAGTGGTTTATATGTTTATAATTAACAAACATGCACAAGGTTGTATAGGGGTTGGAACTTATTTTACATTATATTCTTTCATTATTAGTTAGTTCAGACATTGAAAAAGTATAAGGGAAATATGAACAAATATTCAATACACCTAATATTTCATATAAGATGACAAAAAACACGCTAACAGGGTCATTCACTAGAGTGAGAATGCAAGTTAAATTCAAAGTGAATTGGAAGTTTGAGGTAAAAAAAAAAAGATGAACTTTTTTTTTTTAGTTAGCTATGCTTCCAGTTGAACTACTTTGGCCTTAAAGTGAGCATGTTATGAAAACAAATAACTTACCTAAAATCGCTCCCATGTACATTGAACACACCATGTATCTTTGTGAATTCAATGTAAAATGTAAAGGTTTAATCACTTTTCCTCCGTGCCAGCGTAGCTTCGGAGGTGTTACTCTTCGTGTAACACACACCTCCTGGAAATCTTCCACTCTACCTGCACTACTCTCTAGGTCTTCTTTGATTTTTCCTGCTTAGGATGCATCCGCAAGCTGGACAAATATCATCAGTGCTTCATTTGCCAGCACGCGGGCGTCATAATGGAGTGATGTCAAGTTCATATACTCCTTTGCCAGTGCTAGAAGCACAAGCTAGGGAGTTTCCATAGCAACCAGAGTGCATACACTGTGGTTGCTATGGGTGGAGAACAGATGTACCTTTTCTGCTCTCCATTGTCAGTCAATGCCTTGTTAAATAGTTTTTCTCCTAATCCATACATTTGCTATCAAAACTACTAACACAATATCTAGATAAAATTGTATGCTCATTCTATTTGGGGCATGAAAGATGTGAATTGTTTAGGGCATGAAAGATGCCCTTTAAATTTGAATTCACTTTAATTCTCACTTTAAGTGGTTATTTCGAATGATTCTGTACCAAATGGGGAAAAAACATCCGGCTGTGTTTATACAGTTCAACAATGTGTGGATTTTGTAATTCAGGACCCAAACAGCTTTAAATGTGGTCTGGATTTCAACCGGAACAAGCAACATTAGACAGCTGAAATCCAGAGTGTTGCAACTCTGGATCCAGAGCCCAGGGGATTCAAATCCAAGCCCATATTTAAAAGAAATCTGAACTATTTTCATTAGCAGCCAGCAGGCTAATAGTTAAAAACCCGCAGCAGCACAAGGGCTTATTAAGTGGAGTCAGGTTAGCTCTTTTGCACCATGGGTATCAGATGGGGGACATGGCCAGTGGGTAGAATATTTTATCAAATAATGAGGGTGACACTCTTTTGTCACCCTCAGCTCCCACCAGTGGTCAGTGGGTGGAGGTTATTATTATTTTAATAAATTAAATTAATAATTTCACATTCTCTGTAATATCAGTAAGAGTTAGCTACTAAGCCTACCAATCAGAACTCTGACATCCATTTCTCTGTTATAATAATACAGTGGTCTTATTGACCTCTAGTTGATTGCTTTTATTAATGCATTTACTTTTTTAATGTGATAGGTGGCTAGCAAGTGTTGATCAGATGCCACATAATTAACCATTGCTTTGCCAAAGGTTATTTAACAATTTTAACTTAAAATGATAATTTACTTGCATGAAAGCAAGTGAACAATAATTTTATCACATGACAGGCGGCTTCATATTTTGCATTACTCTCTTTACTGTAAAATCCACAGCACAGATCAAACAGAAACAACTAATCAAAAACAAGTATCCGACTCTATAAAGGATCCTGCCAGACTGAGCACTTCCTCTTTCTTTGCTGCTCCAGTCTGCACATGTCAGAGTGTTTTATCTTGTGATTCTCTTCATGTTTATATATCTGTTATACTTTATGGATTTTAGTTTTATTTATATTGTATGAGAAGTTATATTGCTTTTTGTTTTTGCCTTCCTCCCTTCTCCTCACCCCTCTCTTAGACTACTGATTTTATAACCATATATGTTCCTATACTTTAGTGTGTCACCTACCCCTCAGAGCTGTGTGTTGCCGGTTTCCCCTCTTATCTTAAGTGTGCCGTGACACGAAGTTAGATGCCGCCATCGCTCTCTCACTTCCACGATCTGCACCTTGTCTCTGTTGGGATGTGGAGGGCGATTGGGACACCAGCATCGTATACTAGCAGACCTGCGGCTGTATCTTGGATCTTGCGAGTACCAATTTCTGGGTGAACCCAGCTTGTACCAGGAGCCTGGCACCCTGTGGGGTATTGTATGTGTGGGGACCAAACCCTGACTGTTCCCCAACAGGATTAATCACCCAAGATGAGTGACACAACCCCACCGACATAAGACCTCCAGCCATTGATTAACACTGCTGAAGCAACATTGGTGGAAAATACCCTAATAAGGGGGTGCTACCACAAATGCCAGAGTCTGGGGCACCAGACACAGAAGCCCTCACAGGGCTGGATGCCTCCAGGGAGATGGCAGGCCCCAAACTCCACTGGTAAGGGGCGATCCACCTAGCGACCAGTGTTAAAGGCAAAGCCCCAGTCAAGCACTCCAAAAGAATCGAAAGACCAGAACCCCCCTCTCCCCCCGGTTCACTCCTTGGAGGAGGAATCCTACCCATCACCATCAATGGTGGATGAATGGCAAACGGAGAGATCCGCCTCAGGAGATGACTGGCAGGACTTGCCCCAGTTGGATTCCCGCTATGTGAAGGAAACAGTGTTGGATGATGAGTTTCGAAGGGCAGGCACATGGCCGACCAAGGTCACGGAAGAAGGTGTCATCTTGGACAACCTGGGGGAACCTTTGTTCGATCCTCGTACCATCAGACACCCTAGGTCATCGGAGAGGTCCCTACCCGACCATTTAGCACAGTTTGTGCATTTTTGGCTTCGCAAGCCACTGGAGAAAGATGTAAGGGCCAAACTCAGGGTCAAATGCCCTCGTCCACTCCTTCTTGAAAGTTGCACTTACTCCCAAATTCGATATAATGGTGGTTGTGTTCCTGTCCTGATCAGGCCAGGACCCTCATACAGGCATCGAAAAGGGCCTGAAATCGGCACAGGACAAGTTATTGGACCTACTTGGTCCATTGGCAAAGATGTTATACTTAGCAGATTTGGCACTCACTCAGGCCACTCAATTGGTTTCCAATGACATAAGGGAGTGGGCCCAATGTGCCATTTGTATGTTGGGAAACGCTAACGCAGCGCTCTGCTCAGAAAGACGGAAGTTGGCACTTCTGAGGATTGATTCAAAGCTCTTAGACCTGGGCTCCTAGGAACTGGGTCCTTTGGCAAATGGACTGCTCTTCGAGGAGCCTTTCATTGCGGAATTTAAGAAGCATATTCATTTATTCACCAACGGGGCTGAGCCACCAGCCTTTTCTGGTCTACGGGCCGCAGGTCCTATCCACAGTCTCCATTATTCCCAAATTCCTTGGAAAGACCCTCATTCCGTAGAGGCTCGGACAGAGCAAGAGGCTCTAGAGTACGAGGCCCGGGTCGCTTCACAGCCGGTGAACCTTGCATCGTCTTGCATCGTCTGCCCCTTTCACCACTGTTACTGCTGGCAGGTTGTCTTTCTTTTTTCAGAACTTTTTTCTCACCTCGGTCCTAGTTATCATGTTGTGGCTAAGTCTAAGTATGTGTGAACAAATAAGGTCCTAGAATTGTATCCTCCATTTTTTAAGGGCCTAACCCTGAAGTAGAAGTCAAAATATATGTTCCAAAAAGGAACCGGGGTAACACCTATAAATAGAGTAATATAGAAAAAATATATATATAATAATAATAAATAAATAGGATTTAACAATAGAGTCCCAACATAGATAACCATGCAAAAATTAGGGTGTATGTAATAAAAATAATGCCCAAGTGACTGTGTACCATTTTTTTCCCATCAAATGTGACTTATCTATGGGCAGGTCACTCTTACAATCATTGGATACCCCTTTTAGAGGAGGCACGGTCAGAACTCCGCTGGTGGTTACTACACATGCAAGCCTGGAATGGCAAGGTGATATTTGGCCCCTCTCCGGACTTCGTGGTAGAATCGGACACCAACCTCTGGGGCGCTCACTGCTCAGACCACTCCACAGTGGGGGCCCATGGTTGGACGCGTAAACAGGATTACACAAACTGCCTGGAATTGATTGCCGGATCATTCGCAATACGCAGTCTTGCCAAGGCTCTCTCTGACCGCTGCTGGACAATATCTCGGCAGTGCAATATATCAATCACCTCGGCAGAGCCTGATCCCAAACCCTGACAGAGGTGATGAAGGACATCTATGAGTTCTGTCTCAACCGCAACATCACATCTGGCGGTAAAGCAACCAGGGACCTCAAATCTCACAGCGGATTGGTCCTCTCACCACTGGCAGTTAGATGGCTTGATTTTCCTCAACCTGAAATCCCTCAGAGGACCGCTAAAGGTGGATCTATTTGCCTCCAGGACCAACTGTTAACTCCAGAGGTACTTCAGTTTGCTCCCGGATCCAGAATGCGAAGCAGTGGACGCATTCATTCAAATCTGACCGAGTCAGGGATCCCACGCCTTACCACCTTTCTCCATGCTGGCAAGAGTGCTCCACTACACACAGTGACACAAAGTGTCCCTACTACTCATCACTTCCCTCTGGCAGAGCTAGCCGTGGTTCCCGGATCTTCTAGAACTCTTGTATGACCATCCCCTTCTCCTCTAAGGGCCCCGCGAGGAACTGCACCCTGCGCGGTGGGTGGGGGCCATAAAAACAATGAGGGGGGGCCTACTGTCCTCCCCCCGGCCCCCACCCCTGTGCTGTGGGTGGGGGCCATAAATCACAATGGGGGGACCTACTGTACCCCCCTGACCCCCACCCCTGCGCAGTGGGTGGGGGCCATAAATCACAATGGGGGGACCTAATGTCCCCCCCCAGCCCCCACCCCTGAGCGGTGGGTGGGGGCCCTAAAAAAAACAATAAGATTTTAGAAGAAAGAAAACATCGAATGGTAAGTTTTTTTTTGTTTTTTTTACAGGTTGTTTTGTTAAAGGTCCCCCCCTCCTTATTTTTAGGGTGAGGGGGGAAGGTAGGGGGATAAAAAAATTTTGGGGGGAGGGGGTGACTAGGGTCCCCCCATTTGTATTTAAGGCCCCCACCCGCTGCTCAGGGGTGGGGGCCAGGGGGGAGGACATTAGGTCCCCCCTTATTAGTATTTAGGGCCCCCACCCACCGCTCAAGGGTGGGGGCCAGAGAGGGGGAGGACAGTAGGTCCCCCCCTCATTATCTTTATGGCCCCCACCCACCGCCCACGGGTGGGGGCCTGGGGGGAGGACAGTAGGTCCCCCCCTCATTATCTTTATGGCCCCCACCCACCACCCAAGGGTGGGGGCTGGGGGGGAAGGAGAGTAGGTCTCCCCCCTCCCTTCAATCACTATTGTGGCCAGAAAGAATCCCTGTGGGTTTTAAAATTCGCCTGCCTATTGAAGTCTATGGCGGTTCGCCCGGTTCGCGAACATTTGCAGAAATTCGCGTTTGCGGTACGCGAACCGAACATTTTATGGTCGCGACATCACTACCTCTAAGGCATACCAGTAGGGCAAGACCCCCTAGTGTGTCGCTTTCAGAGAGGTATTAAGTTGTCCAGACCTCCGGCACCTAATTATTCTCTGCTTTGGGATTTGGATTTGGTTCTACGTTTCCTACGGGAATGGCTGGACAATGCTAACTTATCTCTACGACAACTATCAGCTAAGCTGACACTTCTGTTGTGTCTCATTTCTTTCCATCGGTTCTTGGACGTATGGACTTTCAACGTGGACGTCACGTTTTCTATTTTGCCACGTACTAAGTCAGACTCTACTTCCATCTCCTATCTGTTTTTCCAGACGGCTCCGCGACTTTGTGTTGTGGACATTCTTTTGAAATACGTAGAGATTGCTTCTTTGCTACGTGCTTCTCCATTAGGACAGATCCTGATTTCCTGTGTCTGATCCCACAAACTGGTAACGACCATGACTTTGGCTAGGTGGATTCGATGGTTGTTGTCATTGACTGGGGTAGAATTTAATTTTGGTGCCCACTCGGGCCGAGTCGCGGCTGCGTCGCAGGCGTTCTCAGCAGGGGCGTCTCTCTCGGACATTATGAGATGTGTGTATTGGACATGGGAGCATACTTTCTATGTTTTTTACTTTAGACATCTTCTCACGAGAATCTTCTCTTCTTTCACTTTTCTATATCCTCAGCATTAATAATGCTAAATATAAAGCCTTCTGTCATGTGAGAAAATTGTAGATTATGCTAGCGTAATGTACATATAATCTTAAATTTAGTAATGGCTGGAGGCGAATATTTCCCCACCCTGTTCTGGGTGTTCCTTTTTCACATTATTCTAATTGTACATACTAGTCTTGTACTTAAGATATAGTATTATTCATACTACCAGTTTAATTGAGTAAATTGTTCTAGTTATATTTACTTAAATTAAGTACTAAGTAATTATGTCATATTTATTTAGGTAATCTGTCTGTATTACAGTAGTTTGTTAAATGTGGACATCTTGTCACTACAGATGCCTTTCACTTCTTTTTGTTTCCTTTCAGAGTGATCGACTTCTGCACAGGAATGGATATAATTCTGTTTGGTTTCCAGTCACCTATTTTGGAATTCTGGATGTTATTGATTATTCCATTGTTCTTAAGAACTTGGTTTTGTTCTAGACTGTTATATACTGTTTCTCTACAAAGAAAGAGGAAGTGATCAGGCTGGACTAGTCATTTATAGAGTTGGATACTTGTTTCTGATTGGTTGTTTCTGTTTGATTTGTGCTGCTGGATTTTACAATAAAGAGTTATGCAAAATATTCACCTCCTGTCATTACTAAAATTAAGATAATAGTTACATATCGTTAGCATAATCATCTACAATTTGCGAAGGTGCATCCTGTCGAATGTCCCTATTCAGTCTAAAATCAATGTTTTGTGAATGCTCCAAATGTGAAAGCACCATTTTAATTTGGACATAGAATATATCCAGGAAATCGCTGCAGATTCCTTTGGGCTGATTGAATTCTGACCACATTTAAATATGAGAATCTCCAATGGGAAATTCGGTCATTTTAACCAGATTTTGTCTATCCAGACAAAATCCAATGTTTAGTGAATAATCCCTTTAGTGAATAACCTTGTATGTGATGTTCTTTTCGTAGACCTACAACTGCTTCAGTTGCCACAGTTCTATTTAATGTTAAAATCTTATATAAATATGTGGCATACAGAGAAATCTCATTATTTACAGAATGTGTAGACACATAAAAATAGGGCAGCTCAGTAAGTAATGTGCCATGAAAAACAAGTAAAGCCTTTTGAGTATGCTTAAGCTATAGAAAAATAAACTGAGCATTTATCTAAGATGTATCTCAGAAATACTGATCACATGCCTCCACTTAGAGCTGATTGGGTATATGTTTACCATTTAATAAACATGTTCTGTGCAGGATGATGAAGGTGCAGATTCCAGCATTAACTTGTTGATTATCTTGTAAACATATAACATTTTTGTTTGGCACTGTTTTTTAGTTGACATAAATGTAAGACTAGTACAATTTACCAACATGTGTGCCATTAATGGGCCTTTTGTCCACTAAAATATTACATAATAGCATTCCCTAAATGATGCATGGCCCTGTTCAAAGCCAACATTCTCAGATACTAGAAATTGCCCATGGTATGTTTGGTTTTACTGCAATGATAATGAAATGTGTTCAAAATATCAAAACGACAGTAATTTTAAAGGGGTGTAGTGCAACTGTTCCAAAAACCCAAGAAGCGGCTATGGAAGTGCTGGCAAGGAGGCCCATTAACAGTTAGGAAGTATAGTACAGTATTGCAGGAATTGAGCATGGACCTTGCAACTATACCTACGCATTGTGTGGACTTGTGCATGGGGCTGGTAGCTTGCAATCTAAATGTCCTGCTGGTCTGGTCTGACTTATATGGACATTTCCCTGTGGATGTCAAATGGATGGAGTTGACCAGGCTGCCAGACTATGATGAGTGTACATGATGTCCATGGCATTGTTTGTAAGTCACCACAGAGCTATATGAGCAGGTCTTACTGATCAGAGATATATAATGCCTCAGCTTCCGCTTACATTTGTCTAACCCATTTATTGCAAGTTACTTGTGAATAATGTCATCAACACAGAGATCTAGCCATATTGTGGGGAAAAAAATGCCTTTTGCTTATACGTGTTTCTAGGCCAAAGGTTGCTATCCCACCCCTGCCTGCTGTTTCCCTATTCATGGCGGACTGGTGGACAGAGGCAGTGAGAACAAACACCAATAACACAGATAACTTAATGCTTTCATAGAACTATTAGTACGTTGATGCAAGATAAAATAGATGCTGGTTCTTTAAAGTAACCAAGAGTAAAAGAGACAAAGATGAAGATTAAAGCTTCGGATAAGTATATCTCCACATCCCATTCTACCTAAAAATGCAGAGACCCCATATGTGACACATTTTTAAGTTCTTTTATTTACTAATACAGAAACCAAGCAATTGATTTACAAGAAACATATATAAGAATGTCTGGCTTTTATGAAGACAAAGTAGCAAGACACACAATATCAAGGGAAACCTTCATGTCTAAAAAACATTTTTAGTGTTAAAAACATGAAGGTTTAGTGTTTAGTGTTATACTTTCTAAGTCAGCACGGGTTACATTGTGAGACATTACATTACGTTTCCACTATCATAAACTACACAGGTTAGCCACTCAAATTTTGAACACTTGTACCTGTACACCGACAGGTTTATTCACTAATTATGAATTTAAATTAAGATATAAGTGAATTTTTTAATTTAATGTCAAAATAGCCAAAATGGGAAAATGAAGCTATTCTGTCATTTTGGCTACTCTGGACTAAATTTTGAAATTGACTTTGAATTCACATTGAATTCTCACTTTTGTAAATAACCCTACGAATGTTAGCAAACAAGAAACTCATGAAACACTTGATTCCAGAGGAGATATCTAGTTATGTACTAATTTCATGTTTTTCAATATGGTGATACTGTTCAGCTGATCATGTGATCAATCTGTAGCTGATAGTAAGAATTCTTCGTACATTTACCATTCTAACACTACGCGTAGATGAAGGAGTCCATATAAACTTTTCTCTGTGACATAAATCTTGTGCATTAATTCACATCCTGTACAACTGCATTAAAATTGTTGCTCAAATTCCAATTTGACATTGTTTTGTTATTTGTACGTTATTATCTAAATGCTAATATTATTATCAGTCTCTAATCACCTCTTAATCCTTGCACCTAAGTTCGTCGTATATGTAAAGAGCACAGCATTAACATACAGCCAGTTGCTGCAAATATATATATATATGTACATAAAGATATAAATTCTAGTCTATGCTGATTGCTCTTACAGTAAACATAGCTCTAAAATTTTCACTGCGGACATCTTTGTAGCCATCTGAAATATTACATGACTTATTGCTGGTAATAAAAAAGCTTAGGAGAGAAATCATTACCACACACTAAACATTGTTTCAGCTTTCAGGGACTTTCACAGATGTGCAATAACCTCTGGAAGGATTCAATAAAGCGGGTAATAGAGTAATGCAAAATGTCACAAGGTTATTTTTTTATGACTATTTATTAAACAATAAATAACACTATCTTTTTTTAGAACTTCCAATAAAGCAACCTGCCATACTCACCTGTAGACTCTTTAGATTTTCAAATTATTGTTTTGTATAATATTTTACTTTTAAGATGTTACTTAACTTTAGCACTAGTTTATAACAAACACTTACTTAATTGTATATATCTATATATATCTATATCTATATCTATATATATATATATATATATATATATATATATATATATATATATATATATATATATATATATATATATATATATATATAAGGGAATGAGCGAGTGCGCTAGATTGTGAGAGAGAGAGAGAGAGAGACTCCAAAAAGGTTTTGGTGGGAAAAATTGTGATTGAAAACCCCTTCCACCTGAAGTCTGTGGATAATTAATACAATGTTAAACAAAAATCTGCACACCAGTCAAGCCATAAGACTTGCTTTTCCCACAGAAATCCCAAAAAATTAGTTTAACAAAGAATCACATCCATGTTTAAAATGGAATGAGGCAAAAATGTGATTCTTTGTTAAACTAATTTGCATATGCCCACCCAGAATTCTTTGCAGTTGTAACATCGCTGCACTTTTGGGATTTCTTTTGGAAAAGCAAGTCTTATGACTTGACTGGTGTGCAGATTTTTGTTTAACTTAATATTATTTATATATATATATATATATATATATATATATATATATATATATATATATATATATATATATATATACAGCAAACACAGACTCAAAGGAATCCATGTTTAAAATGGAATGAGGCAAAAATGTGATTCTTAGTTAAACTAATTTGCATATGTCCACCCAGAATCATTTGTAGTACTAATATCACTGCAGATTTGTGATTTCTGTTGGAAAAGCAAGTCTTATGGCTTGACTGATTTTTGCTTAAAATTGTATTAACTATCCACATACTTCAGGTGGAAGGGGTTTTCAATCCCAATTTTTTCCCTCACCATAACATTTGTGTATATATATATATATGCAAAACCATGAAGAGAGCACTCCAGAGAATGTTTTCAATGACAAAGACCTCTTGGGTCGAAACGTTGATCTTTTGAACCACATATAAAACCCATTGAAAAAATCCTCTGGAGTGCTCTCTTCATCGTTTTGCATATATATCCACACTGTGCGGCACCGGGGTCTATTTAAACTGATACATTTAAAGGCAGAGTGCCAGATTTTCTTATATTGTTATATTGATATATATATATATATACACTGTGTGCAGAATTATTAGGCAAATGAGTATTTTGACCACATCATCCTCTTTATGCATGTTGTCTTACTCCAAGCTGTATAGGCTCGAAAGCCTACTACCAATTAAGCATATTAGGTGATGTGCATCTCTGTAATGAGAAGGGGTGTGGTCTAATGACATCAACACCCTATATCAGGTGTGCATAATTATTAGGCAACTTCCTTTCCTTTGGCAAAATGGGTCAAAAGAAGGACTTGACAGGCTCAGAAAAGTCAAAAATAGTGAGATATCTTGCAGAGGGATGCAGCACTCTTAAAATTGCAAAGCTTCTGAAGCGTTATCATCGAACAATCAAGCGTTTCATTCAAAATAGTCAACAGGGTCGCAAGAAGCGTGTGGAGAAACCAAGGCGCAAAATAACTGCCCATGAACTGAGAAAAGTCAAGCGTGCAGCTGCCAAGATGCCAATTGCCACCAGTTTGGTCATATTTCAGAGCTACAACATCACTGGAGTGCCCAAAAGCACAAGGTGTGCAATACTCAGAGACATGGCCAAGGTAAGAAAGGCTGAAAGACGACCACCACTGAACAAGACACACAAGCTGAAACGTCAAGACTGGGCCAAGAAATATCTCAAGACTGATTTTTCTAAGGTTTTATGGACTGATGAAATGAGAGTGAGTCTTGATGGGCCAGATGGATGGACTGGTAAAGGGCAGAGAGCTCCAGTCCGACTCAGACGCCATCAAGGTGGAGGTGGAGTACTGGTTTGGGCTGGTATCATCAAAGATGAGCTTGTGGGGCCTTTTCGGGTTGAGGATGGAGTCAAGCTCAACTCCCAGTTTCTGGAAGACACCTTCTTCAAGCAGTGGTACAGGAAGAAGTCTGCATCCTTCAAGAAAAACATGATTTTCATGCAGGACAATGCTCCATCACACGCGTCCAAGTACTCCACAGCGTGGCTGGCAAGAAAGGGTATAAAAGAAGAAAATCTAATGACATGGCCTCCTTGTTCACCTGATCTGAACCCCATTGAGAACCTGTGGTCCATCATCAAATGTGAGATTTACAAGGAGGGAAAACAGTACACCACTCTGAACAATGTCTGGGAGGCTGTGGTTGCTGCTGCACGCAATGTTGATGGTGAACAGATCAAAACACTGACAGAATCCATGGATGGCAGGCTTTTGAGTGTCCTTGCAAAGAAAGGTGGCTATATTGGTCACCGATTTGTTTTTGTTATGTTTTTGAATGTCAGAAATGTATATTTGTGAATGTTGAGATGTTATATTGGTTTCACTGGTAAAAATAAATAATTGAAATGGGTATATATTTGTTTTTTGTTAAGTTGCCTAATAATTATGCACAGTAATAGTCACCTGCACACACAGATATCCCCCTAAAATAGCTATAACTAAAAACAAACTAAAAACTACTTCCAAAAATATTCAGCTTTGATATTAATGAGTTTTTTGGGTTCATTGAGAACATGGTTGTTGTTCAATAATAAAATTAATCCTCAAAAATACAACTTGCCTAATAATTCTGCACTCCCTGTATATATATATATATATATATATATATATATATATAAATATATATATATATATATATATATATATATATATATATATATGTGTGTGTGTGTATATGTAAGTATATGTATATGTATATATGTAATATATGTAAGTATATGTATATATATATATATAGTATTTAATGTTTTTTATTATTGGAAAAAAATCCTTTTCAATTACACTGTTATATAAACAAACAAGGACATTACCATCGAGTATTTCATACCAGTATATACATACAACTACAAAATTTTTTGAAGTGATCTAGGTAACCTACAGGGCCGGCGCGTCCATAAGGCGGCACAGGCGGCCGCCTTCGGGCGCCAGAGGAGGGGGGCGCAAAAATCCAAATCCCCTGCCTCTGGCTGGAGAATCGGGTTTTTAATCTCACCTCTCTCCCTGCAGCCAGCACACAACAGGAGCAGGGCAGTGAAGTCAGCCGTCCTCCTCTGATGATGTCAGAAGGGGGCGGGACTTCTACTGCTCCCAGACTCCCCAGCGGTCCTGACTGCAGCTCCAGCCTCCAGTGCAGCCCGTCCCAGCTGACCACCAGGGGTAAGGCTCTCCCCTCCCTGGCCCAAGGTAAGCCCCTGGGAGGGGAAGAACTTTTAGTATGTTTGTTTATTTTTTTTTAAAATCAAAACGTTGTTTTTTTTTGCAGCCCCTCTCTACTGCCCCTGCCCCCACTATACTACCCCTGCCCCCACTATACTACCCCTGCCCCCACCATACTGCCCCTGCCCCAACATACTACCCCTGCCCCCACCATACTACCCCTGCCCCACCATACTACCCCTGCCCCCACCATACTGCCCCTTCCCCCACCATACTGCCCCTGCCCCACCATACTGCCCCTGCCCCCACCATACTGCCCCTGCCCCCACCATACTGCCCCTGCCCCCACCATACTACCCCTGCCCCCACTATACACTATACTGCCCCTGCCCCAATATACACTATACTGCCCCTGCCCCACCATACTGCCCCTGCCCCCACTATACTCCCCTGCCCCCACTATACTGCCCCCACCATACTGCCCCTGCCCCCACTATACTACCCCTGCCCCACCATACTACCCCTGCCCCCACCATACTGCCCCTGCCCCCACTATACTACCCCTGCCCCCACCATACTACCCCTGCCCCCACCATGCTACCCTGCCTCCACCATACTACCCCTGCCCCCACTATACACTATACTGCCCCTGCACCCACCATACTGCCCCTGCTCCCACCATACTGCCCCTGCCCCCACTATACTCCCCTGCCCCCACTATACTCCCCCTGCCCCCACCATACTGCCCCTGCCCCCACCATACTACCCCTGCCCCCACTATACACTATACTGCCCCTGCCCCCACCATACTACCCCTGCCCCCACCATACTGCCCCAGGCCCCTACTACACACTATACTGCCCCTGCCCCCACCATACTGTCCCTGCCCCCACTATACTCCCCCTGCCCCACTATACTCCCCCTGCCCCCACCATAGTGCCCCTGCCCCCTCTACTGCCACATGTGCCCCTCTACAGCACGTCTATTTCCCTCTATAGCCCCTGCCCCCACCATACTGCCCCCTTTACAGCCCCTCTATAGCCCCTGCCCCTCTGTCCCTTTATAGCCCCTGCCCCACCATACTGCCCCGGCCCCCTCTACAGCCCCTCTATGCGTCTGCCCCACTATACTGCCCCTGCCCCCTCTATATCCCCTGCCCCACCATACTACCCCTGCCCCCTCTACAGCCCCTCTATGTCCCTGCCCCCTCTATAGCCCCTGCCCTACCATACTGCCCCTGCCCCTCTATAGCCCCTGCCCCACCATACTACCCCTGCCCCCTCTACAGCCCCTGCCCCACCATACTACCCCTGCCCCTTAACAGCCCCTCTATAGCATCTGTCCCCACCATACTGCCCCAGCCCCCCCTCTACTGCCCCATGTGCCCCTCTCCAGCACTTCTTCTTCCCTCTATAGCCCCTGCCCCCACCATTCTGCCCATGCCCCCTCTACATCCCTCTATAGCACTTGCCCCCACCATACTGCCCCATGTGCCCCTCTACAGCACCTCTATAGCCCCTGCCCCACCATACTGACCCTGTCCTCCTCTACTGCCCCATGTGCCACTCTACAGCACCTCTATTTCCCTCCATAACCCCTGCCCCACCATACTGCCCCTCTACAGTCCCTCTATTTCCATCTACAGCCCTCTATTTCCCTCTATTTCCCTCTAAAGCCTCTACCCCACCATACTGCCCATGCACCCCCTATACAGCCCATGCCCCCCTCTACAGCCCCTGTCCCCACTATACTGTCCCCCTCTATTGCTTCTGTGACCCCCTCTTTATCCCCTGTGCCTCCTCTATTTCCCTCTACAGACCCAGTCCCCTGCCTCTGCCCCCCTTTCACACGCCTCTACTGACCCTGTCTCCCCCCTCTACTTCCCCTACCCCCTATACAGCCCCTGTTCCCCCCGTCCCCCCCTCTACTTCCCATTTACCCCTACCATACTGTTCCTGTGACACCACTTTATTGCCTCAGTGTCCCTCGTTACAGCCTGTGCCCACACCATACTGCCGCTGTGTCCCCCTCTACTGCCCGTTTCCAACCACATTGCCCCTTTGCTCCCACCACAGCCCCTATACTCCCCTCTACAGCCCCTAACTCCCTTACTTCACATCCCTTCCACTCCCTTTTACACCCCATAACTCCAGTACAGCCCCTATTCCCTTACTACAGTCCTTACCCCCACTACAGCCCCTCTCCCCCAATTGCTGCCCATATCCCCCACACTACAGCCCCTGTTCCCACTTGCAGCGGTCAACCTACTTCAGTCCCTAACCCCCTACTACAGCCCCCAAAAATTAATCTTCGCCTGTGTAGCCAAAAATCTTTGCACCGGCCCTGGTAACCTACACTATATACCTTACCCAGATGACATCAGAATATAACATAACATAACAAACATTTACAATACTTGGGAATAACAGGAAGCAGTAGAAATTAGCGAGTTATCTAGGACGATCTTTGAGCTTAGATATCATATTGTTAAAATAATGGATGTATTTCCTGTCCTTATTGAAGTATAGAACTCCTCTTTCCATTTCTAGATCTAATTATTATGCAGTAGGGCGTATCCTATATATTTTACACATCTGGTGTCCGGATGATTAGTATTAAACAATATTTAAATAAGTCGAGAAAGAAGAGAAACAATCGGATCAAGTGAAACAATCTGTGATTTTGGATAACCATTTATCTAAGTGATGTATATACTTTCTATCATTGTTAGAAAAAGCAACTCCTCTTTCCATTTCGAGCTGGTATAATACTTGGGTTATAAACTGTCTACTGTCGGGTGTATGGGTTTGTTTCCAAGATCTTGCTATTAGTATCTTCGCCGCTATAAAAGAATGTATAGTTAGTATTAGCTGATCTTTTGGGAGTCTATCCCATCTAAGGTGAAGTAAACCCGTATGTGGGTATTTTTTAACTTTAATATTAAAGAACTCTAAAAAAGAGTAGATTGAATCCCATAGGTTAGAAATTTTTGGGCATCTCCACCATACATGTAACATATCCCCTTCATACTTGTGACATCTCCAACATAGAGGAGAATTTGATGTGGATATTTTAGCTAATCTCGTTGGTACTAAGTACCACCTATGATAAACTTTAAAAAAAGTTTCTATTAAGTTTAGACAATGTATATGTTTTCTGAGTATTTTCATGGGTGTACACCAATCCTTATCCGTCAGTACTATATTGAGATCTTTTTCCCATTGTCTTTTAGCCGTGGGATAAATGTCTGAATAAACTTGTCTTATCAGATCTGTAGCCAGGGAACATATCGATTTTGTTGTTTCTTTCTCAAAAATCTTATATACTAAGTTGTTTGAACCACTAGCTCTTTTTAATAGAGATTCATTTATAAATCCTCTAGCTCTAAAATAAGAGAATATCTCTGTATCAGGGAGATTTAATTTTAATTTGATATCCTTAAAGGGCAGCAGCTTTTTATCTTGAAGGAGATCTTTGACAAAAGTCTCCCTTTCAGATCTCCATTTAGCGAGATTCATATCGGGAATCGTCCTTTCAATGACTCTTATATTTGCTCCTTCAATTATCTTAGTTGATATCTTAAGTAATTTTTTAATTCGTTGCCATTCTCCGATCAGATGAGATACAATCATAGAGTTGGCTTGCATTAAATGTGTATTATAATTAGTTCTATCATCCCAGATCAAAAGCGAAAGATCTTTCTCTTTTATCCTTATTGATTCTATCTGATAACAAGGTTGTTTTCTTGAATCAGAGCTATGAAACTTATGTATATGGGAAATTATATTGGCACTATATATATCTTTAATTAGTGGGAAGGCCATTCCTCCTTGATTAGTTTTTTTTGTTAAAATTTGTGATTTTATTCTTGGTGTTTTCCCTTTCCAGATAAAATTAGAAAAAGAGTGTTGAAGCATGTCCAACCATGGTTTTGGAACTTTCAGTGGGATCATGTTGAACAAATAAGTCCATTTGGGAATAACATATGCTTTTACTGTGTTAACTCTTCCCCACCATGAAATTTCCAAGGGGCGCCAATCCCTTAAAATCTTATTAGTATGTTTAAGTAGTTTTAGAAAATTAATTTCTAAAATATTCTGAGGGTTCGCCGTAACCATAATTCCCAAATATTGAAACTCTTTTTTAGTCCAATGAAAATTATATTTCTCTTGGAGAGAGGCTAAAATACGAACATTTATATTAATTGTTAGAGCTATTGTTTTATGGAGATTTATCTTATAGTTGGACTCATCCTCATATTTCTTAATCTCTTTCATTAAATTAAAGAGAGAAATCTTCGGGTCTGTTATTGAAATCAATACATCATCTGCGTATAGGCATATCTTAGCTTCTACGTCCTCGATTATCACGCCTCTTATTCCCTGATTTTCTCTGATAGATATAGCTAGCGGTTCGATTGAGAGAACGTACAACAGGGGTGATAATGGGCATCCCTGTCTCGTTCCGTTGTTGATGTCGTACCATTCAGAGCATATATCGTATCCTATTATTCTCGCAGATGGACCTTTATATAATGCCTTGATCGCCAGTGCAATCCATCCCTCGAAACCGAATGCACTCAAAACGCCATTCATGTATCCCCATCCGACCCTGTCGAAAGCCTTCTCTGCATCAATCGACAGGGTCAGAAGGGGCGTGCCCGTTAAATGAGCATATTCAAGTAAATCAATAATTCTGCGAGAATTATCACTCGCGTGGCGACCTCTAACAAACCCTATTTGATCTATGTGTATTAGTTCAGGGAGTATTAAATTTATTCTATTGGCTAGTATTGCTGCATATAATTTAATATCGATATTTATTAAAGAAATAGGCCTATAATTTGTTATTTCTGTTGGTGCTTTATTAGGTTTCAAAATAGGTTTTATATTGGCTCTCAATAATTCCTGAGTTATTTTACCAGAAGAGGAGCTATAATTTTTTTTTAAAAATAGATTTGAAAATCCATCCGGACCCGGAGCTTTTGATGATTGTAAATTGTTTATAGCTCCTTCTACTTCTAGCTGTGTTATTTTTTGATTTAATTTTTCTTTTTGAGTCAAAGTAATTTTAGGAATTTTTATTTTATTTAAATAATTTTCTATTGCTTGCTCTGTAGGTGTATGTTGCAGGTTATATAATTTTTCATAATATTTCTTAAATGAGTCGCCTATATCTTCTGGGGACAACAAAACTTTTCCATCATCGATAATTTTATAGATCTTATTTTCCATTTTATTTTTTTTAAGTCGATCTGTCAGTAATTTGTTTATTCTATTACTACGATAATAAAATTTAGTTTTAAGTCGTTTCAAATTAAATTCTATTCTTTCAAGAATCTTTTGATTTATCATATTTTTATATTTTTTATCTGATTTATTGTATCTTGTGAAAACATTTTGTTATTTTGAGCTTGTAATTTATATAATTGTAAATAAAGTTTGGATATTGGCGACCTCCTCATTTTTTTTTCATAGCTCGCGAGCTTTATAAAATATCCTCTAGTGACTGCTTTATATGTACACCATACATTTTGATTAGATGTTATTTCAGGGAGATTTTCCTTAAAAAACAATTCTGAAAGATTTTTTATGTATTCAATATTTCTTTTTTTTGCTAATAAAAAATCATTCAGTTTCCATGGTAAAAAATCTTTCTTCCTATTTTCTTTAATTTCCATTATAATAAGATCATGATCTGACCATGTATTAATTTCAATTTTGATAGTCTTTAATCGTTTTAAAAGATCCAGATCACCCCAACACATATCTATCCTTGCTGACGTTTTATGTGCCGATGAAGTGTGGGTAAAGTTACGTTCATCGGGATGGAAAATTCTCCATAGATCAAAAATATCATTTTGTTTTGCCAGATTGGAGAGGTAAGCTGCTTGCTTGACTATGTTTCTATCTGTGCGTTGACCAATTTTTAGTTGTTTATCTAGTTTAGGGTCTGCCACACAGTTAAAATCACCTGCTATCAGCAGTATTCCTTTACGGATTGTTTCTACTCTTCTCATTATTTTCGATAAGTATCTAATTGGGGCTTTATTTGGTAGATAGATATTGAGTAAAGTATATTGAATCTCATTTATCTTTCCTATCCATATGATAGATCTCCCTTCTATATCGCTTTCAGAATAATCACATGAATAATTAATTGCATTGGAAAACAGTATTGCAACCCCCTTTTTTTTTTTTTTTTTTATCTGAAGCTTCGGCTATAATATTAAACTTTTTATAGTTCCAATAATGGTTATCTTGTTTTTTCCAGTGAGTTTCTTGGATAAAGGAAATTTGAGCTTTTTCTTTTAATAAGGTATTATATAAATAAGCTCTTTTGTTTGGAGAGTTGAGTCCCTGAACATTAATTGATATCAATTTTAGCCTTTTTTTAGTAGTTAATTTCCAACCGATCCCCTATAACTTAGCAATTTCCACTAACCCTTCCACTTTCAACCAAGTATATATACAAATACATTTAAAAACAAACAACAAATAACTCAAGATGCTAAAAAGCATCATACCTATATAGATACTGCCTATTGTGCAGCACCTACATATTGGAATACAACAAGATTCCAACATCAAAGTATCGTATGGATACCCACAGGGAGGGAGCCCTTATTGGAGATGGTAGGGGACAATATATAAAAATGGGAGCCCTTATTGGAGATGGTAAGGGACAATGTATAAGAATAGAGAGAAGAGAGGGGGGAGGAAGGAGGAGATGAAAAAAAAAAAAGAAAAAAAAAAAAAGGGAGGGGATCTCTCCCCTCTCCCCTCTCTCCTCCCTCTGGAAAGCAAATGGTTGAATTGTTACCTAAGTATAACATCATGACTTCTATCTCCTTCAAAACATTTTGGATTTCAAACTTACAGTCCTTAATTTCAGTGCCATAATACTTTAGCTTAGCATAATTCCTAGTGCCATATTCGTCTAAATTACAATGCATAGTGTCACGTATTATGTTATCTTGCCTTAAAAATGGATAATTTCTCGTGGTATATTCCATTAACTTATCATGCATTATTTCTAATGCTACATTCCATTAGCTTCAAGTACCTAATTGCTTCAACACATTTAAATTTTTCTATTGTAGTGCATAATTTCTGTGCTATAATACTTTAACAAAGCAAAATTTCTGGTGCCCTATTTCTTTAACTTACAATGCATGATATCTCACACTATATCTCATATTATATTATATCATGCATGGTTTCTAGTGATATATTACATTGGATTACAGTGCCTAATTTCACGTGGTGTATAACATTTTCTTACAGTGCTTAATTTCTCGTTATATATTGCATTGGCTGCAAAACGTAATTTTTTCATGCTATGTTTCATTCACTTATAGTGTTTAATTTCTCGTGTTATATTCCACTAATTTACAGTGCATTATTTACAGTGCATAGTTTCTTGTGTTTTATTATGTTGAATCTTAAACTATTATGCTCAGTTGTGGTATGTGCTTTTTGTGAGGATTCCGCCTAATTATTTTTAAACAAATTATAGTTGGAGTAATTAATATTTAGTGATAAATTACGCTAAGTCTAGTCTTATAGTGCTGTAAATAGACTATGATGTGTGCTTTCCCTTTAATGTCCTCCCAAGATTATCTTATTAACGTTTGATAATCGTTTTGGAGTAGTGAACAGTTTGTAATAAATGTCTGGTGTTATAATTTTTCAGTCTCTTTTCTTTCCCTTTCCTTATCCTTGTTCTTCTCATTTCCGCTCTGTATCTTCTTCCTTTGTCTCCTTTTTCCCCCTTTGTTTTCCCTTTTCTCTTCCCTTCCTCTTCCCTTTCCCCCTTCATCTTCTCTTCTCCTTCCCCACTCTTCTTCCCGGTCCGTTCTTTCATTTTCAATTTTCTATTAGTTGTAGCAGCCATTCATTGGCTTTCTCATATGTTGTAAATGAGATCCATTCATTGTGGTAATATATTTGAAGGGAAGCAGGGTATCGCCATCTGAACCTCAAATTTTGTTTTATTAACCTTTGAAATATTGGGGAGAAATTTCTTCTTTTATCTCTTGTATGGTAAGAGATATCTGGAACAGCGACTATCTTTTTCTATTAAATTTTTCTTCTGTTGACCTGTTGTTTTTTAAGGCGGACAAAATTTGTTTTTTGTATCATATGAATGAAACGACACTATCACATCTCGTGGAGAATCATTTTTGATATTTGTGGGCTTGAAAATTCTATGACATCGGTCCATTATTAATTCATGGGGATCAAGTGATAGCTTAAGGGAGATGAACAGATCTTTCAGAAAGTCTTTCAATTTATCATTTGTTATAAGTTCTGGTATATTTCTGAATTTTAAATTTGTTCTTCGGGCCCGATCTTCTAAATCTGCTATTTTAGCTTCCAGTTGCTCCATTTTGCGCTCCATTTCTTTATGGGACTCTTTAAAGGATTGAATCTGGAACTCTGTATGATCTTGCTTTTCTTCTATTGTTTGTATTATAGTTAATATCTTAGATATTTCATTTTTTAGATCAATGGAATTTTCCTGGATCTCTTTTTTTATCTCTTTCAAAGTGTTATCCAACAGTGATTTTATAATTTCTGTAGTGATAATCCGTGGTTCTATGGGTGGCAGGGTCGTCTCAGTAAAGGAGTCTGGAGAGATGTCTTCATTGGTGTCTTGAGTTATTTGGGGGGAGAAAAATGTGGAAAGTCTCTTCTCTTGTTTTAAAGATTTCTTTTCCATTTTTGATGTTGCTTTAGGTTCCTGCGATCGTTTAGAAGCTATTTTGGAAAGGGAGTGAGAGGGATTATTATTTAAATTCAAACTTATTTTACAGCTTTTTTGTTTGTTTGAAGCCAAATGACACTTCTGAGCTTATCTTTGTGTCAGTTTCAGTCTCGTTTTCTTGCCTTTGTCTTGTTTCTCAAATTATTATTAGCAGTTTAGCTGATATACCAATTAATTCCTTTCAGGTCGTGCTCTCCCTTTATTATCAGAGCAGTTCTTTTGAGGTATTCGGAATTATATGGGGAGAAGCCGTATGATTAAATATAGAGGCTATGGGGGTATATACAAAATATTTATTTCAGTTGTTTTTTGTTTTCAGTTCATTTCATACCCCTTCTCATATGTTCTTTCCCCTTTACTTTATCTTTCCCCCCTTTCATCTACCTTTTCTTTCCTTCCTCTCTTCTTTCTCTCTCACCCCTGCCTTACATTTTTCTTTCCCTTCTTTTTTTTTTTTTTTTAGTAATACCTTACAAAATGACTTGCCCTTTTAATTTCTCCTTCAGTGCTCTCGCGGTAGTAAGCAGTACACAGCCGAATCAGACCCGATATGCTGGGAGCTTCATCCTTTGCTCAGCCGACAGTGGCAAGAGAAAATCCCCTTTAGAGTAGCAGTCTCCCCAGCTCAGCCGACGGGTATCGCCGGACGACCGGACAGGATAGAAGGTGAGTAGGGAGTGTTTGGAGACTGTTTGAGCCAATCCTCCGGTTAAAGATTTATCATGAGCGGCGTTCGAGCGCTATCTTGTTTATCGTGGTCCCGAAAGGCAGCTACCACGCACTACTCATCTCCGGCGGCTCCCTCCCCCTTACGGCCCGTACACCTTCCGGTCTACGTCATCACGTCCTCCATCTATAAATCACTTTATCCTGAGGAAGGTCCCTGAGCGGACCGAAACGTTGTTTGTGACACATGGAATAAATTATTTTTCTACTTTGATATCAAGACCGTGAGTGCAGCTCCTACTTTTCTATTTTTGTATACACTATCGAATCCTTAAAGGAACTGGCACCAGGCAAACTTTACTGAAAGACTTTAAAAGCGTGAGTGCAAGGATATTGTCTATATGTGTATATATATATATATATATATATATATATATATATATATATATATATATATATATATATATAATTACACACATTTATAGGCATTATAACACTTAAACAACTTCCTACATCATCTTGCTTCAATTCAATATTTATGTGCATATGCAATTTCAATCACATGAAGGAAATGTCACAATGGAACAATATTGATTGAGAAATAAAGGTCATGGAAAGAAAACTGTCGATACAAAACAGACAGAGCTATGCTGTGATTCAAAATTAATTTTTTTTTTTACCATTTTTACCAAATGTTTTTTTACCAACATGCAAAGATCCACCGAGCAGTTAAATTGTTTATTAAACTATCCATTTCATTAATGATTTGAATCACAAAGCAAATCTCTGATGTTAAGATTTCCCTAAGCCCCGATGGAACAGCTAGGTCAGAAAGATCAAGTGATGATAAAGGGAATGCCTTTATAAATTATCTATAAGCCATCCAGAGAGGAATGACATTTTGAGTCTTAGGCTTATTTGAACATACAAAACAGCTGTCTAATAGCTATAATTTAAAACAACTGTGCTTTATTTTATTAACTCAAGGCATGCAAGAGGTGATTACATTAGAACAGTATTATTCAGAGTTCTGCCTGATCATAATCATACCTTATAGTGTTTGTATAATTTTGAACTACAAGAACATTATCTCTTTTATGTTGCTTGTTTTATTTAATTTTAGATAGTAAAGCACTGTTAAAATCGTATAGATAGTGAACACAAGACTGTAACAATTGGTTTAGATGATTACTCTCTCAACAACATGAAATCATGCAGAACATATTTTTGAAGTGACAAATGTTTATGTTGTTTTAGAGTGACAGAAATTGGTGACATTGTAATAATAACTGTTTTTAGTTTTGAATGTGTAATACATTCTCACAGTCCATTGCCAAATAGTAAAATGTGATTATTTAAATAAATGCAAGTTTGGTTTTGAATTAGGTAAATAAATCAAATATCTATATTTTGGTGTGTGTGTGTATATATATATCTATCTATATTTATATATAAGTATATATATATATATATATATATATATATATATATATATATAAATATAACCAAACGCTGGGTTTCCTTCTTTGTGATGCTTTGCCAAGCCTTTACTACAGCTGTCTTCAGTTGTTGTTTGTTCAGGGTCTTTCTGCCTTTAGTTTTGTGTTTAGCAAGTGAGATGCATGCTCGATCGGGTTGAGAACAGGTTTAGTGAACAGAAAAAAAAGGTGAAAGCGCACAAACAGTGGAATATTTTACCTTTAAAATCTTGTATAGGTCCTATTTTCAGCAACAGACAGTGACTGTGGACCCTATATATAATATATACAAGAAAACAACATAGTGTATACTGTTGAAACGTATTTACAATATGTGGAGAATAAAAAAGGTTCACTCACACTTTCCAGAGCCACATAAGTTAGGCTCTGGACTGTAAAGGTATTTCATCCACCAAGGGATACACTGGATCTGATCCTCCTCTTAGATGTTTGCAATAAGTTTTACTTAGCAGGAACTCAGGAACCAGGCAAGGTGAAGTGTTAAAATAAACATTTATTTGGTATAAAATAATAAAAGCAGAAATTGCAGACACAGCAGCTAGCACAACGCGTTTTGACCCTCCAGGGTCTTTTTCAAGTGCAGCATGCAGTAGGTTACTGACTCAGCCATTGCAGAATGTTCCACTTCTTTGCCTTAATCAACGCCTGGGTTACTTTCACAGTATATCCATCTGTAAAGTGAAGTGCCATCCAGTCAATGTCTCTGAATTTGTCTGAATCTGAGCAGACATTACATTATACACACTTCAGAATTAATTCCGCTGCTTCTGACCATTGGAAGCCATGCACACACATGCCATCATGCCAATGCCTCAACAGTATATTACAGATGATGTAGTATGCTTCAAATAATGAGCCATTCCAAGCCTTCTCCATACTTTTTACTTCCCATTATTCTGCTACAGATTAATCTTAGTTTCATCTGTCCAATTTCTTTTGGTCCCCTGAAAAAAGAGGGGGCTACATACTAAAGAGCTGTAATTGGTAATAACTTCCTCCAATGTGGATTTGAATACCCTCAAAATAAAGATGTGAGACTGCACTTTATGCCCATATTCATTATTTAACTGTAACTTGAATGTATTTTGGTAAACAGCCAAAATAACAAACCTTATGCCAGTGTTTAAATATTTCCAGATCTAACTGTATATGTTTACATATATTATATATATATATATATATATATATATATATATATATATATATATATATATATATATATATGTATATATATATATATATATATATATATATATATATATATATATATATATGAATGTGAAGATGATAGCACTCTCAGGACTCTCTTTTAATAGCTTACAAAATAAAAAATCGACGTTTCAGTCTGCTATTCACAGACTTTCATGAGTCCTGATGAAAGTCTGTGAATAGCAGACTGAAACGTCGATTTTTTATTTTGTAAGCTATTAAAAGTTAAATCTTAAGTTGGAGTCCTGAGAGTGCTATCATCTTCACATTCTTCTACATTTTGTGTAATCAGCATTATGTCAGGGTTATTTAGTAAAATGAGAATTTAAAATGGATGCAGGGTGAATTTCAAATTGAAGGCCACTGCAAGTTAAGCTGATTTAGATATTTTGTCTAGTTTGGCTATTTTTACCTTAAATTTGACATTTTGTTTGAATTCACCTTGAATTTTCACTTTAGTGAATTATTTATTTATTTATTTATAAAATATTTTACCAGAATGGATACATTGAGATTTCTCTCTTGGGTCTTTGTCCACAAAGCATTACATTGTTACAATCTTGATACAATATTACAAACATACAATATACAAACTATATACATACACACATATATAAATTTAATACATAACAGGTAATAAATATATTCAACCATGACAGGTGCATTCTGTGCTGAGGTATATTGCCATAGATCTCTTAAAAGATTTTAAATTGAATGAAGATTTGACTGTGTCCCTGAGGTTATTCCATAATTGCAGTGCTCTGTAGGAAAAGGAGGATCGAGCCACTTTATTTTTGTATTGTGGTATGCTAAATATTGTGCTAGTACTTGATCGGAGGTTATAGGAGGTGGGAAAAGCTGGGGAGAGCATTCTACTCAGGTAGGGTGGGAGCCTCCCAGAAATGCTCTTATGCACAAGGCTGGATGATGAAGAGTGTGTCGGGATTCTAGCGACAGCCAGTCACAATGCTGAGTAAAGTAATTACATTCTAGTACAAAGCGGCAGAATGAATTATACAACATATTACGTTTATTAAGGTGGGTTTGTGGTGCGGTTGCATACACTACATCCCCATAATCAATGACCGGCATTAGCATTTGTTGCACTATCTGTTTCCTTACAGTAGGGCTTAAGCAGGATTTGTTTCTGTACAGAGCACCTAGTTTTGGGTAAAGTTTTGAAGAGATTTTTTTCAATGTGAAGGCCAAAAGATAGATTGGGGTCTAGCAACATATCTAGATATTTAAAAGAGCAGACTGCTGTCAGTGTGCTATTTGAATTTGTTCTGATACACAATTGTTGATTTTGTTGTTTTCGTAATTTAGGTACAGTTCCAAAGATCATTGTAACTGTTTTGTCAGTGTTTAGGAAGAGTTTGCTATCCACTTTTGTACCTCTGTGAATTGGTTTGTAGCTTGGGTTTACTAGCGAAGATTACCGTGTCGTCTGCATACATGTGTACAGTTGAGGATTTGCAGATGTTAGTCAGTTCATTTATAAACAATGTGAATAGCAGGGGGCCAAGTTTGGAACCTTGGGGAACACCACACGTGACTGGAAGAGGGAGGGAAGTGCTATCAGAAATGGCCACATATTGCAATCAGTCTGAAACATACGATCGAAACCCAAGTTATTGCAAAAGAATGCCATGATCTACTGTGTTTTTGACAATAAAGGGAGCAATGATATCGGGATAGCTAGATACCAAAGTATTGTCACCACTTTTATGGATAGGTACTACTTTTCTAGTCTTCCAAAGTTTGGGTATGTATCCTGACACCAGGGATTCATTGATAAGGATAGTGACAGGTTTAGCAATTGCTCGCGCACTGAACTTCAGCAACATTGATGGGATTTGATCTGGTCCACACGGGTTTTTCATTTTTAAATTATTAAGATGAATAACAATGTTGTATGTGTTCAGGAATACTCTTGTGTTATATGCATATTCAAGTGAGGGCAGATTATTTTTGCAAATATTGTAGGGATGGATTGGCCAAACATCTGTTAAAACCTATTTCCATTGGTCAAAATTATCTTAACTATATCTTGAAACACATTCAGTTCTTCTGTAATAATAATAATAATAACAATTCATATTTTCTCCCCCCCAAAAAAACATGTTTAATATTCTTATTTTGTAGAGAACATTGAAATCCTGGAGTTTAATTTTCTCTTATTAAAGGATTATTCCTGTTGTTTTTTTTTTTTTTTTTTTTTTTTACTGTAATAGGCACAGTTGTTTGTAAATATGTAAAATTTGCTGCATAATTTTTGCTGTAATTTTACAAAAGATGTCCTTTACTATGTTAATCATGGCATATTGATTTACTTACTCAGCAAATATTAATATGTTTGAACCTTAATGTAATTTTAAGAAAGTTGGTTAGATTTACACAAATGTGCTATCCTTTGCACAGAAATTGTTTTATTCCCCATGTAATAGAGATCTATAAATCACCCCAAAGCAGGGGGAATCAAAGTACTTACATGATGTTAGCTTGGCACAGATGATCCCAAAACAAACTAGAAAACATCCACAGAAAGATATATTATTTTTTTTATAATTTTTAACATATCCCATTGTAGGCAAAAGCACTCCCTCCAGCTATAAAGTGGTGCACTGTCTATGTTAAAATACTGTTATGTAGGATACCCTAAAGAACTTGCTAAAGTTGGTCGAGGCAAGAAACCTGTTTGCACATGACTCTTAAAACAAGGACACAGAATTAAATGAATGCTATATAATACACAGAAATTCAATATACAATGTAATTCACTTAACATTAATAGAAAACATGTTTGTGCATTTTCAAAGCATTAAAAAAAGCACACGTGGTGAGCATATGAAGTACAAAAGAGAAGTGTATATATACATGGTTTAAAAGTTCAGGTCTGATGCTAGTAGCCATGCCTTATAAGTTGTTTGCCTCTGAAAGCCTGGAATATCACTGGCACACTCACTAGGGGTGAATGTCCACTTGCCAGGGCTAAACTTTCACATGTCAATGGCTAGTGGTGAATGGAAATTTTGAGATCTGATTGATATATAACTCAGAAATATATAATGTGCAGGTCCTAATAATTAATTAACTAGTACCTGGGTGGAAGTCCTAAGAGCATTGCCACTTATTTTTTTATGTTTGCATGGGTGGGTAAGCACCAATGCTGATTCCTGTTTAGATCATTTTCATGGCGAGTGCAAATATATATGTATGATTTAGGGGCGGGGCCGGGCCGCCAAGCGGAGCGGCAGCCATCCACGCCAGCTCCGATCCTGAACGGCACAATAGCCCCGAAAAAGCCCCAAAAGGGCCCAGGAAAATACTCCTTGTGAGCACCGGGAGCCGAGGCAGCACATACGGAGAGCCCAAGAGAGGAACCAGCGGCCGCTGCAACCGCGACGCCCGAATGACCGACACGAGGCCTACACAGGTGGAGGCGGCGGTGCACATAAGGCGGTGAAGGGAGAGAGGTGGACGCCGGCCCGGCCCCGCTTTCCCCCCCCCCTGGCCGGTGGGGGTAATCCCGGCCCATGAGTCAGACCTTCAAAGGCTGGAGGCAAAGGCCCGCGCAGCGCGGGGCCCCTTCCCAGGGGAAACCAAGATGGCGGATGCACAAACGCGGCTGAGAGCCACGCAGGGTCACCTGGACCCCCAGGATACCGGACCTCATTGAGGAACCACTCGGGACGGAGAACTGCCGGGCAAGGACCCTGCGGTACTGAGGTGTGCTGACCCCCGGCGGACCGGTGGCTGGGGAGGCGTGCACAGACGCCGAGCATGTGGCCGGAGAAGGGTGAGGCATCAAAGGACTGGAGCTCCAGCAGGGGTCAGCTGGAGTTGGGGAGGTGCAGGGGACGGGGGGGGTGGACCCGCGGACTTTTCAGGGGTGGGAGACCGCCGGACCCTGCCCGACCCTGAGTGCCCACAACACTGAGAGACTCTCTGATGCACAGCAGGGGCACGCCCAGGGGGGTGCTGAGGGGGTCCGATACCTGCGGGACACTAGGGGGCCCAAGCGGCAAACAGTCAACACAAAGCGCAAAAGACCACCAGAAAATCCATATATCATGGGATAAGGGATCCCCCACGCAGCAGAGCTGTTAAACCATCTCCAGAGAAGAGACTCACCCTTTTTTCTTTCCTATATGTCCTGGGACACAAACCCTGAGATGATAACACGCATGGTCTACTGAAATTATTCCCGAATTATTATGCCTGTTATCTTAATTACTGATGCAGTAATGCCCATAGGAATTCTTATAGTTGATATTTGTTTATGCATTCCTAAATATAGTAAGCCAGAGATGAGACGCGCAATGCGCGACCAACGCACCTACTATAAGCTCTTTTAAATACATGACTGATGCGAACATTTTCCCACTGTCATTTAGACACAGTTTAAGCTGCCTAGTAACCAGCAGTAATTGCATATTTGTATTGCTTAGAAAGGCTAAAATGCTCTTACAGGGGCTAAAGTATACTGTTAACTGTTTAGTCGCTCAGCCTTATACGTCACTGCTACATACAGAGGTGGCAAGTGGTGTCCCTCAGGGGTCTGTTCTGGGACCCCTTCTATTTAACATTTTTATAAATGATCTTGAAGACAGCATTGAAAGTCATGTTTCAGTGTTTGCAGATGACACAAAACTTTGTAAAATAATACAATGTGAGCAAGATATTACTTTGCTGCAGAAGGATTTAGATAGACTGGGGGACTGGGCACTCAAATGGCAGATGAAATTTAATGTTGAAAAATGCAAAGTTATGCACTTCGGCGTAAAGAATACACAAGCAACGTATACCCTTAATGGAAGCGAATTAGGGATAACAACACACGAAAAGGACTTGGGAATTGTTATAGACAACAAACTATGCAACAATGTGCAATGTCAATCAGCAGTGGCCAAGGCCAGTAAGGTATTGTCATGCATGAAAAAGGGCATTCATTCTCGGGACGAGAATATCATTTTGCCTCTCTATAAATCACTGGTAAGACCACATATTGAATATGCTGTGCAATTTTGGGCACCTGTTCTAAAGAAGGATATCATGGCACTAGAAAAAGTGCAGAGGCGGGCTACAAAATTAATAAAAGGAATGGAACATATCAGCTATGAAGAAAGGTTAACAAATTTAAACCTATTTAGTTTAGAAAAACGTCGCCTGAGAGGGGATATGATAACATTATACAAATATATTCGGGGCCAATACAAACCATTGTGTGGAAATCTATTCACAAACCGGACTTTACATAGGACACGAGGCCATGCGTTTAGACTGGAAGAAAGAAGATTTCGTCTAAGGCAAAGGAAAGGTTTTTTTACTGTAAGAACAATCAGGATGTGGAATTCTCTGCCTGAAGAAGTGGTTTTATCAGAGTCCATACAGATGTTCAAACAGCTACTAGATGCATACTTGCAAAGACAGAATATTCAAGGATATAATCTTTCAATGTAGGGTAATAACTGCTTGATTCAAGGATAAATCTGACTGCCATTCTGGGGTCAAGAAGGAATTTTTTGTCCTAGCTTGTTGCAAAATTGTGCTTCAAACTGGGTTTTTTTCTTTTTTTTTTTTTTTTTTTTTTTCTTTTCTTTTGGATCAACAGCAAAAAACAGGTGTGAGGAAGGCTGAACTTGATGGACGCAAGTCTCTTTTCAGCTATCTAACTATGTAACTATGTAACATACTTGAGTGACTCTCCGCATTAGCTCCGGTATGCATATGTCAACTAAGGTTGCTTATTAGAATGGCCAGACGATTGCATTGCACAATGTAAACCTTTACGCCTCAGCCTAATTATAGACATAACTATGCTCATTGAGGCATATATTTGTAAACTAACAGATCTGATGATATTGCTCTCAACCTGCGACATGCTTATTCTGCGTTTAATAGGCCGCTGCCATAATGCTTATAGAAAGGATTATTCATTACACTGAGACGCCTGCCTTTTATAATACTGTTTTTATATATGATTACCGTACTGCACGTTGTATTAAATTCTCAGAAATGCTTGTTCATTCTGATTTTATATGCCTCTGCGCAGGCAACCACATACTACACTTATCGCTTTAAATTGTGCCTGCTCATGATCTTTTGCGCAACCAATAAAAATATTCAAAACAAATATATATGTATGATTTAGAATAAATGGTGCACTCACAGGACTTGTAAATTCACTTGTGGTTTAATGTGGCAAAAAAAGTTTGCATCTGTATCGCAATCAACGTTTCAACCCTCAAATGGTCTTTTTCAAGACTAATTTGTTTACAGTTTGATAATGGGATGTAAACTTTTAGACCTGATGTCAACTGTTTTCCATTACCCTAAACAGATTCAGAATAACTAGCAAAGAAACTATTTTTAGATCATACATGATATTTAACTAAACAGAAAAAACAAAGCAACACAGACACCTATATTAGGTGAATGTGTGTGTGTCCTGAGAATATCCAAATAGGGGATAACCCTTACTGAACATAAAGTAAATAGAGAGTATGATCAAGGGACCAAAAACAAGCCCCAAGATCATAAGGGTCATAGTCTTTATTCAAGTAAATCTAAAAACTTACTTTATTAATTGCAGAAATACACAGAAAAAAAATACTAATCACTCAAAAGAACAAAAATATAAAGCAAAATAAAATAAATGTGAAACTCCTAGAGGGAGCTTAATCAGCTCAAATAACCTTATCACAGTATAAGCAAGGAGCAGTGTAGCATGATGGGAACCTATAAAGATAGGTACATTTACTGCTTCAAATCCTATCTAAATACCTAGTAAAAGATACACATGTATGTAGATACAAATTAAGCAATAATGTGCTCAAATCAAAAGTGAAGTGTGCAAAATAAAAGAAATTATAACGCCTAACGCGTTTCGGTGCTGCTAAAGCTTGGATCCTTCAAGTGGTTAATTTGTATCTACATACATGTGTAGTATGTTTTTAGATTTACTTGGATAAAGACTCTGAGATATCCCCTTATGATCTTGGGGCTTGTTTTTGGTCCCTTGATCATATTCTCTACATACATGATATTTGACAACTGAAATACAAACATTTCTCAGGTACTTCGTTTATGTACTTTTGCTCTTGTTGGGTATGCAAAGCTCAAATTGTATAAATGTCCCTTCATGCAGCATTCAAAAATGTAATTGGCAATTAAATTCCTATTGAGGTGTAGGCTGATGTTTTCGCCTATAAAAAAAACCCTATCATCATTCTTCTTCATTCCAGTGATATTATCTCCCCCTCATAACCTGTGTCAGTTTTTTTTTTTTGTTTTTTTTTACTTTGTAGCAGCATGCTATAGACTTGGAAATCAATTTCAGGACGGAATGTAATATGGCCAAATTAAGACTAATAGGGTGATCAGCAGAGATTCCATTTTCTGAGCTGCCAAATGACAGAACCTCCGGAAGACTAATCGATGCAAACTCAAACATACTATGTTCAGTTCTTAATTCAGAATGCCATTCCTGGCACCAAAATCAGGAGTGGAAGTGAGATTGGCTTTTTTGAGTGGGTTAGCAAATAAGAAGCTTACTTTCCCTCAATGGACATGAGGCCTGACCAATTGTGTGGACTTTATCTCCTGTCTAATCAAGTGATATGGAAAAAAAGACGACTTATGGTTAGTGGACAGCCAATAAATGTTGATTTTATGCACAGATCAAGAACAACTGACCAACAGAGTGAAAAAAAGATAATAAAAACAACTATATTTCCAAGCAGGATTATTCAAGTCATTTTTACTTAATCTACTAAATAAGACAGACAATTAATAATCCTGTGTGCTTACCTATGCTGTGCCTGTGTTGGATTGGGAGATACCCGGGGTCATTGAGACTAGTGAGAAACTATGTTTATTTTCTTTCTGCTTTATCTAGCTAGCAGCTACTGCTTGGAGCGCCTAAAGCACTTTTCAGCAGAAGATAGGAGATTGGAAGGCATTTTGTAATGTATCCTATCAATGTTAAGTTATCAATAAATAGTTGTAAAATATGTTTTTTAATGTTTTGAGAAAAAAAAATAACTGTTTTCTGAAAATGTTTTTTCTCAAAACATTAAAAAACATGCACATTTTTAAGCACTGTACATTGTTTCTTAGCATCAAACACATTAACGTTACAGCAGTAAATGAATAAAACGCTAACTTATTTTGCAACACAAACGCCTACTTATGCTAAACAGAATTGTGTTAGTTTACACAGTACACAATAGTTTATATGCCTTACCAAATTTATTGTAATAATGTCCCATACTAATCACAAGTCAAAATTGAAGAAGGGTAAGGAAAGGGTTTCTGTTCACCAATCTACCTTCATCAATAGCATCATGGCTTCTGTGAGTTGGAACACCACTTACTCAGTTCTGATAACTGCTGACACATCCACCACCACTGCCCAGGGACGTTTTAGCCGCGAGGCAAACAAGGCATTTGCCTTGGGCAGCATTTTCCAGGGGGCGGCAAAAAACGCCGCCCCCAAATGCCCAGGGCAAATGCCTTGCGGCTAACCGACATGCTGGGCAGCTGGCGAGGGAGCACTTCCTCTGACCTGTCTGCTCAGCTCCCTCGCGCGGCGCAGAGTGAGGCTGGGAGCCGGAATATGACATCATATTCCGGCTCCCATCCTCACTCTGAGGTGCGCGAGGGAGCTGAGCAAAGTGCTCAGGGGAAAAGCTCCCTCGCCCGCCGCCCACCCAGCAGCCACTGGACCCCCAGGGAGAGGGAGAAACCCCCCCCCCCCGAATTCCAAAAGGTAAGGAGGCTGGGGGAGGGGTTAAAATTGCTTTTAAAAAAATTTGTTAATGTGAGTGTGTGTGTTTGTATGTCTGTTAGTGTGTGTCTGTTAGTGAGTGTGTCTGTTAGTGAGTGTGTTTGTTAGTGAGTGTGTCTGTTAGTTTGTGTGAGTGTGTCTGTTAGTGTGTGTGTGTGTCAGTGTGTGTGTGTCTGTTAGTGTGTGTGTGTGTCTGAGTGTGTGTGTGTGTGTGTCTGTTAGTGTGTGTGTGTGTGTCTGCTAGTGTGTGTCTGCTAGTGTGTGTCTGCTAGTGAGTGTGTGTGTCTGTTAGTGAGTGCGTGTCAGTGAGTGTGTGTGTGTTTCTGTTAGCGAGTGTGTGTTTCTGTTAGCTAGTGTATGCGTATCTGTCAGTGAATGTGTGTGTGTGTATTTAGAAGGCGGGGAGGGGGGAAGGGTTGGGTGGGGGTCATGCGCAGGGGGGGGGGTGGGGGTTGGGGGGCGCCTGAGTTTTGTCCTGCCTAGGGCAGCACAAAACCAGGATACACCACTGCCACTGCCGCCATCAACACTGTTAGTAGGATGCGGCGTTAAGATAGTGGAATTAGCAGAATGTTCTTTTTGTCCTATTTATTACCAAGAGGAAATTACTTTTTTTTCTCATCCTTTTCATGCTGAAACAACTTATTCTGCCACTTTCACAGGCATTGCAACTCCTCTTACCATAGCTACTTGCAGTAGAGTCTACTTTGGGGGCGTTTATCAGAGCCACTCTTTAGTGAGCACTAAGTGCAGATGACTAAAGTAGGGTGTCATTGTCTGGTGTTGGTGGTGATGAAACCAATGAGGAAAATTTTATTTCTCCCACTGCAGACATTGCAATTTTATATCTTACCCACGAGTTACTCAATTATGAGTATGATGAGCAATAGGAATTAGAAGAGGAGAGTGTAGAGATGGCCGACTGCAGACCAGTATTTTCTCTGGCATTTAGTGTGCACTTGTCTTCTACATCTTGTCTATAATCTCCAAATCTACCTGTTTCTGCAATAGAATCATATCATACAATTGAGACAGTTGAAAAATCAGCTGAACCTGCTACCATTGACATAAGCTCAAACACTGTTTATGTTACCATCACCACTATCCCCATCAACCTCACCTGTACTGCACCGTCAATATTTTCATTAGAATTAATCAACCAAGTGCTGGTGTACAGGCTAATGTTGAGACAGCTTTCAATGCCACAGATGAAATCCCCCTACTACTACATACATCTTAGGCAGAGCAGGGGCCATGGTGGAGATATTACCTGTAGTTGACAGAGGCAAGTTGGACAGCAATTTTAACACCTCTCCATATTCGTTATACTGAAAAAAAAATGAAAAAATAGAAAAATAAATAAATAAAAATTATGTTTTTTGTTATTGCCAGTGCCACAGGCATTGCAACTCATCTTACCACAGCTACTAAACGATATTGCAGTAGAGTCCACTTTGATTAATTGATTTAGAATTGTTGTACTGTGTTTTATTTTATTTCAAGTAATAAACAGATTTCATTTGCGGTGTATTTCTGTGCTACTGCTCATGCTTTGGAAATTGCTGGCTTCTTCCCGTATGATCAGTTTGGCTGCAGTTTAACTGCACAGGTGAACCCCACCTACACTGAACAGTTTTTTTTTTTTTATCTCTTTTAGAGATAAAATATTAACTAAAATGTTGTGGTCCTGGTTGTCATATCCATGTTCACACACCTTATAAATGCTCACCCATCTCATAAAAAAAAAAAAAAAACTAAATACAAATACTGTTGCTGCAGTTGCGGTGGTTTAAAAGAAATACAAAAGTTTGCCCTGCACAAGTGTTGAACACAATAAATATCCAATTCAGAATTTATAGCATATCATTACCAATTATACATCTTATCAAAAATATTGAAGATAACCTTGGGCCCTTCCTCTCCTCACTTTTCGTGCCTTTCCTGGTTCTGTCATTCCCACCTAAGGAAAATTTAGTAATGCAAAACCCTTAATTACCTCTCTCATTGTAATTCTTGACTAGTGCACCTTTCTTACTGGTGCTATTCCCATTAGTGGTAGAACTAATGTGCAGAGGGCCCTGGTGCAAAAGAAAAAAATCATCCCTCCTGTAGAGAAGGGCTGGCCAAAAGCTAGATCCACAAATGCCGTGCAACTCCCACAATGCTTTGCCATTTATAGAGCTACCATTTACCTATCCTTGCAAGGTACTATTTGCGAGTAATGCCTGTGTATGAATATAGCTGTACTTTTGTATATAATATGTGTGTATAATGCTATTGCTTGCCTGCAGGGTTGCATTTGTGTGTAGCATTGATGTTTGAATCAAGTTATGTGTGTGTGTATTGTTTGTGTTTGAATGCAGTTGTGTGTTTGTAGTGTTAGTGCTTGCATGCACAGGTGAATTTGTCTACAATGTTGACATTTGAATGCAGAGGTATGTTGTTTGTAGTGTTAGTTTTCTAATTGAGGAATATGTGTGTGTGTGTAGTGTAGTGTTGGTGTGTGAATGTACTGTCAATACAGTTGTGTGTTTGTGTGTATTCACAGATAGACATATATTGTCACAAACTCATATACATTGCCACACACAAATATACACAGACACATACACCCAGATTCAAACCAAGAGATGGACACACAAACACATGCATTAATATACACACAAATCCTTACACACTCGCACATATGCAGGGATACACACATTTACACACATGGACCAAGCCACAACAAACGGTTTGACAGATATGCATAGATCCATGCATAGATCCACACACTGACCCACCCACCCTCTTTCTGTGTGCTGCTCTCCTTTCTATGGTGCGCACTTGTCTCCCAAGGTCCTGGTGAGTCTGGTTTCAGACAAGCATTACTTAAGGATGCAGTCCTTTCTATTTTGCAGTGGGAACTACCCTCATGCTAGGGCTAGTGAGGGCCCCATGGCACCTGAGACTCAACTTGCGCATCAGCTATATGTTCAGTAGTTTCATACTTGACTCCCACTTGCCTGTTTGAAGAGTAATATAAAATGTTACTGTCAGGCTTGTATTTTTTCTTCCTTTTATAATAGCATCACCACTATGCAAATCTCTCATTCATATGTCATTGAGAAACAAATTTGATTTCCCATATACTGGCTAGAAAACTAGCTTCAAATTCCCCATCAAACAAAGTAGAGAGAAACATGGGGACTGCACTTAAGAATCACAAACCACATCTATTGTGTTTATTATAGCCTTTACGAAAAGCTTTTGGGTCATGCTAGTGAGGATAAGATCTATTTCTATGAGTGTGTATGTTGTGTCTGTCTTTGTGTTTGTTTGGAAATCTGCACATGTAGCTAAAAAAAAAATTGTGTCTTACACATTGGCGGGTGCTGTACATAGCCTCGCACTCCGAGACCAAACACCCTCTATTATGAATAGACTGGATAAATTGTTTACAGACTTCTTATCTGCACTCAAAGGTCATTTCAGTACTTTTGTTGAGGTTCTGTTGGCCCCTACATTGCCTCTGACCACTCAGAGCCACTCACCTCCAGCGCAAAGTGGGGCACCAAAAAGAAGGCACATACTTTAAATGAACCCAAGTGGCATGTGCCAGGGAAGCCTTAAAAGTGTCTCTAGAGCCAAATTCGGAATCAACATTCTTCCCAACTGCACTGGGGATCACCATGGCTCTATCCACAATGGGCTCCAGTACAATACATCTTGAAGACGTCATCACAGCCGTCATCACACCCATCTCAAGCTGGCAACCATCTCAAGTCACCATCATGCTTGTCTACATGGTGTCCTATCTCAGCAGGCTCCTTATCAAGGGACAGTTTCACCATAGTCACTCATCTACCCTCAGCTTAAGATATTTTTAATGAGCATATGTTCTATTTAAGTTTTGTCTTCCTCTACTCTCTAAACTATGCATGCTATATGTTATCTGTTATTCTGTTTTTTAAGAAACATATATTCTCTAATTTAAAAAAAAAAATGGTGCAGTAATCTGGATATGTGTTGCGAATTGTTGTTGAATGTTTTTTTTATGCTACACTTTGACATTTCTTTACTTACCTGTGATTTATGCAATGCACTACAAAAATAAAGAATGTTTAAAAAAAAAAATAGTAATTATTTATATAATATATTTTGGCAGTGCAGTGTCTCTTTAACAACCTGTGATTAGGATAATATCAAATAGGATATTTTTCATTTCAATTCATCCAGTAAATGATATTCCAACTACAGCTATTTCAGAGTAGCAGCTGATAAAACCACAGTGAATTTAAAACTTTAAATGAACAGTGATGTATTTAGCACAAATGTTTAAAACTCTAAACAAGATTAATTTAAACTAAATATGTATTTATTTTGAGCTAAATATTATATCTAGACATTCCACAATGGAAATTTTCTAAAAACATATTTATGTGGAAAAATCTAAACCTATTGCACAATTCAGACATAACATTTTGTTGAAAATACATGTTACTGACTGGTGCAAATTTCAATGTCAATTGAGACATCAATTTATCAGTGGAAATTATTGGCTTTTTTGAAATGTGAAACGCATAACAGAAAACTCAGCATATTACTTAAACCTCAGATGATGCTCTAGTAGATGTGTGGCTGTTAGACCCCTCTCGTGATCAGACACACCTCAAGAAAGCCTTTTTATTAGCATTTAATGTGTTTAATTTTGAAGGGATTAGAAGTGGAAATGTTACAATAACGATGCTAAGTCAATACGCATTCCACATCTCTCTACTTCACTTATCCAGATATAATTTCTCATTACAAAATAAAAGACTGCTCTTCAAGTCTGAAAAATCAGCATTTTTCCCTTAGCACACAGACACACAGATTTATGGTTGCTGAGTGAAGAAAATTAATAGTTTGTGGTTTTCCGCTTAGTGCCTTCATAAGAAGAAACCAACTTTCAAGAAATAAACTTTGCTGAGTCACATGAAATAGTAATTTCCTACTTCACTTGTGCCTTTTGCTCTATTTTTATAGCTCTCCCACTTAGTTTGTGTAATATATTACTGTACTACCTTTTGTTTTCATTCCTCACCTTTATCCCACCAGCCAGCCAGCCATTTTGTTAATATTAATGTAATATATTTTCAGAGCTCATTTTGTTGTTGTCACTGCTATTTTTATAAGAGATTTTTTTTTAAGTAAGAGGTCTAGCATGTGAGGTGTTAAATGGGTTGTAGGTGAGAGATGGGTACAATTTTTACTTTATTTGGTGTAACATTCCTGTAACTGTTGCCGTAAAGGGACATTATCATGTTTAACAATATATTAGCAGTTCAGATGTTGGTTTGCTGGTAACAGTGAAGGTGAATGCTCCCCAGGCGCTGGCTTTCTGTGATGTGAGTTGTGTCCCTCCAAACGCGTTTCTCCGTTCCAACGGCTTTATCAATGGATGCGGACTTTTCAGGTAAATGCCGCTTTTATAGCGGACTCTGATTTTCATTTAACACTTAATCAAAAACGATGTTTCAAACTTCTGGAATTCCATAACATTCATTAATAATACAATGTGAATAGTCTAACACATATTTTCAAATTCTTATTTGCGATCATGCTCACAATGTTACATTTTTGTTATTATGTGTCGCCATGGTTACTCCCGCTGGATACAAATTCAAACGTAACTGTCTTTCTTTTAACTTTCAATATATGGACATAATTCACAGGGCATTTCTACAATATACAGTCATGTATCGGTACACTTTTTATTGTTAGTGCTTTCTAACCAAGGGAGTAATACCAGTGCACTGGTATTACTCCCTTGGTTAGAAAGCACTAACAATAAAAAGTGTACCGATACATGACTGTATATTGTAGAAATGCCCTGTGAATTATGTCCATATATTGAAAGTTAAAAGAAAGACAGTTACGTTTGAATTTGTATCCAGCGGGAGTAACCATGGCGACACATAATAACAAAAATGTAACATTGTGAGCATGATCGCAAATAAGAATTTGAAAATATGTGTTAGACTATTCACATTGTATTATTAATGAATGTTATGGAATTCCAGAAGTTTGAAACATCGTTTTTGATTAAGTGTTAAATGAAAATCAGAGTCCGCTATAAAAGCGGCATTTACCTGAAAAGTCCGCATCCATTGATAAAGCCGTTGGAACGGAGAAACGCGTTTGGAGGGACACAACTCACATCACAGAAAGCCAGCGCCTGGGGAGCATTCACCTTCACTGTTACCAGCAAACCAACATCTGAACTGCTGATTTCGGGACGCCGAGAACAGCATAAGGTCTGCACCCAGCACTTTCTGTACTAACTAGTAGGCATACCGTAACGAAGCCCTACTATTATTCATTTAAAGATATCTGGAGTTTGTTTTAATTCCAATTTTAATTTATGTGAAGTTTTTTACACTGATACTTAGCTTCCAGCTAAGATTCAAATAAAGTCAATTTATTAATATTCTTATTTGTACAAAGGATTCCCTTTTTGTAGTGAAATAGTGTATCACTAATTTACCCCCTTTTTTTTCTTTGCATTTTCATATTTTATTTGATCATGGAGTAACACCAGAAAACATCGGGAACAAAGGGACCTACACAGACTATTATTGGACTTTATTATTTAGTCTGTTGCATTTATTACATGAGTAATTTTATTGACGTTTTATTTGTGTATTTTTCTAGAGGCAAAGGGTATACTTTTCACTTATTTGCATATCATTTACTTAATAGGTTGTCAGGTTTCCTATTATATATACCCTCCTCCTTAGGAATTTAAGTAGCGCTCCACTTTTTGCACACTATTAACAATATATTACTTTGTTGTTCTGCTCATTTCATTTACACAAAAAGAGCATAAAATGTCCACCTGAATGTATATGTAGAAACAAATGTACTTACGCCACATGCAGGTTCTCTGCATCTTCTTTTATATGTTCCAAAATGCCCAGAGTTAATAACAAGGAACTCCTGCACTGCCAAAACATGAAACAATGTGAACTTCTACAGATTGATTCTACAGATGATTGTCAATACCATTAGTAACGTTTTACTTAGCACAACGTATACATGCAGTTAATATAAACTCATGTAAAGTATTTAGTATTTAGTATTGTTAAATAAAACAGGTCCTTTTGTGAACCCAATTTGTTCTAAGCACTCTTCTTTACAGAAGCAAGTTCATTCATATTAAACATTATATTTTATAAGTACATAGGTGAAACACTTTGCTGAGAAAAATGTGAGAAGTGCAACAGCAGATGTGCACACAGTGCTACCCCATATTTATTTGAAGAACAAGTATATTACAAATGTTTTGGGTAAATCCCTTTACCAATGCATCTTGTCCACAAAGGTGCAAAACTCACCCAAATAATGCAGAAAGTCCATGTGAACCCACCCCTTTCGTGCACAAATGGGAGGGAAATCCCCCAGCACTCCGGCCACCATCTTGCATGTCCCCGATGTGTGACCTGTGCTCACGTGATGCTTCATGACATATGACGTTTTTGGCGTCACGCGTCATGACGTCCATTTCTAGGAAACAGAATGCCTGCTAGGGATAAATTACATAGAAATACATGGCAAAAAATCACCAGAATCAGTATATAAGCATACCAGAACATATACTAGTATAAAACATAAGGGTAATCTGCAGCAGATATGCAGAAAGTGTAAATACTAAGAGGGAATACCAACGAGGGAATCGGTATTTCTTACTTATAAAGATTTGGTGTTACCCTGCAAGTTTTGTTTTTTATCATTGTTATTTTTGACAGAGCTAAACCATTCTGTGCAGGCATTTTATGCCAGATACCACGAACATTAAAAAAGCACCAACATTGTCCATGCGTATGTTGTTTTAAAATATAATGAACTCTGAAAGCAAAGCAAAGCAGAAAAAGGGTAACATATTCACAGGATCACGGAAAAAAATTGTCAAATTTAATTTAAGTCAGGACATGTGGATACTTGAGAAGCATACACAGCTGCATAATTATGTATATCTGTGAACATGGGACGTTTTGTGAATGTTATGAATGAGTCACGTAAAGGGATATTTGCTGTTGTAATAAAAAGAAAAGGGAGGATACACCAGTCATTAGATACTGGTCTATATATATAATATGGACTTTTAGAAAAATAAATGTAGATGTCTGAAAACAATTAAATTTTAGTAAGATGGGTCTCTGTTAAAGGGTTCCGATATATAGTAGATGCAATGTGTTAGTTAGGATACAGTTAGTTATACAGGAGGTTCTTTAATTAATTAATACTATTTTTTAATCAAACAATAGTTTTGCTCCAAAAAAAACAAACTTTTTTCTTCCTATCTCTATGAACCTGCATTGTTTCCTTTTTGCTCCAGTAAAACCTTGGTGTAACGAACTGTGTCCCCCCTGGTGCTACCCACGTGGAGACATCCACCAGGGAGAGGTGCAAGCCGTAGCCGACACTCTGCAACTAGCAGGCGGCTTCATAACCGCAGAGTCCATGCCGACCAATGGGAGAAGCGCTACCATTCAAATTGGTTTTGCACCCTTTCTCCCGATTGGTCGGCAAAACACCTCCCCTCCCTGAATGCTGTTTGGCCACTACGTGTTTGCGCCCTTTCCCTGGACTGGCCACTGTTTTCACCAGCTTAAACCAAGTGATTTTGTGGAACGGTTTTCGGGTATGTACAGAGCCTCGAGCCCAGACTTTACTAATTGATTTCTCGGGCTCTGTACATCCGATCACTTCGCAATTTGCAGGGAGCATAGCTCGGACCAGGAGCTATCCAGGGATATAGGGCATGTGGGGATGCATTACTGTGTTCTGTGTATTTTGTGTTTATTTTGTATGTCAGCTTCCTGTGCCCGGGAGATACCTCCAGACACAGCGACCCCGGGGCGGGCTTATGTTTTACATTACTGTAGATGGAGACCCCCTGTGGGGGTCTGTGCATAAATACTCTGTATCTGGCCTTCAAGAAACAGATCCTGTTGTACCCTTCATCAAGTCTAGGCTGATGTTTTGGTAACTAAGAGCTCTAATCATTGCTTTGCTTGGGAAATGGGAGAATCACAACGGATATACTCAGTCGGAGTATGGGGAATCCGTTACACTTGGTTTTGGATGTCATGACTAACCACGTTGGCCAAAGCTCTGCAATGCCAACAGAAGAGATTTCTGGTAATATCTCAGATCTACTATTGAATATGGGCACCATGTTCATTTTCTTGCCTGAGCAAAGCTCACTGCAGAAGCAGCGAAGCCAGATGATATCCAGCAAATGCAGGGACTTCAAGTGTATTTTTTATGATGTTGAGTTTATTGTTTAGCATCAAATGTTAACCCTTTCACTACCAAGTATGTTTTCCTTTTAAAAATATTAGCATAACCTTTATTTGACATGTGGACTGCATAGCCAGTGCGTGAATGCAATTACTTTGTAAATGGATTGCTATTCAAAAATACCTAAAAAATAAAATAATTTAAATGTATAAATTGTATACAATAATTGAAGTGTAACAGAAATAATGGAATTATATAGATACATCATGTAATATTTCACATATTTGTCATAGGGTCTGTAAAAAAAAGCAAAAACAGGTTTTATTTACCACATATAGCATTTGTGACAAAAAATGTTTTATAATAACGTTAAAATAACCTGCATATGGGTATTTGGAAGGACCCTGATGCATTTCCCCCTGACTGTTAAAATGGAGCAATAAAGCTTTGTTCTCTGAACCTAGTTGTTTGGCCCAGTTTCATAAGTAATCTAGCAAATGACACTTGATGGATGACTTGTAATTATGAGTGCCCAATCTGCTTTGACAAATACAAGTTCTGTTACTCTTTACAAAGATCTTGCAGCAAACATACCTTTAGTCAGTGGTCATCTTGCATATTTTTCACCAAGGTGGTTATTTCACCAAGAATTGATGTAAGTTTGTTGTAAATTCAGTGCAGCTCAGCCTTTTGTGGATGAAGAGGGATAAAATGTAGGAAACATTCCAATAGTAAAATCTAAATATAAGACTAGTGCTTTATGATATGTGCCAGTCTAATTACATTATATAAAATGCTTGAGAAAATGTATTATGCAAATGTAACGAGATGAGACTTGTATACCTAAATGTCACCTGTTGTAGATTTGTTAAAAAAAAGTGTTTTGTTCATTGAGATCTATAAAAATGCAATACTGCTTGCATAATTCAGTAGAAAAGTACTATTTCAAATGCTATAGTCTTTATTTACAGAAATGAGTGATGATATTATTTCAGGTATTGACCACACATGGATGTGAATCAGTCTTACTATGTTTAATAAAACTTTTTTATTTTATCTATATCTGATCTTGTTTGCTTATATGAGTGCAAGCCTCTACTGAGTTGTGTTTAATTTGGGTGCACCCCCACCAAGGAGCCAAGTTAAACAGAATACTTTCACATACGCAATAAAATATTGGAACAATCTTTGTTCCTCTGATTACAGTGCTTACACAAAAAGGGTGGTGGAAAACAGATACCCAGTTTATTAATGAATTAATTTTTAATGACAATGCAAATAAAATCGAATGAAAACATACGATCACATATTAAAAAAGATAAGGTGCCAGCTGGATTGTTTAATTTTTTTTTTTAATGAGCAAATGGAAATGTTTAATACTTGAATTATAAAGTTTAATAAGAAAAAAAAAACACTAAGGGCAAACTAGAAGAGCCGATTTGAATTTTCTGTTCTTAATGATTTTTAGGGTGAAATTAAGATACAGAGAAGCCGTATTTTAAATTGTATAATGCTAATCATGACTCTTTAAGGTCCTTTTTTGTAAATAAATTGTTCATATATTTAAAAAGGACATTTCGATAGACTTGACTGCATTGAACAAACTTTTTTATTTACAATATGTTGGTCCAATATATCTTTAACCCCTTAAGGACACATGACATGTGTGACATGTCATGATTCCCTTTTATTCCAGAAGTTTGGTCCTTAAGGGGTTAAAGATGATATATTACAATTTAACATGTAACACAAGTTCAGAATCCTTAAGACTGAAGCACAGTTTTGTTTCCCAAAACAAAACATTAATTACAAAGAAATCTGAAATTGATATGTAATTGTGTAGTTTGGAAGGATTTATTAGTTATCTTTAACAAATTTCTTATCTTTAACAGTATGGGTCAATACATGATGATGTGTAGAAAATCTTTGAGTCTATCTTGTGAGAAAAGTGCTATAAATATATAATAGACTATGATTACTAGCAGGACAATTCACTAAACACCGGATTTTGTCCAAATAGACAACATCCTGTGATAATGCTCAAATTCTGACAGGAGAATGACCATTCTCATATTTACTAAATCTAATTCCTGTTGGAATTCAGCCACCCTTACTGGAACAGCTGGATGCATTTGGTGTCCATTTTAAAAACCACTACTTTTCACATTGGAAGCCAACCAATTAAATTCCTCTCACAGGCAAAATCTAGCTTCACTCAAAACTTGCCTGAACATAGCACTAGTTCTGCCCAAAAAATCTAATATTTAGAATTATTTTTTTTTTCAATTTCAGATTTGTAGCGTTCATTCCGGCTAAAGTCCAGACCATATTCAGGCTCATTCAGAGCTTTCTATATAAAATCCAAGCATTGTTGAATAGCGGGAACAATGTTTGGACTATGCTTTCTGAATGGCCCCACTCACAGCTTGATGGTTTTGTCCCATTCGGTACAGGTCCATTCGTCATTGTTAAGTAGACACCAATTAATTTTTTTAATTGGTTTCCATTGTGTTTGCTACACTTGGCCTCAAAATCACTATTTATATTATGTCTACAATGTAAGAATGCTGATGGAAAATTAGATTCTCTTATAATGTTATACTGGCTAAAAACAGATAAATATGTTCAATGCATATAAATACCAGAGGAATCACAAAGAAAACAGTTTAAATACCAGGTATTAAAGAGTAGTTAATGAAACCAACATGCACTGGATTGGTAATAGGATATGTTTGGTCTTTAATCTTTAAAAAATATCTATTACTCTAGGACCTAGATGATCAGTGTACATTCTATTCCATAACCACAACCAAGAAAATATACAACATAAGGAGTTTCATAACCAAATTAAACTTTTTATAAAATGTTTCATAAAAACAGAGCTTTCAAATAAGTTCTTAAGTAAAAAAAAAATTTGGCACAGTTTATTATTTAGTTTTCATGTATGTATAATACATTTGATATTCAAGTTGTAAAAAAAAGCCTTTAATTTGTTGTAAAATAGACTTGACTAGAAGTTCAAAATCTCCTGACTGGGACAAGTTTAATAAGCTTCAGTCCATACACAGTATCTCACAAAAGTGAGTACACCCCTCACAGTTTTGTAAATATTTTATTATATCTTTTCATGTGACAACACTGAGGAAATGACACGTTGCTACAATGTAAAGTAGTAAGTGTACAGACTGTATAACAGTGTAAATTTGCTGTCCCCTCAAAATAACTCAAGATAAAAACAAAATAATATATTATGTTGAACAGCCCATTTATTTATCTTACGAAGATAGGTACTGGATCCAAGTGAACCTATTCTACAAAGGTGTCACAAAAAACAAGTACAAAATCCACACACCATTTTAATTTTTTGGGATTTTTCAAAATGCTGAAATAATATAACATGGATACCAACGAGAATTATTATTATTTTTTTTTTTTTTTTTGGGTGCAGTGTACCAATGCAAAAAATTGGAAGAAGAAAACATTTACAATATATCACGGCTAACCTGGCAAGATACACACTTATGCAATTAATATTAAAGAGCAAAATAGTGAGATAACTTTAGTATATAAGCTAATATATGTATATTCAAAGCACAATTTGATATATAATGTTATAATGTGTTGCAAAAATGAAGTCTCAGGTAGTCAGTACTGTGATGTCTGAGATTGTTTATAAGACCATAATGTACATTAAAAAGGGATTTATATTTAGTACATAGTATAAGAAACATTAATCTGATATCAGATAGCCATAAATAAGAAAAAATAAAAATTTACCAGAAAAAAATCACAAAAAAATTAAAATTTTTAAATAATAAATACACTGCATTTTTTGCAATTAAAAATAAGAATATCTAAACTTTAGAGGGTGGATTTCTTCCTTATTGTTCTGTTTTTAGATATATCCCAACAAAAAAATGCTTAATTAGATGCATGCATGTTTTGATTTGAGGTATATCTACTAAACAGAGATTTATTTATTTGTACAATGGAATGTCCCTTTAAATAGCCCATTCCCCTACAATTGCTTAGATAATTTGCATAAACGTATCTGATTTATCTATGATGATATATTAACTGAATGGTATTCATTTGACCAACATTTTTAAAATGAACGTTTGTAAAGATCATGCCAGGGTGGAACCTTTGACCCCAAGGTTTCAACACTTTAACAATCAGTATTTTCCAACAACGAGTTGGAATTTCGTTCTTTTTTTTTTTCAGTCTATTTTAAATGCATAAATTGGAAAAACAGTACAGGAATAAAATATATTTTTAGAAAGACTCTGACAACCTTATTTGAATATTGAATAAGGTTTTAGCTAACAGAGCATTAAAAGCTGTTGGAGAGAAAGGAAATAGCTCAGAGATGGGCAACACAATTAATATGATTTTAGTTATGAAGAAAGATTGTAAATTAAATTTGTTTACATTAGAAAATAGCTGCCTTAGAATAAATATGATTACTTTATGCAAATGTATCCACTGTCAGCATAGTAAT